>NW_024070211.1:93520442-94187136 GCF_014754425.2 Oryx dammah | reverse complement strand
ATATATATATGATATATATACATTATATATCATATATATATGATATATATACATTATATATATATAATTATACATATAATTATACTTATACATATAATTATATATATATATAATTATACTTACTATCAGTTCAGTTCGAGTCAGTCAAATGCTGTTTTCCCTACTGCTTAAAAAGTCTGACCTTTAGTCAACTATCTGTGATCTCCTGCCAACCCGATAAGGGTAAAATTGTTAACTATAATATGTTTAGAGGCATAGTTATTGTAAACATGACCTTTGATTGATTTTCTGCATCTTCATCTGATAAACTGCATTATAATACCTGACAGGAAGCCAAATAGCGGGCTTTTCTAAGTGTAAAGTGTACTTTTGCATATTCCCTTGGGTTTCGGGCAGCTGTTAGAGATATTGTCTCCTTTGAGGCATAGGCTATTACACCAGGGTAGTTTTCCACAACTGTTTGATGTGACTCTCATGCCCTTGCTCAGAACTATTACCTGTGGAGAAGCGTGCTCTCATAAGAGTATATAAACTACTGTGGAACTTTTGCAGAGTCTGAGAAGCAAGTTGTGGTTTCTGCCCTTTTTTCTGTAAGTTGACTTGTGAGACTAAATAGTTAAATCTGAGAAGACCACTTGATGGGCATTGCACTTTCCATTGTTTCTTTGAAAACAAAAGAAGATAATCGATGCATATTGCCTTGTATACAAGTTCTCTTTGTGCAAAAAGTCCAGGATTTTCCAGCTTTCCAGTGCATGTTTGGAATGCCCTTGTCTCAAGTGTAAGCCTAATCTAAACAACACCCCTTCTTTCTCCTCCTCTCCTCTCCATGCTTCCATTTCCAATCTTGTCACAGATATTCCAAGCTCAGTTGTGTCTTCTACTATCAACCTTTTATTATTAACCTGAATCAGGCCAACTCCCTGACTTCCTGTATGTTCTCATAGGGAAGAATTGGACATTATGATAGCTTTTATTTACAGTACAATAATCCCCTTAAAATCAAGAACCAGGACAGGTACATATTTGTACTCTTTACAAATGTATGGCAAAACCAATACAGAATTGTAAAGTAAAATAAAGAAAAAAAAAAAAAAAGAATGCCATATCAGTTTTTTTTACTTAAACTGAATAATGGTTTATATTATTGCCTACTGTGAAGATATTCACAGTCACACAAGTCAGAAATGGAAGTACAGTTCTTAAAAGCTTTTATTATTATATCACTTAAGTAACCACAGAAAGTGCTTAGAAATAATTTACTTCATAAAGTTTTTGAAAATTAATCTTCAATAATGCATTTAAGTTTCCAGTTAAAATAGTAAACTTTAGAAAGGATATGTTGTATTTTCACATAACATATCAAAATAAAAATTAACAAAGTTTAATAATTTCAGCCTTCTAAAAACAATTTTTGGCTATGTTAGTTTTTAATTGTTTTTTTTTCAGCTGTAATACAAAATCTCTTGTCATAGACATGGGTATAGTTAGCCTGAAAAGAGCTTATATGCCATAATGTAATTCCATCACTTACGCTTATATATATTTGAAATATGGAAAAAACTGGAAAATACCTATTGGTAATAAGCAAATACCACTTAATATATGCAGCCTCCAAAGTAATGAGCACCTAAAGATGAAAAATAGTTCCATGGAGAAATAGCACATAAAAATTTTTAAAACACATTTTAAAGAAGTAAGTTTAGATTTCAATACAGAGCATAACCAAAACACTAAAATTTTATAAAGTCCACAATACAAACCTCCAAAATTATTTGAGAAAGTAATCAGTAGAATTCTTAAAAATATTTCTAAAAATTTCCATTCTTGTATAGTTTCTTAGAAGCCATTTTTGCAAGGGGCTATCATTACATATTTCCACAGTGGGCTGTTGGGAGCCATCAGCTACTTTGCTTACTGAGAGACAGGACTGGGTGATTATGTGAAGAAGAGTGTGGGTCTGTTTGACAAAGAAAATAATAATGACAAAATCAAGTACAAAGGCAGTAATAAATCAGTCATTCTCAGCAATATATAATTTATACTGGGTAAGCACAGAAAGCACACATCACACTAATTGCATTCATGGAACTTTAAGCTACATCCCTTCAGTAGGAGTAACTGAAGATAAGACTGAGAATATGGAGAAAAGCCTGAGATCAAATGGTGGAACATTTGAGACAAAAGTTTATTTTGGATAGAAAATGTTATATGCTTCGTGTTCATCCTAGCAATAAAATGCTCTTAGCATTAAGTGAATTATTTTTCTCTAGGTACTTCAGAAAAAACCTTATCCAGAGGAAATTTGAAATCTGAAATAATCCTTTTGAGATAAGTTATTTTTCTTCTAAAAAACACATAAAACATTTAGTGCTTTCATTTGTTTGAAAAAACAAGTTTTTTTTTTCCTTAGTATTCTGTATAGAAGAGATACCAATTGTTAATATTTTTTTTCTAGTAATTTTAATCACTTATGTAATTGAGCTCATCTAGTTAAATAGGCCTCACTTTATATTCTGGGTATCATTTTTAAAATTAAATATTCTAAAAACCTAAAAAATAATTTCTACAAAGGATTTTGCCAAAAATCATTTAACTCTCCATTGGGGATATGCAATTTGGAGCTACTAGGAGGAATGCCGGGATAAACATCTCTGAACATCTCCCTTCCACGTGTATCTCATTTCTTTAGAGATGATTCTTAGAAGTGAAATCCCAAGATCAAAAGGTATGAACATTTTAATATGTATTAGCAAAATAATTCTATTAAACATCTATAATAATTACTTTGTAATAATAGCAGCAGCAGCTTTATTGTGCTTGCTGCTGCTGCTGCTGCTAAGTCACTTTAGTCGTGTCCGACTCTGTGCGACCCCATAGACAGGGACCCACTGTCTCTGGGATTCTCCAGGCAAGAACACTGGAGTGGGTTGCCATTTCCTTCTCCAGTGCATGAAAGTGAAAAGCAAAAGTGAAGTCGCTCAGTCGTGCCCGACTCTTAGTGACCCCATGGACTGCAGCCTACCAGGCTCCTCCATTCAAGGGACTATATGTCATAATACTGTATTTGTGTCGGTTTCACTGAATCTGTATCAGTACTGTGTGTTGCCACTATAAACATTTCTTGACATATGGCCAGGATAAAGAATGATATGGATAAAAGAAAACATGTGAAATGACTTTTTATAGTTATTTAATGGTTTTTCATATTTATTTAAAATAACTTTTTTCATTTTCATTGGTTAATTTCTATTTTCCCTATGTTCTTTATATAGGACTGTGGATATTTTTATATTGGGTGTACATTTTTTCTTTTAAATACTCCTTTTAAGCATACCATCCCTTATCTTATTTATTACAAATACCTCTGACAACTTTAGGAAGCTGTCATATTAACTCAGTTTTGAAGGCAACATGACATACAGGCTGACAAGCAGCATACTGCCAAATATCATTGTGCATGGCATTATTTAAAATATTCACTAGAACAAGGAAATATGAACCCTAAGAATATTGTTTTTTGTTTATAATATAGTATTATTCTTTACTGAAGTATGGAAAATTATTTCCTAAAATTTACAAAATTTCAGTCATACTATTTTAAGATACATAAGAAAAGTAATAATTCTTGTCTTTAAACATAATTTTGCTATTTAAGACAAGGTGTGTCATGGAGTATTTCCAACTTTACCCTTTAAAGATACAATTAGAGTTGAAAGCCAACAGGAATCAGGCTAGGGAAGCAATTTTGGTGACAAAATATGAATCATAAAATTATAAAATTAGGAATACCTTTAGATTAAAAAGCACCTAGTAAATTTGATATTTTAATGCACAAATAGAAGTGACTGCATGGTTGATTGAAAACCAACCATACAGGTGTCAGTTTAAAATATGCCATACTAAAAATTTGAAATGAAAATAATTATTGCTATATATAATGATAAAGTAAGAATAAACTTGGACTATTATAGGTATTTAATTTAATAGCAAATGCAATAGGATTTCCCCTATTGATTAAGTACAGAATAAAGATTATTTAAATATTAATATAGTAAAGTTCTTATTCAAAATATTAGGTATAAGCTCCCAATAAGGTGATCTGTGTACTTGTTAGAATATGAGTATTAAACAAGTCTGTAAGGGTAAGTATTTAACAAGCAAGAACTAAAAACAATACTAAACTACTGAAATTCCTATTCACTAATTGTTTCTAATAATACATAAATCACAGCTATGGGTCAGTAGAACTATGGAAATATAATACTTGTCTGATATACACAGCCTTCAAAAAGTAAATCAAGCCACTATTTTTATTAGGAATGCTACTCAGGGAATTGGCTGGGTTGGCAACTATAGATGACTTACCTTGAAATTATATTCCCATTTACCTGCTTTCTGATAAAGGTAAATAAAAGAGGAGTTGTTAAAAATCTAAATATAAGCTTCTGTGATTTCAGTAAATCCCACATATTTAACCTACTGAAGAAAATTCCTGATATTGTGACTCTGAGAAACATTTGATACAGATGGACATCAAATTCATAACAAGTATTTTCTCAGTCAATTTGCTCAGTCACATGAGATACAGACTTATTTTTAGCTTCATATTTTGTTTCCTTTTTTTTCTTTGTTGCACAGTGTTTGTGGAACATAAGTGTTCTGTTCTAAAATTAGATTCTCACACTGTATATAGCAGCCTGGATGTTCAAAAAGAAATGTTACTATGTGCACTTATTGCAGTAAAATGTAAATTTCAAATGGATTGGAACACAATTGCAACAAAATAGGATAATATAAGAAAACCTGAATAAGAGAATGGATGGATGACAGACCTTTATAACAGTAATCTTTAAAATATTTCAGGGAGATGAAATTTAGTCTTTTTTCTTTTAACTTTGTGTCAGTGGGCTTTTATTACACCAAAGTGTTCAAGTAATTTATTCAAGAGTTCTGGACCAGGTGGGGATCTTTCAGTTGTGCTGATGATGCTTCAGTTGCCCCCAAAATGAACACATCTGGCCAGGTATAAACTGGTACTGAATTAATTTCATGGTTGTGCTGTTTAAGAAATATTTAGTTAAGAAAGTGGGAAACTCTGTATTTCAAATCAAAGTTGGCCAAAGGTATGTATTTATTACCAACAAGTGCTTTAGTTTCACTCAAATAAAAGGTGAAACAATATTAATTATGAATATGTATGGCTAAAATTTGTAAACAGACCATATTGACAAAGTAGTCTTACGACTTACCATTTATCTAAACAGACAATATTTACTGCAGTACATCTTTCCCATTATTTAGGAAAGAAGAAATTCTGTGTGAATACAATTTGGTACCAAAATAATTGATAATATTTTACCATTTCTTTCATTTGTAATACTGTACAGTTAGCTTATCAGATCCAGACATGCTGGGACCTGGGACCCTTTGCTGCAGTGCTTGCACCTGGACAAACATTTCCTTGAGCTACAGATTGCTGCTGCTGCTGCTAAGTCGTGTCAGTCATGCCCAACTCTGTGCGACCCTCTAGATAGACGGCAGCCTACCAGGCTCCTCCGTCCCTGGGATTCTCCAAGCAAGAACACTGGAGTGGGTTGCCATTTCCTTCTCCAATGCAGGAAAGTGAAAAGTGAAAGTGAAGTTGCTCAGTTGTGTCCGACTCAGCGACCCCATGGACTGAAGTCTACCAGGCTCCTCTGTCCATGGGATTTTCCAGAGCTACAGATTAAGGAACTAAAAATAGAACTGCATACATGCACAGCTGGGGTAAATTATGAACAAAAAGATACAAAAAGACCGACAAATGGAGCAAAAGCAGGATACTACGAATGCCCCCTGCATAATACCACCAAAGGGATGGGCAAAACACCTAAGCCACCCCTCTAGCCTAACCTTTGGACACACCCCTATCTTCATCTCATATAAAGATCCCCCATCAGAGAGCAAGAAAGGAAAACAGTTAGTTTTCACTCTCTTCTGTGACGTCCTAGGGGATAGGGGTGAGCCTTTTCCTTACATTGGATAAGGGTAAGGGTGTGCTTTTGTTCCAGGCGGTTCAGAGGTGGCCGTTGGGTTTGTGGTCCATAATTTGCACCAACTATGAATGCATGCAGTTGTTTCTAGTCCCTTACAGTTTCTTTGTAATTTGTAGTTGGAGGAGACATTTGTCTAGGTGCAAGTATATCACTGCAGCAAAGGGTCTCAGGTCCCGGCCTGTGTCAGGAACATCAATCAGGAAGCAGTTTAGTGTAGTGGAAAAGATTGCTGAATTTAGTGCTAGAAACTTGGGCTGTACACATTTAGGTAAGGAATTTAAACCACACTAAGCATTGTTTTATTGATGTGAAAAATACAAATAATAATAATATTATCTTATAGGACTATTGTAAGAATTGCATGAGGCAATAGATAAAATTAGACACTCAGAAAAACTTTTCTTCTCTTTCTCCCCAGTCACTTAAGAAGTAAACAAACCAAAGCAGCTGGATACACTCAATGTTTTGAGGCTTTATGATACCATTTCAGTTTTTCTCTGTATATCTGAACAATTCTCCTATTTGTGACTTGCTTTTTTAAGATTGAAATGACTATGGAAGATAAGGTGATGGAATAGTTCAGTGATTTACATTGTGAGATTCACAGTTGTGCTGATAACTAGCTTTCTTTGATTTCTTTGCTCTGCTGTGCTTAGTTGCTCACTCATGTCTGACTCTTTGCGACCCATGGACCCTTCAGGGTCCTCTGTTCATGGAGATTCTCCAGGCAAGAATACTGAAACAGGTTCCCATGCACTCCTCCAGGAGATCTGCTCAACCCAGGGACTGAACCTAGGTCTCCCACGTTGCAGGTGGATTCTTTACCATCTGAGCCACCAGGGAAGCCCTTTGATTACTTTATTAGGACCTAAATCTGGTGGTGGTATAATTTTTCTGCTTTAGCTTTCTTCTGATAAGGGCTAGAAGAAGAGAACATTAAGGTAAATTTCAGCTCTATAATCGTGAACTCCATCAAACTTTATTCTGCTTTGAAAGTGCACCACCTCAGAGGTTTGTCAAAGAATAAATTTGCCCATCATAGCCATTGCTAAAGAATTAGAGAAATAGCAGGGGCGCTTAACCACTTTCCACTGGTTGAAAGACTTGTCATTTTCTAAAATGTATTTATTTATGGTTTTTCCTAGTTTTGCAATATTTTTCAGTAGTGCATATAAAAAGATGAAGAAAAATAAGCAGATATTTGGCCACTGTCTAGACTTGACCTTCTCAAACTCTTTAACATCTCTGCAAATGACTTGGGGATTTTGTTAAAATATAGACTCTGATATAGTGTGTCTAGAGTGATCTCTCAGATACATAATTTCTAACAGGTACCCAGGTGATGTTACTAGTCCTGGAATTACACTTTGGCTAGCAATGGTTGAGACGATTTTGTAGACTAAAGTGATCAAAGACCCAAAACTTAAAAGGTAATTATAAAAATTAAATATTGTATTTCAGTTTCATTTAAAAAATTAAATATTCTGACTCCTACACAAATAAAATAGGTGTTTTCTTTCAAAGCTGAAATTCAAAAAGGCAGTGCATTATTTCTATCAGTCAGTTCATCAGTTCAGTCGTTCAGTTGTGTCCAACTCTTTGCGACCCATGAACTGCAGCACTCCAGGTCTCCCTGTCCATCACCAACTCCCAGAGTCTACCCAAACCCATGTCCATTGAGTTGGTGATGCCATCCAACCATCTTATCCTCTGTTGTCCCCTTCTGCCCTCAATCTTTTCCAGCATCAGGGTCTTTTCAAATGAATCAGCTCTTTGCATCAGGTGTCCAAAGTATTGGAGTTTTAGCTTCAACATCAGTCCTTCCAATGAACACCCAGGACTGATTTCCTTTAGGATGGACTGGTTGGATCTCCTTGCAGTCCAAGGGACTCTCAAGAGTCTTCTGCTATACCACAGTTCAAAAGCATCAATTCTTTGGTGCTCAGCTTTCTTTACAGTCCAACTCTCATATGCATACATGATTACTGAAAAACCATAGCCTTGACTAGACAGACCTTTGTTGGCAAAGTAATGTCTCTGCTTTTGAATATGCTGTCTAGGTTGGTCATAACTTTTCTTCCAAGGAGTAAGCGTCTTTTAATTTCATGGCTGCAATAACCATCTGCAGTGATTTTGGCGCCAAAAAAAAAATAAAGTTAGTCACTGTTTCCCCATCTATTTGCCATTAAGTCATGGGACTGGATGCCATGATCTTAGTTTTCTGAGTGTTGAGTTTTCAGCCAGCTTTTTCACTCTCCTCTTTCACTTTCATGAGGAAGCTCTTTAGTTCTTCTTCACTTTCTGCCATAAGGGTGGTATCATCTGCATATCTAAGGTTATTGATATTTCTCCCAGCAATCTTGATTCCAGCTTGTGCTTCCTCCAGCCCAGAGTTTCTCATGATATACTCTGCATATAAATTAAATAAGCAGGGTGACGATATACAGCCTTGACATACTCCTTTTCCTATTTGGAACCAGTCTGTTGTTCCATATCCAGTTCTACCTGTTGCTTCTTGACCTGCATACAGGTTTCTCAAGAGGCAGGTCAGGTGGTCTGGTATTCCCATCTCTTTCAGAATTTTCCACAGTTTATTGTGATCCACACAGTCAAAGGCTTTGGCATAGTCAATAAAGCAGAAATAGATGTTTTTCTTGCTTTTTTGATGATCCAGTGGACGTTGGCAATTTGATCTCTGATTCCTCTGCCTTTTTCAAAACGAGCTTGAACATCTGGAAGTTCACAGTTCATGTATTGCTGAAGCCTGGCTTGGAGAATTTTGAGCATTACTTTACTAGCGTGTGAGATGAGTGCAATTGTGCAGTAGTTGGAGCATTCTTTGGCATTGCCTTTCTTTGGGATTGGAATGAAAACTGACCTTTTCCAGTCCTGTGGCCACTGCTGAGTTTTCCAAATTTGCTGGCATATTGAGTGCAGCATTTCCACAGCATCATCTTTCAGGATTTGAAATAGTTCAACTGGAATTCCATCACCTCCAAGAGCTTTGTTCATGGTATGCTTTCTAAGGCCCACTTGACTTCACATTCCAGGATGTTTGGCCCTAGTTGAATGTGAGTGATCACACCATCATGATTATCTGGGTTGTGAAGATCTTTTTTGTACAGTTCTTCTGTGTATTCTTGCCACCTCTTCTTAATATGTTCTGCTTCTGTAGGTCCATACCATTTCTGTCCTTTATTTAGCCCATCTATGTATGAAATGTTCCCTTGGTATCTTAGAGATCTCTAGTCTTTCCCATTCTATTGTTTTTCTCTATTTCATCACATTGATCGCTGAGGAAGGCTTTCTTATCTCTCCTTGCTCTTCTTTGGAGCTCTGCATTCAAATGGGTATATCTTTCCTTTTTTCCTGTGCTTTTAGCTTCTCTTCTTTTCACAGCTATTTGTAAGGCCTCCTCAGACAGCCTTTTTGCTTTTTTTACATTTCTTTCTCTTGGGGATTATCTTGATTCCTGTCTCCTGTACAATGTCATGAACCTGCGTCAATAGTTTATCAGGCACTCTGTCTATCAGATCTAGTCCCTTAAATCTATTTCTCACTTTCACTGTATAATCATAAGGGATTTGATTTAGGTCATACCTGAATGGTTTAGTAGTTTTCCCCACTTCCTTCAATTTGAGTCTGAATTTGGTAATAAGGAGTTCATGATCTGAGCCACAGTCCGCTCCAGGTCTTGTTTTTGCTGACTGTATAGAGCATTTCCATCTTTTGCTGCAAAGAATATAATCAGTCTGATTTTGGTGTTGACCATCTGGTGATGTTCATGTCTAGAGTCTTCTCTTGTGTTTTGGAAGAGGGTATTTGTATAACCAGTGCATTCTCTTGGCAGAACTCGATTAGCCTTTGCCCTGCTTCATTCTGTATTCCAAGGCCAAATTTGCCTGTTACTCCAGGTGTTTCTTGACTTCCTACTTTCACACTCCAGTCCCCTATAATGAAAAGGACATCTTTTTGGGGTGTTAGTTCTAGAAGGTCTTGTAGGTTTTCATAGAACCGTTCAACTTCAGCTTCTTCAGCATTACTGGTTGGGGCATAGACTTGGATTACTGTGATATTGAATGGTTTGCCTTGGAAATGAACAGAGATCATTTTGTTGTTTTTGAGATTGCATCCAAGTACTGCATTTCGGACTCTTTTGTTGACCATTATGGCTACTCCATTTCTTCTAAGGAATTCCTGCACACAGTAGTAGATATAATGGTCATCTGTGTTAAATTCACCCATTCCAGTCCATTTTAGTTCGCTGATTCCTAGAATGTCAATGTTCACTCTTGCCATCTCCTGTTTGACCACTTCCAATTTGCCTTGATTCATAGACCTGACAGTCCAGGTTCCTATGCAATACTGCTCTTTATAGCATCGGATCAACAGTCATGTCCACAAGTGGGTATCATTTTTTCTTTGGCTCCATCCCTTCATTCTTTCTGGAGTTATTTCTCCACTGATCTCCAGTAGCATATTGGGTACCTACTGACCTGGGGAGTTCATCTGAAAGATGAACTGAAAGTGTCCTATCTTTTTGCCTTTTCATACTGTTCATGGGGTTCTCAAGGCAAGAATACTGAAGTGGTTTGCCATTCCTTTCTCCAGTGGACCACATTATTTCTGTAATTATTCTATTTTTATGTGTCTTCTCTACCTTATGATTTCTACATTTTTAATTTGGCAAAAGAATTTGTATTATTTAAAATTTTACGTTTAGACAAGTTGAACATCATAATTTTGAAAACTAACAGTAAATTAAGCTATGAATATAATTAAGATGAATGAATTACATTTCACAATACTTATGGCATCTTATAAGCTTTATCATGTGTCTTTCATATTACAGTGCTCTAAAAATACTACAGTAGAATAACTGTATACTGTATACTACAGTAGAATAACTTGTAGTTATTCAAAATTTACAAGAAAACTATATCTTAGCTGAAGCTACCTATTTTTTTTTTAACCTTTCCTTCAAAATCCCTAAATGCCTTAATAATCTTGCTACTGGCTGATAAAAATATAAACAAGTATACACAATTATAAACAATAGTTATTTTAAATATGAAGGAATTTGAATTATGACTTTAGAAGCCTTGTCACTCAAAAATTATAGAAAGTTTAAAGATTTGATGTGGTATTGTGAAATTCTATACTCATTCATCTTACAAAAAATATATACATTCATTTCCCCCTTAATATATGCTAGAAGTTTGTTTTATAGTACAAACCCCATAAAATCCTAGTTTCCTAGTGAAAACTAAGGAACAACAAAAGTTTTTTTTTTTTTAACTTGCAGCATTTCTCCTTTATTTGTACTTTTATCTGTGTTTTTCCTTATTGAAGAGGTTAGAGGCTCAGGGTCCAGAATTGTCCACATATATTATTGGAGTAGATACCATTAATCCCCACCCAATCTTAAATGTTGGTGATGGATGGTAACAGTTGAAGAGAAAAACTTGGTGGTCAGACAGAGAAGATGAATAATGTATTAGGAAGAGAAAAGAATCCAAATGGAACACACTTGTGAAATATAGGAAGGATTCAAGGTGTCTGTCTTTAACAATGTTCCAGAAGAAAAATATTTGATGTCTAAGGAGCTTGATAATTTAGTATAAATTTTAGAGCCTAATATCAAACCTACATAACTAGCTTCAAATCACATTAGAATTCATTGTTTTCCTGATATTCCACTTAAGAAACTACAACATCTTGCAAATTAAATTGTCATTCAAAGAGTGTTTAAAAAGAAGATCTTGTTAAAATATCAACAATGCCAACAACTCTGTAGTTTGCTTTTTAAAATGTTACTCCTGCAGAGCAGTACAGGCTTGCATAGAACACTGCATTTGTGAAATTCATTCACCTCTGTTGTATTATTTATCTTGTAAGAATAAAATTTACTTATCTTTAAATAAGTCACCAACCATTTAACGATGTGGGAAATGTAGCAGAGAGAACCAGTTAATTTTGCCAAGTAAAGAGAACTGAAAGATACACAGCTGTTTCCATTCCAGCTTCCTTATGCAGAGGAAAATATTTCTTTTTTATTAGCTCCATCTGATGGTTGATCTGATTTTTACACACTGCCTGGCTATAAATTCCCAACAATAATTTTATTGTTTTCTGTCCCTCTCTTCTATTATAAAAATGTGCTATATTGTAAAGATACTCCTTAGCTGAGAATGTACATAATTAATTCATCGAATTCTGCAAATATTTACTAACATAAAGAATATTCATGCTAATCCTGTAGCTTTTTTCATTTTCCTTTGAGAAGCGTAAATATCACAGATTACAGCAGTGTAAAAGTTAACATTTGAAAATATTATTGATATTGTCCTGTATGCACATCTTCATAGAGGACACGCAAACAAACCTCTTAGAGGGGCATGACCCATCCGTTACCTAATTTATGTTGAGCATCTTTGTGGTGATAAGAAAATTTAAGCACATAAAAATGGCGATTTTCCTCATTCATATTTTATACTAATGGCATAGTTCTGTAAAAACCTATTTGTGTAATATACCATCCTAATGTTTTCAGCTGTGAGCATGAGTGCTTGAAAGTGCAGTTCTTTCAATGCAGAGAAAGTTAGCTCGAAGGATCAATATTTGAAATACGTGACTGAGTCTAGCATTAAATAAGAAGTTAAGAAAATACTATACCTCAGCATCATAGTCCCATAATTGATTTCCTCTCATATGGTGGCATTTTAACATGATCACAGGTCCATTGAGTCTAGAAACATCTAAGCACAAGTCATCGGTTCGGATTTCTTTGTCAGCAGTATAAGAAAATACCTGCAAATATAAAAGGCAGCTAATAAAATAATATCTTCTTTTAAAAAATGTTGCAGTATAGCAGATTTATCTGTGGAAGCTTTCATATCATGTAAACTTGTGTTTTTAAATGATCTCTGCTCTGTGATCTTGAGAAAGCTAGTCCATCTCTCTGTGTTCTTTTCCTCAAATACAAAATAGGTACCATGTCATGTGCTTTTTAAGGTTTTTATGAACTCTCAGTTTAAGAAACTAAACTATTATTGTTATTGTTGTAATTCTAACTTGCTTTATGTTTTTCCTTTTATTTTTGTGTAACTGAATAGTTGGTTTACAGTGTTGTGTTATTTCAGGTGTACAGCACAGTGGTGTGTGTGTGTGTATTCTTTCCCATTATAGGTTATGACATATTGAGTATTATTCCCTGGGTTATACAGTAGGTCTGTCTTGATTATCTCTTTTGTATATAGTGTATATGTTAACTACACATCTGTTTTCTGTGTCTGTGAGTCTGTTTTTCTTTTAGTCATTTGTATCATGTTTTAGATTCCACGTATAAGTGATATATGTTAATTGTTTGGCTTCTTTTGTGGCTCAGCTGGTCAGAATCCGCCTGCAATGCAGGAGACCTGGATTCGATTCCTGGGTTGGGAAGATCCCCTGGAGGAAGGAAAGGCTACCCACTCCAGTATTCTGGCCTGGAGAAGTCCATGGACTGTGTATAGTCCATGGGGTCACAAAGAATCAGACATGACCGAGCGACTTTCATTTTTGTCTGACTTCACTTAGTATGATGATCTCTGGGTCCATCCATGTTGCTGCAAATGACATTATTTCACTCTTTTTTATGACCGAGTAATATTCCTTCTGTATATATTCATATATTGCATCCTCTTTATCCATTCCTCTGTCAGTGGACATTTCGGCTGCTTCCATGTCTTGGCTGTTGTAATAGTGCTGCAGTGAACATTGGGGCGCATGTGTCTTTTCCAGTAGAGTTTTCATCTTTTCTGGATATGTGTCCAGGAGTGGGGCTACTGGATCATGTGATAGTTCTACTTTTAGGTTTTAAAGGAGCTTCCGTACTGTTCTCCATTGTGGTAGTATCCGTTTACATTCCCATCAGCAGTGTATGAGGGTTCCTTTTTCTCCACCCTCTCTCCAGCACTTACTTTTCACAAACCTTTCCAGTTTTTGATGATGGCCATTCTGACTAGTGTAAGGTGATACACCTCATTGTAGTTTTGATTTGCATTCATCTCATGATTATGTTGGGCATGTTTTCATGTGCCTTTGGCCATCTGAATGTCTTCATTGAAGAAATATCTATTTAGATCTTCTACTCATTTTTTGATTGGACTGTTTTTCTTTTTTTGATATCGAGATATAAGAACTGTTTACATATTTTAGAAATTAATCTCTTATTGGTTTCATCGTATGCAAATATTTTCTCCCATTCTGTAGGTTGTCTTTTTGTTTTATGATTTCCTTTGATGTGCGAAAGTTGTTAAGTTTAACTAGGTCCCATTTGTTTATGGATCCAAAAAGGTATTGCTGTGATTTATGTGCTCTGCCTACGTTTTCCTCTAGAGTTTTATAGTACCCAGTTTTACATTTTGGTGTTTAATCCATTTTGAGTTTAATTTTGTGTGTGGTGTTAGACAGTGTTAACTCTACCTTATTATTTGTTTGCATTTGTTTTCCTGCACTGTATCTGCCTTATAAAGCTTATAAAACAGGCTCAATAAAGCCAAGTCTGTAAACTACATGGAACTCCATAAAGGGCAGTCCTTTCTCCCACTACCATATGACCAGTTCCCGAAGTCTAGAGACAATGATGTTTTTTCATCAATTTCCTTCCCATAACTCAAGTACATCACTTATATGTATGTGTTTAGTCACCAAGTCGTGTCCAACTCTTATGTGACTCCATGGACTTCACATTACATACACTTCCCTATATATCACATACATTTTATTAAGTATTGTCAGTGGATTTCTGAAGGTTGTAGAATTAACTCTAGAGATTTCTGTAAAGGCAGGGTCTATGTTTATGTTTCTCACGTGGTTTTGGCCGGGCTTGACTATAATTCTTCTCAAAATATCTAAGAAATGTCAAGGCAGATGGTAGACTCATTGTTAGCTAATTGAAAATGATATTATATAATAGTGTATATTATTTTGTTCCTAGTGTGAACTATTATAACATTGATTATTAAAGTTTCACAAGGGTTATTAAGTACATAATTATAAAAGTTTTCTTCTGTTATGATAAGCATGCTTCAGTATTCTGTGGGTATTTATTTATTTATTTTTTTGCAAAGAGGGAGTATGAGGAGGAAGTTAATTTCAAGGTCTTTTCATTTCCCAAAGCAATGTGATGAAATCTAAGGAAGTCAGCTCTACAGATCACTTATAAACTGAGTCCTAGTCTGTAAGTTGACTAAGTTAGTCTTGAAATGGTTATCTCTACAGAACTGCTACTCAAGGCTTCTAGGAAAGTCACAAGTACTGATAAGAGCAAGATGTAAAGTCAGTGATGGAACCCAAGTACCCTCTTAAATAAGCCAACATCTTAAAAGGAGAATTTTCACAAAGATTATACATTCTGTTTAACAATATAAAGACTTGGGACATATATACAGTTCATTTACTTGAACAATATAAATTATATTATAGATTTTATGTATTAAATTCAGAAAAAATTCCTGTCTTTGAAGTGTCATGTATATGTGTATACTTTTTAATGTTTATCCTTTTCATGGGAAAATGAGCAGCTAAAAGAACAAATGAAACACGCATAGGAGAAGTATTTGTATCTTTCCCAAATATGATTAGTATTTTTACTATAGTTACAAACATATTTAATTAAATAAATGAGTCTGGTAGTAGACATTTCTAGAGGGTAATTTTTAGAGAAATATCTTTTGCCCACTACAGAATTATTTCAATGCAAAGGATAATTTTCCACTTTGAAGCTGCTTTATTTTAGTTGTATACAGATGGTAATGTAAATGGAAACACCAAAGCATCCATATTCACCATGAATTTTGCATAATGAGCATAATCACAGCCTGAGGAACAATTCTCCTCGGGTCTCTCATGATAGTTTGGAAATTTTATTGAAAGTTCTAGAGAGAAATCTGAAAAACACTCTTTGTTCCTCAATTCTAATTTTGATTCATTTTGGTCAATTAATAGATATGTAATTTACATTACAATTAAGAAATATATCTGTAGAATGCTATCTGACCATGTATGATAAATTATATTTCTTTGGATTTGCAATTGAAAAAAAATAACTGATGCATGTATAAGCCACTGCAATTGCTGGCAAACACTGCAAGTTAGAAACAGCAAGTAATGATTCTCCCTTACAGGTTTCAGAAAGAATATCCCCCTTCTGGCACCTTGATTTCAGATTCCAAACCTCGAACACTGTGACTCAATGAATTTTTGTTGTTTAAGCCGTCTAGTTTGTGATGGTTTGCTATAGCAGTTTGAGGAAACTGATATACTTCCTAATTCCTAATGCTAGTGGAAGTCTTTAAAAGTAATGTGATTAGTTTTCCAAATTTTCATTGCAAATTTTGGATAGGAAAGTTAGACTTTAGATTTCAAATCTATTGTATCTTGATTTCTAGGTTTATAATTGTAATATCCAGTTATACTTTCAAAAAGCATGAGAGCATTTTCATAATCATTTTTTTACTTAAGTATTATCTTTGTAAAGTGATTCTTTACTGTGACTAGAAGATTTTCTTGCTTTTATGTATACTTTATTGAGGTTAGATTGATTTCTGTCTTTGAATTGATGCACTCAAATGAGTTCAGAAATAACTCCCAACATATAAAAGATGATAGCAAAGTCCATTCTCAGTTCCTTTTAATATTTTTCCAGAAAAGGTAAACTTTTTCATTATATCATACATGCATGCAGTT
Organism: Oryx dammah; assembly: GCF_014754425.2. Lineage (NCBI taxonomy): Eukaryota > Metazoa > Chordata > Mammalia > Artiodactyla > Bovidae > Oryx > Oryx dammah. Next base: position 94,170,367 of record NW_024070211.1, on the reverse strand, counting down.
TGTTCTAGATTGTTCTTTTTGGAAAGTATGATCAAAGGCATTTTATTATTCTTCAAATATCTAAAATTATAACAACATTTAAACATTTTTTTAAGGATTGTGTAAGAATTGCCTAAAATAGTCTGCAGTAAGTTAGTTTTAGTTCACACAATGGAAAGAATGTTTATATATATATTTAAAATTATATCTTGCCTAAAACTCTAGTGTTGTATAGCTACTTCTTTCAAACAACTCATTTCTTTATCCCTTTGAAAGACTGTAAATAGCATAAGCAGCCTTTTACAAAACGTTGTGGAGCAGTCCAAATTGCAAACCAAGGACACTGTGTTCTGTGTTACTGGGACCTGGACCACTTCTTCAGCAAGAGATTTAGAGACTAAGCGCCCTCTGCTGGCTCTATCTTGGCATAGGGTTTCTTTCCCTTAATCCTTAAAGAAACATTTGGCCAAAAAATATGTGTTTATCAAAGGCTCACATGTGTATTTGATTGAGATTTATTAAATATACTGGTTGTGATTTTCCTAGATTTAGTTTTGAATTTATAAAATACGTTTCTAGATGAGTTCCTCAGGACAAAATTTACTGTAAAAGTTCACAGTTTAAAGAGACTCTGTCACACTGTGCTAACTACTTCACTTTCCATGTGAAGAAACTGAGGTCCAATAAGGAGCTTCCCTGGTAGCTCAGCTGGTAAAGAATCCGTCTACAATGCAGGAGATCATGGCTCGATTCCTGGGTCGGGAAGATCCCCTGGAGAAGGCACAAGCTACCCACTCCAGTATTCTTGGACTTCCCCGGTGGCTCAGTCAGTAAAGAACCTGCCTGCAGTGCAGGAGACCTAAGTTTGGTCCCTGGGTTGGGAAGATCCCCTGGAGCAGGGCATGGCAACTGACTCCAGTATTCTTGCCTGCACAATTTGCCAAAGCTTCTTAGTGACAGAGGCCTCTCTGGATCCCAGGCTTATTGCTGCCATTCTTTTACTTGACTATACTGCCCTTTACATACCAATTTTAGTGCTTTGGGGCCTCTGGGAATCTATTTACGTATTTGAAATACAGACAATTTGAGGAATCTGTTAACAGCCATCCAGAAGGGCAAATTATAAGAAAGTAAACATAGTTTTCCCCCTTCCCTCATTCTGTAAAAATGTAGCCCGGAAAATAACAAAATTGTTTAGCAATAAAAATTCGACATTTAACAATGTGTGTGTGTTTAAGATTTTTTGATGTGTTCCATTTTAAAGTCTTTATTGAACTTGCCACATTATTGGTTCTGCTTTATGGTTTTATTTTGTTTTGTTTTGTTTTTGGCTGTGAGGCATGTGGGATCTTAGCTTGCCAACCAGGATTGAATCACAAGCCCTGCAGTATAAGGCAAAATGCTAGACTACCTGGGAAGTCCCTAGTAGTGTGGTTTATTTTTTAACATGTTCTCTCTTACTGTATGTCACATCTTCCTGATACTAGCATGGAGAATGCATAGGTGGAATTGAATTTATCAATGGAGATGCCAAGCAAAGAGGCTTTTGCTTTCAGATGAAAGATTTTTTCTGTCTTAATTTCAGATTCTATTTATAGCCTGCTAGCTCAGTGATTTGTGCAGAGGTGGTTAAGGAGATGTAGGTAGCTTCTAGCTGTGTACTCTTATCTTACATGCCTACATGATATCTATGATCTTTTACAGTTTTAATGCTCTAAAAGACTGTTGCTAAAAACATGAGGTGGGTGTGTATCTCAAGTTCAGTATTACCGGTCTCTCCTCAATTCTGAAGGCTTAACTCTTTCCTCTTTGACTTCAATATAACTGTATATAACAATTTGGTAGTTGCTTATTTGTGCTCAGCAAGTCACCTCATTCTTCCATTCCTGACCTGGTATATGCTGATTGTATTATTAGACTATCCATTCCACTTTTCCAGGAAAAGACCGCCCCCTTAAAATCTTAGTACATTTTTCACGTTCTTAATGTAGCAGGACAGCATAACACCGTGGTCTTTAGAAAATGACAAAGACCTGAGTTTGACCTTCCTCCGTATTCTTCAAGAAAATTAGACATACCAAGGGAATATTTTGTGCAAAGATGGATACAATAAAGGACAGAGACGGTATGAACTGAACAGAAGCAGATGATATTAAGAAGAGGTGGCAAGAATAGACAGAAGAACTATACAAAAAATATCGTAATGACCCAGATAACCACAGTAGTGTGGTCACTCACCTAGAGCTAGATATCCAGGAATGCAAAGTCAAGTGGATCTTAGAAAGCATTACTATAGACAAAGCTAGTGGATGTGAGGGAATTCCAGCTGAGCTATTTCAAACCCTAAAAGCTATTAAAGTGCTGCACTCAGTGTACCAGCAAATTTGGAAAACTCAGCAGTGGCTACAGGACTAGAAAAGATCAGTTTTCATTCCAATGCAAAGAAAGGCAATGCCAAAGAATGTTCAAACTACTGCACAGTTGTACTCGTTTCACATGCCAGAAAAGTAATGCTCAAAATCCTTCAAGCTACACATCAACAGTATGTGAACCTAAAACTTCCAGATTTATAAGATGGATTTAGATAAGGCAGAGGAACCAGAGATCAAATTGCCAACATCCATTGGATCATAGAAAAAGCAAGAGAATTACAGAAAAAATACCTACATCTGTTTCACTAACTACTCTATCGATTTTGAGTGGATCACAACAAACTGTGGAAAATTCTTCAAGAGATGGGAATACCAGACCACCTTAGCTGCCTCCTGAGAAACCTGTATGCTGGTCAAGAAGCAACAGTTAGAACCAGACATGGAACAACAGAAGGTTCCAAACTGAGAAAGGAGTACATCAAGGCTGTATATTGTCAACCGGCTTATTTAACTTACATGCAGTGTACATCATGCAAAATGCTGGGCTGGATGAATCACAAGCTGGATTCAAGATTGCCAGGAGAAATATCAATAAGCTCAGATATGCAGATGACACGACCCTTATGGCAGAAAGTGAAGAGGAACTTTCCACATCAAGTGAAAAAGTCTCTTGATGAAGGTGAAAGAGGAGAGTGGTAAATCTGGCTCAAAATGCAACATTCAGAAAACTAAGATCATGGCATCTGGTCCCATCACTTCATGGCAAATAGATGGGGAATAAATGGAAACAGTGACAGACTGTATTTTCTTGGGCTCCAAAATGACTGTGGGTGGTGACTGCAGCCATGAAATTAAAAGGATGCTTGCTCCTTGGAAGAAAAGCTGTGACAAACCTAGACAGCATATTCAAAAGCAGAAACACTGTTGCTTTGCTGACAAAGGTCCATATAGGCAAAGCTATGGTCTTTCCAGTAGTCATGGATGTGAGAGTTGGACCATAAAGAAAGCTGAGCACTGAAGAATTGATGCTTTTGAACTGTGGTGTTGGAGAAGACTCTTGAGAGTCCCTTGGACTGCAAGATCAAATCAGTCAGCCCCAAAGAAATCAACCCTGAATATTCATTGGAAGGACTGATGCTGCAGCTGAAGCTCCAACACTTTGGCCACCTGATGTGAAGAACTGACTCAACAGCAAAGACCCTGATGCTGGGAAAGATTGAAAGCAAGAGGAGAAGGGGACGACAGAGTACAAGATGGTTGGATGGCATCATCAACTAAATGGACATGATTTTGAGCAAACTCCAGGATATGGTAAACAACAGGGAAGCTTCGTGTTCTACAGACCATGGAGTAGCAAAGAATTGGACAGAACTGAGCAGCTGAACAACAACAACAAAGAATTACTGTGAAGCTTTGATAAAATCTTAGCTTCCTTATCTGGAAAAAGGGGAAAAAAAAGGATATTTCTTGGGCTTTTTCAGAGGTTGAGTGAAGTAATTCATCTAAACTCTAAATATAGTACTAATCCCAGGTGATATCTCAGTATTAGTTATTATCTGTGCAAAATCCAGGCATATTATTTACATTTGATTACATTTGTCTCATCTTTATTTTTTAAACCTTGCTTTTCCAATAGTAATACTAGAGATATATTTTGAATACCTGTGGAAACAATTCTAAGAGAAGAGTATGTGTCCAGTAATTACTTGCTGAAAAATGAAAGCAATTTGTCTTTAGAGTTCTCTAGTCCACTCTGTGGAAAACAGAGCAAGAAATTAAGGTAATATAATAAGCAGAATGCACTAATACAATAAGAAAATGTGACTGATGTTTCTGTTTGCTTTCTACTTCATTGTATCCTGGTGTTAAATTTTATGTATGTTTAATACTTTACTCTGCCTTGAAGGGTTTTAAAGGACATCTACAATCAGGAGTCTATTCTCAAATATTATCCAAATATTTACTCATATTCTATTATTGTAATATTGAATATAAATTGCAAATTTAAGCCTAAGAGGAGTCCTTCCAAAATATACAATATATAATACTTGAAGTGCAGATACTGTTTTCTCTGTGACTATGATAGATTCTTATCCCATGGTATACATGCCCTGTATAACACCCTTTCCTTAAATGTCAGTGAGACTGTGACTATGATAGGAAAGTCACTTCATAATTACATAAGACTTTGTCTTTGCAGTCTGACAAAGATGAGATCTCAGACCTCTAACTTCAAGGAACTGAAATCTGCAAGTTATCAGGAATCTTAGAATAGGAACCGGAGCCTTCAGTAAGATCACTGCTCCGGCCAACACCTTTAGTTCAGTCCTGTGAGACTCTCAGCAGAGAACCCAGCCATGCTGCACCTGAATTTCTGTCCTCTGGCACTGTGAGGTAATACTTTTGTGTTGTTGTAATCCACTTAATTTGTAGTAATTTGTTATGCAACAATAGAATATGAAGAGAGTGACCATCAAGGTAAAGGAAAAAACTAAATTACTATCACCATGAGGAACACCTTTCTCCTGTGCTGCTGCTGCTGCTGCTGCTAAGTCACTTCAGCTGTGTCCGACCCTGTGCGACCCCATAGACAGCAGCCCACCAGGATCCCGTCCCTGGGATTCTCCAGGCAAGAGTACTGGAGTGGGGTGCCATTGCCTTCTCCATCTCCTGTGCTAGGTCTGTATTACTTATTCATTCAGTAAGTCATCCATCTATTTATTCAACTAATACTTTTGAGAATGTTAAAGGTTTCAGGCTTTATCCAAATCATACAGGCCCTTCATGAAACTTTGAATTTGACAGACATACAAGTGAGAGCCAAGATTTCTTTAAGTTTCCTCCACTGTTCCTACCTACTTGAACTCTGTTCTTGGTGTTCTCATTGTATTTTCTGTAACAAATTAGCTGTCTCTTGATGATATTCTTTCCTGTGTTCTCCCCCATTGAATTATTCGTTAATTTTTTTTCCTGAAGAATTAGCTTTCACATATGTAAATTGCAAAGTAAGTAAAGTGAATTCTTGGATGGGATATGCTTCAGGTATGGGCAGTTTAGTACATACTTTGCCTTTATGAGGGCTTCCCTGATAGCTCAGATGGTAAAAGAATCCACCCGCAATGCAGGAGACCCCAGTTTGATTCCTGGGTTGGGAAGATCCGCTGGAGAAGGAATAGGCTACCTACTCCAGTATTCTTAGGCTTCCCTTGTGGCTCAGCTGGTAAAGAATCTGCCTGCAATGTGGGAGACCTGGGTTTGATCCCTAGATTGGAAAGATCCCCTGGAGAAGGGAAAGGCTACCTACTCCAGTACTCTGGCCTAGAGAATTCCATGGACTATTTAGTCCATGAGGTTGCAAAGAGTCGGACACAACTGAGCGACTTTCACTTCACTTTGCCTTTATGACTGCATCACTAGTTGGAATGGTGGAGCATCCAGATAGCTAGTCTTTGAGGTTCTTACTCATTTATGCCTGTGAATGTAAATAAACATAGCAGCAATAATATGTCATTCACATCACACACACATACACACAAACATATGTATATAGAGATTATATATTCATTTTAGTATTTATTAGCCCCAAACTAATGATAAGGGATTTTGTGATATCATCTATGAATACATTTTTACTGATATGTAATGTAATTTAAGGCCTTTTCACATACATTGTGTTATTTAGATACTTCCTGTAACTCTGGTATGTGGCACATAATTAGAGAAAAATTATTAAGTATATTAAAATGTCTCAAAAGGCAAATTATAATGTCCTTAAGATAGCACAAAGATAGTTTTATTGGATATCTGCTATAACTGCTTCTTACCTGCACAGGTGAAACTACCTTTAGTTTAAATTAGACATAATTAAAAAAAAAATTCACCTCCATATTATTACCAGAACATTTGCACTGAATCAAATAATATTGAATTTTTCTAGGTGGTTTTAAGCTTAAAGAAATCCTACTTATGACAGTTCATCATTGCTACCAACTAAGATCAGTTTGGCTAAATTAAGACATAGTTTGGCTTCCTCCAGAAGCTGATGTTGAACAAGGATTCAAGTGCAAGTAATTTACTATGTAGATGATCCCAAGAAATATCGGTTGGAATGCAGTAAAGGCACAGCAGCCAATAAAGGGTACATTACAAATTATTTACACTATAGGTAGCTGGAACTTAATCCTGAGAAATTCTGGCAAACAGATAAAACAAGCCTCAGATTCAGTTCCCTGGAAGAGTGAAGAAGCTGAGATAATTATACCACCTGCCCTCCGTTTTTGCCTGAGGTGTACTTCCAGGGAGTAGAGTTGATTAATTCCCCAGGTGTGACAAGGTGGGCAGAGCAGCCTCTGGCAGAGAAAACTATCAGGCAGGGGGACAGATTCTAGCCTTTTGAATGTCAGCCTAGAAGCAGGTGGAAGGAGAGAAAGCAGACATTTCAGGATAACCTGCCATGTATGTGGCAAGATAGCAGTCATATTAAATATTAGTATATTATGTATGATATGGGCTTCTATCTGGCGCACTGGTAAAGAATCTGCCTTCCATTGCAGAAGACACAGACTTCATCCCTGGTCAGGAAGATCCTGTGGAGTAGGAAATGGCAACCCACTCCAGTATTCTTGCCTGGAAAATTCCATGAACAGAGGAGCCTGGTGGGCTACAGTCCATGGGATAGCAAAGAGTCTGACATGACTGAGTGACTAAGCATAAAGACACATAAATATGATATAGCACATATTATAAATTATGTTTCTTTAATAACTTTTCAGGGTATTATAATTTCACTTTTTCAAATAAGGAATATGAGGTTTGAAAAGGTTAGGTAATTTCCAAGTCATTCATTTTGCAAGTGTGAGAATATGTCTTTGAACTGTGGTCTATCAGACCTCATATATCCCATGTTCTTTCCACATAGTTAACATTTTGCTTCTGGGATATTTTAAAAATTAAACTCCAATCTTTATTCAGCTTTCACAGGGTTTTCCTTAAAGTTCCCATATGATCCCATGCTTCCTTTTCCAGCACCCAATCCAGGATACCACATTACATGTTGTCATCATATCTCCTTAGCCAGCTCTGATGGCTGCTGAGACTTTAACCTATTTGATGACTGACAGTTATGAGGAGCACTAGTTAGGTGTTTTGTGAAGTACACGTCAGTTTGGGTTTGTCTAATGTTCACCTCATGATTAGATCGGGGTTATAGGTTTTTTGGGGAAGATCATAAAAGTGAAATGCCATTCTCCTCAGATCTTATCAAGGGTTCTTGGTATTAACATGACTCACAGCATAAAACCTTGATTACTAACCCAAGGTAGCATTTGGCATGTTTCTCCACTGGAAAGTCAGTACCAACCCCTTCCGTATTCTATTCTTTAAAAGCAAGTCATTAAGCACAATGCACACACAACTGGGGAGGAGAGATAAATCCCATATTCTGGAGCAGGGATTGTCTCCAAAAGCTGTTTGGAACTCTTTATAGGAGATCTTAGAGATCGCTATTAACATGTCTCTAAAAACCTCAGTCTAAAACCAGAGCCATGTCTTTAAATTAGATTTATATGTAATGCATTAAGATTCTCATAGTAAAAAATATATCCAGCTTATGGGCTCCTTGTTTCACTCACTGAATGAACAGAAGACCTCTGTAGTGGCAAATTGTAATGTGATAATCTCCACCACTTAGAAATGGCACTTGGTCTCATCAGCATGTAAGATGTGAATTGAACATTGGTCCTTGGGACCTCCAGATACCACTTTGATCCTTCTTTGGTGTTACAACAGCCAGGTAATGCATCTCTGAATTGGCAGGCTGCTGTGTTTTTGGAGGAGGCAGAGGGAAGTGTCTCTCAAACAATTTCTGCATATCTCAGCCAGCTAAACACATTTTACTTCTTTTAAATAGTAATTAAAAAAAAAAACACCTGAAAATCTATTTAGAAAGTTAACAACTAGAGAGAGAGAGTAGAAATATATCTGGTAGGTTTTCATTAGAAGACTAGGATTCTTTACTAGAAATTGGAATAGACTCTAGGTTGTTTCCATGGTAACCTACCAAAGCCTTTTTTCCTTTAATGAAAAGGTATCATTTCTCTGCATACCACATGTAGCTTACCGCTCAGTATTGGATCAAGTCCTTTCACAACAGAATAAAATAAATGAACTGACAAAAAGTTCTACAGTGTGGCCCTGCTTGTGGTGAAATTATTCTTGGTACTAAATAACAAGAAAAAAAGCCCTTTTCATTTTGGCCACATTCACCATGCCATTTTTAATAACAAAAGTGGATGTGCAAGTATTTCATGAGGTTGTATTAGAAATAGGCTACAAGCTATCCTTTGGCAACCTTTGCAGTCTGAAAGATTATTGCTCTTTTTGTCCCCTCAAGTCAAAATTTCCTTGCTTGACATTTAGATTCTCTTATGAGCTTAGCTCTACTACCTATAAAGCTTAATTTTCCACTCTGCCTTGTCCAGGCCTTCGACTCCATTAAGGACAGTATCCTTGCTGTCCTTGCACACACTCCATTTTCTGTGCTCCCTGACAGCTTTGTGAAGCCTTTTAGACTCACCCTTGTCCTTATCAGATCTTTTTTTCTCTGAATGCCTTCTGTATAACAGTACAAATCTTCTTTGTTTCAAGAATCATTTTTTTGTATTCCCGTTGGTATTGAGGGTTGGGATTCTGTGCCTATTTACTTATTTATGTTTAATCTCACTGAAAAGTGGAAGTAGATTTAAACAGGATTTTATATACATATATATACACACATATATTAATATATAGAGAGAGATAAGAGACAACAGTCCACCTACATAAAAACATAATGAAAAAATACAGATATCACATTTTTTTCTAAAATAGTTTAAAGTCCAGCTTCTGCTTTTAAAGTACAGGTGGCACTGCCAAACAGAGAACAATTATTACCTAGTTATATATTGAACAGCTATTGTTATCAAGCCTTGATGTAGTCACATTATTTTCCATTGATTCTTGAACGTCTTCTTGTAAATCAGATTAAACAAAGAAACCAAATACAGTATAACTACATAATATTTTAATTGGTGTAACTGTTACCTCTTTTAACAGTTTATTTTTCTCTCTTTTATTAGACTGCATTCCTCAGATTTTACTACTATGAAAAAGCACAAATTTCAGATGCTTTTAACAATGAAAGTTAATTTATTGCTCAAGTTCCATCCTGCATGCATGCATGCTAAATTGCTTCAGTCATGTCTGACACTGTGCGACCCTATGGACTGTAGCCTGCTAGTCTCCTTTGTCCATGGAATTCTCCAGGCAAGAATACTGGAGTGGGTTGCCATGTTCTCCTCCTGGGGATATTCTCAACCCCAGGATCGAACCCAAGTCTCAAATCTCCTGCATTGGCAGGCAGGTTCTTTACCGCTAGCACCACCAGGAGTCCTCATGAAGAGCTTAAATAATACTAATAACTAAACCACTTGTACTGATGATATATACTGTAGGATGCAGTTAATCCTAGAAAAATAAAGAAAAAAATTATCTCATGCAAAGGTATACTTCCATAGATGTAAAATCAATAGTTTCTAAAGATGAGATTAGATTAACTAGGAGAAATACCTAATAAAAATTAGAAATATTTGTTCTTCATAATTTATACAGAAAAATGATGACAATTCCATGATATCTCAGATGTAACTGCTTTTTATTTGAAACAAAGTATATATATTGGGACCATTGTATTATTGAGGCTAATAATTAGTGCCATTAAAATGTGGAAGATATTTTGTTGCTATCCTGTCACTATTGTTATATCTACATTTCTAACAACAAAGCAAAATATATATGGGATATATAGTTAATCATGAACAAATGAAATATTTAAAACATTTTCTTTTCAGCCCTTTAAGTTCATAAGCTTGCATTTGATTAGCCTGTTTGAGTTGTATGCAATAAAATATTATATATGATGACTTCTTTAAAAAAATTCATGAGTATTAAGCAAAAAATGCCTTTAAATATTGGTGAGTATTAAGCAAAGAATGCCTTAAAAATCTTGGTGCTATTATACTTGATAATATATTACTGGATGTTTTATTTGACTTGCACATTTGTCTACTTTTTTCCCCTTTCTGAACTTTCTCTTCCTTGCATTGATTAGTTAGATATTTGAACATAAACTTCTCATCCAGTTTTATGTTATCTAAGCTTACTTGTGTTATCTTTTCTTTCCCCAAAATACAAGTTTTCATATTTGAAAGAAAAAAAATAACCCTGGGAATATCCTTACCCATTACTTTGTTCCAATACTGTAAGATTTTATTAACTAGGATATAATTGGGAAATAAAGTAAGATAAAGAATATCTTAGGTATAAGAAACCAAATAATCTTGAGTATAGGTTCTTCTGGTGAATATGAAACTGGCCAACACTGTTAATTTAGAAACTACAGACATTATTATTTACCTTACTTAGAAACTAATAAAGTGGCCTTTTGTACTAGAGTAAGCCAAGATAAAATTATTTTATCTATTACAGATTGCTTCAAATGGTAATTTAAAATAATTACTTTTATCTTCAGTAAAATTTAGGCATGTACACTCTTTGAGGGAGAAGAGGGGATCATTCAAAGAACCTTAATATTCTTCATATAAAGTAGATTCATGCATTTAATCTATTACATTTTTAATAAACTAAAATTTTGGCAGGAAAATGACTTGAACAAGGAAGCTCAGGTTAATGATTAAGACAAGGGTGTTAGGTCAAGAATTAGGCATAAGACAGGATAAAAAACATTTGAAGACAAAATAGAGAAAGGGATGAGGTTCAGAAGACTGGAAAAAAAGTACAGAGGAAAACGGTTCTGCTGGAACTAAATTGTTTAACGGAGACAGACCTAGCAGAAAGTTAGCAGAAAATCTGTAGTCCATCTCTAAGTAACAGGAGCTTCAGAGAAATGCACAGTGCACTGAGGGAGCAGACTGATACTGCCAGTAGCAAAATACTTTTCTTTCAATAGGTATTTCAACAGTATACTAACAGTATACCCTTGTCAGTAAGAAAAGCTCTATTGGTGGTATGCAATAAGAGAAGTATATATGCATGTGTATGTGTGTATTTTTTTGGTATGTGTGCATTTTGTAAGACTATAGTAGTATTAAATGTTTTACTTTATGAAAATGTGTGATAGTTCACTTTTTAAAGGACACTTTTCGAAATATTCTGCAAATGTCATTAATAAAATAGATGCAAATTTATGTGAATTCTCCCAAAGATCTTAAGGCACTTTAATATTTAAATTTTATAGAAATTTAATTTTAAGCACCTTAAAGCATGAGCTGATATTGATCCACTTTAATTGATTAATAGATTATTTCTTTGTCCTTCTGTGTGCACAGACATACTTTGACACCCATCGTCATTTCCTTATATGCCTTCCTAAACACCGTTGTCTCCTCCAAGTTTAGTCCACTGTCTCTCCAGAATCAGGGTAGACTGTTTTATCATCTCAACACCAGAAATAATTGAACCTTTTGGATGCTGATTTGTTTTTATATTATTGATCCTCATATAACCAGTATTTTACTTACAGCTAGAAGGCTTGGAGCCAAAGTTGTTGCTTATTTAAAGGAATGAAGGATTTCAGGTATTAATTTTAAGCACATTACAGTAAGACAGTAAAAGTGCTTTCTACATTGACTTGCATTGCCACGATAGGTTTTAAAAAAGTGTCATATGTGATAGATGTTATTAACTATCATTAAGTAGAAATACATAAAATTAGACTATACAACACTTAGAAGAAAAAGCTTTATCTAAGAAATACATAATATTAGTGCTCATTTTTTTTGAGAATATTAAGAAAACAATCTCACAAGCTTTGAGTAACTCCTACTGGGGAAGGAAAGGATTGAACACAACAGATTTGACATTTATTTCTATGCCAGGAAACACTCTGGAAAGGCAGAACTAGGTAAAATAAGATGATAAGTTTAGTTCCTCTAAGTTTTAATCAACTCCAAGTTTAATAGATGTTTCTTTAATATTAATACAAAAATAAATATAATTTTTTGGATTAAGAAAATGTTACTTTTTGGTTGCTCAGTTCTTGAATTGAGATTTGAAAAAAAAGTTTTAAGACTTATGCAGAATTTATGCACTATTAATGGAAAAAGATATAATTCAATATGTATTCTTTTTTATATTTGAAAAACTTTATTAATATAGAGCTATTGACAATTTTATTTATTACTACAATTGCACTAAAATAGAACAGATACAAACTTAGGTTAAAATGGAATATCCAAACCCAAATTTTGATAATTAAAATATTCTAAAAGTGTAATTTAGAGCCATTCTTTTTACCTACCACTTGATTTCTTGAAACAGCAATATAGAGTAATATATGTCTATAACTTTGAGGAAGGTTCCTTATCTTAAATCTCTTCTCTGAAGGAATGGATTGCTTAAGAACACTGAGCTTGAGAGTTCTAAGAAGTTTTGTTTGTGAGGACCTATGTTATTTCCCCTGGTCGGTAGGAGCCCAGTATGCTACTGGAGATTGGTGGAGAAACAACTCCAAAAAAATGAAGGGATGGAGCCAAAGCAAAAACAATACCCAGCTGTGGATGTGACTGGTGATAGAAGCAAGATCCAATGCTGTAAAGAGCAATGTTGCATAGGAACCTAGAATATTAGATCCACAAATCAAGGCAAATTGAAAGTGGTCAAACAGAAGATGGCAAGAGTAAACGTTGACATTCTACAAATCAGCAAACTAAAATGGACTGGAATGGGTGAATTTAACACAGATGACCATTATATCTACTACTGTGGGCAAGAATGCATTAGAAGAAATGGAGTAGCCATCATAGTCAACAAAAGAGTAAGAAATGCAGTACTTGGATGCAATCTCAAAAATGACAGAATGATCTCTGTTCATTTCCAAGGCAAACCATTCAATATCAGAGTAATCCAAGCCTATGCCCCAACCAGTAATGCTGAAGAAGCTGAAGCTGAATGGTTCTATGACGACCTACAAGACCTTTTAGAACTAACACCCCCCCAAAAAAATGTCCTTTGCATTATAGGGGACTGGAATGCAAAAGTACGAAGTCAAGAAACACCTGGAGTAACGGGCAAATTTGGCCTTGGAGTATGGAATGAAGCAGGGCAAAGGCTAATAGAATTTTGCCAAGAGAGTGCACTGGTCTTAGCAAACACCCTCTTCCAAAACACAAGAGAAGACGCTACACATGGACATCACCAGATGGTCAACACCAAAATCAGATTGATTATATTCTTTGCAGCCAAAGATGGAGAAGCTCTATACAGTTAGCAAAAGCAGACTGGGAGATGACTGTGGCTCAGATCATGAACTTATTATTGCCAAATTCAGATTGAAATTGAAGAAAGTAGGGAAAACAACTAGACCATTCTGGAATGACCTAAATCAAATCCCTTATGATTATACAGTGGAAGTGAGAAATAGATTTAAGGAACTAGATCTGATAGACAGAGTGCCTGATGAACTATGGATGGAGGTTCATGACATTGTACAGGAGACAGGGATCAAGATCATCCTCATGGAAAATAAATGCAAAAAAGCAAAATGGTTGTCTGAGGAGGCCTTACAAATAGCTGTGAAAAGAAGAGAAGCAAAAAGCAAAGGAGAAAAGGAAAGATATCCCCATTTGAATGCAGAGTTCCAAAGAATAGCAAGAAGAGATAAGAAAGCCTTCCTCAGTGATCAATTCAAAGAACTAGAGGAAAACAACAGAATGGGAAAGACTAGAAGTCTCTTAAAGAAAATTAGAGATATCAAGGGAACATTTCATGCAAAGATGGGCTCAATAAAGGACAGAAATGGTATGGACCTAACAGAAGCAGAAGGTATTAAGAGGTGGCAAGAATACACAGAAAAACTGTACAAAAAAGATCTTCATGATCCAGATAATCATGATGGTGTGATTACTCGCCTAGAGCCAGACATCCTGGAATGTGAAGTCAAGCGGGCCTTAGAAAGCATCACTACGAACAAAGCTAGTGGAGGTGATGGAATTCCAGTTGAGCTGTTTCGAATCCTGAAAGATGATGCTGTGAAAGTGCTGCACTCGATATGCCAGCAAATTTGGAAAACTCAGCAGTGGCCACAGGACTGGAAAAGGTCAGTTTTCATTCCAATCCCAAAGAAAGGCAATGCCAAAGAACGCTCAAACTGCTGCACAATTGCACTCATCTCACACGCAAGTGAAGTAATGCTCAAAATTCTCCAAGCCAGGCTTCAGCAATACATGAACTGTGAAATTACAGATGTTCAAGCTGGTTTTAGAAAAGGCAGAGGAACCAGAGATCAAATTGCCAACATCCGCTGGATCATGGAAAAAGAGAGTTCCAGTAAAACATCTATTTCTGCTTTATTGACTATGCCAAAGCCTTTGACTGAGTGGATCACAATAAACTGTGGAATATTCTATAAGAGATGGGAATACCAGACAACCTGACATGCCTCTTGAGAAACCTGTATGCAGGTCAGGAAGCAACAGTTAGAATTGGATATGGAACAACAGACTAGTTCCAAATAGGAAAGGGAGTACGTTAAGGCTGTATATTGTCATCCTGCTTATTTAACTTCTATGCAGAGTACATCATGAGAAATGCTGAGCTGGAAGAAGCACAAGCTGGAATCAAGATTGCTGGGTGAAATATCAATAACCTCAGATATGCAGGTGACACCACCCTTATGGCAGAAAGTGAAGAGAAACTCAAAAGCCTCTTGATGAAAGTGAAAGAGGACAGTGAAAAAGTTGGCTTAAAGCTCAGCGTTCAGAAAATGAAGATCATGGCATCTGGTCCCATCACTTCATGGGAAATAGATGGGGAAACAGTGGAAACAGTGTCAGACTTTATTTTTGGGGGCTCCAAAATCACTGCAGATGGTGATTGCAGCCATGAAATAAAAGACGCTTACTCCTTGGAAGGAATGTTATGACCAACCTAGACAGCATATTCAAAAGCAGACACATTACTTTGCCAACAAAGGTCCGTCTAGTCAAGGCTGTGGTTTGTCCTGTGGTCATGTATGGATGTGAGAGGTGGACTGTGAAGAAAGGTGAGCGCTGAAGAATTAATGCTTTTGAACTCTAGTGTTGGAGAAGACTCTTGAGAGTCCCTTGGACTGCAAGGAGATCCAACCAGTCCATTCTAAAGGAGATCAGTCCAGGGTGTGCACTGGAAGGACTGATGCTAAAGCTGAAACTCCAATACTTTGGCCACCTCATGCAAAGTGTTGACTCACTGGATAAGGCCCTGATTTTAGGAGGGATTCGGGGCAGGAGGAGAAGGGGACGACAGAGGATGAGATGTCTGGATGGCATCACCGACTCAATGGACATGAGTTTGAGTAAACTCTGGGAGATGGTGATGGACAGGGAGGCCTGGCATGCTGCGGTTCATGGGTGGCAAAGAGTTGGACACGACTGAACAACTGAACTGAAGAGAACGTTATTTTCATTGGCTACTGAAACAAATTACCACAAACTTAATGACTTAAAATAATGGTGATTTATTCCCTCACCATTCTGGAGGTCAGGCATTTGAAATCAATTTCACTAGGTTGTGTTATGGTACCAGCAAGGCAGTGATTCCTCTGGAGGTGCTAGGGGAGCATCTGTACTTTGCCTCTTGTAGTTTCTGGCAACAGCCTAGCTTTTCTTTGCTTTTGGCTACATCACTCCTATCTTTGTCTCTTTGGTCACCTTTCCTTCTCCTCAGTGTGTGTCAAATTCCCCTCTGCTTTCCTCTCATACGCATACATGTGGTTGCACTGAGTGCCAACCACATAATTGAGACAGTCACCCTATATCATGATGCTTAATTTAATCACATCTGCAGGGTCTTCTGCCATATAATATTCACAGGTTCCAAGGCTTAGGATGTGGATACCTTCGGAAGTCCTTTTTCAGCCTACTACAGCCTCAGATCTAGACATTTTCATAAGAGCAGTTTCATCTGCCAGGAAGACTTTCCTTTGTGTGGTTCTCCCAAATTTTGAAGTTATTTCTATGTTAATAGCAGGTCTTTGAGTAACTTTTAAATTTTTGTATGAATTTTTTTACCCATTCATTCTTTCAGTAAGCACTTATTACTATAGAAAGATTAAGAAAAGGAAATTCATACTTGCTTCAAGAAGAATTTACCATTTGCTTTTGGAGGTAAGAACAAACACACATAATTGAATGAAAATATAAGAGCTAAAAGTAAGAGAAACATTGAGATATGATATATGAATAATTAAAACTGAGAAAAAGTTTAAAATATTGTGAGTTCAGAGAAAGGAAATACCAGTGTGTATTGAAAATCAGAAAAAATAAATTACTACATGGAGGATGGTGAAGTGGAACTAGATGAAGGATATAAACTAGCAAATTATGTAAACTAGAATTTATTTTAGTTAGAAAAAATGGAGAAAGGTGATATCAGATGGGTAAAAGAAAAGGCAAAGTAATTAACCTCCAATTAAGATCTTCCTGACCCAGGAATCGAACCCGGGTCTCCCGCATTGCAGGCAGACGCTTTACTGTCTGAGCCACCAGGGAAGTCTGCCAATTAAAATAAATAAATTTATATTAAAAAAAAGAAAAGGCAAAGATATGATTTTTAAAAATGGATAATGGTAACAGTTTTTAAAATGTCTGCTCTGGCTGTACTCAGTAGAGATGATAAAGTTGAGAGTCTGTATGGGTGAGCAACAGGAGATAATTTCAAAGGTAAGAAGGGATCAGACTATAGAGCTTTGACTGGTAAAGAATGTTAATTTTATCTTGTAATAACTGAGGATATTAAAGATTTTTGTTTTTCCATTTGGCAATGATATTTTTAAAGGAGTCTCACTTCATTAGCGAATGAGATGGAGTAAATATGAGAAAAAGCTGGAGCTTTGCTAAAACTATTGTAATAAATCAAATAGGCAATAAAGGCCCAGATTTGGAAAGCAGAATTATTAATAAAAGAATAGCTAAGAAGGACAAGTAGAGAACATTTGTAAGGCTTAGTGCTTAGTTTGAGAAGAGCAGGATATGAAAAGAAAGAAAAGAAGAAAATGTAAAAGACAGATAAATACAAAGACTGAAGAAAAAGGGCTTTGGATGAAAGGTGATTAATCCTAGACATACTTAGTTTGAGGTTACAGTTGGTCATTTAAGTAGAAATGTGCATCAGTCAGTTTTAAGCAGTGGGTGTAAGCTTAGGACTTGGTATGGCTTTGGAGCTTCCATGAAAGTAAATCTAAGAAGATTAATTTCCTGGGAAAATAGAATGAAAAGAATCAAGAATAACCAGAGTAGCATAGAAATAATGGTCTCACTGACTTGTATATGTATCCTAAAGTTTTTTTTTATTTTTATACCAGACTGATCACATGATAGAAAGCCCTGCTGAGACTTACTTGGAAGGAAACTTACTCTTGTATTGATGGACTTGATGAACAGTATAGATACTGCATGACCCACTGAAAAACGAGGTCAGTGTGAGATGTTTGTATATATTTTCTCCTACTAACATCATATACTAACCTCATCTAGAGTATCTGTTACAGACTGGCACAACCACCTTTGCTGAATGAGTGATGAGCCAATTTGCCATTCCATCCTCAGTATCTTTTAGTCCCCTGATAGGAGACTGAGGCTACCAGACACAAAACAGGTTCTCCCAGCCAAGCATTAATGAGGTTGAGAGGCTCTTGGAATAATCCTTAGTTCTACAGAAATTATAATAACTCTGCTCTCTTCTGCCTCACATGTGTCCAACTCATTTTAACATTTAATGGCCATTGTGGGATTTTACTTTGTGAAATCCCTGGCAAGTTTTAATTCTAGTATTCAGGTTACTAAAAGGGGACCAAATTATAGAGATGGCTTATACGTAATTACAAGATGTAAACTTTACTTATAAAAATCTAATATTTAAAATGAATGCATATCTCTTGAATGACTATATCCATTACAATCCATGAGTACATTAGCATTACTAAAATAATTAAGTTTCTCTAGAAGAGGGTCTGTAATAAGGAGAGAGTGTATTTGTTTACTATCAAAATTTTTAATGTACCTGTCATAATTTGGATTCTTCTTAAGTATAAATAACAGAATTTTAGAGGAAGAGGAGACATTTGTATGAAAGCATGGATAATACCTAATGATCTCTTTATCTTGGCAGACAATATGGTTTTAATAAATGGCTATCATAAGCTTCTCTAGAGTTGCTACCTTGAAAAATGACTGAATCAAGTACTGCAATAAATTACACAGACTGTTTCCATGTGCTTTCTAGCTTTCTCCAAATGAGTGGCTCCAGGGAGAAAGAGAAACATTATAAATGCATTTGCTGAAATGTGAGTGTTTTTCCATCACTTTATGTTCTTTGTCTTTAAAAGGAATAAGTACAGTGTTTATGAAGGCTGCTTTTCTCCCTATCTTTGATTAAAGATATATTTTCAAAACTTTTATATTGATATTTTAACAAAGTAAAATGGCTATTTTATAAATATTAATCTACTTTGACTCACTTATATAAATTTATATAAATTTTACTTAAAATTGTCACTAAAAATTAGTGTCAGTCTTTGAGTAGATCTAGTATATATCCAGTGAGGCTAAGACCTATTTCCTATTGGCTCCTGTAAGATGATATTAAATGTCATGTAAAAGCACCTCATTAGAAAAGCATGGTATTTTGACATCAAAAAGAGAAAACATAAAGGCAAATATTGATTGGGATAAACTATTTAAAAGTTTGTATATGAAAATACAATGTGAACAAACTGTCAAGTCAGAAATATATATTTAATGTGTGTAACAGAAGATAATAAAGTGTTTTTATAAGTAGTGAACAAAGAGCCATCTCAAACTCCAATGAAAACATAAGCAAACGCATGGTTATGAAATTCATAAAGTACTAATGCTATCTTTAAAAATGCTTGCATGCATTGATTTTGTTAGATATATGATTTAAAGTAAGATAAAATGTTTCTCCCAAACTATATTGGCAAAGATGAAAAACAAGAAAGATACAACACCAGTTAGAGTTGGCCTCTGTGATCACAGTGTTGGGAGAGTGTGGCTGGGAATCAGTGCAGATGCAGTGAATATAAAACTAGTGTGGAGTCAGCTGGATTTTGGTTCAAATTGGCTTTACCACCTCAATCACATTATTAATCTCAAGGTTTCCATTAAACTCGTGAGGAGTTTAAAAATTAGAATAACACTAGATTATTGTAAAAATCAAAAAGAATAATGCATGTTAAGTATCTATCGCACTGCCTCTTCCTATTTTAGCTGTTTGTCCTATTAAATTGGTGAAATATTAAAGAGGACAATTTCTCACTATATATTAAAAGCCTTATAATGATGTATAAGTTTTGATCTAGCAAACTTAACTTCTAGACATTTCTAAAGAAGTAAATATGGATGGAAGCTCACCAGGTTTTAACTACAAGAATACCAATGAGCCTGGACTATAACAGTGAAAAGTTATAAATAACATCTTAAACAGTAAAGGTTTGATTGAATCTAAATTATAGTTTATCCATTAAAATATGTCCTGTTTAGTTTAAGAAGTTGTTAGCCAATAGGTAGCAGAAAAGAAGCTAAATTATTTGGCTTTTAAACAGTGAGTATGTCTTAAGCTTATGAGTGGAGCCATATTTGGCCAATAGGGCAATTAGAACAGTGCAGAGACATAAGAATACACAGAGTATTCATGGAATAAAGGCATATCAAACAGGTCGAGAGCACAAGGACCTATTAGAACATCAAGGGACACTGCTGAAAAGCCATATGGGGATAAAATTGTGAGGTGCTTTGAATGTCATAACTAGAGAATTTTTACTTTATTTTTGGACAGTGAAGAATTACTAGAGTGTTTAATCTGATTTAATTCTAATGTAACATGTATGGGATGTATTTATGGAATTCCCTATGATATATGGAAATAAGAGTTTTTTTGTTTGTTTGTTTGTTTGTTTTTTAACCACACAGGTAAGAGAAGATGTAGGCCAGGACAAAAACAAAAATCCTGGTTTTAAAAGGACTTACAGATAGGAGAGGAGTCAAGGGGTATTATTTTCATAGAAATAGGGGCTTTGGGGACCGATGAAATTTCAGGAGTGTCTATGTCAGATTTTGATTTTGTATGGTTGTGTGAAAGGGAAGAAAAATGAGTACAGTTTGGAAAGCTTCAATTTTGAGATGCCTGTAGAGAATTCCAGTTATTAATTAGCAACAGATTCCAGAGCTCAGGAGAGAGTGAGGGTAAAGATATAAATCTGAGTCATCAGTAACATGAAACTACTTCTAGGAATCCACGTCATCTTTTCAAAAGCATAAAGAGGATAATTCTGTAATTTCTAGTAACACATTTTCTACCAGTAAATTGTAAGTTCTTTCTTTCACTTGTAAAATGTTATATTCAAATTTTAATCATATTCTTATTTATTTTCATTCTTTTGAAGTAATGATCATTTTGATATAGTTTGCTAATGTAAAGAAAGCATTTCAAGAACAGATACGAATTAATAGAGTATCAAATTTTGTTATTAGGGCTAGAAGACTTGGATTACTAAAGTTTTAAAGAGAGCACCTCAAGATAATCAAGTATTGATTTTAATACTAATACTTCACTTGCTACCCTGTTTCACAGTATTCCTGATTTAAAAAAAAAAAAATCCATGCATTCTTTCATCTATTTACTTGACTAATTTTTTTTAGGTGCCTACAATATCCCAAGCACTGTGCCCAGTGCTAGGAATGACGAGAGAAAGAGTATGCTGGATACTTCCAAGAACTACTGAAAAGTAAGTTTCTTTGAAATATCTCCAAAATTTAACAAAAACCAAACTACCAAAACATCCATGAAAGGAGAAATGGTGAAATGTATAACTGTCCTGAAATATAAAGTCCTTTGATTAGAAAAGTAAATGAGCAAAAAAAAAAAAACTAAAAAAAGAAAAAACAACATTTGTTTTGACTTTTATGTAAAAAGCAGGAGAAAGAAATTTGAATATTTTTAGGGGTTGGGGCTACTTTTAAAAATTCAAAGCTGAATAACCATAAAAATAAATGCTGTTTCCATGGTAACACAAAAGAATAGCAATAAAAACAGGGAGGTAGCTCTGAGAATAAAATCCTGAGATCTGTTCTTTTTAAAAGTCAGTCAAAATTTTAAATCATGCTAGTATTAATACTGCTAGAAACAGTGAATTCTATAAAAAAAATACCAGAATAGCACTTATGTGATGCTTTAATATTTTTCATAATACTTATTTGTTAGAATAACAGGAGAGGCAGTTCTTTTTATTGACCTTAACAATACCATAAAGTGTCTTGTGCTTTTAACTTACCTCTGGCATTAGGCACTGAATAAATATTTTTTACTTTTAGAAGTAAAGACTGAGATAATGGAGAAGACAAATGGAAATAATAAAGAGAGTAATTAATAGCAGTGGAGCAAAATGTGCCATCTAGTATCTGCTATGCTAGTTATTTGTTTTATAAAGTTTACTAATCGTTAGAGAAAAAAATTGAGGGAAAATTTGTATGCATTTTATAGATAAAACATAAGCTCAAAAATATTAAGTAACGTACAAGGTATGCAATTTATCAGATCGAATAGTATTATAAAATGATGTTCTTTTATTTCAGCAGTTCAATTTCTCCATTTTTATTTGTTTAATTATGACAGTTATATATATACATATATATACACAGAGGAAAATGTGGGGTAAAAAGAAAAATTTCCTATTCCAGCTTAATCCTCTCTCCAGTGGTAATTTATATTCCAAATAGATATCTATATATTTCTAATAAGTTGCACAGCCATTTATATATGGCTATTACAGGTACTATTAATAGATAGAGAAAAAATGTTCACAGACATTTTCCACAAACGAGATCATTCAAATTCAAAGTAAGTTGTACTGTTATTTTCCCCCTTTTCAGTTTTTGATGACAATACATTTAGACCTCTCAGTCATTTTGGTGGCTAAGTAGTAATCTCTACTGTGGATACACTATGATTTATTTAAACATTCTCCTCTTGGTAAATATTTGTTTCCATTATTTGTGTTATGACAAAATGGGCTTCAGTAAGCATTCTCATATTTGTAGACTTGAATAAGTATTCATATAGATGAAAAATATTGGTTTTAAAGTTTATCTTGTCATTAACTAGATAATGTAGAGACATTAGAAAATGTGTAGTTATGGGGTTTTTTATTTTTTATTTGTCCTCTTTATTTATGAATCCCTGAGATTAGTATCTTTCTATGATTTTGGTTACTATGACAATAACAACATTTTTGGCAGTGTCTATATAGTACTAGGGTATAAATCCATTGTTCTGACCATGAATTATTCCATCTATTTATTTGACTAGTATTTATTAAGTACATTAATTGCCTACCATATCCTAAGTACCAGGTACTGGGGATGAAGAGTGGAGTAAGATATCAGTTCAGTTCAGTTCAACTCAGTTGCTCAGTCGTGTTCGACTCTTTGCGACCCCGTGAATCGCAGCATGCCAGGCCTCCCTGTCCATCACCAACTCCTGGAGTACACTAAGACTCACATCTATCAAGTCGGTGATGCCATCCAGCCATCTCATCCTCTGTCATCCCCTTCTCCTCCTGCCCTCAATCCCTCCCAGC
Source organism: Oryx dammah (assembly GCF_014754425.2). Taxonomy (NCBI): domain Eukaryota; kingdom Metazoa; phylum Chordata; class Mammalia; order Artiodactyla; family Bovidae; genus Oryx; species Oryx dammah. Next base: position 94,147,330 of record NW_024070211.1, on the reverse strand, counting down.
ATCAGGGTCTTTTCTAATGAGTCAACTCTTCACATGAGGTGGCCAGAGTATTGGAGTTTCAGCTTTAGCATCATTCCTTCCAAAGAACACCCAGGACTGATCTTTAGAGTGGACTGGCCCTGCCAATAGGAAGTCTACAGTAGAGTGGCATAGTTTACTTCTGGACATATGAAAACATTTAAATATTTTTAAAAATATTTTAAGCATTTATGATCTAAGTTTTGTGTCATTTAGACAAATTTATGCATATGACTGGATATCCTTTTGAACAGTAACCATAGCAACAGTTAGAAGTGGACAAGGAACAGCAGACTGGTTCCAAATAGGAAAAGGAGTACGTCAAGGCTGTATATTGTCACCCAGCTTATTTAACTTATATGCAGAGCACATCATGAGAAATGCTGGGCTGGAGGAAGCACAAGCTGGAATCAAGACTGCTGGGAGAAATAACAATAACCTCAGATATGCAGATGACACCACCCTTACGGCAGAAAGTGAAGAAGAACTAAAGAGCCTCTTGATGAAATTGAAAGAGGAGAGTGAAAAAGTTGGCTTAAAGCTCAACATTCAGAAAACTAAGATCATGGTATCCAGTCCCATCACTTCATGGCAAATAGATGATTAAACAGTAACAGTGGCTGACTTTATTTTTGCGGGCTCCAAAATCACTGCAAATGGTGATTGCAGCTGTGAAATTAAAAAAGATGCTTACACCTTGGAAGGAAAGTTATGACCAACCTAGACAGCATATTAAAAAGCAGAGACATTACTTTGTCAAAAAAGGTCCAACTAGTCAAGGCTATGGTTTTTCCAGTGGTCATGTATGGATGTGAGAGTTGGACTATAAAGAAAGGTAAGTGCTGAAGAATTGATGCTTTTGAACTGTGGTGTTGGAGAGGACTCTTGAAAGTCCCTTGGACTGCAAGGAGATCCAAGCAGTCCATCCTAAAGATCAGTCCTGAGTGTTCATTGGAAGGACTGATGCTGAAGCTGAAACTCCAATACCTTGGCCACCTGATGCGAAGAGCTGACTCATTTGCAAAGCCCTTGATGCTGGGAAAGATTGAAGGCAGGAGGAGAAGGGGACGGTAGAGGATGAGATGGTTGGATCACATCACCGACTCAATGGACATGAGTTTGGGTAAACTCTGGGAGTTGGTGATGGACAGGGAGGGCTGGCATGCTGCAGTCCATGGGGTTGGAAAGAGTTAGATGTGACTGAGCTACTGAACTGAACTGAACTGATGGCATCTTAATGAATCCATGAGGATAATTCACCTGAAGGCTCTTCCTTCCTCATTTTTATCTATATTTGAATCAGAGTGATCTCATAAATAATGTTTTCTTTTATAATTCTGCATGTCATCATGGTGCAAATGATGAGTAGCTTTTTTCATAAGCTGTTGAAATCATTATGGGAGACACTTCTAAATGTCTACTCAATACCATGGTAAATAAACTACGAGGAAAAGCTATGTGTGAGAGTGAGATGATGTATTTAGTGTATTTGTGCCATGATGTGTCAAAATTACACATTTGTGGCCAGAGAGTCATACACAGAGGTGTGTTGAGCCTATAGAAAGGCATCTGCTTTGCTTAATAGAAGGACAGGTATGGCTGTTTCAACTCTTCTCTATTCCCGCTTCTTCCTGCTTTGAATGTACACATGATGTCTGGAGTTTCAGCAGCCCTCTTGTGACCAGCTGATGCTAAAACTTAACTATAAGAATGGAAAGATAGAAAGTATCCTGTTTCTTGATGGAATTATTGAGGACCTGAACAAATTATCAACAACTGACTACTTTCAGATTTCATACTATGTGAAAAAAGTAAAGCCCTGTGTATTTAGTCCCATGATAGCTTTTGCCACTTGGGGCTGAACTCATCGTGACTTTGGTAATAGAAACCTCTGACACTCACCATGAATCAGTATAATAAGCTGGACCATTTTTGAATGCTCTGTCATTGTTCTGACTACATTGTTGTTTCCATCATCTCTCACATAGTCATTTCCCCATGCTGTAATTTAGAAAGTTTGACTCACATACTTTCTTGTTTAAATTTAAACTGCAAGGTACTAATTAGGATTTTAATAATTAAGTTGTCCTTGTTTAGTTGTAGGGAGAAGCATCATTTTCGTGTTTTCCATTGAATTGTACAAAAGTCTGATTTTAAGTATGGTGGCAAAACTCAACAGGGCCATTTCATTGTGGCTTTTTCTCTATGGATCCTTTTTTTTTTTCCTTTAAATATTATAGTTGAGTTGCATGTTGTGTTAGTTTCAGGTATACAGCAGTGTATACCTGAAAGCAGATTCTTCTCCCATATAGGTTATTGCAGAATATTGAGTAGAGTACTCTGTGCTCTACAGGAGGTCTCTGGGGATTATTTGTTTTATGTATAGTAGTGTGTTTATGTTAATCCCAAACTCCTAATTTATCCCTCCACCCCACATTTTCCCTTTGGTAACTAGAAATTTGTTACGAGTCTGTTTCTGTACTATATGTAAGTTCATTGGTATCATCTTTTATATTCCACATTAAGCAACAGTATATGATATTTGTTTTTCTCTGACTTTCTTCATTTATGATAATCTCTAGGTCCATCCACATTACTGGAAATGACATTATTTCCCATTCTCTTTTATGGCTTCACTGTATATGTGTACAACATCTTGTTTATCCATTCCTCTATCGATGGACATTCTTGTTGCTTCCATGTTTTGGCTTCTGTAAATAGTGCTGCAGTGAACACTGGGGTGTATGCATCATTTGAGTAAGATTTTCTCCAGATATTTTCCCAGGAGTGGGATTGCTGGATCGTGTAAGTGCTACTGTCATTATGGAGAACAATATGAGGGTTTCTTAACTAAAATAGAACTATTTTTAGTTTTTAAAGAAACCCCCATATTGTTCGCCATAGTGGCTATACCCATTTACATTCCTACCAACAGTGTAGGAGGGTTCCCTTTTCTCCACACCTTCTCCAGCATTTAGTGATTATATAGACTTTGATGATGGGTGTTCTACCAGTTGCCCAGTATGAGGTTAAACCTCATTGTACTTCTGATTTGCATTTCTCTCTTAATTTGTGATGTTGATCATCTTCCAAAACTATGTTGAATAAGAGTGGACATCCTTGTCTTGTTCCTGATCTTAGGGGAAATGCTTTCAGTTTTTCACAGTTGAGAGTGATGGTAGCTCTGACTTTGTCATATACGGCCTTTATTATGCTGAGGAAGCATCCCTCTATGATGACTCTCTGGGGAGTTTTCATCATAAATTGGTGCTGATTTTTGTCAAAACCTCTTTCTGTGTCTTTTGAGATGGTCATTTAGTTTTTATTCTTCAGTTATCATACTGACTCACTGGCAGATACTGAAGAATGCTTGCACCTCCTCCTGGGTTTCCTAACATCAGTGGCAGCCAGAGCACTCCCAGGGCAGCAGGGGCAGTCATTGGCGACTGCTTCTGGGTGGGGTAGTGGCAGTGTTCGCTTGTGCCCATCACTGGAGCTCATGTAGGTGGTGTCTTGTTACCTAAGAGTGTGCACAGGGAAAGAAGCTCCTATGGCAGTCCCACCCCTCTCCTCCTGTATCTCCGAAACATTGGTACCTTGCCTCTCTGGCATCCCCAAGCTTCTTCCAAGTACATCTTTGGTTGCCACTCTGGCAGGGTGTCTCTGCACAGCCGATTCCTGTCCTCTACCTGAGTCTGAGCTCTGTAGCCCAAGCTTCAGCACCCAGCCCCTGTCCATACTGACAGACAAGCATCTCAGGCTGGGGAGCACAAGGCAGTCTTACTGATCTGTCTCTGCAGGTTACTCTTCATCTTGCCTTACTCAGGCTGGTTGCTGCCCTCTCCTCCCTGGCTCCAAAGCTTCCTCTCCATCAGCTGGAAGATCCCAGCTGATCTTCCTACTATAGAAGGGACTTTCCTGGGTGCAGAAGCTTTCCTCCTTCATAGCTTCCTCCCTGGGGTGCAGTTCCCATTTTGACTACTTTATTTTTCCTTTATTCTTTTGTCGTATCCAGTTATGGGAGGGGTTCTTGCCCTTTCAGAAGTCTGAGGTCTTTTGCCAGTGTTCAGTAGATATTCTTTGTGAATCGTTACAGTTATAGATGTATTTCTGATGTATTTATGGGAGTAGGTGAGCAGACATCTTGATCCTGAAGATCTTTCTATGGATTCTTGATACATTCAGCTATTACAAATAATCACCATCATGTTGTGATGAACAGAATCATTTCTGCCTCCTCAGTTCACTCTAAAATGCTAGATAAACAGCTCACTCGTGTGCTTCACCTTGACCCTTTTAGACAACTTGTCTACCAAGGAGCAGCTATCTCTTAACTGTGCTTTGTTCCCATAAATGTCAAATTAAACCTCTGAAAGTGGCTGTGGCAGCAAGACTCACAGCCAAGCAGCTTTTACTTTTCCCACCTTGCAGTGCTGCTTTTTGTTGCTTACAGAAAACACAAGAATCCTTGTTATAGTCTGGTAAGTTTCTGATAATTAATTGGACCATCACACACAAAACAGGTGTCCTAGAATTTTAGTTAAGTATAAATCTTTTTTAAATAATACATTTTTACCTGATCTGAAGGGCATCTTCAGATAGCCAAAGCAAAGTTGTTAACAAACATGCTTATCTATGCACTTAAAATTTTATTAAACTACCAAAAATCATAGAAAACATGATAGACAAGAAACATTTGAAGAAGAAATTCAGAGTAAGCACCATTTGGAAACCATAATTGTTGAGTGATTATTTTATGTGATTGAGTTAACAATAAAATGCAATCCTCACTTTCTCATACATGGTAATAGGAAATAGGGTCTGAAACATCTGGCTGCTCTCATTCACTCTAGGCTAATTAAAGATGTTGCCCTACTTATTAAATTCTTCAGTGTTTTCTTACAATACTTGGAATAATAACATAGTTATTATATGTTAAGGACATAAATTAAGTCTTGATTAGAATGCCTGTCAATTTAATAAGACGCTGTTATTGGCAGTGAGCCATAATCTACCTGGATAGTCTACACAATATCTTCCCCCACAAATATGAAGCTGATAAAAAATGGAGTTTACCTGATTTCCTCCCATACCATGACAGTTGAATATACCCACTTTTTCATTTTCCTTGCGGCCCATGTTGTCTAAACATTGATTTGTTTCAACATTTCTTATCTAAAGGAAACACAAAAATGTAAGTCAGAAAATCTTTGGTATTTTCAAATTGCTTATTGATAGCAAAATAATATTTTTGTAAGGAGATTTCTCCAAGGAAAAGACAAAGCTTTAAATATTTATTTTTCTCTGTCTATTATGATATCTGTATAACATTCTAAACTCCCATTCAAGTAAACTTGAATAGCACTGGCATTGTCATTAGCATTCAGTCAGGAGGCACTCTTTTTATAGTGTAGTATCAGAGAAGAAGAAAACATCTACATATTACAAATTAGGAGTTCTTCCCAAATCTTCTGAAAATTAGGACAGTCTCAAAATTCCACCCAAATAATTGTAGTGTATTTGTGAAGTCCGTAAGTCCTATAGTGCCATATGCAAACTAATAGAAACAAATTGGTCAAATATGCAAATTTATGTATTTTTCGTTGCTTCATTACTGGATGCTCCATTCTGTAAATTTATAAAGATTAATTACATTGATAATTTTTAAACTAAAACATGCATCTTTTTGCATTCCTAATACCAAACAGTGGAAAGCAGTTGACCCTAAGAAAAACTATTACAAGGATAAATGGTGATTTCACAGGAAAAATTTTTCAAAACCACGATTAAATTGCCAACTGCAAACATAAGATTCATGGTTTACACTCAGACACTGCATTAGTCTCATAATTAACATGTTAATATATATTTGTGCCAAATGTAATTTTACAAAAGCCATTTATTGACTTTAAAGATGCCCATATTACTAAGTCAAGTACAAGTGAAGGTAAAAAACAAGAAAAACTTTTCTAATAGAATGTTTTAGATTTTTTTCCTTTAGTCTCAACCCAAACTAGTATGTTTTACACTTGTCCAATCTGCTTCCAAAAAGTTCTTTTCTCTGACTCTTATTAGGACACATATTTTACTGTTCACTCACTCATTACTTGGATATATTTAGTTATCTGTGCTTCAGGTGCCTGTTTCTCCCTCTTGGCAAACGAGTATGATTAGAAACTTCTGTAGATGCTGGATTAGGTTTCTACAATTCAACTTTTTTGTATGGTACAGAACTCCACAGTCAGGTAATGGTTGCCGGAGTTGGGGAAAATGGTGTGATTTGCAGTAAAGCCCCATTCAGCAATTGAAATTCACACTTGGTAAGGAGTTGGGCCTTTCTTTGGGATTAGAATGAAAACTGACCTTTTCCAGTCCTGTGGCCACTGCTGAGTTTTCCAAATTTGCTGGCATATTGAATGCGCACTTTCACAGCATCATCTTTCAGGATTTGAAATAGCTCAACTGGAATTCCATCACCTCCACTAGCTTTGTTCATAGTGATGCTTTCTAAGGCCCACTTGACTTCACATTCTAGGATGTCTGGCTCTAGGTGAGTGATCACACCATCCTGATTATCTTGGTCGTGAAGATCTTTTTTGTACAGTTCTTCTGTGTATTCTTGCCACCTCTTCTTAATGTCTTCTGCTTCTCTTAGGTCCATACCATTTCTGTCCTTTATTGAGCCCATCTTTGCATGAAATATTCTCTTGGTATCTCTAATTTTCTTGAAGAGATCTCTAGTCTTTCCCATTCTGTTGTTTTCCTCTATTTCTTTGCATTGAAGAAGGCTTTCTTATCTCTTCTTGCTCTTCTTTGGAACTCTTTCACTTCTTTTGTTTTCACAGCTATTTGTAAGGCCTTCCCAGACAGCCATTTTGCTTTTTTGCATTTCTTATCCACGAGGATGGTCCTGATCCCTGTCTCCTGTACAGTGTCATAAGCCTCAGTCCATAGTTCATCAGGCACTCTAGCTATCAGATCTAGTCCCTTAAATTTATTTCTCACTTCCACTGTATTATCATAAGGGATTTGATTCAGCAATATGTGAACACTGAACTTCCAGATGTTCAAGCTGGTTTTAGAAAAGGCAGAGGAAACAGAGATCAAATTGCCAACATCCGCTGGATCATGGAAAAAGCAAGAGAGTTCCAGAAGAACATCTATTTCTGCCTTATTGACTGTGCCAAAGCCTTTGACTGTGTGGATCACAATCAACTGTGGAAAATTCTGAAAGAGATGGAAATACCAGACCACCTGACCTGCCTCTTGAGAAACCTGTATGCAGGTCAGGAAGCAACAGTTAGAACTGGACATGGAACAACAGACTGGTTCCAAATAGGGAAAGGAGTACGTCAAGGCTGTATATTGTCACCCTGCTTATTTAACTTATATGCAGAGTACATCATGAAAAACGCTGGACTGGAAGAAACACAAGCTGGAATCAAGATTGCCAGGAGAAATATCAATAACCTCAGATATGCAGATGACACCACCCTTATGGCAGAAAGTGAAGAGGAACTAAGAAGCCTCTTGATGAAAGTGAAAATGGAGAGTGAAAAAGTTGGCTTAAAGCTCAACATTCAGAAAACGAAGATGATGGCATCTGGTCCCATCACTTCATGGGAAATAGATGGGGAAACAGTGAAAACAGTGTCAGACTTTATTTGGGGGGGCTCCAAAATCACTGCAGATGGTGATTGCAGCCATGAAATTAAAAGACGCTTACTCCTTGGAAGGAAAGTCATGACCAACTTAGATAGCATATTCAAAAGCAGAGACATTACTTTGGCGACTAAGGTCCGTCTAGTCAAGGCTGTGGTTTGTCCTGTGGTCATGTATGGATGTAAGAGTTGGACTGTGAAGAAGGCTGAGCACCGAAGAATTGATGCATTTGAACAGTAGTGTTGGAGAAGACTCTTCAGAGTCCCTTAGACTGCAAGGAGATCCAACCCGTCCATTCTGATGGAGATCAGCCCTGGGATTTCTTTGGAAGGAATGATGCTAAAGCTGAAACTCCAGTACTTTGGCCACTTCATGCGAAGAGTTGACATATTGGAAAAGACTCTGATGCTGGAAGGGATTGGGGGCAGGAGAAGGGGATGAGAGAGGATGAGATGGCTGGATGGCATCACAGACTCGATGGACGCGAGTATGAGTGAACTCCGGGAGTTGGTGATGGACAGGGAGGCCTGGTGTGCTGCGATTCATGGGGTCGCAAAGAGTCGGACATGACTGAGCGACTGAATTGAACTGAACTGATGGTCATGAAGTTTACACGTCATATTTTAGGACTAGTGAGAATACCTTGTCATCTAATTTTATTGTTAAGTTTGCCCATCACTCTTTGTTTTTGCTAACCTGGATGCTGTCTCTGATTCAATTGAGGAATTCAAAAAGATTGAAACTGTGTCACTGCTGCTGTTATTTTTTCAGATTTACAGAATAGATTCATTTTGGGGAGTGCATGGAAAGGAGTTTGTTCTCTTCATGACAGGTTCTAACCTTCCTGAAAATTGGTTTGACAGTTTCTAGACATGTCATATTAATTGTCCCTTAGAATGTAGCAGGTACTAAGAGGATATAGTATAGGAACTCAAGTCAAATCTGGTGAGGCTAACTGGACATGAGTTCTGGGAGACTGGAAACAGATAGGAGCCAGTGGCTTAGGAAAGCTGTCAGAATGAGACAGGGAAGACAACCACCACAGTAAAATTGAATAATTGAAGTTGTATGTGCCATGAACTGTTCCAAGCACTTATGTGTAATAACTAATTAAAAACCAACCTATTACCATAATTTTATATATGAAAACATTAAGATACAAAGAGGCTAAGTAGTTTGTTCAAATAAGTAATTGAAAGTTACAGTGAGGTTGCAAATTGCCTAGTCCTGACATCTAGACAGGTAGGCAGTATTTTTCAGAAAAGGGGTGAAAAGAGCAAGGGAGGATTAAGTTCCAGTTGAATAAAGGTGAAGGTAAATGACAGGTCATCCAGACAGTGCCAAAGACACATGGAACATGGAAGTGGCCTAGGATCAGACCTGAGAACCAGGTCAAAAAGTCTAGAAGCAAAGTGGTTTCCATGCTGAGTGCCAAACTGTTGGGTCCAGGTCATGAAAATTATTTCTGTCTATTGTCAAGATGACACTGGATACAAATATGATAGAGAATGAAGTGTCAGGGAACAGGGCTCTCAATATCCACTTTAAAAAATTGAGAAGAACATACCATCTGGATAGAGACAATGTCTGAGAGGTTTTTGCAGTAGTCCTATGATAGCTAGATTTTTTTTTTTAATGTATGAACACCTATAAGGCAGCATGGTGTGCATCAGGGTATTCTCAAGTAAATGAGTCTAACATTGGAAATCTAATATTTTCTTCAAACATAAAAATGGTTACTAGTGTCTTCTGACAGTCCTTAGTGATCTAATCTTTATGTATAATAGAAGATACTGGCATACAGGAAAAAATATATGTATGTATTCCCAAAGAATGCTATTTAAGCAACAAAATGAAATATCAGGAAAGATCCTGAGCTTGTCACTGGTATTATATTACCTGACAAGACCAACTGCTTGATCATGCCATTCATTAATCCTAAGAAAAATCTAGGCAGACAAACATGGAGGAACTTCATCTACAGAAACTCGTTACAGAATCCAACCTGAATCAACATAAGTAGAGCATATGGGTAGTTCTGCATTCTGGGAAAGTCTTGTGACTCATCCTTTATAGCTTTGAGTACCTGGTGTAGGACCAACAGAGTTTTAACTTTGTTGTCTACTTTGACATTTCTTTGTTTACACATAATCTTTTATTGCCTGAGGAACAGTCTTTAATGACATAAACTTGGGAGTATTTTTCCCACTTGTGTCTTGATGTTAGAAATCAGCAAGTCTTTTTCTAAAAGTTTCTGCTCATTGGCAGGATCATGGGTAATGTTATCACTTACACGGTTTATTCATTAGCTTTTGCTCCCTCTGCCGGATGGTAACAGAAAGCAAAAGTGGGAACTCCAATTCTAAAAGAGAGGCATAAACTCTCACCCCCACCACCTTTGAATTTCAAAACTAATATGTAAAACGCATTCTAAAATTAGACTAAACTTAGTTTTTTTTTTTTTTTTGGCTTTAGTTACTCCAATACATGCTTATCCTTCAACTGTATATTATGTTACTCATTATCATTATTTTAAATATGTCAACTTCATTTGGTTTCTCTTTACTTTGTAAAGGAAATACATTTGCAGTGAATTCAAGTTTAATGTTAATATTTCCATATTATAATTGCTGTAGTGAATATGCATTTCTCTTTACCAAATTGTGAATAAATCAGAAGGATGGTTTTATATAGATTTGCAAAATCTATATAATTAACAAATCCAAGCTGACTTCTCTTATGTAAACCTGGGTTTCCAATGACCTGACTGTGAGATTTAAAAACACAGAGTATGTGGTATCTTAACCTCCTTCAACAAAACAGTAAATACAGAATACTGGACAATTTCACATATTTTGGTGGATAACAAAATCAATCCTAGGAGAATTCATAAATGCTCTAACTGGAATATAGTTTGTTGTAGTTGTTTATGCCAATGAATATTTAAATAATAAAATCAGAATTGGTTCTAATGTATTTATCGGTAGTGTAAAGCCAGGAAAAAAAAAAAAACTTTCCAGTAGTAAACTCACTAATTTCATCCATAGGTGGGTTACCCAGGTCAACATTCTTTAGGGTCAACATGTGATGAAGAGCAATATATTTTTCCTGTGTATTAGTTACACTGGGATAAAAATCAGTTACTGGGTCCCAAAGAGTTTTGCGAATATGATCATGGGCAGAGAGAATGCCCCATTTGTGCATGTTTTAAAATATGAGGCATTTTTTTTTTACTGGTTATCTTATTAAAAGATCAAGAAGATGGTGAATTTATAAATAGATCTGATTACCAACAGACATGTAACACTCTCAGGGCTTTAGCCTCTGGATTTGGCAGTAACTGATTTTATCCTTAATCCCTGCAGCCTAGCAGCTTCAATAGATGTCTGTTTTTAGTTACTGAAATTTGTTCTTTAACAGTGTTTAAGGAATACAGTGTCAGTGTGTGTGAGGATCTTAACTAGTTGATAAGGTTAAAGAATACAAGAGAAAAAGGAAGTGCTAAGGCGTCAAGTAGGCAGTAAACAATTCAGAGACTACTGTCAAAATGTCTTCCAAGCAGCATGCAAATACGGATATTAAGCCCTAAGAGTTAAGTCAATTGGCTCCAGAATTCCTCTTCTCTTCCCTCTTGCTCTCTGTATTCCTGTGTTCCACATAGCTTACAAAACATTTTTTCCCCAAGATGCTGGCCTGTCCAAGGCCAAAAATTTAGGGTAAAGCTTTATTACTTTAGAAAGCCAATTTTCAATCTTACAGTTGAATTAGCTTTTATATTTATAAGATCAGGAGCTGACATGCTAAATATACATAAGCTAGTGTTAGTTAAGAGAGAATTTAATGCTGCAGGGAGCTCCTCTTCCTTATTCTATTATGATCTGCTTACTAAGTCTAAAAGGCATATGCTTCATTAAGCTACTTAAAGGTTTTAGTTCAGAGCAATTCAGCTTTTAACTTCCCCTTGGAAATTGCATGTAATTCATGGGCTGGGTGAAGTAATATTTCAATTACCTGCATAAAATTCAAATGTAAGAAATTACAACAGTTGTCTGATATCAATACTGATGATTATTTTGGTGACAATATACACTGATAGAAACTGAATATCAATCATGTTTACCTCCATCTTCTAATATAACAAGGAAAGCTATAAAGAGAAATTGATGTGAAAATACTTATATGCACAAGTACACTGCAATATTAAATATCTGGGCTTTGAAAAACATTGAAACTTAAAGAACTTGTAAATTGTTAGATCCTAACAATTTCATTTGAAATTGAGTACATGTGAATTACTTCAAAGAAATAACTTTGTGCCCTAGATAAGTAGCTTTGGACACCTGGTTCCACTTTGAGACTATCTGAGAGACAGTGCCTTCATACATAATGACAGTAAGAAAGAAAAAGATTTAAATGACTGTCATCCAATATAGTCCATTAATAGTTTATCTCAAACTCATTATCCAAGTGTCTATGACTACACATGACTGTGCAAAATTGAACTGGAAAGCAGTGCTTGGTGAATTTGTCCTTCTTGTTTTCAAGGAAATTGTTGCAGGACTGCGTCTCTTGAAGGGTGGTTTTAAAATGGAAAACTGTAGTACATTAATATCCCAGAAAGTTCAAAATCAGATATATCTCATAGATTTTTTAATTTATTGAGTTTCTTAAATACCTAATAGGACAGTTTTAATTCAACTGAATTTTTTACCTGTTTAATTATCTCTTGCCTTTTCCCTCACCCCCATTTCAGTAGAATGGCTCAAGAGTACAGGTCTTTCTTGGTGACTTTTCATCCTTAGCATATAGCACAGGTTACAGCTTAAGCTCTTAATTAATAAAAGTATTTTGAATGAATAACATATAGTGATATCCATTTTCTCCTTCTAGTTAAAAGGAAAAGTGAACATTATTGTCAGACTAAAATGTATTTGAATCCTGACTTCAATATTTAGCTAGCTCTATGACCATTAGGTAAATCGTGTGAATTTTCTGCATAAAGGTTTCCATATTTAATTGGGGATAATAACAAAACCTGCCAAGAAATTGTGATTTTTTAAAAAATACAATTTTTAAGCATCTAGCATAATGTTTGACATAGTAAGAAAACAATAGTAGCTATAATAATTACAATAACTGTAACTACTGGTGCTGCTACTACTCTGCTAGGTGGTGTTATAGATGCTCTGTATTCTCAATCATCACTGTAACCTGTATGATAACCTTCCTTCTACTGCTAGGTACCAGAGACAGACCTAGTGCTACTTAAGTCCTAAAATGGGAGGTCAGGATTTAGACCCTCCTCTGCTTGATTCCAAAGTCTGAGATTCTTTCAGTACACCATGTTGCCTCTCCCAGATATGTTTCAAAAACCCTAAAGGTATATTTCTATCTTCAAAAAATTTTCAAATTATTTCTATAAATTAAAATATAGCCACCTGATCCATTAAAGAAGATAGCTACTTTAAAATCAGTAGGTTGTATAAAGGAATTTTCTCACACTTCATTTTCATTTTTTTCAGAAAGTCAATTAATTAGATTTCTCAATGTGTAGTGCAGGAGAGTATGAAACCGAATTTTTAAAATGGAAGTAGATATCTAGGCTCTATTTCAGAGTCCTGAGTCTTTCTCAGGAGTCACCCTGATGGCTTTAGATAATTTCAAAAAACTCCTCTTAACTTATATCTGTCTTGTTAACAGGTCTTGGTCATAACTTCTTTTAGAAAAAGTGATCAGCGTTTACTCATTACCTGGGTGCATTGACTACCATGGGAGAAATACCCTACTACAAGAATAGAAAAACCTCCCTCTTCTAAAGGTACAAATTCACAATTGGCCCAACAAACTTTTCCATAAAATAAATGAGTATTAGATACTTTTATTGGAGATCTTTAGTAGAACTAGATTATAATAACTAGCATGCACAAAGAGCTCTAGTCTTAAAAACACTCTTCTATTTTATGTATTAAATATAAATAAATCCTGTGACTTAGTGCTAACATGGGAATACTGAATATTTAAAAACAATAGCAATAACACTCCCATCCCAATGAAAACAAATAATTAAAAAAAAAAAAACAACACCAGAGGCACAGGACTAAAGTTACACCTAGAAAGTGGTAATATTCAGTGTTATTACACATGAACCTTTGCACTACAGAATTCAGATTAATGTTAAATAGATATAAACTGAAAATTCTATAGAGAGATATTTACCTGGCTGATGAGTGAGTGCAAATTTGACAGTGTATGGATAAGGCACACACAAAAAATTCTTTAAAAACAATTCAGCTGGAAATGAATTGTTTGTTTTTATTTTCTAGTGAATCAATATGTTGGCAAATGAACCAAAAAATATTAGACTGAACTTGCAGATATTCTGCTGTTATGACCTATAAAAATGGCAGATTCAAATAATATTTTCCAAATGCATTGTATTATTGATATTAAAATGTTTTAATATAACAAATACTAAATTAGTTTTCTTAAATGTAATTCCTATTAAGTGGGAAATTACCAATATGAAGCATATAATTCATAAAGGGATAACTCTTATTTTGAGCAATTAAATATGTATTATGACCATATGCTTGTACAGTTATGATGAAGCTAACTTTTTAATCTCTAAAGATATGGTACCCAAAGCAATTTACAGATTCAAGCAATTGCTATGAAATTACCAATGGTAATTTTTAACAGAGCAAATAATTTCATAATTTGTATGAAATAATTTCATAATTTGTATGGAAACACAAAAGACCATGAATAGCTGAAGCAATCTTGAGAAAGCAAAAATGGAGCTGGATGAATCAAACTGCCTGATTTCAGACTAGAGTACAAAGCTACAGTCATGGAGACAGTATGGTATTGCTACAAAAACAGAAATATAGACCAGTGGAACAAGATAGAAATCCCTGAGACAAACCCACACACCTGTGGTCCCCTAATCTACAACAAAGGAGGCAGGAATATACAGTGGATAAATTGTGAATAAGTGGTGCTGGGAGAACTGGACAGCTAAGTGTAAAAAAAAAAAAAAGAACACTCCCTAGCAAGATACACAAAAATAAACTCCACTTCCTAGAGTAATGAAAATTAAAACAAAACACCAAATGGGGCCTAATTAAACTTAAAAGCTTTTGCACAGCAAAGGAAACCATAAACAAAATGAAAAGACAACCCAGAGAATGGGAGAAAATATTTACAAATGAAGTGACTGAAAAGGAGTCAATCTCTAAAATATACAGTTTATGCAACTCAATATCCAAAACCAAACAACACAATCAAAAAATGGGCAGAAGATCTAAATGTACATTGCTCTATAAAGAAGACATACAAATGCCCAAAAAGCACATGAAAAGGTGCTCAGCATCACTAATTATTGGAGAAATGCAAATCAAATGTATAATGAGACACATCTTATACTGGTCAGAATGGTCATCATAAAAAAAATGAATGCTGTAGAAAAGGGAATCCTTCTACACTTTTGGTGGGAATATAAATTGGTGCAGCCACTATGAACAACAGTATGGAGATTCCCTAAGAAAAACTACAAATAGAGCTTCCATATTATCCAGCAATCCCACTCCTGGGCATGTTATCTAGAGAAAACTCTTGATTTAAAAAGATACATGCACCCCAGTGTTTAATGAAGCAATACTTACAGTAGCCAGGACATGGAAGCAACTTAAATGTTCATCTACAGAGTAATGGATAAAGAAGATGTAGTACATATGTATAATGAAATATGACTCAGCCATAAAAAAGAATGAAATAATTCCATTTGCAGCAACATGAATGGACCTAGAAATTGTTGTACTGAGTGAAGTAAGAAAGAAAAATAAATAATGCTTTTATGTGGAATCCAAAAAATAAAGTACAAATGAACTTATTTACAAAACAGAAGTATATTTGATGTAAAAACAAACTTATGGTTACCAGGGTGGTGGGAAGGGCAGTATAAATTGGCAGATTGGGATTGATATATACACAATATAAAATAGATAACTAATAAGGACCTGCTGTATATAGCACAGGGAACTCTACTCAATGCTCTGTAGTAGCCTATATGGGAAAAGAATCTAAGGAATAGAGATATGTATGTGTATAAATGAATCACTTTGTAGTACATCTGACACTAACACAACATTATAAATGAGCTATACTCCAGTAAAAATTTAAAAAGTCACAGAGGAAGAGAAAATAACAAAAACACATTGTTTCCTTCTGAATACAATAAAGTTACGGCAAGTTTGTCCTCTGAATTGTATATGGTTATTAGAAAAAGTAGATTTCTGGATGAGTAAGAGTGAAAACTTTGTAAGAAGTGAAAATATTTATTTAAAAAGATCATATTTTGAGAAAGCATGGAACAGATCAGGGGTTCTCCATGTGTCCACAAAGTCAGTATGATTTTGATAATAGTATTATAATAATACCCTTTCACCCTCACTTCTCATGAATGTATAGGGAATCTTCAATTGGTTTACCTAGTGAGCTGTATTATAATAGACTGAATATCAAAGCAGATACAAGAATCCAGCTACCTCTTTTTGGCCAGTTCTTGATGCAATTTATAAAAAATGTAGATTAACCTAATCTTCTTACTATTTTATTTTGCTTTATAAAGTTTACTTTTCCAAAAATATGTTACTTATATTAGTAAATTAATAAATTTAAAGTTTCCAGTTTCTTTTCCCACAGTAAATATTAACACTTATAGCCTACATAAAGAAAAACTCAAAATTTGCTGTAAACCTCAAAGACTCTAAATTCCATATGATTAAAAAGTTTTAGAACTATTTATAAAGAAACAAAATACTATTTATTCTACCTTAAACTGTGTTATCTTTTTATAAATCCCAATGATATAGACCTTTATGTTCCTTGTAATTTACGAGAAGTCTTTTATAATAGATCTGTTTAAAAACCATTAAAGCATTGTATTCGTAACATAAAAAATATTGAGCTCCTTAGAAATTTCTCTTTTGCAAAATATATTTATAACTTAACCAAAATAAATAATGCATACCTCTCCAAGTGAGTAATAACGTCTTGGGATCTGGGAGTCCGGATAGATGTTTTCAAGGTACCAAGAAAAGGGCTTACACTTCAGATTTTCTCTTAGTGTTTTTCTGACTGATACATCTCCGTAATCCACTTTGACAACACCTGGAATTTTTCAGAGAAACATTGAAATCTGTTTATGCTATTTTCATTTTAGCACTGTTTCACTCTGCTTTGCTATCAGTTTTTCCTCTATAATTAAAATTTCATCAAATTGAATTGCATGTGCAGCTGCTACTACACTGATTTCTTGCTAACATCCAATTAGTACATTAAATGGATATAAAAAGTTTCTCCATTGGTTATGACTTAAAATGTAAATATTTATCACCAAGTACTTGTACTTCTTAAATTGAATAAGTAAGTATAAGTTGGTATTAATTTATCATATCATAATGAAAGCTTAATTGAGCTGTGTGATAATGTGGTTTCTTTTTAATGAAAGTTTCAGTGGCTTCACTATTTTTATTCCTCATATTTCTCCTTTAGTGTCATTAATTCACTACTTGTGCATTTAATGAGAAATATACATAAATATGACCCTCACAATGGATGACACATTTGTGTTCTAAGTTTTCCTTCTTGAATTTTTATTTTACCTAGGTTTAGGACCTAACTTTTTCTTTACTAATTTTTCCCTGTTTTATAAGTTAGTGTAAACCACTTCAAATCCTTGAGTAAGTTAGTAAATAAATAAGAAACCACAAGCAAATGAAATATACTCACATGTGTATTATTAAAATTGCTTAATTGTACTTCATTTAATAGGAGAATATATGAATTTAAAATGAATTTTCCATTGAGGATCATAATAGAATGATTTTTAGTTGAGAAATAAAAATAACACCACTAATTTTAGTGATATGAATTGCTCATTACTAATATTAAAATGACATTTAATTGAAGTGGCTAAATAACTGTTATGACAATTAATTCTTAGATTTTGAAAAGATGTCTGTTTAACATGTTTAAGAGCAGTAAGCAACTACACTTTGGCACAGGAAAAAAGTGGCCCAGTCTTGATATGCTTTCCCAACCAAGCAGCAAAGTCTATTAGTCATGCGTAATAAAGGAACAATTGTTTAGACAGTCTAAATGTCTGTAACTAATACCATTATTTAGGTTACTATTTTCAAATGAGGCTGCACTCTTGAGGCTTATCACCTGCCAGTCCTTCCCACTCCTCACCACCCGTTGGGTTTTTTTTCAGAATTTTGTTTTTTCCCCCAAATGTTTAAGCAGCCAAACTATTTCCTTCTACAATAAACTATTGATTTTTCTAGCTAGTGTTTGGATGAAAATAAAAAGATATTTGGGCTTTGTAGACAAATACTTCCTTTCAAAATAATTGTATCCAGAACCTCCAATCTGGATGTAGCCTTCAAAAGAGGCTCAATAACACTTACAAAATAGATTACTAAAAGAATTTCTTTTTGTTTAGTGGCTTTGAAAATCTTACTTAAAAATTCTATTGGACCCAGAAAAAAGGGCAATGCTGCTTCAAAGGATTTAATTCAGCAGTTTTGCATCTTAAATTTGACATTCCAAAAAGGTCCTCTTGATTTTCCACATGACCCATCTTCAAGATTCTGTATTTCAGTAACTAGCAATAGTGTCCACCCATTTTCTCAAGGCAAAAGCATAGGAATATTTCTTTTATCTCACACAGACATTCAGTTCATTAACAATCCACAATATGGATCTTTCTACATACAGAGGGGTTACATCCTGAGAAACCCATCATAAGTTAAAAAAAAAAAAGCATTTTATAGACCTAACCTACCAAACGTTGCAGCTGAGCCAAGCCTACATCAAATGTGCTCAGAATACTTGCATTAGCCTACAACTGGGAAAAACCATCTAATGTTAATCCAATTTTATAAAAAGTTATTGAATATCTCACATGCTTTATTGAATATTATACTGAAAGTGAAAAACAGGGCGACTGAATGGATAGAGAATGGTTTTAAGTGTATTGGATGTTTTCACCCTCCTGATCACATGGCTGATTGGGTGCTGGGGCAGCCCAGCTTCTCAAGAGAGTATAATGCTCTATGTTGCTAGCCTGGAAAAATATCAAATTCTAAAGTTTCACAAGTACAGTTTTTACTGAATACCTATTGCTTTCACACCATAATAGTTGAAAACTTTAGTCAAATCATCATGAGTCAAGGACTGTCTGTAGATTCCGAGCCCCTCTATCATCCCCATTACCATCCTGGTCTCACTCTTTCTCATGTCTTGCCTAAGACTAAGCATGCCTAAGCATGCCATCACCTCCTAACTAGTCTCCCTGACATCTTACATTTCTCCATTTATACTTTATTTACTATTGCCTGCTCCCTAGACAGTATATTTGAAATATAAAATCATGTGTTCCCTTGCTCCAAAGCTTCCAACAATTTTCCATTGTGCTAGAAATAATTGACAATATCTTAATCATTGCCAGAGATTCTTTATGAAATGACCCTTGGTTATCTCTCTGAATTAATCACCTGTATTCACTTAATTGTAGCAAAACTGGCTTTCCCACTCTTTCTTGCTTGCTTTCTCTTTCTCCAAATTTCTAATCAAAATTTATTTCCTCATGCTCACCCTGACTTTCCTCTCTAAACTGATCACCCTTGCCATCATCTTGGTAATGCTCTATCCCTCCATTCTTCTTTATTCTCTAGCATACTTGTTAGTACTTGATATTCTATCACAGGTTTATTCTCTTTGTCTCCCCAGTAAGAACTTTGGACAAATAATTTAATCTCTTGATTCCTAAGGTATCTTGTGTGTGGTATGTAATAATTCAGTTCCATTCAGTCGCTCAGTCGTGTCCGACTCTTTGCGACCCCATTAATTGCAGCACACCAGGCCTCCCTGGTCATCACCAACTCCCGGAGTTTACCCAAACTCATGTCCATAGAGTCGGTGATGCCATCCAGCCATCTCATCCTCTGTTGTCCCCTTCTCTTCCTGCCCCTAATCCCTCCCAGCATCAGGGTCTTTACCAATGAGTCAGCTCTTTGCATGAGGTGGCCAAAGTATTGTAGTTTCATCTTTAGCATCAGTCCTTCCAACGAACACCCAGGACTGATTTCCTTTAGGATGGACTGCTGAATACATATTTCATATTGTAATGGATACCTGCTGCTTTTGACAGCCTGTCATCCATTTTGCATATTGGTAAGAGCATTCAAGTTTTCTTTGGGCAACCATCACACCCTCACTTGTGTGACTTGCTGACCTCGTCCCTCTTCCTGTCTTTCCAGCTTCAACTAGCATCACAGAATAAAGGCATATCACTAGTGAATCCTGTTAAAAATTCACAATCTGATTCAGGTGGTCTATACTGAGGCCTGAGAGTCTACATACTTACCAAGCTCCCAGGGGATACTGCTGTTCCTCAGGTCAAATTCTGTAGCCCCCAACACAGTCAAAGCAACCCATTTCTCATTGTTACTTATAACCTATCATAATGACTGGCTTAGGACTGGGCATGTGATAAAAGTATAAATAAAGAAACGTATACTCTGACAACTTTCTAGGACTATTAGAAAGTAGAAATTCTCTTTCCTTTGGAATTGCTAACTGTAAAGATGACTAAAGCCTGGTGCTTCTGAGGCTACCATATAGAGAATGCCTTCTAAATAGTGAAGCAAATACAGGAATAAGATAAACAAATGGAAAGAGAAACAGGCAAAGATAGCATAAGCCAAGCCAACTTTTAAATCAGCAGATATTTATCATGTTCCAGCCTTTATACAGAGCATGTTTTCTAAGCACTTTGGATATGTCAATGAACAAAAAAATGTATCTTCCTCAATGGAATTTACCTTGTAGGGGAAGGAGACATAAGTAAACAGTAATACATTAGAAGGTGATACATGCTATGACAAAAATAGGGTGAGGGTAGAAGTATGCAATAGAAGGAATCTTAATGCATTATGTTTTTTTTTTCAAAAGCAGCTTATAGGAGTTACAAGTTTTTAATGTTAATCTTTCAATGGAACTTGAACAAATGCTAGAGAAGCTCTGACATTTAGAGTTTCATGATGAATTAGAATAAATAAATACTTTAACTCTACATTTGCAGGTTTGGTTAATAGGTAAATGATAACATTTATGGGCAGTTACTTTAATAACCTGTTATTTATTCATGTTAAAATCTATTTCATGGTAGTATTAATCTAGATAATCTAGATATGTAGAAGAATTGTGTTTTAATTCTTTAAATAGAAGATCATAATCTCAAATAAGTTCCTCCCAAGTAGATACCTAATAAGCCTAACAGTATTGATTACCTATAAACAAGGTACCTGAAACAAGGCACCTGATGAGAGAATACCTGCTTTTAGACTAAAGCTCTTGTTTTGTGCATAAAAATACATATTATAGCATAAAGTAGTAACAAGAGGAAATAATTTCCTTCAATAAGGGATTTTTAAATAAATCAATGGTATACCTAATTGACAAAATATGATTGCTGTATTGAAATGTCTATAAAATATGGGAAATGGAAATAAAGTACAAATAATTTTTTAAACTATCATTGTAACTGAGTAAATCTGTGGAACAAAAATAACTAAAAAATAAAAGCAGTGCATTCTCTTTGCTACTAAAAGAAGAGAAAGAAAAAAAAAAAAACCTTTAAAAATCTATTTTATCCTTAAGTATAAAAATTAGAACTGTGAAGCTAATCAGTTTTCTATATACAATTATATATTAACAATATGCATATTAAATGAGTATAGTTTTAGCTAAGAATTTTTTATATTTTCAAAATTCCTCTTAAAGAGAAAATTATCTTTGTTATTTTCTTAAAAAAATTGTCATCAAGGGCTATTCGAATAAGAATCTAGATTTCTTCTCAAGCATAATAAAAGGATCATTTTTAGGCCAAGTAGGGGTTACCGCATTCTAGAGTATCTAGGTACTATATGTGTAAGACGTTTAACAGATTAGTTGGAATTTTTTTTTAATTTAAAACTACTCTTATCCTGCCATTTTAATTTTTAGTCATTCTTAATATGCATAGAAATTACCCAGGCTCATAACTGCTCATTAGGAAGTCAATGGTTAGAACTATATTAAGTGGCTGATGACCCATGCCAGCCAATAATACACAGTGATTATCTGTTGAACTTATCATTTACTATTATCACTTCAGTTTTATTTTAATGGAATAAAAATGAGAAAATGAATTGTACAAAGATCATAGCTTCTGTTGAGAACAGTATCACATAGAAGAAGTGAATATCAGAAAACTTCTCAATTTATTTATATCAATCTGATCTGTATCATCAGAAGTCTGAGCAGGTCAGAAGGTGACATAAATGGTGGAGTAAGAGGACCCTGAACTCATCTCCCAGAGACAAACCAAAATTACAACTATTTGCATAACTACTATCTATGGGAAGGACCAGAAGACTAGTAAAAGATATTTATTCCAACTAAAGACATAAAGGAACTAAATAGTATGACTCACAGACTTAGAGGAAAAAAAAATATAGTTAACTGAGTGGGGAAGAGGAATAGATTGGGAGTTTGGGGTTAACATGTACACATAGTTATATTAATATTTTAAATGGATAACCAACAAGGACCTACTGTATAGCACAGGGAACTCTGTACTCAATATTCTGTAATAACCTAGATAAGAAAATAATTTGAAAAAGAATAGATACATGTATATGTATACCTAATCACTTTACTGTACACCTGAAGCTATTAACAATATTGTTAATCAGCTGTGCTCCAATATACAATAAAAATTTAAAAATAAGAAACCACAATAAGATGAGTAGAAATGGTGGAGACAGTATAGATAGTTAGGACCCAATTTTTCAGGGTTGGTAACCCACAAATGAGAGAGATATCACAATGATAGAAGTTTTCTGCAAGGAGTGAGGGGTCTGAGCCTCATGTTGAGCTACCTAGCCCAGGGATCCTGCACCAGTAACATGAGCCCCTAGAATGTCTGGCTTTAAAAACCAGCAAGGCTTATGTTCAGAAAGGTGGGAGGGCTATAGGAAACAGAGACTTTTCTGTTAAAGGGTTTGTGCAATATCTCACACAATCTGAATCAGCATAGAAGCAGTAGTTTGAAAGGAGCCTGGGTCAGACCCATTTGCTAATCCTGGAGAGACTTCTGGGGATGAAGAAGGACACAGCCACTGGAGGCAGCTATTTTGGAGAGCTCATTTTATTGCTGTATTACTGTTGCTGGCAAGTGACATTTTGCAATCCTACCTCCACCCTTAAAGTGCCAGGGACTTACCTGCCCACCAGTGGACCAGTACTAGTCCTGATTTCCCATGGCATGCAGATATCTGAGTGGGGACTGGACCATGCAAACCGGCAGGCCAGCACCAGTACCATGACTCGCTAGGCCCCACAGTCAGCCATGTTGGCACCTGGCCTGGACCATCAGTGGGCTAGCTCTAAACCTGGCATCGCTGGGCATCAGCCAGTTACTCCAGCATCTGGTACTGCCCACCAGCAGGCAGGAACCAGCCCTGCACCCCACTGGCTGTGTAGCTTTCCACACCCGGTCCACTAGTGGGCCAATAGCCACCACACCAAGCAAGGCCTGGCAGTTAACATGGCCAGGGACCAGCCCTGCCTAAGAGCAAGCAAACAGCCATTGGCTGTCAAAACAGAAGGAAACGTGCTAGGGCATAAAGAGCACAAAGCTCTAGTGAACAGAGGAGTGTGTGCTCTGGGCCCCAGGGGAATTCACCTAAATGAGGCCACATCTCAGACTGTAAGACATAACCTCTTTAATACCTAGAAATAAACACAGAAAATTAAGTAAGATGAGGCAAGAGAGGAATATGGTCCAAATGAAGGAATGAGACAAAATCATAGAAAAACGAAGATAAGTAACCTCCCTGACAGAGACGTCAAGGTAATAATCATAAAGATGTTCAACAAACTTGGGAAAATAATGATTGAATATAGTGCAAATTCTAATAAAGAGTTAGAAAATATGAAGATTCAAAATGAGCTGAGATTGCACTAACTGAAATAAAATATATACTTAAAGGAATCAACTGTAAATCAGACGATACAGAGGATAGTATCAGTGGACACAGTAGTAGAAATCAATGAAGCTGAACAGAAAAAGGAAAATGTGTTGATAGTTTGTGACACTTTTGTGAAAACAGTAAGTATACTAATATTTGCATACTAGCAGTCCTAAGAGAAGAAAGGGTAAGGGAACTTACCTGAAGAAATAATAGATGAAAACTTCCCAAACCTGGGAGACACACATCTAGATGCAGTAAGCACAGAGTGTGCCAGACAAGATGAACTCAAAAAGGTCCACACCAAAACAATTTATAATTAAAATGGCAGAAATTAAAGAGCAGACCTTAACAGCAAGAGAAAAACAATTATTTACATTTTTAAAGGAAACTCCCATAAAGGCTATCAGCTGACTTTAGCAGAAACATTGCAGGCCAGAAGGGTGTGGCATGCTGTACCCAAAGTGATGAAAGGAAAACAACTATAATAAGGAATATTCTACTTAGAAAGGCTACCATTCAGACTTGAAGGAGAGAGAAAGAGTTTTACAGAGAAGCAAAAGCTAAAATAGTTCAGCACCATTATAGTGGCTTTGTAAGAAATGGTGAAGAGACTTCTATAAGCAGAAAAGACCAGAACTAGAAACTAAAAATTACAAAAGGAAAAATCTCATTGGTGAAGGCAACCACAGAGTAAATCAACCACTTCTAAATCTAGTAGGAAGGTTAAAGTAGTAAAGACAAAGTAAAACATCTATGTATACAATAAGTGAAGGATATTTGAAACAAAAAAGTGTAAACTATGTCACTAACATTAAGCAGGAAGGGGGAGTAAAAATATAGCATTGTTAAAATGCATTGAAACTTAAGAGATCATTAACTTAAAATATTTATATATATAGCCTATTATATATGAACTTCATACTAGCCACAAATCAAAAACCTAGAATACATGCACACCCAAAACAAAGGAATTCAAACATTACACTAGACATAGTCATCAAATCACAAAAGAAGAGAGGGAGCAAAAAGAACTACAAAAACAACTAGCAGAAGACAATGAACAAAATGTCAGTATGTGCATACCTATCAGTAATTACTTTAAATGTTAAATGGACTAAATACTCCAATGAAAAGACTGTAGCAGAGGACTAAAAACAAAACCAAAAAAAGACCTATATATGCTGCCTATAAGAGACTTAACTTCAAATTTAGAGACACATAGTAAAAATCTTTTCCTTTATATTTTCTACCCATCATATTATGCTTAGAGATCCCAAGATATACATATATATATATGTGTGTGTGTGTGTGTGTGTGTGTATATAAAGTCCAGGTGCATTTTCTTTCATGCTTAAATATTTTCACTTCATGTTTTTCTTTTAAAATTATACTATGCATGTGTGTGTGCTAAGTCGTGTCTAACTCTTTGCGACCCTTATGGAGCCTGTCAGGCTCCTCTATCTGTGATTCTTCAGGCAAGAATACTGGAGTGGGTTGCCATGCCCTCTTCCAGGGGATCTTCCCAACCCAGGGATCGAACCCATGTATCCTGCAGCTGCTGAATTGCAGGGCAGGTTCTTTACTGCTGAGCCACCAGGGAAGCCCAAACTTGACTATAGACACTCATATACATTTTCTCATTAAATCTCTGTCATACCCCTATCTATTATTGTTTTTGTTTGTTTAAGGATGAAAGAATTGGAGCTTTAAAAGATTAAATATGCTCAAGCTTGCTTAGAAGATATCAGGAGAGGATTAGAAGTCATTCACATCCATCTAATATCATAGTCCAAGCCCTTGCCCATTCTACTAGATTAAAAAAAAAAAGAAAAAAACTGGAAAATTTGAAACCTGTATAGAGATATCTTTCTGTGGAACACAACATGGTAATTATCATTCCTTGAAGGGCAGATTCCACTTGGCAAATTCTCCCAGTCCTGACAGATCAACATGATCCAAGATCCAGGATGAACTTGAATTCATAGAAATAAATGATCAGTAATGACATAATTGGGAGTTATTTTATTGACTTGACAATTAAATACAAGCCAGAAGGTTTCAGTGTGCAATTGAATGATCAACTAAGATATTTCCATAAAATGCTACCCAAACTTTATACTATCAGTCCCTCATTCTGCAGGATGCTGGATATAATTATTTCTTCAGTTTCATGACACATATAATATTATTATTATTATACCTTCTCTGAGTAGTGAGTGTTTTTTTTTTAAATTGCTTGAGGGGAGAAGACATTGTATTGCAGCTGACACTACTTGGACATGTACAAACTTGTTTTTCTCATTGTAGCCAATTACAGGTTTAGTAATTAATGTAAATTTTAAATCAGTAAGCATTTAAATACATCCTGATTATTGTCTAAAACCTTTTAATACTTCCGGTAAGGTCAAGAAAGTACTAAGATGAAAATTTAGTGAATGATTTTAGGGACGTCAAGGAAAATCCCAGGAATAATAATGTTTTAAGAAACTTACAGTATCAGTCATCTTGATGGTACTGAGAATGACAGTGGATGGCAAGCAGATAGCAGTAAGTCTTCATTGAAAAATGATTCTAAAGAGTCAGATTCCAAATGTGAAAAACTTGCCTGACCAATTTATTTTGCTTCTTTAAAACAAATTCTTTGTAGTACAAGCATGACATGATCAAAAAGCTATCTGAACAGTTTTATGTCTGAAAGAATTCCTGAAATAGGGACAAAAATAATTTTAAGTGAAAAGGAAGTGATACATTATAAAGTGGAGACTTTATCTTGGTGGCATGTAAGAAAATGATCTTTAAATGATGAGAGCTTAAATTAGATGAAATATATGAAACATTTGGAGAAGGAAATGGCAACACACTCCAGTATTCTTGCCTGGAGAATCCCATGGACAGAGGAGCCCAGAGGCTACAGTGCGTAGGGTGGCACCGAGTTGGACACGACTGAAGTAATGTAGCACATATTAAACATTTGTTAGCTTGGCATGTTTTAATAGAAACAATGAGTTCCAAGTCAAACAAGTATCTTTACTACAAGACTTCTCATAACCTTTACTGTGTTACACTGCATTTTGGAAATCTAAAGTGATATTTCCCAAATTTAACTGTCCTTTCCCCCAGATTTTGTGATAAGAATACTCTGTGGAAAACATTTTGAGAAATATGACTACATTTTATTTCCTATAAGCAAAAATCCTAGTCATTCACAGGACATAAATTGATCCTCTTAGAGAAAAACTTTCATGGGGGGAAATACTATATGCTTTTCAATTTTTTTCATTAGCAGGTTTCCGTTGCAAGTTTGTAATTAAACCAAGACAGTGGTAGTCAGTACAACACATATATTTGTTGATGGGTGTATTTATGTTCAGTTCCTAGAACAGTACCTAGTGCCAATAGTCAGTCTTTAAAGATCAATTATACTGATCTCTGACATATGCTGTCTCTTCCCTCATGTTCATTCCCTATCATTCTCTCTCACTTTCTCCTGTGTAGGAAGTATATATTGGGAACTCTCCTACACTGCTGGTGGGAATGTAAACTGATACAGACATTATGGAGAACAGCACGGAATTTCCTTAAACTAAAAATAGAATCCCCACCTGACCCAGCAATCCCACTTCTGGGCATATAACCAGAGAAAACCATGATTTGAAAAGATACAGGCATCCTAATGTTCACTGAGCACTATTTACAATAGCCAGGACATGAAAGCAACCTAAATGTCCATTAACAGAGGAATGGATAAACAAGATGTGGTAGATATGTACAGTGGAATATTACTCAGCCATAAAAAGAACAAAATATTGTCATTTGCAGCAATGTGGATGGACCTAGAGATTGTCATAGTGACCTAAGTCCAACAGCAAAAGACAGAGGTACAGATGAACTTAGTTACAGAAGAGAAGTCGAGTCACAGATGTAGAAAACAAACTTACGGTTACCAGGGGGTAAGGGGTGGAGAGATAAATTGGGAGGTTCAGATTGACATATACACATTACTATATATAAAACAGATAACTAATAAGAACCTGCTTTACAGTACTAGAAATTCTACTCAATACTTTGTAACAGCCTATTGGGAAAAGAACCTAAAAAAAAAAAAAAGAGAGAGAGTGGATACATGTATATCTATAACTGATTCACTTTGCTATACACCTGAAACTAATACAACATTGTAAATTAACTATACTCCAATAAAAATTTTAAAAAGAAGTACTTCTCTATTTAAGAAGTAAATAGTAAGTAGGACATCTCTATTTGCTTTCATGACTTAAAATTACTGCTTTACGGAGGCTTCCCTGATGGCTCAGTGGTAAAGAATCCACCTGCCAATGCCGGAGACACAGGTTCCACCTCTGGTCCGGGAAGATGCCCCATGCCGTGGAGCACCTAAGCCACACAGCTGAGTACAACTATTGAGCCTGTGCTCTACAGCACAAGAGCTATTTAAGAAATAGAAACTTAAAGCGGTCCATTTTCAAGGAAAACTAGCCTAGAGTGATGGCCTGCTGATGTTATAGCTCTTAAGATACCTGTGCAGGAAAATCCAGACAAAAGGGAGAGTAATAAATCCAGGTGACTTCCTCTGGAAGATTGTTAACCTCATAGAATTCAGCCAGTAAGGAACTGGGGGAGGGACTTGCATGCCGATAGGCTAAAAACCCCATTGCAACAACTCTGGTGTGCCTTCCCACGAGACACCCAATTTTGCAAGACTGTCATTAAAGCCTTGCTTCTTGGTGCACCTCACGTCTCCAAGTCCATTCCTTGAGTTTGGGCTGGTGAGCTTTATCTCCCACAGCTGCAAGTACTGAGCCTATATACCGCAACCACTGAAGCCTGCGTGCCCTAGAGCCTGCGCTCTGCAGCAAGAGAAGCCTCCAAAGCCACTGCAGTGAGAAGCCCACGCACCACGAGGAACAGTAGCCCCTGCTCACCGCAACTAGAAAAAAGCCTGTGCAGCCCCAAAGACCTAGCACAGCCAAAAATAAATACATAAAAGTTTTTAAAAATTACTACTTAACACTTACTAAAAGAATTGAGACAGAAAAAGATATAATTGTTTGCAATATTTGGCTCCAGAGTGTTTCATTAACAAAGAACATCATTAACAATTTTAAATATTTAGGTGCATTTTCCTAGTTTGTATTTTGTCAGCCTTGTCTGCAAAGCCAACTGGAAATGTAATTATGTTTTTGGATTGTGAATTATTGGGGGAAAAAAAAGCAAAATTTTACTAACATGGCTCAGGAAGACTAGTGTGAATTGGTTAGTACATTTTATAAACGAAAGCAATACCTGAGATTACATTGTCAAGCACATTTCAAACAAATATTAAGTATTCATAGTCAATTCTTAATTATTTAGGCTAACAAAATGTGAGCCTACTATGTGTGTGTATGTATATATGTATGTGTATATATATATGACTTCTATACCTTTTAAATATTTATTCAGCAAAGGAATATAATTCTGACTATATAGAACTATGATTAAAGGAGATTAAGAGCACAGTGGTTTACTTAGAGACTGATTCTCAATTCCTGGGTTTGAATTCTGCTCTGCAGTATACTAGATATGTGATATTGAGCTATATATGTAACCTCTTAGGCCTAGTTTTTTTCCTTATTCAATGGGCATTATGCCCATCTTCCTCAGTGTGTTAATGTGATTATTAAATGAGCTAACATGTAAAACTTAAACAGTTCATGATACATAGTGTTTCACAAGTGTTACCTATTATGTTTGTGGTTGTTTTACTGTGGATCTGCACCTCAAGCGGTACATCACCCCAACATAGAAACCAAGCTATTCTCTGAGCCTATGCACTTCTATTGTATATTAGATGAATGGTGTGGGAAATCAACAGCGTAACTATGACCCTGATGCCCTTTCAGTGAGAAGCATAGCATATATCACTTCTAAGACTTCTCAGAATAGTACTCCTGCAGGTATCATTTAAGACCTCTATCCAAGCATTTTTCTAACCCCAAAGTACTAAGAAAATGAAGCTGAAGCTCCACACATCTCTGCACTTTACATTTTCCTCTCAGGTTTGTGCATTATGGTGATTTTGACACATATGTCATACAAGAAAAACCACAAATGCCATAATTATGGTTTTTCACTTAAGAAGATACACTAATAATAACAGCAGGAATTCAGATTAAAAGAAGAAAAATTGTTCTAAGAGAAGATGTCTATTTCTGTTTTGAAATAAAAATTATAAAAATAACTTCAACTGTCAACAAATTTCCCTCTTCTGTTTTGGACTACTATAAAAGAGTGAGCTGAAAAGGCTACAGGAGAATCATTAGTTACCTCTGGGACACTGTGCATTCTTACTGTGGAGCAACCCAAGACAAAAATTTCAATAAGCAAGAGTTTGACTTATGATTCGGGTGAAAGGTAGAGTAACATATTGCTCCTGGATTTCCCATGCAGTATTTATCTTCTTCTAGCACCAGCCATGTCAAAGACTTGACAGTGAAAGCAAACCAAAGTTTATTGCCTACACAGGATACAGTTCACAAACCAGGCTTAACACTGCTTAATAGGAGAATTTCTCAGCAGTTACGGAGGAAGGGCAACATTCAGTAATGATGAAAACAGGCCAAGTGTGTCAGCTGTACTACTGTGATTTTAAAATATTCGTCTACATTATAGTCTAGTACTCTATAACACAGAGAATTCTAACATGCCTCTCTTTTTCAGAATTTTGTATTTTTCTTAGGATGTCATCGGTCTGAGTCTATACTACCATTTAATTCAACAAACCCTCTGGGACCATAATGGGACCAGCTGGGCAGCTGAGGCAGAATGCCAACATCTTGAAAGGAATAGCATGTGTTTAGTGTAGTTATTTCCTGGTAAGGGTTTGATTTTTCTAGGGGAAAGAAAAGCATTTTGAATCATACCATAGGTATGGTATTCAAATATACAAACTGAAGAATATCAGGAGTGTTTCTTAAGTTATAAATAAACTTGCAAATGTTGATTTAAGCATCTCACATTATTTCTCCTGTCCTCTACCTTTGCTTGTTGTGAAAAGGTTAAAACATGAAAAATCATTGATCAAAAAATAAAGGTGGTAGTTACTGAAAACTCTGGGGAAAAAAAATTAAAAATGCAACAAAAACTTCTTGATTTACAGTTGTATAAAACCACAAAGCACGACTGAAGGTTGCTCAGTCGTGTCTGACTCTGCAACCCCATGGTCTATACGATCCATGGAATTCTCCAGGCCAGAATCCTGGAGTGGGTAGCCTTTCCCTTCTCCAAGGGATCTTCCCAACCCAGGGATCGAACCTAGGTCTCCCACATTGCAGGCAGATTCTTTGCCAGCTGAGCCAGAAGGGAAGCCCATAAAACCACAAGATTGCATCAAAATTATAACTGAGGTAAAATTGACCTTTCATTGACCTTTCCAGAAAGCTATCTGGACTCACGTGAAGTAGCACAGCTGATAAATGAAAGAGCTCACATTGGAACCTAAGTCTCCGCCAGTTCAGTGCTTTTTTTTTCCCTTCACCCAGTATGTTTTCATTGTTTTTCTCTCTGTGTTATATACTGTACTGGGTGATAGAACTAAAGTGTTGAACAAAAACTATATCAC
This sequence comes from Oryx dammah, assembly GCF_014754425.2. Lineage (NCBI taxonomy): Eukaryota > Metazoa > Chordata > Mammalia > Artiodactyla > Bovidae > Oryx > Oryx dammah. The sequence continues at coordinate 94,115,947 of NW_024070211.1, read as the reverse complement.
AGTTTCTTCCCTCATAACTTAGTCAGTAGTTAATCAAGTAACCTACACAAATGAAAATTACTAAATGTAAACTACAAATGTTCTCAGAGATGGTCAAGGTATAAAAACACAGAATAGGCAGCTGATCCACTGGTGTAAAGAAGAGAGGTAAGGAGGCTTCTCCAAGGAAGACAGCACTGAGCTAAAATGTTAATGAATTATGGATGAGATGAGACAGTGAATTGGGTTGGTGTTACACAAAATGCCATCTGGCTTTAGTTTTTAGGAACACTTAGGGGAAAAAATTGTTTTTCTTTGGCTACTACCAAGGGTGAGTCATTTCTTTATTTCATAATTATTTTCTGGGACAAACATACTTTGAGATGGCCCTGACCATACTTTCTGTAATTCAGGCCACTGTGTGGTCCCTCTTCCTTGAGCATGGGAAGAATCTATGACTTGCTTCTAACCAAGAGAATAGACAAAGGTGAAGGGATTTCACTAAGGTGATGGTGTTACATTAAGATGGTAAACTGCTGGCAAAACCAGCAAGGAACTGCACCTCTCTCTCTGACCATCTGCCAGGAATTAAATTCTGCCAATCATGTGAACTTGGAGGCAGAGCCTTCCCTGCTTGGGCCTTGAGATGAGACAGAACCCTGATTTGTTGACTGTAGCCATGACTAGGGGACCCCATTAAGCCTTACCCAGACTGTTGACCCACAGGATATGTGAGATAATAAAATATGAATGGTTTTAAGCCACTAGGTTTGTGGTAATTTATTACATATCGATAGATAGCTAGTCTATTGCCCTTTTGAGTCGTTTCAGACTATTTGAAGTATCTTCTTTTTGATATGACATTAAGTCCTCTAACATTTTATGAAAATTTCCTAGAAGACTAAATATTTTGAAATTATTTAGATAATTTACTTCTTAATATATACTGTCAAAAAGTCTTTTAAAGTTGAAAATTTGGAAGTATCAATACATGATCCATTTAGGAATTATATAAAGGAAGATACTCTACCACTATTTTTCTGTAATGTCATACTATAGTCTAAAAAGTATTAGGTTGAAAACTAGACCAATAGAGATTTAAATTACTAATTTTAGGATTGAATGTGTTAATGATCCACCTGAGTATGAATTCCAGTCCACCACATACTAGCCATATGAACTTGAATAAACTACTTGAGTAAGGTTCAGTGGAAATAATAATTGTAACTTGACCAAATTATTGTGAAAAAATGAGGTATTGTATGCAAAGTACACTGGCACAAAGTGAGAGTACAAATATTTTAACTATTGTCAAAAAATTATAAATGCCTTTTGTTCATTTATATAAACTATGCAGTCAAGTATTTCATAATCTAATAACAGATTACAGTCTCATTTTACTTTTTGAAATTTTAGATAAGAGAAATATTTTAAAATATAATTACATCTTTCTGCTGGCTTAAAAAAATTTAGAGCAACTTTCAGTGATTTGAGTCATGGATTAAGATATTTGCTACTTCAGATAACAGTCATTAGGACTGTTTTATTAATAGTTTTGCAGGGCTCACCAGTCTTAGTCCATTCAATCTTTTTTATGTAGTCCTCAATCTTGTATTTTTTCCTTCTTACCTAGTGTTTTTACTGAGTTAAGAAGTACTCTGTAAGGCAGTATTACCAAATTCATCACAAATTTTTAAGAACATTAAAATTGTATGTTTATTATATGGTATAATTATAGACTTCTGTTTGACAGTAAACCAAGCTGTTTCCAACATTTATAGAATAAAGACACTATAGGACTTGAGTAATAGTAGGTAATTAGATACTATTTAGTAATTATTAACACATCAGTATGCTTTCACATTTAATATCTATTTCAAGTTTCTTTCAGAATATGAGAATCCAACAGCCTTCTAAGGAACTGAAAAGTGGGAGAATATTGGCAATGTTAATACACCAAAGATGAATTACTTTAAAATTATTTGCACTAAAGCAATGTTTTAACTTCACTCATAGCTTCATAACTCATGTTTCTACCCTTAAAGATGGTTAATAGTAATATCAACAAAAAATTAAGAACATGTGCTCAAACCTTGTTAATAAAAATCCAATTTAAAGCTTTTTTTAAAAGGAGGAAAAGCCACATGGCATTTTAGATGGTGGGTTTATTTTATTAGGACATTCTGTTAGTCCTTAGCCAATACAACATATGTTTTATTATCACACATAAATACAAATTTTTTCAACTGTCCTACCAAGATGGGCAAATGACTAAAATTTAGGTGGTTTTCAAAAGAAAAATGTTGCTGATTTAGTTTTGTTTTCTGCTTTAAAAGAGCTAGGTATCATCTATTAAATATACGTTATATATTTCCAGCCACATATTACATGCTCTCTGAAATTACTGCTGCTATTATAGTCCCATTTAACATAGCATAATAAATCTTCATAAAACTGGGCATTTATCATTCTTTTAAAAATCAAAATTTATCAAATTTTAAGTGCAGAGAGAAGATTCTTAATTATGTAAGACAATGTAAAGATATGAAAGAATGGTACATATCAATGGTTAATCAGAGAAAAATTCTGATTTTGTAATATATAACTTTAAATAATACCTTTTTAATATAAGAAATCATTGCAACCAATCTGTCCCTTGCATTGTTTAACAGAAAAAAGGAAATACAATTTTCATGCATGTGTAAACTATATTAGATTAGGAACCTACAAAAGAGAAGCTGAATGATAGTTTTGAAGTACTAAATATGTTAATGGTCCTCCTGAGTATGAATTCCAGTCCGTCACATACTAGCCATATGAGCTTGAATAAACTACTTTACTTGTGTAAGTTTCAGGGGAAATAATAATTGTAACTAATTGATACGATTATTGTGAAAAAATGAGATATTGTCTACAAAGTAGAGGTTTGAGTTAGTGTCAGGCTCTCTTATTAGAAGGAAGTTCATGAAGAAGCCATTTTCTGTAACATAAAATATTAGTTATATACACACTTCTAGGTTATCTCAAGAGAAGACATACCTCAGATCATTCATAATATAGCCCCAGGAGAGTACAGTATCATTTAGGACAAATAATTTTCACTTGAACATTGAGTAGGTATAGCAGAGAAACCTCCTGTTTTGATCTTTGTGAGCCTCTTGAACAGGGGTAGCATTCTCTTACAGAGAATTGGTATTCCCTGGGTCAGTTCCCTGGACAGGAGACTGGAGGTGAGATGGTCATTGGATCTGACATTTGAGTAGTCTACTTGGGTTCAAGGGTACTCCCAGATTGTGGGGTTCGTGTGTACCTGGTCACAAGGAGGTAGGTCAGCTATAAAGGGATGTTGAAAGTCCTCAGAGACCCCTGAGCTTTGTTCCAGCAAGAGGCCACTGTGCCAGATAGTCGTATCACTACAGTTTCTCTGTGAGGCCTGTCTTGACTACCCTAAAAGAGCATGACCAACCCACCTAGTTCCCTTTCATTATCTACTGATATCTTTAGCTGCTATCATAATCACACATACTACTTATGTATCTCATTTATTGTTTGTCTTCAGGCTGCAAGGTAAGCTCATAGAAATAAGATTTTTGTCTGTTTCATGTGCATCGACAACCCCAGGACCTGGAAGAAAGCCTGGTATATATTAAATAATGAATGTTATGTGAATGCGTGAATGAACTATAACTTTTAAGTCAGATGAACTACTTCTATATGACTTTTTATTTCCTTTGTAAGGTTTCCTTTAAATAATTTAAGGTTAATGTATTGACTAAAGTTATAAAGTGATTCTTCCTTTATTGTTAAATTTAGAGGGTCTGAACTTGATTTTTTAGTGGACTAACTGCAAAGAAATGACCTCTCAATCAAATGCCAAGAAATTTTCTACTTTAAAAAATAAAAAATTCCCAACATCAATCAATATTTTATTGACAGATATATGAAAAGGTTGGTCACAGAAAGAGATAATGAACACAACCTGGAAAACTCATAGTGAGGAAAATACACAAAGGTAAAACAGATCCTTACTAAAGAGGAACTATATCACATCATTTTATAATTTAATATCTGTTACATATACTTAACAAGCTAACATGTATGTAAACACTGTTTACATCACCTGTTATTCCCAGCAAATCACTGTACTGTCATCAAAAGTCCTACTTTAGGAAATCTTGCAGGTATACACTTAATAACTTCATATATTGATTGGTTAGGTCCTCACATTCTAGTATAGTCCAGACTGTGGTGCTAAGAGTTTTCAAAATGAAGTCTACCACAACCCTAACAGAATTCTACTTTACCAAAATATATTCTTTTCTAGGTGTGAAATTATATTCACTAATTTAGACAGGAAGGAGTTAGTTAAAACCATAGAGAATCCATCTGGGAATTCTTAGACATTTGTTGTAGCTTAGGAGACACATGTTAAGATTTTTCTGCTTTATTTCTTCAATCTAGCCTCACGCGATCATAAAAAACCCACATCTGTCTTAGATAAATGAGTTTGAAGTAAAAAAATGATCATGATTTAAAAATTTTATTTTACATGTAATGGCCATAGTTATATACAGATATTCACCTGCCAACTCTTGCTTGCTTTCATTCATTGTAAAAGATCTTCAGTATGATTGTGACATAAGACCAGACACCCCAAAGTTATGCTGCACCCACATCTGCATTCTATTCATTTATTTTAAATAAAAGCTTTAAACACTTACATTCTTTTTAAGAATCCAACTCTACTGAGGAAAAAATGATCTTGACCTCTTTGTACTGACTCAGTGAAAGACTACAGAAAAGAAATAGCACATAAATTATCTTAAACTATATATATATCCTCTAGTGTGCTTCAAAGTAGGCCCCCAAAAGAACCCTGCTGTTGTCTAACTGGGTAATGCAACATATGAGCAAGATGATATGTCAGTAAGTAGCATTAGCTGAACTCAGAGTAGGGGCACTTTAATGAAGATGAGATTTGCTCGTGAAAAGATGATTTTTAGAAATGAAAAAAAGTGAAGTGACTATCTGTATAAAAACACACCTCATTTTTTATAATCATCTTGACATTAAAGGAAAAATTATTTTATAGTGTAATTTCTCAGTAAATAAAACTTTTCTTGAATATACTACTGCTCTATATCACTTTTTCCAAATGAAAAGCCAGGCAAGTTATATATTTCTTTTGATTCCTTTGTGGGACATAAAAGTGGGGTTTATGTTTTGTAAAATCTGAATGTGTTCATTAACCAATAGATTCTTGAAATAAAATGCCATTTAAAAGAATAATGAAACCTCTAAGTAGACATGTCAGGTTATGCATTACCAACACCAAAAGAAAATCTACTGTGAACTCTCAGACTATTACTCAAAGAATCCAGTAGATGGAAGCCTTTCCCTTTTAAAACTCAAACTGCTTCCAGAGCATGCAGTTGGATTTGCTATTCCTGCTGAAAGAGTAGCTGGAAATAGCTGGGAAAAAAAGCTCTCCTGAGAGCATATCAAAAAGACCACAATTTACCTGTTTTGTAAGTGGTTTGAAAATTGCATTATCAAAGTCAAGTTGTTTTGACCCCTATGAGGTGAACAAGAAAGGAAAGAATAAATAAATTGTTGACTCCTGAAGCCAGGCTCTCGGTGGTTGCAATTTTGTTTGTCTTCCTGCATTACTGTCCACATTCTTGTTGCCCTTTCTCAGTGACACACTCCTTAGGCTAGTGGTTACATCTGTTTCCTTACATTAGAGTTCTTTGGAGCAATCTTCAGATAAGCAGAAAAAGACATTCTGAATTAGGCTGTCAGGAATGAGCAAAGGATTCTCCTGAAGGGTGAGGCTCACGTGCATGGCCGCCCTCTTTGTCCCTCTTTATGGCCTCTTTCTTTCCCTTGTGTTTAAGATGGAAAAGAATCTACCTGCAATGCAGGAGACCTGGGTTCAGTTCCTAGGTTGGGAAGATCCCATGGAGAAAGCAATGGCTACCCACTCCGGTATTCCTGCCTGGAAAATCCCATGGACAGAGGAACCTGGTGGGCTACAGTTCACGGGGTCACAAAGAATCGGACATGACTGAGTGACTAACACTTTCACTTTTCTGCCTCTCAAACGTTGGTCACCTCTGCCCTCTTTCCAGATTCCTGAGCATTATCTCTGAGAACATCCATAGATTATCCTTACACTTGACTGTTCAGGGAATGAATGATTGTATTCTAAAGAACTGATCAGATTTAATCATTAGGTGAATTAAATCAAGATTAGTCTATTAGATTGGTTATTTAGTTCTCTGTCTCTTTGAAAGATGGGCTTCCCAGGTGGCTTAGTGGTAAAAGAATCTGCCTGCCGATGCAGGAGCCACAGGAGATGGGGGTTTGATCCCTGGGTAGGTAAGATCCCCTGGAGGAGGAAATGGCAACCCACTCCAGTATTCTTGCCAATAATCCCATGGACAGGAGAGCCTGGCAGGATACAGTCCATGGGGTCTCAAAGACTCAGATCTGACTGAGCATGCACATCCGCTCTTTGAAAGAGAATAAAAGCCAGGGTAGTTTAAAAAATACGGGTTTAGGGCATTCCCACGTCAGTCTGAGTATTTTTTTACAGTTCAAATCTCAATATGGAATTTACACTTTAGCATAAAAGAAAAAAACACTTTAATTCTAAAAGACACAATGGGATGGTGTTCTTATTTTTATAAATTGAAGCAATGAAACTGTGGCAGTCTGTGCAAGGGCAGCCAGAATATTGAAATCAACACCACCCTCTGTTCACTGAATTGCATTACAATTAAGTACTGGCTTCTCCACTTGTGTTTGTTAACTCGGTTTTGACATTTACAGTTAAGCTTTAATTTAGTGCCTTATCTTTGGTAATGACTTCTATCAGCTTTAACTGCTCATCACTTTTCCTTGTACTAATAAGCAACAGTCATCAGTTCATGTCTCAGTGAAAGCTGATTTAACCATCTCCTATTATACATTTAAGGACAGAAAGGCAATATACTGAACTAAGACTTGAAAAGCAACAACTATAACAACTTGTGTGTGTTAATAGTATGTAAGTGTTCTTTCTTTAGCAGGAAGACATCTGGGTAAACTATTTGGTTGTTGTTTGCCCAATACTGGAGCTTCACCGTGTATCTAGATGGTTCATGACAATACAGTTAAATAATATTCCAGTTTGCAAAATGGAGGATTTCATCTAGCAGAGCCCAAATTTCTGTACTGCACAAGAACTAAGGAAGAAGGAAAGAGGAAAAGTGGGGAGAAGGCCAGAAATGAAGATAATACTCTGGTATAATCGGTGAACTGTCTCAGCCGACAAGTTGGGAGGAGCAACTCACAAAAAGTTTTGAGGAGCTATAGCTTAAGTAGACACTGCTATTGCCCCACTACTTAAGAAACCAAAAATGGCACTCGGGTGTATGAAATCTGCCTTAAACAAAACAACTGATACATAAACCACACAGGGCTCTGAATATCTTTGTTCTTACTCACACTCCATTTATAAATCTTTAAAAGTCATCAAAGCAATGCTCCTAGCACACTTGTAAACCACTATTACAAGGCCAAAGTGAGATTTATACCTAATTGGAAAAGCATTTGATGTTACCACTCTGTGTTCAAAACTAATTTTGTGTCTTGGACTCAGCTATTTTATACGACAAAGCAACCTTTAAAAAATTAAATTGAAAAATTTAAACATAGGATGCTTTCATTTTAAACGCAGGTATTTCTTGTCTTTTTGATGGCAGTCTTTCTGACAGGTGTGAGGCAATATCTCGTTGTGATTTTGATTTGTATTTCCCTGATGATTAGTCAAGCTGAATCTTTTCATGCGCCTGTTGGCCATATCTGTATGCCTTCTCTGGGGAAATGTCTGTCAGATCTTCTGCTCATATTTTGATAGGGTTATTTATTTTTTGATATTAAGCTGTATGAGCTATTTGTATGTTTTAGAAGTTAAGCTTTTGTTGGTCACACTATTTGCAAATATTTTCTCCCAGTCTGTAGACTGTCTTTTTGTTTACCTTTTCCATTGCTGTGCAAAAGCTTCTAACTTTAATTAGATCCCATTTGTTTATTTTTCCTTTTGCTGCCCTTCCTTGAGGATACAGACTATAAAATTATTGCTAAGACAGATGTCAAAGAGCATACTGCTTATGTTTTCTTCTAGGTGTTTTACGGTTTCTAACATTTAAGTCTTTAATCCCTTTTGATTTTATGTATGTATACAGTATAAGAAAATGTTCTAGTTTCATTCTTTTACATGTAGTTGTCCAGTTTCCGCAACACTAATCACTGAAGAAGTGAAGTGAAGTGAAGTGAAGTCGCTCAGTCATGTCTGACTCTTTGCAACCCCATGGACTGTAGCCTACCAGGCTCCTCTGTCCATGGGATTTTCCAGGCAATAGTCCTGGAGTGGATTGCCATTTCCTTCTCTAGGGGATCTTCCCAACCCAGGGATCGAACCTGGGTCTCCCGCGTTGTAGACAGACGCTTTACCATCTGAACCACCTGTCTTTTCCCCATTGTATATTATTGAATCCTTTGTCATAGACTAATCAACCACATATATAGGCTTATTTCTGGACTCTCTGTTTTGTTCCATCAATCTATGTGTCTGCTTTCATGCCTATATAATACTTTTTTGATTACTGTAACTTGAACCATAGCACACTGTTGCTGGGAATGTAAATTGTGCACACACTATGGAAATCAGTATGAAGGATCCTCAAAAAATTAAAACCAGAATTATCACATGATCCAGGAATTCTACCGCTGGGTATTTATCTGAAGAAAATGAAAACACTAATACGAAAAAATACGCACGCCCATATTCACTGCATCATTATTTACAACAGCCATAATAATATGGCAGAAACCTAAGTGCCCACTGGCAGATGAATATATAAAGAAGATGTGTGTGTATACACACACACACACACACACACACACAACGGAATACTACTCAGCCATAAAAAAAAGAATGAAATCTTGCCATTTGTGACAACATGGAAAGAACTGAAGGGTATCATGCCTAGTGAAATAAGTCAGACATAGAAAGGAAAATACCATGTATTTTCACTTACATATGGAAAATAAAAAAAGAAAAAAAAAACAGAAAGAGACTCAGATACAGAGAACAAACTAATAGTTATCAGAGGAAAAAGAGGTGGGAAGAAGCACAAAATAAATGAAAAGGATTAAGAGGTACAGAATACCAGTTATAAATAAGCAATAGGATATAATATACCATACAGGGGATACAGTCAATATTTTATAACAACTTTGTATGTTATGTTTTCTATAAAAATATCAAATCACTACATTGTATACCTGAAACTAACATAATATTGTAAGTCAACTGTACTTCAATAAATAAAATACAAAATAGGTATTCTTTTTATTTAAGATTTTGAGGAAAAATAAATCTAATGAGGGAGCTCTGTTCTATCTCTTATTATCTTTGTGATCTTCAACAAGGAATATGACTTTTGGGACATTATTTTTTAATAAATTGGGAGGAGGGAACTGGAATAAATGATTTTTATAATACAGATGTAGATACAATCAAGTTTACCCATCCATCTCCCTTCCCCTGTCCCCCCACTTGCTCTGGTCATAGCCGTGCTGTGGTCCACAGTGTGTGTGCCCTTAGTCGGGTCTGTGCTTTGTCTTCATGTCTCATTAAATGGTGTTTTTCCCCCAAGCAGTAAGTTGAATTGGTGTATCACTATGCAGTTTTAGGAGAAGGCAATGGCACCCCACTCCAGTACGCTTGCCTGGAAAATCCCATGGACGGAGGAGCCTGGTAGACTGCAGTCCACGGGGTTGCACAGAGTCGGACACGACTGAAGCGACTTAGCAGCAGCAGCAGCAGCAGATAGAATCAAATAAAGGGGCAGAAATATTCTGGTGTTATTCAGATTCAAGTCTCAATTTAAATTGTGAGGACTTACATATAATACAACTTCAATTTAGTCATGTCATTCCTGTTTTTAGTTTGACTACTAAAATTGCTAATTCAATGACTTTTTTCCTTTTTAATTAGTATGTTTTCTCACGTGTTATGCCAGATGTCTTAGTCTCAGCACTAGCATCTGGTAATAAATTATAACTGGTGAAGCTCTATTATAAACTGAGGAATTCTTTGTGCACAGTATTCATTTTTCATAATGTTTTTATGATACTAATTGATTTTGGCATTAAAATACTTTTTAAAACTAAATGTTTTGACTTTTCAAAACTAAAATTCAATTTTAGTTTATCTTAGTCCCTAGAAATAGTATTCTTAAAAAAAGCTCTAAGATATTTTTAGACATATATTAATATTTATATGAAAGATAGAATCTTTTATTTTAACATATTGAGAAGGAATAAAAAGTGTGACTCTTTATAACATTTTTATGATTTGATTCCACTTATAAAAGTCATTACCTTTTTTTAACATGGAGAAATGTGTATTCATTGTGCAAAGTTTCAGTGGAATCTATGGAAAGGATATAAAGAAAATATACAGAAAAGAAAGAATGAAGTCATAATAATCAAGAATCCCACTACCCAAAGTGAACAAAATGAGAAATGTTTTATATTTCTTTTTAGTATTTATCATCTATATACTTTTCATCTATCTGAAAATCTACTGTATTTTGCATTTTTGGTTTTATTTTATTTTGTTTCCAAAGAAATTTCCTAATACACTGTAAATATTTCAACGTCTGCATGATAATCTATCAAATATAACATCATTTAGATACTCAGATCCCTACTGTTGTCAGATCTTATCTTGAACATTATTACAAATGACACTGTGAAAGATACATTTGTGAATATATATTTGCATGAATTTTGCAATAACTTCTTAATAGGATTTCTTTGGAAGGAATGATGCTAAAACTTCAGTACTTTGGCCACCTCATGCAAAGAGTTGACTCATTGGAAAAGACTCTGATGCTGGGAGGGATTGGGGGCAGGAGGAAAAGGGGATGACAGAGGATGAGACGGCTGGATGGCATCACTGACTCGATAGACGTGAGTCTGAGTGAACTCCGAGAGTTGGTGATGGACAGGGAGGCCTGGCGTGCTGTGATTCATGGGGTCACAAAGAGTCGGACACGACTGAGTGACTGAACTGAACTGAAATAGGGCTTCAGAGGAGATGGTGGATTCTTCCATACCCTAAGATCTTGAGATGAAATTTCAAGATTATTAGTTTGAGCAAATTCTATTCTCCTCCCTAAACAAACCAAGTTATTGTGACAATAAAGCCTCACTCAATTTGATGACTCTTGGAAATTTTGAATCAAACCATCCATTTTGTATAAATTCAAGTAATTTTTTTATAAACTGAAAAAAGGCTTATTTGTTTTTTTATAAAGCCATTAATCTTTAGAATATTTACAAAGATGTCTGGACCAAAAAGTAGCCTATTGTATCTGCCAATTTTGATGAAAGCACCTCTTCTTTTCTAATTTATCAAATTTGATTTTAGCGAGTGGATTTTCATTCTTGTTTTATGTGTTTGTTTGGGTGAAATATAAGCTCAAGTGTATGCTCTTAAACTCTGAAAAACTTTGTACTGAATAAATTGTTTGGTCCTTTTTAACTAAGTATGGGATAGATGAATGTTTCTGTTTCATACCCAGGCTCTTGATCATAAAGACCCCAAAAGACTAATGTTTCTATGGTAAATTAATATTTATCCAAAGAGCTAACATGTTTGAAGGCTATCTTTTAAAATTATTTTTAAAAATATATTAAAATTTGAGACAGCTTTTAAAATTGCTTTTGAGAAAGCATTTTGTTTTTTAAATTAAGGACTTGTTTCATACGTTTTCCCCACTCGGGATCAGACTAGAGCTACAAATAGGGCAAATGTATTCCTCCAGTGATAGGAATAAAAATATTTACTTCTGCTAACAGAAGATAAGATGCTTGAAATTATACAAATTCCTCTCCCCTCTGGCCTCCTCAAGGAGTTTCCTCTTGCTATTATTTATCTTTACCCTGAATCATCAATTTGTCTCTCTTTACTAGATCTTCTCATGAATACTTAAATATCCTTCAGTATTTCTGATTAAAAAAAAAAGTCAAAACTACAATAATAACAAAAACAAATATTTTCTTGCCACACTGGCATGTTTCTGCTCTCTCACACACACAAAAGAACAACTCCAAAAACATTTTTTGATAAAGGTAATTCACAATGCTGGCAGCATATTAGAATTACCTGGGAATTCTTTAAAAATACTCAACAGCTCCTAAAAATACTACCAAGGTCCTCCATCTCCTTCCCAGAGGCTCTTTTATGATTGATTTGAGATTAGTCTGGTCTGAGATCAGGTACTGGAAATTTCTGGAGTTCAATAGGTGATTCTAACGTGACTCGGTTTGAAAAATGAGTCTAGATTCTGTTTGCAGTCCCACACTTCCCATCCCGTCTTCAGTCTTCTCAGAAGACTTCCTACAATAGCACTCCACTGAAACTAAGCAAGGTTAATTGCCCACTTGCCTACTACCAAATATAATAGTCACTATTTATCCTCACTTTATGATCTCAGCAGCATTCCAGGCATCATTATTCTCTTTCTGCCAGCTGATCTTTTCTTAGAGTCTACAAACCACACTTTTCTTGTCTTGTTTCTATCTCAACAACCACCCTATATTCTCTTTGGTGCCTCCTCTTAGGCTTGCCTTCCACACATTGCTATGTCCTGAGATTCAATACTGAGACTCTTTGTTTTAATCTAAACTTTCTCATAAGTAATTTCATTGAGTGCAATGGGTTTAAACACTATACATATGCAGGTGACACTCAAAGTGTTAACATTAATCTTAATAATGCAAGATTTGAGTCCAACTCTCTATTTGACATCTACACTTGAATACCTAGGAGGGACCTCAACAAGTCCAAGACAACTTCAGATTCAGTCCTACTGAACGTGAAACTGATCTTCCAATCTCTCCTTCTTAGCAAATGGCACCTCCAACCCAGTAGATCATAACTAAATTAATACAGAAAACTTTATTTCCATTTCTCCTACTGCTCCTCTCCATCCAGTTAGCAAACGCTGTTGACTACCCCTGTGACATATATTAATTCAGATCACTTACACCCTCCTTCTTCTTACTGTGCCAGTTGAAGCTACCATCAGTTCTTCTTTTGAATGTGAAAGTAGCCTTCACACTGATTTTCTCGGTTATTATCTTTCCCCTTTACTTTCAATATTCTACAGAGCCACCACAGCAATTTTTTCAAAAATGTCAGTCAGACTTTAATATGCTTTACAAATCCTCCAATGAGTTCCCATCACTTAGGATAAAAGCAAACTTCTCAGAATAATCTAGAAGGCCCTGCATGACCAAGTCCCTTTTTACCTCTACACCTATATGTTATATCAATCCCTCCCTCACTAATTATGCCTCACTAGCTGCTACAGGCTGATGACTCCCCCAATTCATAAGTTCACACTCTAACCTCAAATGTGACTATCCTAAAGATGTCTGTGTTAGTCACTCAGTCATATCTGACTCATTGCAACCCCATGGACTGTAGCTTGCCAAGTTCCTCTGTCCGTGGGATTCTCCAGAGAATGGAGTGGGCTGCCATTCCCTTCTCCAGGGGATATTTCTGACCCAAGGATCAAACCTGGGTCTTTTGCATTGCAAGCAGATTCTTTACCAACTGAGGTACCCGAGAAGCCTGTTCTGAAGCTAGCCTTTAGAATGTCATTAATGTTTGGCAGGTCATTAATGTGGAGTCCTAATCCAATCGGGATTATAATCTTATAGATTTTATAAGAAGAGGAAGAGAGAGACAGAGGGAGAGATCTCACCAGGCACCCACAAAGAGGTTTAGAGCACATGGCAAGATGGCTGCTGCCTACCAGCTGAGAGAAAAGGCCTCAGAATGGAAGCTATCTTGCTGACACCTTTATCTTGGACCACTCAGCCTCTAGAACTGTGAGAAAATAAATTTCTGGTGTTTAAACCACCCAGTCTATAGTTTTCTGTTATGGCAGACTGAGAAGACTAAGACAAATTCTATTATTTTTCCTCAGAAATATCAAGCTCATCCTTATCTAAGGGTTTTGCCCTTTGTCTCCTGCCATAAACATTCTCTCCCAGATTGCTATATGGTAGCACCTATTCATTAGTTAAATGCCACTTTCACTGAGAAGTCTTCTTGAACCATTCAACCAAAAGCAGCTATCTCCTCTAATTGCTCTTACATTATTTTCTCAACAGCACTTTGTCTTTGAAACTGTCCTGTTTATTTTCTTACTTGTAAATTATTCATCTACTCCAGTAAATTTGAACTCTCTGAAAGCTGAAACTGTGTCTAGCCTGTTCACTGTGGCATCACTAGCATTTAGAACAATGTCTAGTATATAGCAGTAGCTTAATAGATGGTTATTGGATGAGTAAATATCTGGAGCACAAACCAAAAATTAATAAAGCCAAAAGGCCTTGTTCAAAAGGAGACAAATTCCATGATCTGGAAAATATTCAAGTGATCTGAAAGAGCTATCTGAGGTATTGATACAGTGTTGGCAAATATGTAATAATTACACAGAGGTCATTGACTTTCTTTCCTGAGAGCTGGCACTGACTGGATAAAAATTTGGTATAGCCCTTATATACCTGCTTTTTAAATAATTTTCACAAATTGCAGGCATATATGCATTATGAATTACTTTTACTTAAGGAAACTGAAACTCTTATCAGTGAACCTTAACCTAAGTTACTATTAAGGAAGCAGGATTTAGCGTGGTCTGTTTAATAAGTGTGTGCTCTCTGAACAGTGCCAGGTCACCTCTCTCAGAGTCCTTTTTCAAAACAACTAGACACAATATTATCTAAAAGAAACTCAGTCTCAAGCAGTTAGGGTTCCCCAAGGAAACATTTGCCTTGGATAAATTAAATACAACTCTCAAGAAAGTAAACTTGGTGGCCTTTTAAAGTCTTCTCCAGATATTCTATAGTTATAGAACACAATGGAACACTCACCTGATCAACTGAGTACTGATTGCAAACAGCAAGATCTGCCCCTTAAATGGAAGTGAAAGAAAATGGTACCCCTGTAGCATCTTGTTGCCCTCATCTCTTACTAGCTTCCAGGAAGTTGTGGAGAATTTCCTGGATGTTACACTGAAGTTATAATGAAAATAGGCAACATTTATTGAGCATTTCTTCTGCCCCACGCCCTGTTGCTATAATTGTATCATGTAACTGTTACCTCTGTTTTAGTAATGAGAAAACTGAGGTTCGGAGAAATCAACTGTGAACCATCCAACAACAAAGGAATAAGGGAAATAGGAGTCAAGATGACAAATCTGACTTCAGAGTTCGGGCTCCTGTAGCCTCCACTTTAGGCCATCTGAGTCCATCTCCTTGACTCTGATTAGCAGAATATTGCAAAGTTAAAATTCAGTAAGTTTTCACTCCACAATGAAAACATGAAGTATTGTAATAGCAAGGAAATATCTGACTGAATGTCCTTCACAGAAGAATTTTTTTCACCCCACATGAGCAGCACCCCTGATTCCTTAAGAGAAAGATAGGTCTGCACTGGTTAGCCAGTTAGTTTACTATTCAACTCACCCAGGGAGGGCTTTGCTAATTTCTCACTGTTGGCAGGGATTTCTATGTTGTGACCAGCTTTTCTGAGCAATACTGGCTTTTTTTATCATCTAAACTCCTATGGAAACAAGCTCTTATTAAAAATATCAGAAAAAAATTTCATGTAGGCTTCTTATTATCAAGAAGTAATAACATGCTGTAGTAGCAAATGTGTGAGATTTTTCATCAGAGCCAGAAATATTTTGTCACATGTGTTATACAACTTATTACCCATTGAATTTTCTTGTAATCAAAGTGAATTCATAAGAGAGAGACACAAATAGTTCATTCTAGGAGGAAAAAATCCCCCAAACATCCACATTTTAAAATTCATTCTTTCCTCAAACTCAATCTTCCCTATCTGTATTACTGGCCTATTGACTACTACAAGCTACTATTTCTGATTTTTTATTCAACCACATTTCTGAAAATATTATGAGAAACTCTATTATCATAAATTTTCATGCTTTACTATTCAACTTTTTTTATCCCCCAGTATTTGCATTTCCCGTGACAGATGTTTTCATCCTTAAATGCTTTTGTTCCATAATTATTCTACTTTGAGCAATTTTTTATCCATACTTATCATTTTAGAATGTTTCCAGATCATCTCTACCCTTTCTGCTCTTGCTTTATCAACAGAGAAAATGACAAGGTCCTAAAAATTCAGCCTTATTTTTTCATTAATATATAAGTTATAGTTGTTTTATAGTCAGGACTGGCATTATTCATGTTTGCAATAGAAATCAGGAAAACTTTATTTTTCAAACTATGCAGATTGGAAAAACAGTCAATTTCATTGTTTTTTTTCACTCGTGAAATTATAAATAATGGAATTACATATCAGGTTAAAAAAAACAATGCTGACCTTTGGGTTCAGAGAGTAAACCTTCTTTACAATCTGCTGGTAACCAGCTAGTGTTATCAGGAAAGCTTACTAACTACTTGGTTGAGAACACAAGGAACCAGCTGTGTGTAACTAGTGGCTAACAGATTCATGCTTTCTGTTGTATGACTCATTTCTGGACCTTTTGTCTACATTATCCATTCCTTTCCTTTCTTTTAATTTCTTAAGGTTTTCTTTCTTTTTTTTTTTTTTTTTTTCGGTTGTGCAGCTTGTGGGATATTAGTTCCTCAGCCAGATATTGAACCTGAGCCTTTAGCAGTAAGCACAGAGTCCTAACTACTGGACCACCAGGGAATTTCTGCTATTTTTCTATTTCCAGGAACCACATTCAGATTTTGGGTGGAGAGGTTTGATGTGGTTAATTTCCCTTTCTTTGGATCTATGAAGGTTCTTAAAGTCTTGAACTCCTTTGTTGCTTGCCAGTAAGCAGAATGCTCTTGCTTAGATTTGCATCACTGGTGTTTTATCTCTTCATTCATTTAAACCTCCCTTGTTTCAAAACCAGGAACTTTCCAAACTATATAAAGCAAATTCTATTTCTACCCCATTATGGAAATTTCAATTAAAAAACACAGTTCATTTCTTCATTTTAATTGCCTTCAAACACTTTAATTGACTGATATGTTTCTCTTTGAATTGCAACATGTTGCCTTCCATTCTTGTAGGATTCTATCTTTCTGTCTTTAATTTTCTTAATGTGTATTTTTAATGGTAATCTCTAAAACCAGAGGTTACACCACTAATAAATGACAACACAGCAATCATTTATTGAGATTTCACTTATGTTCCAAGCTTTGTGGTGAAATCACCTTTATATATATATATATACTGGTTCATTTAATCTTCTTTCAAATCTTTGTGATAAAATTTTCTTCATTTTATATATAAAAAAGCTGAATATGAAAAGGCAATATTTCCTTCTGAAAGTAATATAACTAATAACTGACTGGAGTCTGAATCTAAAGGTAGATGTTCCTGACCCATACTCTTCACTACTTTGAGTCCTCCAGAAATATAGTCATAACTTTTATGTGCAGACCAAATCAACTTTGGATTCTATTATGTAATTTGGTTATGGATACCCAGAATTTAAGAAAGATACCACAGTACCTGTGGTACCTAGATAATTGAAGCTAAAAGATAGCGGCAATGAAATTCATTCTTCTCAGTTTCCAACCAGACATCAGGGAAAGAGGACTCCACACAATTTCTTTATTTATATCACCCATAATCCAAACTAATCAGTCCCCACATGCTTACTTTCAACATTTGACCCAGTTTAGGGTTCCTGCACCTTTAGTGACATCTAGGAAGTGACTCATACATGACTGTTCGACCTCAATTTGGCCTTCCTTTTCTTGTGCAACTATTCTCTCCTTCTTTCCTCCCTGGTAACTTCCTTTCACACACTGGTCATTGTTCACCCCAGTCTCCATCTCCCATTGTTTGCTATGTCCTATGTTTCCATCTCCCTATGTCCTTTACAGATCACCGTCATTTGCCCTGATAATTTTCATTTGATTAGCCCTGCTCAGAAGTCTTGATATTATATAACAAATTTTGAAAATTAGTGTTGATTTGGAGCAGATTTGAATTTGCTTTAACAGCTTAATTCATTGTACTTGTCATCCTATTAGCCAAAAAGAAGAGATGTCAGTTGGTTTACCCAGTCTTTCTACAAGGTTCTGGTAGTCAGAATCACATAACTGTTTTTAGTATATGAACCTAGTATGACTTTTGTCGAAGCTATGTGTATGACAGGCATGGGGTTCATGATTAAATTCTGTTATATATGTGTGTGTGTATATATATATATATATAATTTGTACATATATTTATATGTATAGAGACAGGCACACACACATATATACAAATTATTATGCAGTACTTTCTAAACTATGTATTTTAGACAAAGACAATTTTTGAAATCTTTTTTTTTGTTTTTTTTGAAGAAGGCAGGAGCCATACTTTCAAAAAAATATCAGATTAGTTCATTCTTGGTAACTGGGACACTTTTTGATGGGTAGGGAAGAAAAAAATAAAGGACTGACCTTGGCTGTGATATGCTGCAAAATTCTTCCTAATGGCTTTGGCATAAATTAATGTTAAATGATGTATGTGCACACAATCAGGAATATTTCATGTATTATTAATTAAGATTAATCACAGGAAGACATCAATAGACTTTAGTTCTTATTGATGATATTTATTTCTTAAGTACTCTAGTAGAAAGGATAAAAGCATTTGATGACTGTCTGTAGCACTGACTTTACAATAATGGACAGGGGTCTATATCTCTTCACCAAGACTATACTAGATCAGTTTTCTCTAGAGAAAAATACTCATTCTTTTCATTGAAGACTTCCTTCAGATTTGGGTACAAAAGGGGTTCCTTCTTATAGAGATAATTCCCTCAGTGCAGTAAATAAGACTGTTCTGCCAGCCAATCAATCTAATTACACATACTGACTATCTAACAGGAAAGAACATAGGTGATGGACTCCTAGGTCTATGGCTATTCCTACCTGTTTGGAGTAAAACCAATGAGAATGTCAAGTCTTGGTCCATTTACAGGATGATCTTGTCATAGTAGTCCACATCACTTTATGAAACTGATTTTTGTAACCTCAACCTTAACTTTATTAGGAAAACTTATCCTTTCAAGTTATTTGGTATGAGAGTCTTTATAGTGCACAAATGAGCCTGAAGGGACTTGGTGTGATACACATAGCACTTTCCAACACAAGTTTAACATTTTTTGGTTCTCTTTTCTAAATATTTTAAGCTTATATATTTTTCTATTTTTTAATAATGTATAGTTGTGTTTTTTGGTTTAAATTGAAGGTTATAGGGGGAATGATTATATGAAAACTATTTGTTTATATCCAACAATTGATCAGATTATGTAAAGAACATGCCCATTCTTGTATTTCCAGAACCTAATATAATAACAGACTTGGCAAAGGCATTTAGTGAATGGAATAAATGGATAAGTAGAGCTTCGATGAGTTTACTGATTTTACCCACTCAAGAAGAAGAAAGCAGTAGACTAGGACAGTCACCCCAGCTGAATGGGATTCTGTTTCTTGTATGTAAAGTAAGGGGCATTGAATTAAATAATCTAGGAGCTACAAAATTGCCACTTATATTTCTGCAGAAAATATAAAAATGCAAATGTACATTAAAAAGGTAAGATAACAATCCTTATAGTCAGAGGAAAATGGATTAAAAGTTAATTTCTAAAACACATCATGAGAAAACATTTTAGGTGAGATCTGATTTCATTGGGCCCAAGGTAGTCTTTCTAGGATATTACTTTGCTGTACTTTCTAATTGCTATCACACTATTCACATAGCCTTGGTGGAATTACTGGAAATGTTATGTTATCCCTTGAACCTTTAAGGCCACTCCTCCTTAATCATCACATTTTGCTAATTTCCCACAGGAGAAGTGATATTGAACAATATGTTAATGAATTATACAGTCAGGTTAAATGTCTTCTTGCTAACAAAGAGATTGTATTATTAATGCTCTCAGAACTGAGGTTAATTGAAAATTTATATTTTACTCCATGAGATAAAAATTTTAAATTACCTTTCTATAATTATGAGTTACAAATTATTTCTTTGTCTCTCAATGGACTATTGCTTGCTTACAAATAGGGATTCTGTTACCATTTGAATTCCGTAAAGACAGGAAACAGTTTCACGCCTCTATTTGCTCAATGTACTTTTCATTGTACTCCATTCAATACATAACCTGTGTGATTTTTAGCTTATGCTATTTGCAGCTCAAGGATAGTGAATTTTAAATGCTTTTCACATCAAAAAATAATTATTGAAAGGTAAATGACTGAGACGATTTCACTTTTTAGACCCCCAGTTAGTTTTCTCTGATGGTTATAAAGGGATTGAAACTGTTATAGCAACCCACTGAGCAGTGCTCAAATGTGATTCCTTTGTAGATGGGATAAAGCATCCAGGTGATATTTTCAGATGAATAAAGACATTGACTTAAAAACACAATTGCATAAACATGATGTGGAAGCACAGGTCTGCAGAGTCAATTCAACACTTCTATTTAACTGTAGTCTTTATCTTTTATATTTATTCTAAAAGAGTTTCACATAAAAACTCCCTACAGACAAAGAATTTGCCCAACATTTAAATTTCAGGCTATAGAGATAACCATTTCATTTCATCATGCTGCTGTTAGTTTTTTTTTTTTTCATATTTCAGAGTGCAGTTTAATTTCTTTCATTATTATAATGGGTCAGAGTGTGCAGAACAGTGATGGCAGTGAAATTGCATTTTTAAGGAAAGGTCGTACAATTAGCTGATGGATGAGTAGAGATAACTATGGCTGGCAGAATCCTCACTTGGTCCATCACAGAAATCCATAGAATAAATGATCATTTACCCCCCACGAAAGATAAAACAAATGCCATAGACATAATTCAGAGTGCCGCTCCAAAAAAGCTGGAGGCAAGGCAAAGTTTGAGAACATCTAAAGCATAACACGGGAAGACAGGGATGAGGAAATAGTAGTGATTCAAAATGGGCTGAACAGGTTGGACAAGCACACATCTGGCTTAGTAAGACTACTGGGTTTTTGACACAAAAGTATGACACAGCTAGAGAGTGTCAGAAGAAGAAAAATTGGATTTAGAAAACAGATCCATAATACTTGGTGAGAAAGCAAACAAATATAACAGAGAAACAAGCTTTGAATTCAGTTAAGCCTAGAAAATAGGGTTAAAGTAAGTCAGACATGAAAATGAATACTGGACAATGACCCTAAAAAGCTGCATAATGGAATTGGGTACCCATACAACACACCCAAATTTTGTGATTTATATATGTTACTGTGCTCCTAACACCCAACCCCACAGGTGGTACAAAGGACAATAAAGTTCTTATTTAGAGGTTGGAGATGGAATACAACAGGGGTGGAGGGAGGAGACTGTCAGGAAAAATAGCACAAAACCTAGAGCGGGAAGTGGAGTTTAAATCCTGCTAGCTCATGATCTCCCAGCTCGATATTCCCAAACTGGGCCAATACACACCTGTTGCCATCTAGCCAGCAATCTCCTATGGGGAAATCTGTTATAGGGAAACCTCAATTAATGCATGTAACATTTTTTAAGGACTTTAAAGGTTGACCAAAGCTAATTACTGAGCCAGTAAAGTCTCCTCAGTCATGAAAATGAATATGGGGACAAGGAATGGAATCTCTTTTTGAATGTAAAAGCTAGTTGGCTGCTGGTGGAGGATGTCTGAGAGGTGATTCATGCATTGCTAAGTATAGCGGTTAGTTTTTGCTCCGGCACAAATCATCCTGAAATTAGTACCTAAACCAGTAACCGATTGCTTGGCTCACAACTGTGAATCAGTTAGTAATCTCACTGGGTTTAGCTGGGCTTTTCCCTTTCCTTTCTTTTCAGGTTCAAGTTCCCTCTTGCATTTGTGAGGAGCTGCTAAGTTGGTGGGGGCTGCTGGCTTATGATGATTTTGACTGTAGAGGCAGGGGGATAATAAGGCATCTCTCCATGTGTCTTTCAGAGAATCCAGTGGGCTAGAACTGGCTCCTCCTTACATGGCAAGCCTTCTCTTTTTCTGGAGGGAGAGATGAAGTATTCAGTTCTCCTTAATTCTAGGCTCACAACTTACTCTATGTCACTTATGCCACAAAAGCAAAGTTATAAGACCAGTCTAGATTCAAGAGGTGGAAAATTAGATTCACTTTTGATGGGAAGGGGAAGAATTTATGGTCATTTTTTTTCCATCTTCACAATGTATGTCAGAGTAGAAACTTCTAAGGACCACGCCAATCTTTTGTTTCTGTGAAAATAACGTGTCAAGTTTTTCTGTGGTCACCCAATTGTTTACCCGTCATCACTGCCTACTTTGCTGCTTTTTTCCCGTGTCTGAAGCGACAGCCTAGTCAGTGTCGATTCCATGTGGCTGGGCTTAATAGTGGTGGCACCTTTTACCTTGAACCGCAAACAACTACATGGAATTTGGCAGTTAAGGAAAAGTCACCATAAGAAACGGATCTAATTAGTTTTCCAAAAATAAATGGAGCCTTAGGGGGAGTACCAAAAGCTAAACTGTGAAGCCCTACGAAAGTGAGAACTAAACTCAGGCCTGAGGTGTCACTACCCAAGGCTGAGGTGAGTAATGTTGATAAAGAGGCAGGTTTCAGGCTAAGAAATTAAGTGGATGTTGTTATTTTACTAATCAATACAGTATCATCATCATAATAAAGTACATTTGTTAAGCAGTCACTCTGTGGCAGAAAGTAATCCAAACACTTTATATTCATTCTGAAGGCAATCTTGTAAGAAGACACTTAAAAAATTTTTTAAAATTAGTCAATTTATTTTAATTGGAGGATAATTTCTTTACAATATTGTGGTGGTTTTTGCCACACATCTACATGAATCATCCTCGGGTGCACATATGTCTCCCCACTGGGTGGTGGTCCCCTCCCACCTTCTTTCCCATTCCCTGCCTCTAGTTGTCCCAGAGGACCAGCTTTGAGTGCCTTGCTCCTGCATCAAACTTGCACTGGGAGATCTATTTTACATATGGTAATATACATGTTTCAATGCTATTCTCAAATCATCCCACCTTTCCCTTCTCCCACATAGTCCAAAGGCTCCTCTTTACATCTGTGTCTCTTTTGCTGCCTTGCATTTAGGATCATCGTTACCATTTTTCTAAATTCCATATGTAGGCACTTTTTAAATCCTATTTTATACAAAAGAAATTTGAAAATTAGAGAGTGCCTGATACTGTAGCAAAATAAAAACATTAACATACCTGGTAAGCATCCGAGCTAGGATTTAAACCCAAGACAGTCTGACTTCAAGTATTCTGTTCTGAGCCAAATTTTTGAAATAAATATTAGAAACCATCTAAATACATTGCAACTGGACAACTCACAAGCTGGAATCAAGATTCCTGGGATAAATATGAATAACCTCAGATATGCAGATGACACCACCTTAATGGCAGCACAAAGAGGAACTAAAGAGCCTCTTGATGAGGGTGAAAGAGGAGAGTGAAAAAGCTGACTTAAAAGACAGCATTCAAAAATGAAGATCATGGCATCTAGACCCATCGCTTCATGGCAAATTGATGGGGAAACAATGGAAACAGTGACAGACTTTATTTTCTTGGTTTCCAAAATCACTGCAGATGGTGCCTGCAGCCATGAAATTAAAAGACGCCTACTCCTTGGAAAAAAAGCTATTATGAATCTAGCCAAGTAAGCCTAGTGGCTTAGTGGTAAAGAATCTAACTGTAATGCAGGAGACAATGGTTTGATCCCTGGGTCAGGAAGACCCCAAGGAGAAAGAAATGGGTACCCACTTCAGTAGTCTTGCCTGGGAAATCCCATGGACAGAGGAGTCTGGAGGGCTGTAGTCCATGGTGTCATAGAGAGTTGGACTCAACTGAGTGCAGTATGCAGCACCATGCTCCTTGGAAGAAAGGCAATGACAAACCTAGACAGTGAATTAAAAAGCAGAGACGTTACTTGTCAACAAAGGTCCATATAGTCAAAGCTATGGTTTTTCCAATAGTTGTGTACAGATGTGAGAACTGGACCATAAAGAAAGCTGAGCACTGAAGAATTTATGCCTTCAAACTGTGGTGCTAGAGAAGACTCTTGAGAGTCCCCTGGACAACAAGGAGATCAAGGCAGTTAATCCTAAAGGAAATCAACCCTGAATATTCATTGGAAGGACTGGTACTGAAGCTGAAGCTCCAATACTTTGGCCACTTGATGCGAAGACCTGATCACTGGAAAAGACCCTGATGTTGGGAAAGACTGAAGGCAGGAAGAGAAGAGGGCAACAGAGGATGAGATGGTTGGACAGCATCATCGCCTCAATGGACATGAGTTGGAGCAAACTCCAGGAGATAGGAAAGGACAGGGAAGCCTGGCAAGCTGCAGTCCATGGGGTTGTACAGAGTTGAACATGACTGAACAACTGAACAACAACTGTTACATTCCAAAGGGGTAAACAACTTGAGCAAAAATTACTTACTTGACCAGTGTCAGATATGGAAGTATAATCTAATTAAGCTTACACACATCAACCTGGAAAGGAATGTTTATACAATCAGTCAGTTCAGTTCAGTCGCTCAGTCGTGTCTGACTCTTTGCGACCCCATGAATCGCAGCACGCCAGGCCTCCCTGTCTATCACCAATTCCTGGAGTTCACTCAGACTCGCCTCCATCGAGTCAGTGATGCCATCCAGCCATCTCATCCTCTGTCGTCCCCTTCTCCTCCTGTCCCCAATCCCTCCCAGCATCACAGTCTTTTCCAATGAGTTAACTCTTCGCATGAAGTGGCCAAAGTACTGGAGTTTCAGCTTCAGCATCATTCCTTCCAAAGAAATCCCAGGGCTGATCTCCTTCAGAATGGACTGGTTGGATCTCCTTGCAGTCCAAGGGACTCTCAAGAGTCTTCTCCAACACCACAGTTCAAAAGCATCAATTCTTTGGTGCTCAGCTTTCTTCACAGTCCAACTCTCACGTCCATAGATCACCACTGGTAAAACCATAGCCTTGACTAGACGGACATTTGTTGGCAAAGTAATGTCTCTGCTTTTTAATATGCTATCTATAAATATATGTAAACTGTATATAAATATATTGTTAAGTCTATGGATCTACAAATATGCTTATTCTTTGTTATACCTGGCAGTGCTGATCATATTCTGCTCAATAAAATATTTCTCAAAATTAACTAATCAGAGATATATAAATAACTTTCAGGTTTTAGTCTGAAAAATATACAGGGAAACAGGTTATCTATTCAAGAATCCTCTAGCCTTCTTTTCCCATGAATCATTCCACATTCTAATTACTTATATAACCCACCCTTCCAAATTTTGCATTATATACTTTTTGAATTCCCTAGCTTTTCACCAATCTCATCTTCACCCTACTATACCAGTCCTCCAAAGTATGATTCATCTTTATGACCCAACTTAAATGCTATGACCCTCCTTGGCTGGATTAATATCACACCTTCTCTGAGTTCTTCGGAAATTGTATTCACACATCTTGCAAAGAGTTTATATGGCTTAATCATTATGACCCCACACTAAAGTGTGGGTTCCTTGAAAGCAGGAGCTCTGCTTATTGTTTCTTTAAATCCTGGATGTGCAGCATACTACACTACTACTTTTCTAAGTATATATTTTGTACCAAGTAGTGTGTTTTATTGAGCTTACAAAATATATACTCAATAAAGACTTATTGAGTAGTCTCATTTATGAAAATGGACTTTGGCAGGGGACATCTTTCCACACATAGGCACACTGTTGCAAATCATTCTCAAATGGACATGGGTTCATAAGTACAGCTCATCTGATGAGCACATCAGGTAGAAAACCAAAAACTCACAATCATTTTAGAATGTATTTCACTTCTGTGTCAAAGCAGTCCACTATACTGGGCTATAAACCCTGTCTACTGCACACCCTCTAACACCTTCCTCCCCTGCATATCCTTTCCAAACCTCCAAGATTTATTTAGAAAAAGACTTGGACAAAGAATAGTTTATTCCCATAATATCAATAGCTAGACCTTTTTCATGTGAAAGGAAAGTCGCCTGAATAGGGAGCCAATGGACTATACACAGATTATCATTTTCTTTACATTGTAAGCAATAGCAGTAAACATGGACATAAATGTTAATGGTTTTCCTTTAACCAAAGCCATCCAGTCAGCACTTCTGCATTCAGAACAGTACAATGATTAAACTACTGTAACATATGTATATGTGAATATTTGCAAATACCCAATCTAGGAAGAAAAACAGTTGATGTTTCTTTTGTACAAGATTTATTGCCAAGCATTTTTTTTTTTTTTTTCCTGAGATCTGCTGAAATTCATTAACTACACTTTCAGAGACACAATATGGTCCTTTCATCAGATATGTATATCTCTGCTCATTAAATCACACGTTTCTTCTGCAATGGTGACTCTTAAGATCAAGGGCTACATTTTGAGTCAATCCACCTTAACAGATTGCCTTAGACAGCATTCTATCACATTATGTTTAAGAAAATAGCCATTCTAACTTATAATCTATTTTACTGGGGAGCAGCAATCTAATTCACATTGATTTTGAGTAAACCTTTACATACCCACCTGCTCCATTTTAAGTTGGGCTTGTACAAATCAATGCATCCGTGCCATCAACATGCACTCAGTAATCAATGGGTAGGGAAAATCATTATTCACTGCTCAGTAATTGTGTTTACATTCAAATATAATAAAATGTGCAAGGCCAATTTGGAGAAAGAACAAGTGACCCATGAATCACAAGCAGATTGTCTTCCTTTAGTCTGTCAGATGAAGCAGAATAGCTGAACAATTTTATCAGAAAAGTCAGGGGAAAGTCCTGTCTCACTTTTGCCTAGTTTTAATCCTCAAGTACTGAGGCAGTTGTCAACAGTTTCATGATCTTTTAATCCTAGGAACCCTCCAGTTTGAAAATAGTAGTTCTAGCTACCATGGATCCAGGCAGCAATCCTCTTTGCTGCATTATGACCAGCTGCAGGGCTGATCTGGTCTCTGCCCACCTGCTCACTCTTGGCTCTCAACCCTTGCTTTCATTATGCCTCTTGTCATTTGGAGTATATAGTTGGTCTCTCTAGTGTTTGAATCACAATTGTCCCTAGTGGATTAGAGCTGGATCCATCCCACTAATGATCTGTGGTCAGGGCCATCTTGAATAGTTTAGTTCCACTCCATTTGAACTCTCATCTCCAGTATCACCAGCTACCTGCCTTAGAGCTGCTGTAAAGGGAGGGGAAGGGGAGTCAACCAACAGTGATAGGAGTGGAAATAAATGAACTATGTTGTTCTGATTCTCTACACTTTAGTAAGGCAGTCCTACAAGCAGCAGGACAGATAAGCCCAGGTTTCTGCCTCACAGCATAACCGAACAGATGGGCTGAGATGAAATTGCCCATCAAAATTTGTTTTGTCCTATTTTATTACAGTTATTGAGGCAAGGAATGCAGATTGAAGTAAAGAATGGCTAAAAATAGGTTCTGTTTTTAGTGAATTTCATTGAGCTAAAAAAAAAACAAAAAACATAGTACCATGAATGCAGCCCATGAATTTCTTTCATTGTAGCTTCTCGTAGACTTAAAAATGCTGAAGACTGCACTTGGCAAGCATCTAAGTACTATACTTAGATGTATAAAAAATGTAAAGAAAATGAGCAGGTCCTTTGTGAAAAGATCGTACACATTTGTGAATCAAATCAGCAAATGAGGAACTATTTTGAAAAATGGTAAGATTCATTTTTTTTTCAAATTCTAAAAAGAAATAAAAAGGAAATAAGTAACAAATAAAATCAAAACAGCACCTATTAAGGTTCTTACTCTTTTAGTCTTGTGTAACCTTTTCCCAATTTTTACAGTAAGTTCTTATATTGCATGGAAATATCAAATTAAGTGATTTTGAACCTAGACATTTTTAACGTAAAATTTTACATAATAATGAAGATAGTCCTATGGATGCTTACAGAAACATCTTAGTATTATAAGTGATCTCTCAGTTTGCTGATCTGTAACTGAGGCATTTTGTAAAAGAAAACAATTCTCAGTGGGAGGAGAGGGAGGGATGATTTGAGAAGATAGCATTGAAACATACATTACCATATGTAAAATAGATAGCCAGTGGGAATTTGCTGTATGACACAGAGAACCCAAAGCCAGTGCTCTGCAACAGCCTGGAGGGAGGGGTGGAGTGGGGAGGGCAGTGGAGGGGGTTTGGGAGTGAGGAGGCACATGTTTGCATATGGCTGATTCATGGTGATGTATGACAAAAACCATCATTATTGTAAAGTAAATATCCTCCAATTAAAATTAATTAATTAAGGAGAGGGTGGGATGTATGGAGAGAAACATGGAAACTTATATTACCATATGTAAAGTAGACAGCCAATGGGAATTTGCTGTATGCCTCAGGGAACTCAAACCAGGGATCTATAACAACTTGGGGTGAGGATAGGGAGGAAGGTGGGAGGGAGGGTCAAGAGGCAGGGGACATATGTATACCTATGGCTAATTGATGTTGATGTTTGATAGAAATCAACAGAATTCTGTAAAGCAATTTTCCTTCAATTAAAAATTTTTAAATTAATTTAAAAAAGAAACAGCTCTGAGTTCATATAATGAAAAGTAGAAAAAACAACTTCTTTGAAATACCACAATTCACCTGAAATAAATCACCTTATGAAAACAATGACAGATTTTTCTAAATAATTTTTTCAAATAAATAAGAGGGAGGAAAAATAATATCAAAGATAACTGGATCACTCTTCTATGGTAACAAAACTTGCTGTTTGGAAAAGCAGCATTCTTGCTTTTAATATGTATATTTAGAGCACCATGTAACTTGTGTCAGGGCAAAGCAAATCAGAGGATGATTTTCAAAAGTCAGGTATTCCTTAAGCGATATGGAAAAATATTCACACTCTACAGAAATGTTTACAGTTTGCAAGGGCATAGTCTACTTAAAACTCAGATATACTCAAAATTTACTGATGTGAGTAAGCTGGAACCTCACTACAGAGGACCAAAGAAAAATGAGTAAATAAATAAAAAGAGAAGTTAAAATATAAAATATTTTTAACTTATCTTAGTCATTTAATTAGCAGTCTCCTTTATAAGGCCCATTTGAACACAACAGAGGTTCACATTGTCATTCTTTGTCATTTATATGGCACACACCTAAAGACCAATGCTGTCTACCTACCACAGCCATCACTCCATGTGAACATCAAACATAAGTGACATTGTGGTGTTAGGAAAGTGTCCTGATCATCCCCACTGAATGATCCTCTCTTCCTTGACTGACACTCTCATGGCAGCTTTAATAAATGTAGCTTTGTTACATGTGAGAATATGCAACTCTGGAGTACTTGAGTAGCTTACCCAATGTTACAAAGAATGTCTAAGTCAAATCTTTCTCCAGCTGTTTTCTGCCAAAGCACAGTGCCTCATCAATGCCTCCTGGGAGTGACTCAAATCAGCTAACTAAATAATTTGCATTCCTTAAATATCAGAAGCACCCTATGATCTACACCAAACATGTAGCCAAATGAGAAACCAAGAATAGACTTATGATCCCAAGTGAACGCTAATAAGGTTACAAGAACTCAGATGGATTATTAAAGAGTACTAGAGTACTACTTTTTTTGTAGTACTCTTATCAGTACTAAAAAAAAAAAAAAATAGTAACAGTAATGCAACTTTAAAAATGCATTGTGAAAAATACAGCACTCATTTTTCAAGAGTGCCATAAAGCATTTTTGACTCTCCTAGAAAGTTAAAAGCTAGAAAGGATCTTAAAGATTATCTTAGTTAATCTCTACTTTTAATGTAGAGATGGAACAACTGATTTGGCCTCAGAAAAAATATGTACTCAAAATCATATTGCAAAAAAAGAGATACAGAGGCAATTAGAAGGTAGATCTAATTCATCTAATTTCCAATATAATATTATTTTCAACATACTGCCTGAGTATCCACATCTTTATTTTCAATCAATCATCAGGTTAATACAACCAGGTACTGTCAAATATATGAATTTATATAGAGCACATAAGAGAACTATAAGCTCTTCTTAAACAGAGATACCTGCACCACTAGTGGAAAAAAGGATAACTTTTAGGTAGTATATGGATATCATTTTATATCCTGACAGTTAAGTATTTACTTAATATGTATCAACCTATATTTTCATAGCTTAAGGCTCAGTTAAATGGTGAGGATATTTAAAATCATTTGTGTTAAAAGCAAATATATATTAGGATATGTGGAAAATTCTTAGAAATGGGACTACCACACCACCTTACCTGTCTCTTGAGAAAACTGTATGTGTGTCAGGAAGTAACAGAACATTACATGGAACAGCTGACTGGTTCAAAATTGGGAAAGGAGTGCAATGAGGCTATATATTGTCAGCCTGCTTATTTAACTGATATGCAGGGTATATCATGCGAAATACCAGGCTGGATGAATCACAAGATAGAATCAAGACTGCCAGGAGAAATAGCAACAATCTCAGATATGCAGATGATACCACTCTAAAGTGAAGAGGAACTAAAGAGCATCTTGATAAGGGTGAAAGAGGAGAATGGAAAAGCTGGCTTAAAAGAACATTCAAAAAACTAAGATAATGGCATCCTTGAAGTCCCAACACTTCAAGGCAAATAGAAGGGGAGAAAGTAGAAACAGTGACAGATTTTATTTTCTTGGCAGAAAGCTAATAGGAAAATCTGTATATAATTTTGCCACAAATAAAGCAACCTGGTTTTAAACCAGCACTGAGAGACTTCGCTCACAAATAATAATAGAGTGGTGATCAAAGAGAAATCATTAGAAATTGTGTTTAGTAGAGATTTAGTGAACAATATCAGGCCTAACTGAAGTCCAATAGAGATGCTTGGAACCATTTTAATTTCAAGGGAAATATGGTGACAAACAAGAAATTCTGTTCAACTGGAGACTAAACAAACTGGCGAGCAGAAAGGCAGAATGCTGAGACTCTAATCAGCAAAATTTTAAATCCTCTCCTTGATCTGCTGGTAGCAAAAAGAAAATGTGACCTCACAGCCCATTATCAAAAACAATTTAACCTCAGAACATAGTGTCTAACATACTAGAACATTTTGAAGTAGATAATATTGCTTGAGGAAAGTACTCTTTTTATACAGTCTCTCAAAATAAAGCTGTCCTGTGGATGCTGTGAGATTTTATCATTACATTTATAAATAAACTCTGGGATTATCAAAGTTTATTTATCATGAAGCATATCAGCAATTATGAAAATGAACAACTTATGTTTCACTGTTCTATAATAAACTTTTATGTTATTGTACATATGTTTTATGTTTATGTTTCATATACATGATTTCAGAGATGATTTTAAAAGGCAGACTGCACTGTAATACATAACATATATTCTGAGCTTTCATCCATCAAAATCTGAAATATATTTTCTAAAGACAATTTAAAACAGTGGCAACCAGAGTTGCAATTTATCTCACATGGCTTAAGGAAAACTACACTTGCCTAAAGAGACAATAACCATATTATCTAAAATAGTGAGAAATCAATCTGTAAATATCTGCAGTAGTGATGAAGGTTCAAGGAATTTGACACTTTCATCAGTAGTACCTTGAACACATCCCAAATACCTGTTAGGTTCCTAGAAAGAATATGTCTCATTCAAAACTTTGGGTTTTCCAATCAATTTCATTAAGAATACATAGCATCTTCTTTTAGACTCAACAGTGAAAATAATCTATAAGGCCAATAAATTAGGTCCATGAACAACTGCTAGTTATCTTAGGAGTTGCAATAGTACAGAGATGAATAAGAAATAGATGAAATACATGAACATTTCAAGAACTGGCATTACATTTACATAATCAGAAGTCTCTTGTACTCATTCCTATACCAAAATCATGTTACTTTTCAAACTTTGAGAAGCTTTTCATGTTTTATTACTTTAAATTGTATTTAAATAATTGAACGGTATCTTATTAGAAACTTTAAAAAAATCCCTACTTTCTAGGGAAATATTTGAAGCTTTACATTTTTCTAAGATGACCAATCCATTAATGAGAAAAGTCTAAATTTTTAGATATATGTGCATGGGTGCTAAGTTGCTTCAGTAGTGTCCAACTTATTGAGACCCCATGGAGTAGCCTACCAGGTTCCTCAGTCCATAGGATTCTCCAGGCAAGAATACTGGAATGGGTTGCCATTGCTCTCCTCCAGGGGAATCTTTCCAAGCCAGGGATCAAAACTGAGTCGTCTCCTGCATTGGCAGGAGGGTTCTTTACCATTAGCGTCACCCGGGAAGCCCTTTAGATATACAGACACTTAGAAACAAAAACCAAAAGGTATTCATATAAAGTGAATATTCACAGAAAGTGAATATTCTTTGTCAGTACCCGCTATATCTCCAAACAGTGTAAAAGGCCAATTATTATTTTTGTGCATGCTAAGTCACTTCAGTCATGTCCGACTGTTTGTGACCCCATGGACTATAGACCGTCAGGCACTTGTGTCCATGGGATTCTCCAGGCAAGAATATTAGAGTGGGTTGCTATTTCCTTCTCCAAATTATTATTTTTAAATGGACTATTGAAATGACAGGACATACTCTACCCAACATAATCTTAAAAAAGCAGCAGTTTTGAGGATTTTAACTACCTGATTTCAAGACTTGTAAAGCTATAGTAATCAAAGTAGTGTGGTATAAGCAAAATCAAAGACACACAGGTGTGTGAAACACTGAGGAGTCTAGAAATAGTCATATATTTAAACAGCTGTTCAATTTTCAACAAAAGTGCCAAACCAACAAGATGAAAAAATAAAATTTCAAAAATGGTGCTTAAATAACTAACTGAACAGACAAAATACTCAAATCTTACCTTATGCTACAGTTAAAAAAATAAGATTGGTCACAGATTTAAATATAAAAGCTAAGCCCATACAGTTTTTAGAAGTAAGCATGGGAAAATAACTTTGTGACATGGTTATAGGGAAAAAAATTCTTACATATCACCAGATAACTTTGATAAATTAGGTTTTGCCAACATTTTAAAAATTCTGCTCATCAAAAGACACTTAAAAAATAGATTAAAAAACCCAAATAGAAAACACTTCTGAAACATATCTGATAAAGGATATACGAGATACATAAGGCCCTCCTATAAATCAGTAATATAAAAAGACAGCTCTATTAAAACTAGAAAATATCTAAACAGAGATATTTCAAATAAAGGCACTCCAATGGCCAATAAATATACAAGTACTCAATATCATTAGGTACGAGACAATTAAAATTAAAATCACAAAGTGATACCATCATACATACCCCAGAATGGTGAAACAGAAATAACTTAAGTGTCATCAGCTACCTGATTGCTGCCTCGGCACTGCTTGTTCATAAATATTCATAGCATTTTGATTCATAACGGCAAAAACAAAACAAAACAGAATGGGAAACTACCCAGACATTCATTAAAAAGAGAATGGATAAACAAACTCTAGTAATGGCATTTGTCTCAGCAATAGAAAGAGACCACTGAGACAGTATCATAGATATGTCTAAAAAAATGCACAATAAAAGAGACTTTCAGGGACTTCCCTGGCCGCCCAGTGATTAAGACTCTGTGCTTGCAATGCAGGGGTTATGAGTTCAGTTTCTGGTCGGGGAACTAAGATCCCACATGCCTTATGGCATGGTCAAAATTTTTCTTAAAAAAGGAGGCTTTACCATATGACTTCATTTATATGACATTCTAGACCAGGTAAAACTAATCCATGGCTCAAAAACATCAGAGTCGTGGCTGTCTGGGAAGATGGACTGACAAGTAAAGGGTCCAGGAGAATTTTCTGCATGATGTTAATGTACTATAATATGAATAGAGTTTTGGTTTATACAATTGTATATTTTCAAGACTCAGATACATGCACTTAAAATATTTATATTCCACTGTATGTAAATTTCACCTCAAGAAAACCTGTAGACAAATATTGACTTTAGTTGATATTTAACTATTTAGTAATTTTAAAGTATTGAAGTGTTTAATATTAAATATTTAGCATCTACATAAAGTATTAATTTTAAGTATTTATGGGCAGTGTATTGATGTCTTCAGTTTACTTTGAAGTTGATTAAAAACAGGAGGGATTATTAAAGAAACCTAGGTAGATGGCTATGTGATAAAGGAAGTAATCAGTAAAATGTTAATAGCAGATTATCACTGGTTGAATATACCATTGTTCTCTGCAAAGTTCTGTCAACTTAGTTGTGTGTTTGAAAATTTGCAAAGAATTTTGAGGAAAAAAAATATATTTTATCTGCAATAGAATAGTAGACAGGTAAAAGCACTGCTAGGACACTTAAAAATATACTGGACAACATATGACCACAAAACACAATTTATGGTGCTCTCCCTCAGTATGGAGAACATACGGACCGTGATAACATTCATTAAATTCGGCTTGATAATAACATACTAAAAACTTCTATTTTCCTCATTAAACACCACACTCACCAATAAGATTTTACTTCTTTTTCTTTCTTATTTTTTTAAATTCCAGAAATCATTTAAATTCTGTAATAACATCCTCAAGAGAAGGTAGGAGGCACTCAGTGTCTTCTATAAACTAAAGCATGGACAGTATTTTTGTATTACTTGTCCATGCATCTTTCATCACAACTTCAGAGAAAGGGTGTTCATATGAAAACTACCTTTGCTTTTGATTTTAAATGCAAGCTTTGAATTTAATTAGAATATAATCATAATTATTATTTTCATTTAGAAAAAAAACCTATGGGACCCTCAAGAATATTGTTCAGTAGTGCTAAGAAGTTCTTATAAAATAAATAAATAAAACCACAAATGCTTTTAAGTAAAGTGCTTGCGGCACAATGTTGAATTGATGTATGTTATCATCATACATGATGTATGTTTCTCTACCTTGAGAAAATTAATGTTTTGGTCACATGATTTAGCTAATATCATACAAGAGGATATCTCAGAACAAATATATTTCAGAAATCATTTACTTTGAGGTCCTGTTTTTAACCACAGAAGAGATATGAAACTATTTTACATAATAAAAATGTAATATATTTACAGTACTCATTAAGTTTACATGATTAAGTTATTTTATTTAATCTGTTTATCAATTCATTCACAAAGATTAATTTAGCAGTTACAACATGTCAGTTAACTGTGCTAAGAAGGATATATTATTAATAATATGTTTTATAGGTTTACACAAAGATTACCAGTTCTTCTCATATTAAGCACTTAACAGAGAACCATTAAAGGATATAAGTCTAGTAAAGAACATCCAGACAACCTTCCAAATATGACCAGGAATTTAGCTTCCTGAATTCTACAAGAGAAGTGATAAGCTGAAGAGGGTTTCATATTATGCCCATTGAAGACATTAAGATGGAATCTATCCCTTGGAATCTCATGTTTTGTGCCAAAGAAGAAAATTAATGATGGCTTCTCTCATTTCAGTGTGGCAAATACCATAAGAATGAAGTGTGGCATTTACATGTACCTATGCTGATGCACTTCCAGATCTAGAAAAAGAACTCACATTCTGCATGTTTAGGAAGGTGTTAGACTGAAACATCCCCTTCATGGATCACAGTCTTCTCATGGCAAAGGGACTTGCATAACTCAATGATGCTATGAGCCAGGCTGTGCAGAGCCATCCAAGATGGATGGGTCATAGTGAAGAGTTCTGACAAAATGTGGTCTACTGGAGGAGGAAACAGCAACCTACTCCAGTATTATTGCCTCAAGAATCCCATGAACAGTATGAAAAGGCAAAATGATATGACGCCAGAAGATAGCACTCTCTCTTACAGTTGGAAGGTGTCCAGTATCCTACTGGGGAAGAGTAGAGGGCAATTACTAATAACTTGAGAAAGAATGAAGCAGTTGGACCAAAGCAGAAATGATGCTCAGTTGTGGATGTGTCTGGTGGGGAAAGTAAAGTCTCATGCTGTGAAGAACAGTATTGCATAGGAATATGGAATATTAGGCCCACAAGTCAAGGTAAACTGGACATGGTCAAGCAGGAGATGGTAAGAGTGAACACTGACATCTGAGGAATCAATGAAATAAGATGGATGAGAATGGGCAAATTTAATTTAGATGACCATTATATCTACTACTGTGAGCAAGAATCCCTTAAAAGAAATGGAGTAGCCCTCATAGTCAACAAAAGAGTCGAAAATGTAGTACTTGGGTGCAGTCTCAAAAATGACAGAATTATCTCAGTTTGTTTCTAAGGCAAATGATTCAACATCATAGTAATCCAAGTCTATGCCCCAACCACTGATGCCAAAGAAGCTGAAGCTGACTGGTTCAGTGAAGATCTACAACACCTTTTAGAACTAATGCCAAAAAAAGAAAAAGCCTTTTTCATCATAGGAGATTGGAATGTAAAGGTAGTAAGTCATGAGATATCTGGAATAACAGGCTAGTTTGGCCAGGGAGTACAAAATGAAGCAGGGCAAAGGTGACCAGAATTTTGTCAAGAGAACACACTGGTTATAGCAAACACACTTTTCTGAAAACACAAGAGACGACTCTACATATGGACATCACCATATGGTCAATACAAAATTCAGATTGTTTATGTTCTTTGCAGCCAAAAATGGATAAGCTCTATATGGTCAGTAAAAATAAGACCTGGAGCTGACTGTGGCTCAGATAATGAGCTCCTTACTGCAAAATTTAGGCTTAAATTCAAGACAGTAGGGAAAACCACTAGGCCATTCAGATATGACCTAATCAAATCCTATACAAGAAGGGAAAGTGGTTGTCTGAGGAGGCTTTACAAATGGCTGAGGAAAGAAGTGAAGTGAAATGCAAAGGAGAAAAGGAAAGAGAAAGATAAACCTAACTCAAAGTTTCAGAGAATAGCCAGGAGATATAAGAAGGCCTCGTTAAATGAACAATGCAAAGAAATAAAGGAAAACAATAAAAAGCTTAAGACTAGAGATCTCATCAAGAAAATTGGAGGTATAAAGGGAATATTTCATGCAGGGGTGGGCATAATAAAGGACAGAATCAGTAAGGATCTAATAGAAGAGATTAAGAAGAAGTGGCAGAGAACAAGATGGCAGAGGAGTAGATAGATGTGGAGAACATCTCTCTCCACGGATACATCAGGAATACACCTTCAGACACAGAAGTGCATGCAGAACACGAGCTGAGAGCGGACAGGAGTACCTGACCAGTGGGCAAGAATAGAGAGAACCATGCAAAACTCGGTAGGACAAAGGAACTAGGGGGAAAACCAAGAGTTCTAGTAGGACTTGACCTGCCCTCAGCCTGTGGGGGAACTGAAGCAGGGGTCCGATCCTCACACTGGGGCACTTGTCTGAGTCAGAGGAGAAACATTTAAGGCTGAGAGTGAAAGAGCTGATCTGTGGCAGCCTAAATGGAATGAGAATCAGACAGTCCTTGCCGCAGCCATACATACCCCAGAGAGGGACACGGGTCCCCTGAAAGGCACAATGGCTGGGAGCTGGAGTTTAGGGATGGTGGAGCAATCCCAGGGTGAGGGCTGCTGTTGACTGTGGAGAGACGGATGGAGGGGATATGAGGGAGGAGATTGTGGTGGGAAATGCCTGTGGAAGAAAGCTGGGCAGCCACGGAAGCAAGGCGATACTGCTGAGTTGTGCATAGGGGGTGGAGCCATCACCATAGCCTCTCTCTCCCCACATGCAGCATAGGCAGCTGAACAATAGACAGGCTAGCCTATCAAATGCCTGATGCACTGAATTACAGAGTAGAACCCCACCCAGGCTGCCCCTTTAAGTCCCTGACACAGCTATCTACAGAATAGGACCCCAGCCAGAGGGGCCCCTCCCTGTGCCTGACACCCAAACAACAGAGAAGGAGCCCAGGCAAGGGAATCCTCTAAGTGCCTGAATGGGCACAGCTATGGAGAAAGACTGGCCAAAGAGGCCTTCTGATCTCCAGCTCTAAGAGGCTCGAAAAAAGACTCTGATAGGGCCATAACTCCTGCAGTGGAGGCAGTCTGTGTCCCTGCACCCTTGGTGCCACCAGTTTCCATGCAAGCCAAGCAGCTGTGCCACCTTCATGCTCAACTCTCACCAGCGCAGAGCTGCCACAGGCCAAAAAAAAAAAGTCTTGTGTCTATGCATGTAGAGTAACTTCAGTCTTGTTCAACTCTTTGTGACTCTGTAGACTGTGGCCTGCCAGGTTTCTCTGTCAGGGAGGGGGTTCACCAGGCAAGAATACTGGAGTGTATTGCCCAATACTGATTGCCATACCCTTCTAGAGCACTGTATTTCCTGCTGTCTTATCCGCCAGCCCCCCTGAGTACCTGGTGCTGCCAGAACTTCTGCAACTCAATCAGCTGTACTACCTCACACCTGGTCCTCACAGGACAAACCCAAGTCCTCCAGGGAAGCCTCAGGGGCAAACCCCAGTGGATGACCCACATACAGAAGTGGAAATAAAACCACAACTGAAACCCAGGGGCAGTGTGGCTAAGGAAGAGGAACCAAAACCTTCCCATCAGTACAAGCTGCAGATAAAATCTACATGATCAATTAGGTAGACTCTGTGTCTACGGAATATATAAAAGGTCATTGAGAGCTCCCACAAAAGAAAACTCACTAGTTCTGATAGCTGTGGAATTGGAGGCAAGAACATACAGGAGTAGGACCAGATTAAAATCTGATCCAGAGATCAGACAGGTGTTGGAGGGCATCCTAGGGAGGTGAGGTGGACTGTGACTCCCAGCGAGGGAAAAGACAGCAATGACTCAAGACAAACATTTATTATTATTATGTTTTGACTTGTTCTGTAGATACCTCTGGATTTTTCCTTTTATCCCCTCCCCATTGTAGTTGTCAATTTTATTGGTACTATGAAATCTAATTAAGCTTTTGAGCTTTTTTTTCCCTCAGTCACATTTTTTATTGTTGTTATAAACCTCTGCTTCTACATTCGATTTTTTAAGTTTTGTGGAGCTTTCCTTTTTATTGTTCTTTTCTCTTTTTTTAATTTTTAATTTTTTAAACCTATTATTATTTTTTCTACATTTATTCCTTTGTTTGCTTTTCCTACTGGTCTTTTCCCCTTGCAATTAATCTTAATGTATATAAATCTTCATCTACCTCTATTTAACTTTGCATATCTGTTTCTTTTTTTTCTTTCCTTTCCTCTCAACATATTTGTTAGTTTTATTTTCATTGCTTTATTCCCCAATTGGCACCTTTGTTTTCCAGTTTGTGCTTTCGTTAGTTTTGTTCTGTTAGGTATAATTTTTGGTTTCCTATGTTCGCTGGGTCAATTTATTGTATTTTTTTTTTGTTGTTGTTGTTAGACTGTTTTGATTTTGCTTATGGGTGTATATGTGTATATTCAGTCACACTTTTTGTTGTTGTTATAAACCTCTGCCTCTAAATTGGGCTTTTGCAGTTCTTTGGGTTTTCCTTTTTTTTCTCTCTCTCTTTTTTCTTTCTTCTTTCATTTCTTTTCTCTTTTTTATAATTTTAATTTTTTTTAACTTATTATATTTTATCTACATTTACTCCTTTGTTTGCCTTTCCTACTGTTCTTTTTCCCTTGCAGTTAATCTTTAATGTATATAAATCTTCTTCATCTACCTCTATTTAACTTTGCATGTCTATTTTTTTTTTCCTCTCTTCTTTCTTTCCTTTCCTCTCAATATGTTCCTTAGTTTTGTTTTCATTGCTTTATTTCCCACTTGGCAACTTGCTTTAGTTTTGTTTTCCAGTTTCTGCTTTAGTTAGTTTTGTACTTAACTGGCAAATATAATTTTTTATTTCCTTCGTTCACTGAGTCAGTCTGTTGTACCTTATTTTTGTTGGACTGTTTTCACTTTGCTCATGGGTATTGTGTATATTCCATTATTTTAATTATTAATTGCCTGACTTTGTTACTGCCATTTGTCTGGTGTTCATCTTTGGTTTCTCGTTTTTGGATATTTGTTTTAATTTGTTTTAATTACTGCCATAACAAACCACTTGTAGAATCTTCATTCCTGACTAGAGATCAAGCCCTGAGCCTTTGGAGTGTGAGCACTGACTCCAAGACCATAGACTACCAGAGAACTAACACTAGGGAATATCAGATAGTGAGAACTCACACAAAGGAAGCCACTTGAATACAAGACCTGGCATCACCCAATCACCAGGAGCACCCTGTGCAGGATGCCTCATCTAAACAACAAACAAAACATAAAGTCATCAGCAGATAGGATTACCACCTCACTCAACATTGCCCATCAGAGGAAAAACAAACAAACGAAAACAAACAAAAACTCACACAAATATCACCCTATATGAAGCTTACACAAAGGGATGGACAAACCTTAGGAGGGCAGAAACCAAAAGGAAGAAAGAATTGGACCTTGAAACCTGGCCAAAGGTGACTTCAAACACAGTAAGTTAAAAAAAAAAAATAATGAAATGGCAGGGAAATATGACACAAATGAAGGAAAGAATAGAAACACAGAAGTCCAAATAAATGAAGAGGAAAGAGGCACACTATCTGAAAAATAATTCAGAATAATGATAGTGAAGATGATCAAAAACCTTGAAAACAAAATGGAGACAATGCAAGAATTAATTAACAAAGACCTGCTGCTGCTGCTAAGCCACTTCAGTCGTGTCCGACTCTGTGCGACCCCATAGACGGCAGCCCACCAGGCTCCCCCATCCCTGGGATTCTCCAGGCAAGAACATTGGAGTGGGTTGCCATTTCCTTCTCCAATGCATGAAAATGAAACGTGAAAGTGAAGTCGCTCAGTTGTGTCCGACTCTTTGCGACCCCATGGACTGCAGCCTATCAGGCTCCTCTGCCCATGGGATTTCCCAGGCAGGAGTACTGGAACGGGGTGCCATTGTCTTCTCTGACAAAGACCTAGAAGAATAAAAGAATAAACATACAGAGAAAAACAACACAATTACTGAAATTAAAAATACTCTTGAAGGAATCAATAGCAGAATATCTGAAGCAGAACGAATCAGTGAGTGTAACACAAAATGGTGGAAATAACTTCTGAAGAGCAGAATAAAGTAAAAAGAATGAAAAGAGCTGAGGATACTCTCAGATACCTCTGGAACCATATCAAATGCACCAACATTTAAGTAATTGGGACTTCCCTGGTGGCTCAGAAGGTAAAGCATCTGTCTACAGTGCAGGAGACCCAGGTTCGATCCCTGGGTTTGGAAGATCAGCTGGAGAAGGAAATGGCAGCCCACTCCAGTATTCTTGCCTTGAAAATCCCATGGATGGAGGAGCCATGGTGTTGCAAAGAGTCAGACATGACTGAGCGACTTCACTTTCACTTTCAGAAGAAGAAGAGAAAAAGAGAGGGTATGAGAAAATTTTTGAAGAAATTATAGTTGAAAATTTCCCCAACATGGAAAAGGAAATAGTCAATCAAGTCCAAGAGGCAAAAAGAGTTCCATACAAGAAAAATTCAAGGTGAAACAAGCCAAGACACACACTAATCAAACTAACAAAGACTAAACAAAAAGAAAGAATATGAAAAGCAGCAAGGGAGAAGCAACAAGTAAGTAACATACAAGGGAAACCCCATATGCTTAACAGCTGATCTTTCAGCAGAAACTCTGCTGGCCAGAAGGGAATGACAGGATATATTTAAAGTATATATTTAAAGTATGTAAAGAGACAAATCTACAACCAAGATTGCTGTACTCTGCAAGGATCTCATTCAAAATTGATGGAGAAATAAAAAACTTTTCAGATAAGCAAAAGTTAAGAGGATTCAGTACCACCAAACCGGCTTTACAACAAATGTTGAAGGGACTTATATAGTCAAGAAATACAAGAGAAGGGAAAAAAAATCTACAAAATCAACCCCAAACAATTAAGAAAATGGAAATAGGAACATATATATTGATAATTACTTTAAATGTTAATAGATTAAATGCTCCAACCAAAAATAGACAGAGACTGGCTGAATGGATACAAAAATAAGACCCATACATTTGCTGTCTATAAGAAACCCACTTCAGACCTCAAGACACATATAGTCTGAAAGTGAGAGGGTAGAAAAGTGTATTCCATGCAAATGGGAAGCATAAGAAAGCTGGAGTAGCAATTCTCATATCAGACAAAATAGAACTTAAAGAAGATTATGAGAGAGAAGGAACGACACTACATAATGATCAAGGAATCAATCCAAGAGGAAGAGATAACAATTTTAAGTATCTATGCACCCAACATGGGAGGACCTCAATAATAAGACAAATACTAACAGACATAAAAGGAGAAATTGACAGCAACACAATAATAGTAGGAGACTTTAACATTCCACTCAACCAATGGATAGATCATCAACACAGAAAATTAATAAGGAAACACAAGTCTTAAATGATACATTAGATGAGATGGATCTCATTGATATCTTCAGGACATTCCATTCAAATGCAGAAAAATATACCTTCTTCTCAAGTGCACATGGAATATTCTCAAGGACAGACCACATCTTGGGTCAAAACAAATCAAATCTCAGTAAATTTAAGAAAATTGAAATTGTATCAAGCATCTTCTCTGACCACAATGGTATGAGACTAGATACCAATTGCAAGAAAAAAAACTGTAAGAAACAAAAATACATGGGAGCTTAAACAACACATTTCTAAATAACCAACAGATTATTGAAAAAATCAAAAGGGAAATCAAAAGATTTCTAGAAACAAATGTCAAAACACAACAACTCAAACCTATGGGATGCAGCAAAAGCATTTATAAGAGGGAAGTTTATAGACATACAATCCTTTCTAAAGAAGCATGAGACTCAGTATGTGATCTATCCTGGAGAAGGTTCCATGAGCACTTGAGAAAAAGGTGAAATGAAACGTGAAATATCATGTAAGAATCGAATCACCAGTCTATGTCAGATGCAGGATACAGCATGCTTGGGGCTGGTACACGGGGATGACCCAGACAGATGTTGTGGGGAGGGAGGTGGGAGGGGGGTTCATGTTTGGGAACACACGTACACCCGTGGTGGATTCATGTCAATGTATGGCAAAACCAATACAGAATTGTAAAGTAAAATAAAGTAAAAAAAGAAAAAAAAAATAAAGAAGCATGAGAAATATCAAACAGACTACCTAACTTTACACCTAAAACAACTGGAAAAAGAACAACAACAAAAAAAAAATTAGAGGAAAGAAAGAAATCCAAAAGGTCTGAGCAGAAATAAGTGAAAAAGAAATGAAAGAAACAATAGTAAAGATTAATGAAACTAAAGCTGTTTCTTTGAAAAGATAAACAAAATTGACAAACCTTTTGCAAGACTCATCAAGAAAAAAAGAGAAGAATCAAATTAACAAAACTAGAACTGAAAAAGGACAGGTTACAACAGACAATACAGAAATACAAAGAATTATAAGATACTATTATGAACAACTATATGGGAATAAAATGGGTAATCTGGAAGAAATGGACAGATTCTTAGAAAAATTCAATCTTCCAAAACTGAACCAGGAAGAAATAGAAATTATGAACATCCCAATTACAAGCAAAAATCTCCCAAAAAACAAAAGCCCAGGACCAGATGGCTTCACAGGATAATTCTATTAAACATTTAGAGGAGAGCTAATACCTAAAACTCTTTCACAAAACTGCAGAAGAAGTAAGACTTCCAAACTTATTCTACGAAGCCACCATCACCCTGATACCAAAACCAGACAAAGACAACACACAAAGAAAACTATAGGCCATTATCACTGATGAACATAGATGCAAAAATCCTCAATAAACTTTTAGCAAACAGAATTCAGCAATACATCAAAAAGCTCACACACCATGATCAAGTTGGGTTTATTCTAGGAATGCAAGGATTCTTCAACATATGCGAATCAATCAATGTGATACATATTAACAAATTGAAAAATAAAAACCATATGATAATTATAGATGCAGAAAAGGCCCATTTATGATGAAAACTCTTCAAAAACTGGGCACAGAATAACCTACCTCAACATAGTAAAGGCCATATATGATAAGCTTACAGTAGACTTTATTCTTAATGGTGAAAAACTGAAAGCACTCCCCCTAAGACGAGGAACAAGAAAAAGTTGTCCTCTTTCACCACTGCTAATCAACATAATTTTGGAAGTCCTAGCTATAACCATCAGAGAAGAAAAAGTAATAAAGGGAATCTAGATCAGAAAAGAAGAAGCAAAGTTCTCACTTTTTGCAGATTACATG
The DNA here is from genome assembly GCF_014754425.2 of Oryx dammah. Classification (NCBI taxonomy): domain Eukaryota; kingdom Metazoa; phylum Chordata; class Mammalia; order Artiodactyla; family Bovidae; genus Oryx; species Oryx dammah. Next base: position 94,071,594 of record NW_024070211.1, on the reverse strand, counting down.
ATAGTGTACATAGAAAACCCTAAAGATAGTATCAGAAAATTACTAGAGCTAATCAGTGAATTTAGCAAAGTTGCAGCATATAAAATCAATACACAGAAATCACTTGCATTTCTATATACTAACAATGAAAAATCAGAAAGAGAAAATAAGGAATCAATACCATTCATCACTGCAACAAAAAGAATTAAATATCTCGGAATAAACTTACCTAAGGAGACAAAAGAACTGTACACAGAAAATTATAAGACACTAATGAAAGAAATCAAAGATGACATAAATAGATGGAGAGATATTCCACATTCCTGGATAGGAAGAATCAATATTGTGAAAATGACTATACTATTAAAAGCAATCTACAGATTCAATGCAATCCTTATCAAATTACCAATGGCATTTTTCACAGAATTAGAACAAAAAATTTCACAATTCATACAGAAACACAAAAGACTCTGAATAGCAAAAGCAGTCTTAAGAAAGAAGAATGGGGCTAGAGGAATCAATCTTCCTGACTTTAGATTATATGTACTACAAAGCTACAGTCATCAAGACAGTATGGTACTGGCACAAAAACAGAAATATAGACCAATAAGATAAGATAAAAAGCCCAGGGGGGGGAAAAAAAAAAAGCCCAGAAAAAAACCCATGCACCCATGGTAAATTATTTTTGACAAATGAGGCAAGAACATACAATAGGGCAAAGATAGCTTCTTTCAATAAATGGTGCTGGGAAAAATGGACTGTTACATTTTAAAAGGATGAAATTAGAACAGTTCCCAACACTGTACACAAAGATAAACTTAAAATGGATTAAAGACCTAAATGTAAGACCAGAAACTATAAAACTCTTAGAGGAAAATATAGGCAGAACACTTGATAACATAAAACAAGATCCTCTATGACCCACCTCCTAGAGAAATGCAAATAAAAACAAAAGTAAACAAGTGGGACCTGATTAAACTTAAAAGCTTTGGCACAGCAAAGGAAACTATAAGCAAGTGGAAAAGACAACCCTCAGAATGGGAGACAATAATAGCAAATAAACAACTGACAAAGGATTAATTTCCAAAGCATAGAAGCAGCTCATACAACTCAATACCAGAAGCAAAGAAAACAATAAAAAAGTAGGAAAAAGACCTAAACAGACATTTCTCCAAAGAAGACATACAGATGGCTAACAAACACTGAAAAAATGCTCATCATCACTCATTATTAGAGAAATGCAAATCAAAACTACAATGAGATATCACCTCACACCGGTTAGAAGGGCCATCATCAAAATCTACAAACAATAAATGCTGGAGAGGGTGTGGAGAAAAGGGAACACTCTTGCACTATTGCTGAGAATGTAAATTCATACAGCCACTACAGAATATGGTATGGAGATTCCTTAGAAAATAGGAATAAAACCACCATTTGACTCAGCAATCCCACTCCTAGACATACACCCTGAAGAAACCAAAATTGAAAAAGTTACACATACCCCATTGTGATCATTGCAGAGAAATAGAGGAAAGCAACAGAATGGGAAAGACTAGAGATCTCTTCAAGAAAATTAGAGATACCAAGGGAACATTTCATGCAAATATGGGCTCAATAAAGGACAGAAATGGTATGGATCTAAGAGAGGCATAATATATTAGTTAAACATGGCAAGAATACACAGAAGAATTATACAAAAAAAGATGTTAGTGACCCAGATAACAACAACGGTGTGGCCATTCATCTAGAGCCAGACATCCTGGAACGAGAAGTCAAGTGGGCCTTAGGAAATGTCACTACGAACAAAGCTAATGGAGGTGATGGAATTCCAGTTGAGTTATTTCAAATCCTGAAAGATGATGCTGTGAAAGTGCTGCACTCAATATGTCAGCAAATTTTGAAAACTCAGCAGTGGCCACAGGATTGGAAAAGGTCAGTGTTCATTCCAAACCCAAGGAAAGGCAATGCCAAAGAGTGTTCAAACTACTGCACAATTACACTCATCTCACATGCTAGTAAAGTAATGCTTAAAAATCTCCAAGCCAGGCTTCAGCAATATGTGAACCATGAACTTCCAGATGTTCAAGCTGGTTTTAGAAAAGGCATAGGAACCAAAAATCAAATTGCCACCATCTGCTGGATCATCAAAAAAGCAAGAGAATTCCAGAAAAACATCTACTTCTGCTTAATTGAAGATGCCACAGCCTTTGACTGTGTGGATCACAATAAACTGAGGAAAATTCTTCAAGAGATAGGAATACTAGGCCACCTGACCTGCTTCTTGTGAAATCTGTATGCAGGTCAGGAAGCAACAGTTAGAACTGGACATGGAACAACAGACTGGTTCCAAATCGGGAAAGGAGTATGTCAAGGCTATATATTGTCATCCTGATTATTTAACGTATATGCAGAGTACTTCATGAGAAATGCTGGGCTGGAAGAAGCACAAGCTGGAATCAAGACTTCTGAGAGAAATATCAACAACCTCAGATATGCATGACATCACCCTTTTGGCAGAAAGTGAAGAAGAACTAAAGAACCTCTTGATGAAAGTGAAAGAGGAGAGTGAAAAAGTTGGCTTAAAGCTCAACATTCAGAAAACTAAGATCATGGCATCTGGCCCCATCACTTCATGCAAATAGATGGAGAAACAGTGGAAACAGTGGCTGACTTTATTTTTTTGGGCTCCAAAATCACTGCAGATGGTGATTGCAGCCATGAAATCAAAAGAAGCTTACCCCTTGGAAGAAAAGTTATGACCAATCTAGACAGCCTATTAAAAAGCAGAGACATTACTTTGCCAACAAAGGTCTGTCTAGTCAAAACTATGATTTTTCCATTAGTCATGTATGGATGTGAGAGTTGGACTATAAAGAAAGCTGAGTGCTGGAGTTGATGCTTTTAACTGTGGTGTTAGAGAAGACTCTTTTGAGAGTCCCCTGGACTGCAAGGAGATCCAACCAGTTCATCCTAAAGTAGCCCAGTCCTGATTGTTCATTGGAAGGACTTAGGTTGAAGCTGAAACTCCAGTACTTTGGCCACCTGATGTGAAGAGCTGACTCATTTGAAAAGACTGTGATTCTGGGAAAGATTGGAGGCAGGAGGAGAAGGGGACAACAGAGGATGAGATGGTTGGATGGCATCACTGACTCAATGAATATGAATTTGGCTGAACTCTGGGAGTTGGTGATGGACAAGGAGCCCTGGCATGCTGCAGTCCATGGAGTCGCAGAGTCGGACATGACTGAGCGACTGAATTGAACTGATCCCATTGTTCATTGCAGAACTATTTACAATAGCTAGAACATGGAAGCAACCTAGATGTCCATCAACAGATGATTGGATAAAAAAGTATTGTACATATACAAAATGGAATATTACTGAGCCATAAAAAGTGAATGAATCTAGAACCTATTGTATACAGTGAAGTGAGTCAGAAAGAGAAAGAAAAATATCGTATTCTAACACATATATATAGAATCTAGAAGAATGGTACTGAAGAACTTATTTACAGGATAGCAGCGGAGAAACAGACATAGAGAATGAACTTCTGGACATGGGGAGAGGGAAGGAGAGGTTGTGATGTATGGAAATAGTAACATGGAAATTACATTACCATATGTAAAATAGATAGCCAACGGGAATTTGCTGAATGGCTCAGGAAACTCAAACGGGCTCTGTATCAACCTAGAGGGGTGGGATGGGGAGTGAGATGTGAGGGAGTTTCAAAAGGGAGGTCATATATGTATCCCTGTGGCTGATTCATGTTGCAGTTTTACAGAAAACAACAAAATTCTATAAAGCAATTATCCTTCAATAAAAAAAAATTAAAAGATAAAAAAAAATAAGAGGTGGCAAAAATACACAGAACTATACACTAAAGGTCTTACTGACCTGAATAATCACACTGGCATGGTCACTCACCTAGAGCCAGACATACAGGGATGTGAAGTCAAGTGGGCCTTCAGTTCAGTTCAGTTCAGTCGCTCAGTCGTGTCTGACTCTTTGCAACCCCATGAATCGCAGCACGCCAGGCCTCCCTGTCCATCATCAACTCCTGGAGTTCACTCAGACTCACGTCCATCAAGTCAGTGATGCCATCCAGCCATCTCATCCTCGGTCATCCCCTTCTCCTCCTGCCCCCAATCCCTCCAAGCATCAGAGTCTTTTCCAATGAGTCAACTCTTAGGAAGCATTATTATGAACAAAGCTAGTGGAGTTGACAGAATTCTGACGGAGCTACTTAAAATCCTAAAAGAGGCTGCTGCTAAAGTGCTGTCCTCATTATGTCAGCAAATTTGGAAACCTCAGCAATGGCTACAGGATTGGAAAAGTCAGATTTCATTTCAATCCCAAAGAAGGGCAATGTTCAAATTACTGTACCATTGTGCTCATTTCACATGCTTGCAAGGTTATGCTCAACATCCTTCAGCTAGGCTTCAGCAGTATGTGAACCAAGAACTTCCAGATGTAAAAACTGAGTTGTGAAGAGGCACAGAAACCAGAGATCAAAATGCCAACATTTGCTGGATCATGGAGAAAGCAGGGAGACCATTAAAACATCAACTTCTGCTTCATTGACTATAAGAAAGTCTTTGACTCTGTGGATCACAACAAAGTGTAGAAAATTCTTAAAGTTATGGGAATACCAGACCCCCTTACCTGTCTCCTGAGAAAACTGTATGTGAGTCAAGAAGCCACAATTAGAACTGGACATGGACAACTGACTGGCTCAAAATTAGGAAAGGAGTATGTCAAGGCTGTTAAATAACCAGTATTGTCATTCTGGTTATTTAACTTATATTAAGAGTTATAGTTGTTGTTCAGTTGCTCAGTTGTGTCTGACTCTTTGTGAGTCCATAGACTGCAGCACAACAGGTATCACGGTCCTTCACCATCTCCTGGAGTTGGCTCAAACTCATATCCATTGAGTCAGCGATGTCATCCAACCATTTCATCCTCTGTTGTCCCCTTCTTCTCCTACCTTCAATCTTTCCCAGCATCAGGGTCTTTTCTAATGAATCAGTGCTGTGCATCAGGTGACCAAAGTATTAGAGCTTCAGCTTCAGCATCAGTCCTTTCAATGACTATTTACAGTTGATTTCTTTTAGGATTGACTCATTGGATCTCCTTGCAGTCCAAGGGACTCTCAAGAGTCTTCTCCAACACCACATTTTAAAAACATCAGTTATTCAGTGCTCAGCCTTCTTTATGATCCAAGTCTCACATCCATACATGACTACTGGAAAAACTATAGCTTTGACTATATGGATCTCTGTCAGCAAAGTATTGTCTCTGCTTTTTATATACAGAGTACATCATGTGAAATGCAGACTGGATAAATCACAAGCTGGAATTAAGTTTGCTGGGAGAAATATCAACAACCTCAGATATGCAAATAATACCGCCCTAATGGTAGAAAGTGAAGAATATCTAAAGAGTCTCTTGACCCTTGCTGCTTGGAAGGAAAGCTATGACAAACCTAGACAGCATATTAAAAAGTATAGGCATTACTTCACTGAGAAAGGTCTGTCTAGAAAAAGCTATTGTTTTAGCAGTAGTCATGTATGCATATGAGATTTGGACCTTACTGAAGACTGAGAGGTGAATAATTGATTCTTTCTAAATTGTGGTGCTGGAGAAGACTCTTAAGAGTCCCTTGGACTGCATGATCAAACCAGTCAATCCTAAAGGAAATCAACCTTGAATATTATTTGTAGGGACTAATGCTAAAGCTCCAGTACTTTGACCATTTGATGTAAAGAGCTGATTCACTGGAAAAGACCCTGATGCTGGAAAACATTGATGGCAAAAGGATAAGGGTGGCAGAGGATAAGATGGTTAGATAGCATCACCAATTCAATGGACATGAATGTGAGCAAACTCCAGGAGATATTGGAGGACAGAGGAGGCTTGGCATGCTCCAGTCCATGGGGTTGCAAAGAGTTGGGCATGACTTAGCAACTGAGAAACAAGATTGAGTCATAAGAAATTGTTTGTGTAGGTCAAAAATGTCCACATATCAGCAATTTCATATGGTTTTATGCAATATTGTTTTAAAAATTCAAGTCTCTATTTCTTCTTTTGATCCACTACACATCCTCAAGTGACTTACTGAAAGAATCAAATGACATGGTGAATCCTAAAGGACTTAGTACAGTATAAATATATCTATAGGCAATATAGCCTCAGCTTAGAAGAGGCAAGACATGGGGCTCAGTATGGGTGCAAGCCTGGGGTACATTATTTTACTGGCACATGAGTAGGGACTAAAGATTAAAAGTTGTTTGTAAATTCAAATCAGTTCCCAGACGTTAGGACTTATATGAATATGATTATTATTAGATTCCAACTATAATTTTAGTCTGGGAAGGATTATAGCAGAGATCCAAACAGATTATAGCAGAGATCCAATTGGTATCACAGAAACAAAAGGAATGTCCCAGGCATAGAAACACTATTATTCAAGTAGAGGAACCCAGGCATGACAGAGCTGGAATAGAAAGGAGAGAACTGGTAAGGATCTAGGGTTAAGAAATTTGATAACAAGAAGGGCTTATTGAAGGCTAACTATATAGGAAGGACTTTGCTAATGTCATTTATATCCACTATTTAATTTGAATTGACAATAAGCCTGATGTCATATGTATTACAATATCTATTATACAGCTGGTAAAATTAAGCTCAAGAGTTTAAATCACTTGATGAAAGTTGCCCAACTACTAAAAGGCTGAGTTGATGTTTGAAACTGGGTGTTTGTAATTCAAAACTCATGATCTTTCCATAATACAAGAAAATTACCTGTTCACCAGAGAAAAAGGCCAGCACTCACTCCTAAGTAGCTGTCATTGAAAGTTAGTATCTAGTTGCCAGGAAACCACAGCAACAGATAAGTAAAGATACCACCAGTAAGACTAACTGGGTGCTACCCAGGAAAGATGCACCCAGTTAGACTCTGAACTTTAAGTCCTCAGAGTGCCTGGGGAGGCTAAATAAGTAGCTTATATCCAAAATGTACAGACACTGATAATTGGTGGCCATTCAGGCCCAAAATGCAACATAAAATGCATCCAGCCTTAAGTTAACTTTGAGTTTTGCCCATGATTGCAGAGCACAATGAGGCTGCATGAAAAGTAGAAGGAGGATTGTGTCAGTTGAAGAGACTGGAGAAGAGCAAATGGAGACACTGAGAAGGAGGGATACTGAAGATTACTACCCTAGTGGCTGCAAGAAGGCACATAAGGAGGGGGGCTGAGAATTATTTCTAGTATCGGTGGCCATGGACAAGAACCTGGGAGTCAGATTGATTTGGGGGGCTTCCCTAGTTGCTCAGACGGTAAAGTGTCTGCCCACAATGCGGGAGACCCAGGTTCGATCTCTGGGTCGGGAAGTTTCCCTGGAGAAGGAAATGGCAACCTACTCCAGTACTCTTGCCTGGAAAATCCCATGGACAGAGGAGCCTGGTAGGCTACAGTCCATGGGGTCGCGAACAGTTGGACATGACTGAGCAACTTCATTTCACTTCAAGCTTTGCACTACAATATCCTATGTAGCAGATGGTCAAAAGTCTTCTACCTCTTTTGATACTCCACAATTTCTCATTTGTAAAGTGAGAAAAAAAAGAGGGTCTACCTCATGGGTTATCAGCCTTAAACGAAATAACACATGGACAGTGCTTAAAACTATGTCCAACAGTATTAACAAGCACTTAATAAATAGCAGCATTTGTTGACTAAAGGTGCCACAGTTTACTTTTCAATGTGCAAAGGTAAACACCTGTTTCATTTACCTGAGAATCAGAGCCAAGTTTTAGGGAAACCAAAGTTGGCAATGAGTTAGATAGCTAGTGGCCTAAAAGAGGAGAAGGTTGGGTAGAGCTGCAGCTGGGCAGTTACAATGATACATCCACAGTTCACATTATTGGCTATTAGAGCACAGGGGGTGTCAACTGACTTACATGGAGTTGAGATAGGTATAGCAAGTGATAGAGTGAACCTCTGTTCCTCCAGCAGCCTCAGTTCACTCCTTTATTAAAACAGATAGTGATACTTACTTCATAGCATAAGACTTAAAACCAAATAAAACTGTATAAATGTACTTAAAAATGTGATCTAGCTTTGTTTATTATTACTGTCAAACACCACAGAAAAAAGTATTAAATTATCCTCATGGAACTAGAATGTAGAAAAATGTCACATGAAGTAGACTTCTTGAAAGAGTGTACACTTAGTAAATAGTTTGTTTCAAGGAAAAATGAACATTATGATAGTTTTTATGGTTTCTATGGTTGACTAATACGTGTATTTTCCTTTTTATATGCTTATATAAAACTACTTGTTTTATTGATCAAAGTGTTTAGAATCTATATTTTCCTTGTGATAGAGATGCATGGATCAATATGATCTTATAAGAGATTTATTTATATACTAAGGACTGAGTGATCTCATAAAGTAGAACTCTAGTCTTTATTGGATTTTGACTTTTTTCCAACTCAGCTCTAAAGCTCACAATTGCAAACTTCTACAAGATGCAAAAAATATTACAATGCTAACTCATGTTTCCAAATGAAATTTGTTCAATTTTATCAAATCTGAGATCTTTCCAAAAAATAATGTCATGTTTACATCATTTCCAAAAGATATTGCATGACTTTGCCTTTAATGCTTAGACTGAATCAGAATGAAAACTGTGCTAAGGCATTCCTGCACTTAAAAGTCCTTCAATGCCTCCCTATGTTCTTCATGATAGAAACTAGAGCTCTCCACGTGGTATACACGGATCTTCACAAAACTGTAAGCTTCCTTTCTCTTCAGCTTCAAATTTTGCATCCCGAACTGCAGTTCACCCCATTTCACATACACACATCTTAATCTTCAGTAATAGCAAAGTATTTACTATAAAGCAATCTTCCCTGGTGGCTCAGACAGTAAAGATTCTGCCTGCAATGTGGTAGACCCAGGTTCAATCCCTGGGTCAGGAAGATTCCCTGAAGATGGGAATGGAAAACCACTCCAGTATTCTTGCCTTGGAAATTCCATGGACAGAAAAGCCTCATGGGTGACAGTCCATGAGATCCCAAAGAGTCAGACTTGACTGAGAGACTAACATTTTTTACTTTTATTTCAAGCTTTTACACACACACACACACACACACACACACACACACACACTTCCTCTGTCTTGAAACATGATGCAAGTGTGACATTCTCTGTGAAGCCATTGCCTCGACCCCACATGCTCTGTGCCGCCTGCCACACAATGCTACTTCCGGCCTGTTTGCCCATATGCCTTCTAATTAGAATATAAGCATATAGGAACTATTGAGCCTTTTATTTCTACATTCGTGAAACCAGTATTTTCATTTGTCCATAGTAGGGAATTCATGAATATTGTTGAACAAATGAATAAATAAATATCATCCTTACTGCTATTCTAACTTTGAATTAATGGTCTATTTTTTAATAGAGTTGTTTCTGTTTATTCTTTTGTTCTTGAATCTCTGAGGCTTGAGGTTACTGAGTCTCTCCCTTGCTCTTAGTAACAACAAAGAGTATTGTCATTTCTTTCTGAAATGCACACAGTCTAATGAGCAGAGCTCTCATGCTTCAAGCAGACTCCAGTGGCATGGTCCTCTTTCTGCTTTTCATCCAACCTCATTATGTTCTGCAATCATGTGCAAGAATTAAAGTTGACTTAACACTGGACCCATTTTATGTTGCCTTTGGGCCTGGATGGCCACCTACTGGGGTTTCCCAGGAGGCTCAGTGGTAAAGAATATGCCTGCCAATGCAGGATACTCAGGAGATGTGCCTTCAATCCCTCAGTTGGGAAGATCCCCCGGAGGAGGAAATGGCAACCCACTCCAGTATTCTTGCTTAGAGAATCCCATGGACAGAGGAGTCTGATGGGCTATAGTCCATGGGGTTGAAGGAGGTCAGACATAACTTTACGAATGAGCATGCACACATGCACAGCCACTTATTATTAGTGTCCACAGACTTAGGACATTAAGTCTGTTTGCTAGATTGGACACCTTGAGCATTAGTTTCTGGGTATGTCCATCTCCTTCCCTCCTGGCTTCTTTTTCTGCACCTGTGTCATCCTAGGGTTTGGTCTGATATCAGTTCTCAGGTCTCTACCAATCTGAATGATTTCACAGTAAATTGAGCCATGATCAGCTACATCCTAAAATGTGACTTGTAACAGTTTTAATATTGGATCTAACACAATGTTGTGAATAATTCTACTTTATGCAAAGAACATTTTGATTTCTTCTATCTTCTAAGGGAAATATTTACAGTTAAAAACTTTTTATCATGTTCATCTGTGTTTTGTCCAAGGAGGAGAAAAACCTAGAAGTGAGTCCCTTTTGTTAAAAGTGCTTTAAATTATTTTACACGGTACTTTACATGATCCTTGCAATAGTTCTGTAAGCAAGAGAAAATGTTTTTATTTTGTCCACATTTCATAGATAGAAAATTATAACAGTATAAACCAGTGATGTGTTCCCTCATTTATGTGTTTAATTTTGATGATAATTAAGTGGAGATACTTTGATTTCTGCTTTATGGTTCTTTCCTTGGATTATACAAATCAGTTTATTGATAATTGTTCACATGAACATTTTTTGTATTCTCCAGAATGGCATTTGATAGAGCAAGTTTAATTTGTTATGATATTTTAAAATATTGTGATACTTTTAAATAATTTGGTATCTAAAGTATTTTAGTGAATGCCCAACAGTGGTCAACTTTGAAATTGCAGTATTTATTTCTAGAAATTTAGTGGAAGATAGAGAAAAGCAGAATTATTAGAATGAATCCACTAGTCTTTTCATTTCCATGACCCCTTTAAAAAGTTCTAGAAAGGCTCTGTTTGATTCCAACTATGCTCTTTCATCCTTAATGCTCACCTCTGAATAACGTGCAGACTCCAGAGAGCCAGATATTTAAGTGCATTTCCAAGACCTTGCAGAATAAAGGTGTCAGGGATTGCTTTGTGAACGTTTTGCTACTGTCTAGCATAAAATAGTATTGGGACTTCCTCAAATAGATTCCCCTACAGGGACACACAGTTGGGGGGCAACTCATAGCACATCAGAGATAGGCCAGGACCAAACATGAAACAGATGCCATGGCTTTGTTATGAATATGACAACTTCAGGGTCAGCACTCCTGTGAGGAGGGAATGCATATTGTTTTTCAAAGGAGCTCCAGGACATGCTAGGAAACCTAACACTTGTGTGGGTGTTTTTCCCTCCTGACTGTTAATTCCACTGGTAAAAAATGCTTAAAAAAAAGAAAACAAAAAACAAAGAAAGCACATTTTAACACTGTGAAACTGTTAAGTACTACTTACACTATTAATCTGGCAGTGAATATATTCAGAGTGCCTAATCAAACAAATGTGCTAAAAAATTATTTGGGCAACTATTCATAAGAGTAAATATTTCTACTCTCAAAGTTATTTAAAGTATGAGATAAGAATCAAGTACAGAATTAGTACAAAGCAAGAATATTCAATGGTTAAGGGCCAGGAGTTAAGAACAAGACCATGATAATAAGCCTCTAATATTTCATAACTCTATAACCTTCAGTATCCATTTCCTCATTTTAAAAATAGACATATAATAGCACTCTATATTACTGTGATCAATATCAAATAAAGCATGCCAAGGCTTGAGCAAAATACTTGCTTCCTAGGAAGGTCAATAATTATTAGCTGTTTCTTAATCATTATTATTAACATGCAGGTACTAGATAAACAGAAAGTCCTGGTAAAGTAGGAGATACCATAGAAACAAATGCCAGCATGGTGAAGAGAATACTGACTTTGGTCCAACTGGATCTGGATTAGGGAACCAGCTCCACTGATTTCTGGCTATATGATTTTACCACTATGCTTAGCCTCTCATAGCCTCAGTTGTTTCCTCTGTAAAAATAATAATAATAATACTTACTTTGGAGAGCTGTGATGAATATGAAATGAGGTCACACATGCCACACACCTGGTACCTGGCTGGTCTCCTTTGCCTTCATTGGAAATCTGTTGCTATAATCTTTGTCCTTCATTTCAGTTGGGCAGAACTGATAAGACTGGATATTCTTCCATGACCCTTGTCTGACAATAACACCTCTTAATGCTACTAGCTTTAATATCAGTGGCAAAAACAAAGTTAAGAACAAACAAAATATGTGGTGACTGATTTGTATGGAGAGACTAGGTTTAATAATAATTGGTTATACCACTGAAGGATGAATGATTTATAAAACTGAGAAGACACAGAAAAAAAAATACAGAGAAGAATAATTACAGGTTTGAATACATACAAATTTTAAAAATCAGATCTTCAAAATATCTGTTACCAAAGTAAGAAAAAGGCATTTTGAGTAAAAAAACAAAAATTTACAACAGACATGATAGATCAAAGAGATCTTTTATATATTATGTGCTCATATAAACGATAATACACTAAGACCCTTATAAATAGGGAAAAGGAGAGACTACAAAAGAGGAAATATAAGTATTAAAAACATAAAGCAAAATATTCATAATGTTTATTAATCAAAGGATACAAACTAAAATATTGAGATAGGATTAATCACCTGTTATTTAAAATTTAAATTAATAATTACTGCTGGTGATGATGCCTAATAAAACTTTCTAACACTGAATTTCCCCTTTCAAATTTTCTGAATGAGGTTATACTATTCTTAACTTTAATTTTTATAATAAATAACTGGATAATAGATGAACAGATTTGGAGTAGTGGACAATTGCTTTGCCAAAATGAGACCATGGCATGCACAGCTGGTTGCTGTGTACAGTGATTACCTATCATAAATTTTTGAGACTATTTCTGAAAACTACATTGCACACATATTTGATCAGAGTCTAAGAGAGAATCTATGCATTAAGCAGTAAATGCATGGTATTATATTTTAAAATACATTAAAAAATAACGTGTGCTGTGAATATAAGATATAAGGGATCCAAAGAAGGGGGAAGTCTGTGAGAAAGTAGATTACTGACAAAGTAATTGTAATGTTTGAGATTTTCCTAGTATTCTATTTATTTTTTGGAAAACACTACCATATATATTTCTCTCATTTAATCTCTTTACTGTTTCTCTCTCTCTCTCTCTCTCTCTCTCACACACACACACACACACACACACACACACACATATTCAGTGATACAGACAAGGGTATTGAGTATGAAAGAGGTTAAATAATTCCCTACTCCAAGCTCAGAAGCCTGTAGGACTACAGCTAGCTAGGGCTTCCACCTAAGTTTCCCAGATGAAGGTCTGCTTCCCACTCTGTTGACTTGGATATAAAAAGTATTGATATATGAATTTCAGTGATAAAGAACAAAGTGTTACTGCAGACTATCATAGAGATTTTGGAAAGAGGATGGGGATAAATCAAGGGAAAGTGAACGTCTATAAATGAAGTTTTCTTAAGCTTTTGCTGTTTCGACAACATTAGAAGTGGTATGCTTGGAGCCTCATGGTCCTAAAGCCCATCACTGATCCAAGTGAACCTTCCCAAACTTAAAACTTATCCTGCCTCTTCTACGCCTCCACTGGCCAACAAAATATATTTTTCTAGATTTCTGTTCTCTCCAGCTGATTGCATTAACTACTTCTTGTCTGTATTCAGTTCAGTTTAGTTCAGTCGCTCAGTTGTGTCCAACTCTTTGCAGCCCCATGAAATGCAGCACACCAGGCCACCCTGTTCATCACCAACTCCCAGGGTCCACCCAAACCTATGTCCATTGTGTCGTGATGCCACCCAATCGTCTCATCCTCTGTCGTCCCCTTCTCCTCCTGCCCCCAATCTTTCCCAGCATCAGAGTCTTTTCAAAAGAGTCAGCTCTTCGCATCAGGTGGCCAAAGTATTGGAGTTTCAGCTTCAACATCAGACCCTCCAATGAACACCCAGGACTGATCTCCTTTAGGATGGACTGGTTGGATCTCCTTGCAGTCCAAGGGACTCTCAAGAGTCTTCTCCAACACCACAATTCAAAAGCATCAATTCTTTGGCACTCAGCTCTCTTTATAGTCCAACTATGTAAAGATTAATGGCAATGGCATAATGAGAACACTCTAGAAACAAAAGTACTTGGATTTTCTGGTGTGGGCAGTAGTATTCCAAGACTCTATCATTTTTTTTTTTTTTTTTTTTTAGTTTCCCAAGCAGGGATCAAATTTGGGCCCCCTCTGAGTGAAAGCATGAAGCCTTGGACTGCCAGGAAATTCCCCAAGACTATACCATTGCAAAAAAAGGAGTAAGAAAATCTGAGTTTGGTTCTCCTTCCACGATCTTTGAATTACAGATCCATAGGCATAGTATTTAACTATTTTGAGTTGTATTCTTCGTGTGAAAAATGGAAATGATAATACTTCTAACACATGGTTTTTGTGAAGATTAAATGGGATAATGGATTTGGATATAATCCATTCTAACAATCTTTCCCCATGATGTCAAGGTACTATCTTTGCCAGTTTTTATTTTATGCTTTTGTGAAAGCATTGATGTCAGCTCAAGGCTGTTTTTTTGCAGAAAAAATTCAGATGGCCTTTAACACTGTCTGAATGCTATTAGTTAGTTTGAAGATGAAAGGATGACAACAACAGCAACATAATGGCATGTTAAAAGTCTTTGTCAGGCCAGTCAACAAGCAAGAACTTCTTCTATTTGCAGCTGTGTAGTATGAGCTAATTTATTTTAAATTGTATATATTTACACCATGTCATTACACAGTTCAGAAACAAAGTCTTTGTGTCTTAAAAGCAGACAGTTTTAGATGCGAGGTTAATGTCACTGCCTAGTAAAGAATTTGTAAAGATCATAGAGACAGGATGCATACAACCTCTTCTTTAGAAACATATTCTATCACATAAAGGGTCATCAGGCTCTCAAAAGGAAAATGAAATACTGTATATTTGGAGCAGTATTCATATTTCCAAGCCACTAAGGTGCCACTCAAAATGCTGAAATATAGTCTTTCTATAAACAGACAAGTGGCAGAATCACATGTTTTTTCAAAATGAAAAATGTTCTTCTCAGGGGTTCAATTAGGTGCAGTAACATCAGTAAGTACAGCCACCTTCCTGAGCTTCAATAGCTCATAAAATATATTTTTTTAATATTTTCATAATCTACTATCTCATTTCAAATGACCAAAAACCTATAGGAGGACTCCTGTCTCTTTCTAATTATACCAATAATAATAAGTAGATTTCTACTGAGCATGATGTTGTAGCCACAATTTAGAATAGCACATTCAAGATTACCTAGGACTTCAGGACACTATCATATTTAAGGTTCATTCAAGACAGAATTCCATTTCATAGATGCCACAAAAGGCATGCTGGAAAGGGTATGGCTATAGTTTGTTGATTGAATTCTTGTACATTTCAAGGGTTAGGGATGAATATCTAAATATACTTAAAAAAACTGAAATGTCTCACATTTTAATGCATCAGGCCTATGAGATCACTAATTATTTGTTCCTTATTCATAATAGAGTTGCTTGCTTCTCAGTTTACTAGTTTGAAAATTTCTTGGCGTCAAGGAACATATCACTTACCTTTTTATCTTTAGATTCCAGGAAACTGACTAGTACAATATATTAAAACCCCTTTCTTAAAATGAATGAACTCTGTCATTGTTGTTCAGCTGCTCAGTCATGTCCAACTCTTTGTGACCCCTTGGACTGCAGCACGTCAGGATTCCCTGTCCTTCACTATCTCCCAGAGTTTGCTCAAGCTCATGTTTATTGAGTCAGTGATGCCATTCAACCATCTTCTCTTCTGTCGCCCCTTTCTCCTCCTGCCCTCAATCTTTCCCAGCATCAGGGTCTTTTCCAGTGAGTCAACTATGCACAAGGTGGCCAAAGTACTGGAGGTTCAGCTTCAGCAACAGTTCTTCCAGTGAGTATTCAGGGTTGATTTCCTTTAGGATTAACTGGTTTGATCTCGTTGCTGCCCACGGGAATCTCAAGTCTTCTCCAGCACCACTATTTGAAAGCGTCAGTTCTTTGGCACTCAGTCTTCTTTAAGGTCCAACTCTCACATCCGTACATGACTACATGGCTTTGACTAGACAGACATTTGTCAGCAAAGTGATGTCTCTGCTTTTTAATACATTGTCTAGAAATGAACTTAAGAATGAGTAAATGTATGTATTTACTGATATCACTCAAAACAAATAGTTCTCAATCTTCTGAGTCAGGTAACAACTTGTTAATATCGACATGTTAAAAACATGTCTCACTTTTCTCCAAGTTTCTGAATATTCTCCAAATCTCTGGATTTCCTTTGCGAGGACCTGGGCCTGCATACAGTATATCAGGTGCTGACACCCTATGTACTTGGCTCCACATGGCAGTGGAGCTTTCCCCATGGCTCAGAGGTGAAGAATCTGCCTGCAATGTAGGAGATACAGGAGACCTGCGTTTGATCCCTGGGTCAGGAAGAGCCCCTGGAGGAGGGCATGGCAACACACTCAAGTATTCTCACATGGAAAATCTCATGTATAAAGAACCCTGGTGTGCTATAGTCCATGTGGTCTCAAAGAGTCAGACATGACTGAAGCAGTTTAGCATGCCACATGGCAGGGTTGTGGTGGGGCAAAAGAGATCCTAGCCTTAAAGCCCATATAAGCCTGGATTTGTATTCTGATAACTTATTCAACCTCTCTGATCCTCAGCTTTCTTGTGTGTGAAATATATAGCAAATTCATGCTAAAGGAGATAACTTAAAGGAGTACCTGGCATATACCAGGTGCTCAAGACATGACCATAAGGGCAGACAGCTTAACTCAGCTGAATTACATGTATGTTCATCATAAAAGAAAAATATTTTAAATGTCTTTAAAACACTGAAGACATATTTCACATATAATATATAAGTATATACTTTTAATTATATAATAAATTTTACTGAACATACATACATACAAATGTATCAAATTGTATAAGCCAGGCCTTATTCTGTAAAGGGTCAAAAGCAAATATTTCAGATTTTGTGAGACATATAGTCTCTGTTGCAGCTATTCAGCTCTGCTCTTGAGGTATTAAAGGAGACCTAAATAATGCATTAAAAAATGAGCATGGCTATTCTATGACAAAATGCTATCTACAGACACTGAAATATGAATTGTATACAATTTTCTTGTGTCAAAATATTATTATTTTTGATTTTTCCCATTTAGAAATGTAAAAACCATTCTTAACTTTCATTTAAAAAAATAGACTGAGTTTGTCCCATGGCCATAGTTTGCCAATCTCTGGCATAAACCAAGCCATGTATACTGAAATTGGTGGGTGATAAAGGCTTCCCTGGTGGCTCAGAGGATAAAGAGTCTGCCTGTAAAGCAGGATATCCAGGTTCAATCCCTGGGTTGGGAAGATCCCTTGGAGAAGGAAATGGCAACTCACTGCAGTATTCTTGCCTGGAGAATCCCATGGACAGAGGAGCCTGGCGGGCTATAGTCCCCAGGGTCGCAAAGAGTCGAACACGACTGAGTGACTTTACACACAAAGGGGATTTTTAAGGTTAATGTTTACTATACACTTTTCCTTCCTTATATGATGACTTAATAACTCAATCACCATTTGAGACATGAATTAACTCTTTTATTATTGGTGTCTTTGAATTGACTTAGTACTCATCTCTTACTAGATATTGTTTTCTCTACACCTACTCTTAGTGAACTCATCCAGGGTTCTAACCTGAAAATCATCTACCAGGTGATGGAGCCCAAATTTATATATACCTGAACTTTTCTTTCTAAACCCTATAATCATAGTTTGAAAACCCTACTTAACATCTCCATAGGGATATGTTAAGTTCATTTCAAACTTAACATGGCCAAAGCTAAACTCATTATCTTTCCCCTTAAACTTGTTTCTCTCATAGTTGTTTTATGCCAATTTTTGGCAACCCTTCTATTTCTTCAGGCCAAAACCTGAGTCTATCCTTGATTCATTTTATTTTTTTATAGCACACACCCTTCCACCTGCAAATACTCTTGGTTCTAACTTCAAAGTATATCTGGAATACAGTCATTTCATGTCATCTCTACTGTTACTATTATCACCATTTCCAACTTGAATTATTGCAATAGGCTAATTGGAGCCACTATATCCCCACCCCAACCCCTCAGACAGCTACAATCTATTCTCAAGATAAGATTCAGAGTGATCTGTTATAATCTAAGCTAGATTGTGCCACTCATGTATTCAAAATGTCCCAATGGATCTATTTCATTCAGAGAAAATGCCAGAATCCTTGCTGTGTCCTATGTAATTTACCTACAATTCTCATGACCTCTACTCCCCCTCCTCCAACCTGTCTGACTTCATCTTCCTCAGTTCCTGCTGCTGCTCACTGTGCTACAGCATGACAGCCACACATTTATCTGGAACACTGTATCTAATGTTTGAAAACAGGTTTCTGCTCAAATGCTAATTTATCAATGAGGCGTTTCTTGATTAGTGATTGATTTCACACAACACACCATATCTCCAGTGCCAACACTTTCCTGCTTTCCTATTTCTCTCCATGACATTCTCACCATTTGAAAAATACTACATCTTCTACTTATTTAAATCACCCTACTAGCATGTAGCCTTCCTGACAGCACAAATCTTTATTTGCTTCTTTTACTGTAGTTCTCCCTAGTAGAGCAGAACAGTACCTAGCATAGTAAGAATTCAAAATGTGTTTGTTGAATAATTGAGCATTTTTTCGTGATAGAATTGTGGGCAATCTTGGTATCTTTCCTTTGTGCATACCTATATATCTTACTAAAAAGAAAAAAAGTAGGCCAGATTTTTTAGATCAAGAGACACATGTATTGGGCTCTAGTCTTGAATATGTCACTTTACATCTGTGTGCATTTCAGTAAGTTCAAAAGTCTATAGCTTAAGGTTTTATCTGTATGACTAAAAGTTATCTGTTATATGTACAGATATATACTTATATATATATATACACATGTATACATACATACACATATATACATTTATACAATACAATTAAAAGATATTCTTTAACTGCCTAACATATTACTCTCATGATAAAATACAACATGATTTAAAAATATTTTATAAGCTATAAAAAGCTGTTCAACATGGGATCAATATAAAGAGAGGTTACTATATATTTTTCTACTAATCATTTTATGATAAACATCCGACTCAATTACATTCACATATTTCTTTCTGTCTTATGGTCTCTGTAATCTGAATTAAATGAAGGACTAGTTTTATGTATAAATTCAAGGTGATGGCATAGTGATTTATCTCCAGATATGGAAGAGGCGAAGGAAGAAGAATCTTGAAAAATTCAATTTCACCATCAACATCACAGTACATCAGGTGACACAGGGCACAGGTGTATGAAATAAATCAATATTCAAAAAAACAAACAACCCAATCACAAATGGGTAGAAGACCTAAATAGACATCCTCCAAAGAAGATATACAAATGATTGGAAAGCACATAAAAAGACGCTCAACGTCACTAATTATTTTGCAAATCAAAACTACCATAAGATATCACCTCATGCTAATTAGAATGGCCACCATCAAAAAAATCTAGAAACAATAAATGCTGAAGTGAGTGTGAAGAAAAGGGAACCCGTATAGCACTGTTGGTGGGAATGTAAACTGATGCAGCCACTATAGAGAACGGTATAGAGGTTTCTTAAAAAACTAAAAGTAGAGCTGCCTTATGATCCAGCAACCCCACTTCTGGACATATATTCAGAGAAAATGATAATTCAAAAAGATACATGCACCCCAATGTTCACTGAAGTACTATTTATAGTAACCGGGGCATGGAAACAGTTTAAATGCCCATCAACAAAGGAGTGGACAATGAAGATGTGATATACAATGGCTATTACTCAGCCATTAAAAAAAGAACAAAATAACATTGTTGTAGCAACACAGATGGATTAGAGATTGTCATACTGAGTGAAGTCAGTCAGTCAGAGAAAGACAAGTATCCTCTGATATTGCTTATATATGGAATCTTAAAAAAAGTACAAGTGAACTTATCTACAAAACAGAAATAGAATTACAGATGTAAAAAACAAACTTATGACTATCAAGTGTTAAGGGTGGGGATAGGGATAAATTGGAAGACTGAGATTGACATACATACACCATTATATATAAAATAGAAAACTCATAAAGACTTGCTGTAGAGCACAGGGAACTCAACTCAATATTTTGTAATGGCCTATATGGGGAAAGAATCTAAAAAGAAGAGTGGCTATATATGTATATATATATATGTATAACTGATTCACTCTGCTGTTCACCTGGAACTAACATGACATTTTAAACCAACTATACTCTAATAAAATTAGTAAAAAAATAAATGAAATCATTAAGGAAACAGTTGAGAAAAGAAGAGAAGCAAAAGGGAAAGGAGAAAAGGAAAAATATACACATCTAAATGCAGAGTTCCAAAGAAAAGCAAGGAGAAACAAGAAAGCCTTTCTAAGTGAACAATGCAAAGACATAGAGGGAAACAACAGAAAGGGGAAAACTAGAGATCTCTTCAAGAAAATTAGAGATACCAAGGGACCATTTCATGCAAAGACAGGCACAATAAAGGACAGAAATGGTATGGACCTGACAGAAGCAGAAGATATTAAGAAGAGGTGGCAAAAATACACAGAAGAACTGTACAAAAAAGGTCTTCATGACGCAGATAACCACAATGGTGATGGTGTGATCACTCACCTATAGCCAGATATCTTGGAGTGCAAAATCAAGTGGGCCTCACTATGAACAAAGCTAGTGGAGGTGAAGGAATTCCAGCTGAGCTATTTCAAATCCTGAAAGGTGATGGTGTTAAAGTGCTGCACTCAATATGCCAGCAAATTTGGAAAACTCAGCAGTGGCCACAGGACTGGAAAAGATCTGTTTTCATTCCAATCCCAAAGAAGGGCAATGCCAAAGAATGTTCAAACTACCACATAATTTGCCCTCATTTTACATGTTAGCAAAGTAATGCTCAAAATTCTCCAAGCTAGGCTTCAACTGTATTTGAAATGAGAACTTCCAGATGTACAAGCTGGATTTAGAAAAGGCAGAGGAACCAGAGATCAAATTGCCAACATCCATTACATTATTTAAAAAAAAAAAAGCAAGAGAATTCCAGAAAAACATCTACTTTTGCTTTATTGACTATGTTAAAATTTTGACTGTGTGAATTACAGTAATTTATGGAAAATTCTTAAAGAGATGGGAATAACAGACCACCTTACCTGCCTCCTGATAAAACTGTATGTAGGTCAAGAAGCAACGATTAGAACTTGACATGGAACAACAGATTGGTTGCAAATGGAAAAGGAGTATGTCAAGGCTGTATATGATCATGGCTTCTGGTTCCATCACTTCATGGCAAATAGATGAGGAAACAGTGGAAACAGTGACAGACTTTATTTTCTTGAACTCCAAAATCACTGCAGATGATGACTACAGCCACACATTAAAAGACACTTGCTCCTTGAAAGAAAAGCCATGACTAACCTAGACAATATATTGAAAAGCAGAGACATTACTTTGCCAACAAAAGTCCATCTAGTCAAAGCTATGGTTTTTCCAGTAGTCATGTATGGATGTTAGAGTTGGACTATAACGAAAGCTGAGTGCCCAAGAGTTAATGCTTTTAATTGTGGTGTTGGAGAAGACTCTTGAGAGTCCCTTGGACTGCAAAGAGATCCAACCAGTCCATCCTAAAGGAGATCAGTCCTGGGTGTTCACTGGAAGGGCTGATGCTGAAGCTGAAATTCCAATACTTTGGCCACCTGATGCAAAGAGCTGACTTATTTGAAAAGACCCTGATGCTGGGAAATATTGAGGGCAGGAGAAGGGGATAACAGAGGGTGAGATGGTTGGATGGCATCACAGACTCAATGGACATGAGTTTGAGCAAGCTCAGGGAGAATGTGAAGTACAGGGAATCCTGGCGTGCTTCAGTCCATGGGTTTGCAGAGAGTTGGACATGACCTAGTGACTAAACAACAACAAAGAAAATGGTGTCCAGTGGCAGTAAGTCAAATTCTTTTCATGTACTGCATTGAAGAATATATGTGTACTATTCAGATGCGGCAGGATGAGATGGGATGAAATGGTTCAAGGACGTTAGGTTCAAGGACAATGGTTCAAGGACATTAGGAGGCCATGGTTCCTTCATTCCCCACCTTCTGCTTAGAAGGAACCATAGCCTCCTAATTAAGTTAGAAAGTTGGGGCAATAGAGATCTGCCATTAGCCAGGCAATGGGAATAACACAATTCTATGCTGGCTGGCTTGGATAGTGTCTCTCGTGTTCGACTATTTTCAAAGTCACAAACAACATTCAGATTCTTTCACTGTCTATTATTTAAAAACAGAAATAGGAGGGCTGCTTTTAAAGTCAGTTCATATAATATCACCTAATTTACAGGCAAAATATTCCTGTGATAAACAAACATGAAATATGTTTATAAAACACATAACTGAAAGTATATTTTATCTAACAATAAAGTTCTAGTAGATTAAACATAAAAACCCCTTCTAGTAATTGGGAAATAAGCCATCAATCTGAAAAACTATTGTATACACAGAGAGAGAAGGCTTGGGTACCAAAACTCATGATTAAAATAGAATTTTCACTACCAAATAGGGTTCAAATCATTCCTAGGGAAACAGAATTTAAATCACTAATTGGCAAAACCTAATCATTTAATACCCAACATTATTAAAGTGGATATCGATTTCTGCATATGAATTGAATACAATTCAAAACTAAAACTCTCCCTAAAAGCTCAAAGCACATGTTAACCCTTATGTTCATTATTTCCAGTCAAATGTGTCTGTGTAAGAACATCTATATTAGGAGAAAAATCTCTGTACTTTCATTCCAAGTATAATGGAATACTAGCCTAAAATATGTTTATTAGTTTATGGAGTCACTGCAAAATAAGCTTGAAATTATCTACAATTCCTCCAAATTTTAATCAGTAGATTATGAACAGCATTATCTCCGTTAAAGAGTAAGCAAACCTGAAAAAAAAGTTATATACAGAGGATATCGAAGACAATAGTAGATGTACTAACTCCATGTTACTTACTGTTGGTTTTGAAACATCCTCTATTAGTATAATCTATGAAAAAACTACACCAGTACAATGTATTTGAAAATGAAGCTTAGAGTATAAGTTGAATGAAAGGAGAGCCTGCATCTGGTTTTGCCCATGACTGAATGCTTAATATGTAAAATAACTACTTAATACATGAACAAATACTTTTCACAACCACCTTATCTCTGGTCTTGTTCTCTTATTCCCCAATGCATTATGCATGCCTGCTCATTCTTTAAAAGCACTGCAATTAATACTAATTTGTGTTAACCATGCTTTCTTATTTTCTGTATTTGATATATTGACATCTGAGACCTTGCTGATCCTGGATGGACTGTCCTTCCCAGGTTTAGTCAATTTCTATACATACACAACCTGGCAGGCTCAGGCAGGGTGTCTGTCCAAAGCAAACCAACCAGTACAGAGTCCACACCCCAATCGCCTCCTCTACAGGGCTCTCACACTCCAGGGTCACCATCTGCTTGCTCCAGTCATTCCACAGCCAAGTACCAGACAACAAGGGGCAGTCCATATATATTGATTTTGTTGTCATTGTTTAGTCACTAAGTTGTGTCCAACGATTATGGGACCCCATGAACTGTAGCCTACCAGGCTTCTCTGTCCATGTGTCTCCCAGGCAAGAATACTGGAGTGGGTTGCTGTTTCCTTATTCATGGTATCTTTGCAACCCAGAGATTGAATCAGTGTATTTCTGCATTACAGGTGGATTCTTTACCCTTCAGCCACCAGTGAAGCCCCTATAATATTAGAGCCTAATGAGAATATTCATTCAGTTCACTTCAGTTCAGTCGCTCGGTCATGTCCAACTCTTTGCGACCCCATGAATCACAGCACACCAGGCCTCCCTGTCTATCACCAACTCCTGGACTTTACCCAAACTCATGTCCATTGAGTTTGTGATGCCATCCAACCATCTTGTCCTCTGTTATCCCCTTCTCCTGCCCTCAATCTTTCCCAGCATCGGGGTCTTTTCAAATAAGTCACTTCTTTGCATCAGGTGGCCAAAGTATTGGAATTTCAGCTTTAGCATCAGTCCTTCCAGTGAATACCCAGGACTGATCTCCTTTAGGATGGACTGATTGGATCTCCTTGAAGTCCAAGGGACTCTCAAGAGTCTTCTCCAACACCACAGTTCAAAAGCATCAAATCTTGGGCACTCAGCTGTCTTTATAGTCCAACTCTCACATCCATACATGACCACTGGAAAAACCATAGCCTTGACTAGATGGACCTTTGTTGGCAAAGTAATGTCTCTGCTTTTTAATACGTTGTCTAGGTTGGTCATAACTTTCCTTCGAAGGAGCAAGCGTCTTTTAATTTCATGGCTGCAATCACCATCTGCAGTGATGTTGGAGCCCCCCAAAATAAAGTCTGACACTGTTTCCACTGTTTCCCCATCTATTTCCCATGAAGTGATGGGACTGGATGCCATGATCTTCATTTTCTGAATGTTGAGCTTTAAGCCAACTTTTTCACTCTCCTCTTTCACTTTCATCAAGAGGCTCTTCAGTTCCTTTTCTCTTTCTCCCATAAGGGTGGTGTCATCTGCATATCTGAGGTTATTAATATTTCTCCCGGCAATCTTGATTCCAGCTTGTGCTTCCTCCAGCTCAGCATTTCTCATGATATACTCTGCATATAAGTTAAATAAGCAGGGTGACAATATACAGCCTTGACATACTCCTTTTCCTATTTGGAACCAGTCTGTTGTTCCATGTCCAGTTCTAACTGTTGCTTCCTGACCTGCATATAGTTTCTCAAGAGGCAGGTCAGGTGGTCTGGTATTCCCATCTCTTTCAGAATATTCATTAGCCAATCATAAACCAGCTCATCCTGCCTTCCTGTGGAAATCACAGGTGAGGCTCCTGTCCACGTTTTTCTCATTTCCTCTGCCTCCTGAGTAATTCTGACTGATTCTGTCACTTTTCCGTGTTGCCCCTCATGTGGCATGCCAAGCCTCCTGTTTCTAGGGATCTGTGAGCATAACAAACTTCTTTCATGACAGTCGTTCCCATGTCCACATTTTTTATCATACCTGATTAAAATAAACACTGGTACCCTTAAAATACAATTTATATGAGACAATATTTTCATTGAAACTTTGGGCAAAAGAAGCAAATTCCACATTTGGGGAAAAAATTGATTTCATATGAAATCAATGAGAGATTTTTCACCTATGAAATTGGCAAAGGTTTTTAAACTTACCATTCTGAGTATTGTTGTTGTTGAGTTGCTCAGTCATGTCTGACTCTTTTGCGATCTCATGGACTGTAGCCCGCCAGTCTTCTTGTCCATGAGATTCTTTTCCAGACAAGAATACTGGAGTGGGTTGCCATTTCCTCCTCCAAGGGATCTTCCCAACCCAGGAGTCAAACCTGCATTTGCCACATTGGCATGCTGATTCTTTACCACTGAGCCACAAGGGAAGCCCCATTCTGAGGATCAGTTCAGTTCAGTTCAGTTCAGTTGCTCACTCTTGTCCAACTCTTTGTGACCCCATGATGGCAGCACGCCAGGCCTGTTTGTCCATCACCAACTCCTGGAGTTCACTCAGTCTCACGTCCATTGAGTCAGTGATGCCATCCAGCCATCTCATCCTCTGTCTTCCCCTTCTCCTCCTGCCCCCAGCCCCTCCCAGCATCAGAGTCTTTTTCAATGAGTCAACTCTTCCCATGAGGTGGCCAAAGTACTGGAGTTTCAGCTTTAGCAGCATTCCTTCCCAAGAAATCCCAGGGCTGATCTCCTTCAGAATGGACTGATTGGATCTCCTTGCAGTCCAAGGGACTCTCAAGAGTCTTCTCCAACACCACAGTTCAAAAGTATCAATTCTTTGGCACTCAGCTTTCTTCACAGACCAACTCTCACATCCATACATGACCACCGGAAAAACCATAGCCTTGACTAGACAGACCTTTGTTGGCAAAGTAATGTCTCTGCTTTTGAATATGCTATCTAGGTTGGTCATAACTTTTCTTCCAAGGAGTAAGTGTCTTTTAATTTCATGGCTGCAGTCACCATCTGCAGTGATTTGAGGATAGTTGTGTGCAAATATCCTAAGACCCAGGGATTGAACCCGGGTATCTAGCATTATAGGTGGATTCTTTACTATCTGAGCAATCAGCGAAGCCCAAAAGACATTTTGGAAGTACTTAAATAAATACGGAAACAATTAACTCAATTTATGATAGAAAAAAAATAACTAAAATGCCTAATGGAATAAAATGATAAAAATTTTATCTATTTAGACATGGAGTCCAGGCATTTCCTTCATTAGTTTTTCTATACAGTGACAAGTACCCTCTTCCTTCTTGTGAACCCGGTAAAAGTGATTGTTTACAACTCTCTCTCTCTTTAATATGGATCGCCTATGTTTTGTAAGTCTGGAATTTTAATCTTTATCTTTGCTGAGAATAACTACCTTGTAAGACAGTATATATGCCCACACCATGTTGAGTAAAACACCTTTGCTCCATCAGAGCTCTGGTCCCTGTGTCTTTTTTTTCTCTCTCTCTCTCTTTCCTGTCTCTCTTTTTTAGGCTGATTCCTTGGAGCACAGAGGCTCTCTGAGTTCACTTTCCTGCCCGGGCTTCTAAGATACTCTCGAGAAGGTGCTCTGCACCTTCACCCATGGAGAGGGCGCCTGAGGCCTTCGTGAACAGAGCAATCCCCATGCATGAGCTTTATTGGCTTTTGCATAAACCAAGGAATATCAGCCTCTTTCTCTCTCCTTTACTTTCTTTCCACTCGACTCTGGACCACCAGGTTCTGGTCCATTAAAGGACCTCAATAATATAGAAGCATTAATATAATACAATGTTCAAACAAAGATATAAAAAACTACAGTCCGCATTTACAACAGAATGTGTATTTGGTTATTCCTACATCAAAGGCTAGAAGGCTAAACACTAAAATACTGAGTGAATATCACTATGTGGTGGGTTTATGGGTGCTTTAAAATGTCTTCTATTATGCTTTTAATTTTAATATTAAAAAATAGATAAACTATTTAACCACAACCTAGGCTTACCATGTTAGCTTCAGATATCTTTAAAAAAAATAAAACATTACAAATACAGCTAAAAGCCCCCTTGTTCCTTTTCTTTCCTGTCCATAATTTACCTATAATGCCATTATCATCCATTTATATTAAAAAATGTCTTTGGTGAATATATATTACTTTGTAATTAAGAAAACCATATTGAATATACCTGGTATGGCATTTTAATGAATTGATGTTCATCATACTGAATTGATGCTAATTTGCCTCATTACTTTATCTTTTAAATGGTAGCATTTCCACTTAAACCTTAGCCCTAATGTGGAATGCTTAACATATGGGACATGAAATTCCACCAGAGGCTAACAGGCATATCAAGGATTCTTTGATGGAAATGTATACATAAGCCATTACAATGAAATATTTAACCATTTATGTTCATTTATTAATAATTAGAGATAGTATATTTACAAAGTTACTGATTACAACTATTTTTGCTTAGATAGTGTTTAGAGCATGAAAGCAGAAAAGAACATTACATTTATTTATTTACTTACCAAAATATAGTTGACATATAATATTATGTTAGTCTCAGGTGTACTATATAATGATTTGACATTTGTACTATTGTGAAATGATCACGTCTAATAACCATATGTTTCCATACAAAGTTATTATAATACAGATCATATTCATAATGCTGTACATTATATCCCAGTGACTTATTTAGAATATAATTGGAGTTTTAAATTCTTCATCCTCTTCTTCCATTCCATCCACCTCTCCACCTGCTCCGTTCTGGCAACCAGTCTTTTGTTTTCTATATCTATGAGTCTGCTTTCACTTTGTTTTACTTTTTTAGATTCCACATGTAGATGAGATAATGTGGTATTTGCCTTTCTCCAATTCTATCCAAAGAATATTATGGCAATGACAAGAGTTGTAACAAATGACAAGAGTTCATTTTCAACAGCTGAGTAATATTCCATTGTATATATACCACATTATCTGAATCTGTTAGGTACTGATAAACACTTCAGTTGTTTCAATAACTTTGGAGAGAACCTTAGAAATTGTGATTATCCTCCTGTTTGTGGGTCATCTACCTGGGGGCGTAAGTCTTGGCCATCCTATCACTCTGCCCCTCCTACCTTATATCTTTAGATGTGGAAAATCTTTTCTTCTAGTCTCTAGGTTGTTCTTATAAATAGTTGTCTATAAATAGTTGTAATTTGGGTGTGCCCTTGGGAGGAGGTGAGCTCAGGGTCTTTCTACGCTGCCACTGTGGTCATATTCCTAGAAAAGAACTTTAATATCCTGAACTAATTAGAACTCTTGCACCAGGGATTTACACAGTAAGGTAGATCAAAAGTTTCTTGTAGTAGGAAATCCTACCGCAGAGAAATAGTTAATTTCACCATAGCGTTCCTTATTAATAAATATTGGGACATTAAAGTTCTAAACTAGATACCAAGTTATAATTACAACCAAAGGCTTTTAATCAGAAAAAGAATTTGACCATTTTCAAACTAATGTTATAATTATATTTAAAAGATCATGGTTTTATTAGTTTGCTTAGACAAAAGAAACTGTCCATGATTTCTGCATTATAAATTGAATTCTAAAAGCACCATTTAAATATAATCACACTTCAAATGAAATGTTCTGGCTAAAGAATGACTTTATACTCCTTTAGTGCTTAATAGAAAAGGTTCTACAAATGAAATGACCTCAACTGAAGATCTGAAATTTAAATTGACCCCTGTGGTCTCACAAATGAGCTGGAAGCCAAGAATATCCTTGATTAGAGTACAAGAGTTATCATCCATGTGCACATTGTCTAATTGCCTAGGTTGGCAAAGCTTTCTGGTATCCCTGATGGTCTTTGTGTTGGCCAGGTGAAGGCCACTTTTGAAAGAAAATCAGAAGTCTATGACTATTGACTATGCAAACTGTACCTCTAATTTAAAATATTTCTACCACTAACCATTCCAGCCTCACAGTCTGTTCTTTTAATCCTAAACATAGCAGGATCACTGAATCAGAATTCTAGGTGTGCTTTTTCACTTTGGTACTTATATATGCAGGTGGCACTCAGTTCTTTCTCTGACCTACTATTCATGCTATTCTGCCCTTTGGTATTATTGTGTGTTTGTCATTCATTCTGATAGACATTTGCTTCTTTATAACCATTGTGTTGTTGTTGTTCAGTGGCTAAGTTGTATCCAACTCTTTGGACCTCATGGACTACAGCATACCAGGCTTCCTTGCCTTTATAGCCATTATCTACACATTATTCATCTTAGAATTCCTAAGGTTTCCTATCAAAGTACCAAGTAGAAACTTAATGAATAGATACAAAAAGACATAAATATAGACTTAAAGCAGATGAGACAGATAAAGAAAGCTATCAGATCATGAGGAAATTTGAATATTTTACTAATTATCCCAAAATTTTCATTTCTAATAATTTATACTAAGGTTAGGTAAAGATTTAAGTCCAAAAAAAGTTGACTGCTATACAGTTTATAACTTATTTTAAATGACTGAGAATCCTGGTAATTAGGGTTTGAGTGAATAATTTTGATTAAGCCATATAATTTAAAATAATACAGTCATGATGAAGTGTAAATATAATTTCTGAATGGGAAGATGTTCAGGATATGTAAATTACTTGCTTTTGTTTCTTGTTTTCTGTCTGGATATTACAAGAATATATAAAAAAAGTTCACAGTGACTATCACTGGCATTAGATTTATCATTATCATTGTCTTTAAAAAATATTTTTTTATTTCTACTTTTCTTGTATAGATATATTCTTCTTGTAACAGAAATATAAATTATTAAAATGATTAAATTAAATGGTTTGATGATTAAAGTGATTCTTTAGTTGCTCCAGTAATGCAGTAAAGAAAAGGCTTTAACTAAAATGCTTGATTCTTTGAATGTAAGAAATACAATTGTATAATTGGGTTCAAAATAATAATGTTTAGCATTTGTTACTTGTTGAATAAAGTCATTGAAAGAAGCAAATAATCTTGCAAATCTTTAATTGTGCAGACACTTATTTCCTGTAACACTGCCTTATTTTCCTCTGATATTTCAATTATAATATTAATTTTGAATTCATTTAAAATAGCAATGAATTCTTTATATCTTTTATATTTACAAAAGCAATGCAAAAAAATGTTTCAAAATATCAGTGTTGAACAATGACTAACTTATAAATGAATAGTTCTTGCTATTGCAAAGGCAATTAGCAGCTTATCCCTTCTTGACAAATTAAAATAATGAACATTTCTTCCTGTTAAAGGAAAAAGTGGTTCTCCAACTGAATCTGAAAATGGCAGCTGATGCTTTGTTTGAAACTCGGCTTTTGTTTTAACAAATGAAACTCATCTAGTGTATTTGCTTGGATATTAATCATGGAGAATAATATCATAGAGCCTTTATCTACAATTGTAGTAACTTACAAAGCTTCACAGACAGCTGAGTTCATTATGTTGGAGCTGCCAATCACATAGCCAGTCATTTATACAGCTTCTGAACTCTCATTGTCATGTTTCCTCATGGACATTTCTTTTTTCATCTCTTTCATAAGATGTTTAAACATTCCGTTCTGTCTCCTTACAAATGACACTCTAGAAGATCCCCATCAGATTTTCTTTGCCAAGAAAACTAAGACATTTATTCATTCCACTACTGTACAAGATATGATTCTTCAAGCTAATCTCAAATTAAAAAATAAAATTCCTTATTGAGATTTTTTTTTCTGCCTGCACTTTGAAACACTATAGGATATAATAGCATCCAATACACTCTAAGTTCAATATGGATTCCTTTAACATCTGCTAATATAACACATTGATGTCTAAGAAATCAATAATCAATATTTAAACTGAATCAGAACTAGAAGTATTCTAAACACTTGAGAAATTTGAACTATAAATATGACACAATAAAAAAATGTTAAGTCACTGATGTGGATTTTCAGTCCTTCTCATCCAAACCCTATAACCACTACCACAGAACTTTATCCTGGGGTCCCCATTCAAACAAAGGCAGTAACTATCCATCTGGCTATCTACTTCAGAAAACCTGCCACCATCTTTGACTTCTCTCTCTCTTAAAAATTTCAAGTATTCACTAACTACATTTTGTTTCTTCTATTTCACAGTATTCTTGAACTTTCTGTACAACTCTCCATTCTCACTACTATACAGATTTAGGCCGTCAACATTTTACACTTGGTTTAGAATATATCCTTCAACCTTCAGTCTTATCCCACTCCAATTCCTTCGCCATATAACAGTCAAGAGTGATCTCTCAAAATAATTCATTTTCCACTTATGTGTTCAATGACACCCTTGTCCCTTTGAAATAAATTTCATGCTGTTACTTAACTCCTTCAATCATATTAAATTTCTCATTTTTGGTTCCTGGACAGTATCATGCTCTCTGTTAATTCTCTGAAGTGATAAATTCTGATACTTTTGTCAAGAAAAATCCATTTTTCCCACTGTCTCCTTGTCACTGGTTAACTTCTGCCTATCATTTATGCTTTGGCTTAGAAATGGCTTCACTCAGAAAGACTGCTCCGGCCTCCTAAAGCTATTTTTAGAAGACTTTCTAAACATTCTGTTGTGCATTGCTCCATCTCCCATCCTACTTTTAAAACTGCATCCTAACTCCTTATTTACTTGTCTTCATTCACCTCCATGTGGTAACACTCATAAGAATCGGGATTTTTAATTCAACATTTCTTCAAGAAAAAAAAATGGACTCAAGATACCAAAGCAAAAATTATTCATATATGTTTCATTACAACTCAAATTTGTTGCCAAATAAGTAGAACTACCTAATTTTCTTCCAGCTTAGGGCTTGGAATTCCTTAGCTCTATCCTAAGCATCTAAAATAATATCATTCCAAAGGCATTATACTTCTTTTATACTGTTCCAAGGTTGTTGTTTTTTTCCTCCCCCCGCTCTCTCCTTTCAAAGGCTGGGGACTTTTCTGCTTTCTGTAGAAATAAAATCCATTTTTCTCATTGGCATGTTTCCTGTTTGTTCTACAGCTGAGTCCCTATAGTGCCAGAACACCAAGGATATTAAGCTTAATAACAGACTCCTAGGACCTTTCTCTGTAATGGTCTTTGTTGGAGTGTCTCTTTCTTTCCTATGCCCCCTCCATAAGTGCATCCACATGAATAGAGAGCATAGCTTCAACAAGTGCAAAACCTTATTCGCTCTGACTAATTTGCAGCAGCTATACAATCTTCTCTTATTATCAAGGTTTTTGAAAAATAAACTCATGTGATTCTTCTTTCCCCAAACCTCTCCATTTTCTACCATGCATTCAAGCTCTCTTCTATCCTTGCCTTTTTTAGAACATACTTAATACTAAAGGGCCTGAAGGAAAAGATTAAAAATGTCCATTATTTTTCAAGAGTCAGTGTTTCCTGAGGCCTTCCTGATTCCCAGGTGCAGAGCTAGGTGGGCTCTGGTCTTACAAAAAGAAAAAGACAGACTTTCTAAAAAACTTCTCTGTTTGTGGAAAAGGCAGACTCATAAACAGATCATTTCAAACATATTTCAGTGTGACAACTCAAATCTAAGGTTTGAGCATTTCTACAGAAGCACGAAAATGAAGTGACTAATTCTTCTTGGAAAGAATTTAGGAAAAGGAGATGTGAGATGCAGAAAAGCTTTCAACAGGAGGCAGCACACACCTCTGTGGTTTTTGTTTTTTAAATTTTCCTACAACAAAATATCTCATTATCAGAAAACATATATGAAAAAATAGATTTATATTCCATTCATTTTCTTTTACAGTCAGATAAGAAAACAAATGAATTTTCTTCATTTGACTTTAGGCTTGAATATAATTTCATAAATTTGCTGGATCTCCATTAGATACCTTCCCAGTCGTCTGGCTCTGGAAGGAAAGAAGCATAGGTTGCAGCTATTTCAAGCCTGAGCACAGGGAGCCCTGCCCACTCTGCCACAGGAAGACCTGTTCACCTTCTGGTGATACTTCTACACTGGGCGAGCAACTAGGAGAGGTAGCTGTGTTACTGTAAGGAGACTCCTCCACTTGTTTGTCTGAACTCTCAGCATCCAGAATATTGGGCCCAGCAAAGAATCTTACTTAAAAAAGAGACAGATAGAGCTATTTCTCTTGCAAATCATGAAACAGAGCTTTATAGGCCACTTACCATTTCCTTTTAAAATCTCCTTTGGTTAGATACTCAGAGTTTCTTTGTGAGGTAGCTAGGACAGAATTTATTATTTCCACTTTCAAGATGAGTTGCTGAGACCCATTAAGATTCAGGGATTTATTGTAACTAGACAAGTCTTATAAAACAAAGCCTTGAATCATCTGGCTACAAAGTCAGAGTTTATGTTCTTTATTTCTAGATTTGGCTGATGTAGGCTTCTCTGGTGGTTCAGACAGTAAAGAATCCATCTGCATTGTGGGAGACCTGGGTTCAATCCCTAGGTTGCGAAGATCCCCTAGAGAGGAAATGGCAACCCACTCCAGTATTCTTGCCTGGAGAATCCCCAGGGACAGAGAAGAGCCTGGTAGGCTACAGTCCATGGGATCACAAAGAGTTGGACACAACTGAGTAACTAAGCACAGCACACAGAAAACAGTATCTCTTTGTCTTACACAACACTCATATTCATATACATATACAACATTCATATTCTCACACACATAATGACAGCCTCAATTCTTCTGTCTTTAATACCATCAAACCCTTCTATAGTTCATAATGTCTGAAGCAACTTATATACTGGACAATATTGGGTAATTAGACAAATTATAAATACATCATGTTCAAATATGTTTGAAAACATAAATACAACTGTTGTTCATTTGGTCATTCATTTACCACTTCCCATTCTCCTATGTATTCTCCTATAGGAGAGAATTTGCTCCAGATACTGGGCAGAGACACATGAATAAATCAAAGTCTGTACCCTTGAGGAGCTGCCATTTGAGTTAAAGATATAAATAAAAATATTATGTTTTAATAAATGCAATTTTAGGAATCCAGATAAAGTGCCATGGGTTAAGACGAAGCAAAAAGACAACCAGTAAATAGGATCTTAAGTGCATTTTTCAGATGAATAAAGGATAAGGACATTCTGGAATGAAATAAGAGGGTGTCTAGTGGATCACAATAAACTGTGGAAAATTCTGAAAGAGATGGGAATACCAGACCACCTGACCTGCCTCTTGAGAAATCTGTGTGCAGGTCAGCAAGCAACAGTTAGAACTGGACATGGAACAACAGACTGGTTCCAAATAGGAAAAGGAGTACGTCAAGGCTGTTTATTGTCATCCTGCTTATTTAATTTATATGCAGAGTACATCATGAGAAACACTGGGCTGGAAGAAGCACAAGCTGGAATCATGATTGCCAGGAGAAATATCAATAATCTCAGATATGCAGATGACACCACCCTTATGGCAGAAAGTGAAGAAGAACTAAAAAGCCTCTTGATGAAAGTGAAAGTGGAGAGTGAAAAAGTTGGCTTAAAGCTCAACATTCAGAAAACGAAGATCATGGCATCTGGTCCCATACTTCATGGGAAATAGTTGGGGAAACAGTGGAAACAGTGTCAGACTTTATTTTGGGGGGGGCTCCAAAATCACTGCAGATGGTGACTGTAGCCATGAAATTAAAAGATGCTTACTCCTTGGAAGAAAAGTTATGACCAACCTAGATAGCATATTTCAAAAGCAGAGACATTACTTTGCCAACCAAGGTCCGTCTAGTCAAGGCTTTGGTTTGTCCTGTGGTCATGTATGGATGTGAGAGTTGGACTGTGAAGAAGGCTGAGCACCGAAGAATTGATGCTTTTAAACTGGGGTGTTGGAGAAGACTCTTGAGAGTCCCTTGGACTGCAAGGAGATCCAACCAGTCCATTCTAAAAGGAGATCAGTCCTGGGTGTTCATTGGAGGGACTGATGCTGAAGCTGAAACTCCAATACTTTTGGCCCCCTGATGTGAAGAGTTGACTCATTGGAAAAGACTCTGATGCTAGGAGGGATTGGGGGCAGGAGGAGAAGGGGATGAGAGAGGATGAGATGGCTGGATGGCATCACTGACTTGATGGACATGAGTCTGAGTGAACTCCGGGAGTTGGTGATGGACAGGGAGGCCTAGCGTGCTGCGATTCATGGGGTCGCAAAGAGTCGGACATGACTGAGCGACTGAACTGAACTGAAAGATACAGAGATTAAGTGTGTGGATTGCTCACCAGGTGTGAGAAGCATGGTATTTTGAATGCTGATTCCAAGAAGTTGTAACATCAAATATTTTCCATAAGATAAAATAAATTATATAACCCACAACTGCATTCAAGCCTAAAACAGATAGCATTAATGACAGCAGGTATCATCTATTTAAATTTTTCAAATTAGTCAAATGAATTTCTTTCTTAATGAAGATTGCCTTGGGCATTTGCCTCCAGAACTTTTGTCTCTTTCACCACTCTGAGACAGAAGCCCATATATTAAGATTTCCTGGTTGTTGATAAAGCCTGACATTTTTCAGAGTATATAAAAGAGTACATATATGTTACTTTGTCAATATAGATTCAATTGTCACTTTTCTCTGAATTAACTTCCTAGAAGTTTATTTTCATTGAAATTCTAGTGGAATTTTTATTTGTATGAAAAGAGTATTTCTCAGTAGACTTACTGGGAAATTTATAAGCAAGAAAATGTGGTTACTAAATAGATTTTTTAATGACTGTTGATTCAAGAGACAATCTTATCAAATTGTTGCCACATACATTTCTCCCCATTTTCAAAAGCTTGCATTATTTTTGTTTCATGTATAGCTAACGCCTTGATTAAAGTTTTATTGTACATTACATTTTAATAAGGAAAAGAAATAGTGTTATAAAGAGAATATTTATGATGACTTCTAAGTTTTTCTTTAAGTTCTCATAATGCTTATAATGATGAAATACAAAGTGTCTAGGCATAGGAATTACCCTAACTCAGCTCTTGTCATATGATCTTTTGTCCTTGTCACCCTTCTGGTTGATACAAGGGAAAAAATAAATTGTGAGAAAAAAATATTCATAGTGTAATCCCTTTAAATATACATTATTACAAAAGGACTGGAGTTTAAAAGTACTCAATAGGAACGAACGGGAAGGACAGATTATATTGTTTAAATTTAGGTCATATTTTATCTTGTTACTTGAACCCATACCTTTTCATGTGAGTATACTGGCCAACACAACTGAATCTAATGTAAAATAGGAGTTAGAATAAGATGTGAATTTTTGATCCATGGTATGGTGTGGTTAGAGTGAAAACTGATGTCTTATTGAGATCCATTTTTAATGGAGATCTCTGGAATGAAGACATGAATACCCAAAACCTTGATTCCTGGATGCAAGAGAAGCAGCATTATGAAGCTGGGAACCAGATTAGCTTCTCTCTCAACTGACCAGAGTTCAATGGCTTAGTAGAGATAAAAGAAGACAGAGGTATATATATTAGGGGAATGAGGTGATTACTGTCTCCCGAATATTACCACAGTAGCTTTGTCCAAGTGATAATTTTATATTCATTCAATTGCCCTTGTTGCCCGCCAGGGAACAACTGTAGCCTGCCAGGCTCTTCTGTCCATGAGATTTCCCAGGCAAGAATACTGGAGTGGATTGCCATTTCCTTCTCCAGGGCATCTGCCTGATCCAGGGATCAAACCTGGGTCTCCTTTATTGCAGACAGATTTTTTATTGACTGAGCTACCAGATAGGCATTGCTAATTTGATTGGGCTCAGCTATATACAAACATTCACTGAACATATATACTAATGGATAGGTTTCTTAGACCTCAGAGCAGAGATAGGAGCTCTAGTCTCTCGAGAAGTTCTTGTTTCCTTGTGGTCAGTGAACATGTGTGGTCAGTCTCTCTATATTTAAAGTGTGTGTATGTGTTAATTTCCTGTGACAGGGGTGCTAGTAAGACTGTGTTTGCTCTGGAATCTCAGTTTGAATATGGATGCATATCATCTGTCTGGCTATGATGTAATATTGGTTTCCCATCTGGCTTTTTTTTTTCCCTCTCTGTACAATTTTACCACCTGGAACTCACTAGTTATGATATAAAGCGGGTGAATTAGGGTATGGGAACTTCACTATATCTTATCTTTTCAAAAATGTAAAGAATTAGATACCCAGAGGAACTAAATTGGCAAAGCACATGAGCACAGACACAAGCCTACAAGTACACACTGATCAACACCCTGACTACTGTTATAAAAATTGGTCATTATTATTAAAAATAAGAACTTCAGCTAATTAACAACCTCACAAAGAAATTAAAATCACAAGGCCCAAACTGGGTGAAAAGAAGAGTGTACAGAATACATAAAGAATACCGTAATATCAATAAGGGAATGATAACGTGAATAAATGAACAAAATTATGAACAAGCTTTTAAGAGAAGAAATATTGACTGCCAACAGATAATTAAAGTTCAACCTCATTATCAAAATGACTACATAGAAGATTGATATGTAAACATCATTGCTATTAGTTCAGCTCAGTTGCTCAGTCCAGTCCGACTCTTTGTGACCCCATGGATTGCAGCATGCCAGGCTTCCATGTCCAACACCAACCCAGAGCCTGCTCAAACTCATGTCCCTCGAGTCGGTGATGCCATGCAACCATCTCATCCTCTGTCGTCCCCTTCTCCTCCTGTCTTCAATCTTTCCCAGCATCAGGGTCTTTTCAAATGAGTCAGTTCTTTGCATCAGGTGGCCAAAGTATTGGAGTTTCAGCTTCAGCATCAGTCTTTCCAATGAATATTTGGGACTGATTTCCTTTAGGATGGAGTTTCAGCTTCAGGATCAGTCCTTCCAATGAATATTTGGGACTGGATCTCCTTGCTGTCCAAGGGACTCTCAAGAATCTTCTGCAACACCACAGTTCAAAAGCAACAATTCTTCAGTGCTCAGCTTTCTTTATGGTCCAACTCTCACATCCAGGATTTGTGTACAAAGATGTTTACTTTGATAGTATTCTTTCAACTTTACTTTATCACATGAATGCCCATTTTCATCATAAAAACACACAAAATCTTCTACACTATGTCCTTAAAATAAAGATAATATAAATTAACGTAGGGCTTCCCCGGTGGCTCAGTCAGTAAAGAATCTGCCTGTAATGCGGGAGACCTAGGTTCCGTCCCTGGGTTGGGAAGATCCCCTGGAGGAGGACATGGCAACCCACTCCAGTCTTCTTGCCTGGAGAATCCCATGGACAGAGGAGCCTGGCGGGCTACAGTCCATGGGGTCACAAAGAGTCGGACATGACTGAGCAACTAAG
Source organism: Oryx dammah (assembly GCF_014754425.2). NCBI lineage: Eukaryota > Metazoa > Chordata > Mammalia > Artiodactyla > Bovidae > Oryx > Oryx dammah. The sequence goes on along the minus strand of NW_024070211.1, from coordinate 94,033,080 downwards.
CACACACACATAAATTAATGAAAATATCATGTAAATGTAATAGAAAAGGGGAAAATGAGGTTAACAAGAAGCTAAAAAGTGAAAATTTCAAAATACGTGGGACCGGGCTACTCTGGTAGCTTAGTGATAAAGAATCTGCCTGCCAATGCAGGAGACACAGGTTTGATCCCTGATCTGGGAAGATCCTACATGCCGATATCGAGCAACTAATCCTGTATGACACAACTACTGAGCCTGTGTTCTAGAGCTCAGGAGCTGCAACTGCTGAACCCTGCGTGCCTAGAGGCTGTGCTCTGCAACAAGAGAAGCCATGGCAATGGGCAATGAGAAGCCCATACACCAGAGCTAGAGTAGCCCCTGCCTGCTGCAACTAGAGAAAAATCCTCACAGCAACGAAGACAAGACCTAGCACAGCCAAAAATAAATAAATAAAATTAAAAATTAAATGCACAGGACTGTATCTGAAACAACAGTTGATAAACTTTGAACGCAAAATCTAAAAAGAGAATTCAGAAGAGGTCATTCTGCGAGTGATATGATTACATTTACAGCACTCTGATGTTCTAATTTGATCCATAAATAGACCTTAAACATACAGAGGAGTGCATTGTTAGCAGCATATTCCTTAAATTATCTTCTATGAGACTTGGGTAGAAACTACAAATTATACATCAACAGTACTCCTGTAGTCAGAGTTTAAATTGCAGTAATAATATTGCTGATTAAGGTCATTTATCTAAGTTCTGGAAATCTGGCGAGCAAGGACAGACTTTGCATTATTGAAATTAAAGTGTGCTCTCATCTGGTACTCTCATGGAAATAAAAGTGCAGTTTATCTTTGCATAGAGTTTGACCAAACCAAAGTCGGCCAGTAAAAGATTTCCTCAAGAAAGTGTCTTAGTTACCAGCCCCCAGGGCCAATCCTGTATTCAACCGCAAATTTTCAACACAGATTATAGCAGAGACAATTTTGACCTAAAGAAAAACCCACTCAAAGCAGGTGTTACCAGCTATCCTCCAAGACTATAGGAAACTTTAGCAGTGATCCAGCAGAGAGAGTATCACATTTAAAGCAAGAAGCTTTCCTGACGGGCAAGCCAGAATGACTCAGTTGTATAATGTATCCTTGGCACTTGATTTAATCTACTGCAGAGTTAGTTAATATTGATATTTTATGTTGGGGAATATTTTCAAAACAGATTTTTTCTTTTCTTTCCACAGTTAATTTTGAGTGCTTTCTTCTGACAAGTGTTAGAAAGTAGAGTGTTTTATATCTCAGAGTCAGTTCCTGTTTAAGATAATATGTCTCTGTTCAATGACATCTTCTGTAGGTATACAAAAGCATATAGATGCTGGCTTGATAGAGGGCAGAGACTAGGATTTCAACTTTTGTCTCTTCAAAAAGGAAGTGAAAACCTTATATAAAAAGATATAGCTGCTTTATCAAATATTTATATTGATGCTGGCAGAAATTACTAGTTATATAAGGGGTAATTTTGTTACTGTAGATAGAGTTCCCAGATGCAGAAAATAAAAATACAGGTTGTCCATTTAAATTTGCATTTCATATTATCAACAATTAATTACTTGGCATAAATATGATCCAAGAATCAAGTATTGCTCAGGACATTAAAATATTATTTGTTATTGGACTGACATTCCAGTCTTATGTTGAGGGATAGGGGACTGGAATCCCTTCATAAATGGAGAAATCATATAAAAAGCTTAGTTATTTGGTCTTAGCTTTAAGAGGCTCAATGTTGCCAAATACTTGTGCATCTATTAGAGGGGCCAGGGGAGAACAAGAGAGTCAACCAGAGATAAAAATGAGACCAAATGCTTCTCTCAAACTTTAACATGAACATGAGTCACTGAAGATCTTGTTAAAATGTCTAATAAAGTGCTGTTTTGAACAACTGCATCTCACACTGGGGGCAGGAGTAAAGCTTTCTGTTCTGAGAAGGCCAGGAGTTCCTAGGTGGTAGTGGTAACCCTGCTCTCCTGAGAAGTTGGCATGGATCATTTTTCAGGTTCAGGGATGAGGATGTTCCTATTCGAACCGGCCAGGCTCTCTAGCCTGGTGACTTCCTCACCCAACCATTTCTACAAGGCGCTAAGATACCCCAGGGTTTAGCCTTGTAGAGATGAGGTGTGGAAATTCCAACCACAGTGGGCCAATACCAGAAGGTTCAAGACCTCAGGGAGGAATGCTTCCTAGGTCTCCCATAAAGAGACAGAAAAGAAAGTGAGGCAAACACTTTTACCAGGGTGAAACATCTCACAAATAATGCAGAGTCTCTTCATTGGAAATCACCATACTGTTTCTGGAGGCCATGTCCAGGGGATTGTGATGGGGCTGAATAATCCCGCCTACTATTGCCATTTGCCAGTCCCAGATGATCACACTACTGCTGAGGGCACCAGCCCCAGGAGCTCTCAGTTACAGCGAGCGGCCTCATCTCTATTTTGTGCACCAGAGTCATTGTGCCTTCTCCCACATTTTCTGATTCACAGTCAGAGAAGCCCGCTGGTCCTCCCTACTTTCTCTGCAATTTACTTTCCTTCTTGTGGCCACCATAGTTTAACGCCTTAAATGTGGAACTTGAAAAAGATTGGTTCCTGCCCTTTAGGAAAACCATGGGCCCCTCAGGCAAATCAATCTGCCTTATCTCTACAGCTCAGAGCTACAAAAACAGATGCTGATGTAGCATTTGCCAAGTTATTTGCAAATGTGTCATTTAAATATAACACAATATAAAAATAAAAATCTTTATGCATTGTGTTGGTCAATAACCTCCAGAGGACAAAGATCAGATTCAATGGATGAAAAAATTAGTAAAGTAAAATTGTACCCTTTGCACATAATTTTAAAGTTAGTAAGATCAAGACATAATTGGGAATATTTAAGATAAAATATCTCATACTAATAAGATGATAAAGAATGAAAATGTTAAAGAAAAGAATTTTTAAAAATATGAGAAAATGTTTTCTAAAAATCTTCAAGAGCATAAACCAAAAGGCAGGAAGAAAACACAATAAATCTAGGTTGCATCAAAATCAAGGATCTCTCATTGGAATGATGCAAAAGTAATTAAGACAGCATCGAAGGGGAATGGGAGGGGTGGAAATGGGTTGGATCAAGATTTTCTCCACATTAACTTGTTTTATATTATTTTCATTTTTGAACTATGTGAATTTATTACATATTCAAAATGGAATAATCATTTAAAAATTGAAAAAAAAAAAAAAACTTGCTTAATGAAAAAAGCATGGACAAAGTTAATGGAAACCTGCAATGAGATACATGCTAGAATTCTGGAAAACATCTGACAAAATTCTATGACTCACAAATTTTACTCCTAGGCATAAATCCCCTTCCCCATTCTTATATAAATTCATAAAACATGTATGTTGTTAGTACTTAGACATGTCTGTCACACAGTTACTATTATTTGATATTATTTGTTGAAGAAAGTGAAATTAATTGTGGCAGGGAACTGGAACTACTTTGAGTAACCATCATTTTGTTGTTGTTCTTTAGTCACAAGTCATGTCTGACTCTGCGACCCCTTGGACTGCAGCCTGCCAGGCTCCTCTGTCCCTGGGATTTTCCAGGCAAAAATACTGGAGGAGGTTGCTATTTCCTTCTCCAGGGAATCTTCCTGACCCAGGGATTGAACCCATGTCTCCTGCATTGGCAGGTGCATTCTTTACTGCTGAACCACCAGGGAAGTTTCCAACCATCATTAAGAGGATAAATAGTTAAAATGCAGTGGATTTCCATGACTAAGTGCTTTGTAGCATATAGATGTGTGCTTAAAACCCAGAATGGGGGTTAAAATGATAATATTTGTTGATATAAAGAAAAGAAAAATAATGAAATATAATTAAATGCCATTTATACTAATTAAAAATAAATTAACCACAAACAAAACAGTTTTCAAGAAAACATTCACATAAAAACTCCCAAAAGTATAATTATAAAGAAAAATATATAAATATTAAACAAAACGTAATGTTATCTATATTGAGGGTGAAAGGAAGAAAAAAGAGGAAGAAGATGGGGAAAGGGAGGGAGGAACAAGAACAAAGGAAGGGAGGAAAGAAAAGAAAGAAAAAAGAAAGCGAATCATAGCCATGAATCAAAAAGTATGATTAACTGAATCCTCTTCATTCAAAGTTTAGGGGGAAAATCTGATAGATTAAACATGGTACAAATACTTGGCTATTCCTTCCCTTGAGATAGATATAAAGTCTAAACTCTTTCTCCTTGATTCTGTTTGCTTTAATGACTTCCTAAACTAACAGAATGTAGCTGAAGGGACATTCTAGGATTCTCAAGCCTCTCATGAGAATCCTTGCACCTCCACCTAGGCCCCTTGAAACATTTACTCAAAGGGAAGTCAGCTTCTTCGACAGTTATCTGAGTTCCTTTAGACTATTATACTGGAAAGGCCACTGATAAGCTTCTGCTGAAGCTCTAATACTTTGGTCACTTGATGTGAAGGGAGACTCATTAGAAAAGACCCTCATGCTGGAAAAGACTGAGGGAAGGAAAAAAGGGAGGCAACAGAGGATGAGATGGTTGGATGGCATCACTGGCTCAATAGACAGGAGTTTGAGCAAATTCTGGAAGATGGTTAAGGACAGGGTGTATGCAGTCCATGGGGTTTCAGAAGCGTTGGGCATGGTTGAGCGACTGAACAACAACAAGCACCTCAGTTGACCATTGTACTCAGACCAGCCTTTTAGCCATCATAGCAAGGTGCCAGATAGGCAGCAAAAGCCATCATGGACTCCCCAGACCAACCTGCATTATGGTTGAATACTACTGAGTAACTTCAGTCAATGCCACATGGAGCAGAGGAATCACCCTATTGAGCCCTGCCTGAACTTCTGATCCACAGAATCATGAGATCTAATAAAATATTCTGTTTTAAGCTATTAAGTTTTTGGATAATTTGCAATGCAGTAACAGAAAGCAAGAATCAGCACAAACAAACTGATAATAAAAACTGACCACCAATTTTGGCTTCCCAAGTAGTGCGGTGGTAAAGAATCTGCCTGCCAGTGCAGGAGACACAGGACATGTGAGCTCAGTCCCTGGGTTGGGAAGACCTCCTGGAGGAGAAAATGGCAACTCACTATTCCTGACCAGAAAATCCTATGCACAGTGGAGCCTGGTGGGCTACATTCCATGGGGTCGCAAAAGGTTGGACATGGCTGAGTACACATGCACACCACCAACTGAAGTCTAGGTCTCAAGAATAAAATTATGACGGCTGAAAGACAAAGATAAACAAAATACTATTAAAAATTCTGAAACTGCTTCCTACCCCGAGTCAGAGCTCTTCCAAACTAAGGCTGCCACAATATCCAGTTACATGCCTACTTAATTTTTTCCTAGTCTGAGAGGAAGGTTCTAATCCCCTTTATTTTTGGCTCTTGCCCCCTGATTCTTGCCCTAATTAAAAAGACCCGAGTCAGTGGAATGTATCCCTCCTTAGGGAGTGCTTCTGAATCATCCTGTTTATATCAACATAATCAGGGAGCAGAAAATGGTCTCATATTTCAAAAGAAGTAGGGAAGTTCATTGTTTCAGAAGAATATAGAAAGTTAGAATTGAACTTAGAGATTATCATTTTCAGCTACTAAGTTAAATAAAAATATTCAATACCTGAGAAAATGTCACTTTCCCAACATAAAAACAAATCTACATGTTTAGATATTAAATTAAAATTCAAGGTTTCTAATTTGCCTTTAAAGCTAGAGTCCTAGACCTGAGGTCCTAGAATCCTACATGCCCTTGAAATCCATAAGTAGGAATCAAAGCTTCCATGAATTCCAAACCTGTATGAACAAAGTTGTATATTTATGTATCCAACTGGGAATAGTTTTATAGACTTCACAAATTCTCCAAGCAGTTTGTGATCTCTGCCCAGAAATGTATCTTATATAAAAGAAAGTGTCATTTTATTATATAAATACTTTGTCATATATGTTATTTATCAATAATATTTTAAGTAATAACCTTTTCATAAATAACAGAATGCACACATATTTATATATAAAATACTTGACCCTTGGCCAGTGCATCCTTTTATTATTTTCTTCAGATATTTATTATTTATAATTTGTTAAGTCCTTAGTATGCTTCAGATACAGTTCAATATCTATATATAATTTATCTCATTATTGCTCACAAAAATGGAATATGTGAGATAAATGAGATGTCAAAATGAGATTCTGTGTGGTAAACATTATAAAATTCCCACTTTATAGATGCAGAAGCTGAGGGATAAAGAGATTATATGACTAGTAAAGTTACAAGTTGTGTAAGCTTACATAGCTGCTTCTGGAATATGACTTACTTCTGTATACCTGTTTGCATTGTTTGATCAAAATATTGAAATATTTTTTCTATTAATGTTTTAATTTACAGAGAAATTGAAAGAATGAGAAGAAATAGAATTTATTGGTTATATTTAACTAAAAAAAAATTAAAAGATGGTAGAATAAAAGAAGCTGGAAGCAAGTATGGGAAAATAGGGGTCACTTGGCAAGGATCATGGATTAGGAGAAAGGAAGATAGGCTGACAATGGAAAATATCACCTAAGCTCCACCAGTGGGAAACAGCTACTATTGTTTCAAGTCTGTCTTATCCAGATTTGGTATCCTTCATCATGATGTAGCCAAGCTGGCTCCTGAGTTACAACCCTAGGGTGTCCTTCTTCTCTTCCATTTCCATTCCTCCCTGGCCTAAAATCACCTACTTTAGACCCCAGCATTCCCTCTCATCTTACATTACCTGGGCAAATCTTAAGCAAAATACATTTATGACGCTAGTGGCTAATATCTTTTCCCTAAGATGGTTCTCCACTTACTGTCTTTCCCACCTACATAATAAGGATTTTCCTAAGAAAGACCAAAAAATACCAGAAGAAAATGGGAAACCAAAACATCAAGTGACTGGAAAATATTCTACAGGTAAAAACCATCCTTTCAATGTTATTGCCCCTAGGAGTCTGATTTGGGATGAAGCTAGTAATCAAATTTAGAATCTTGGATGACACAGGATTATGCAGAGAAATATCTGGGTTTCAGTACCAGAGTGAGATGACATCTAGAAGTAGAAGTAAAGAAAGAGCCTTCTTCAACCTCTCTGGTCTATACCTAGGAAAAGAAAGCTGTGGAGATAGAGTGAAGGTTTACCTTTGGGAACACTAGTATTTTTACAAATAAAATGCAGTTTTTATGGTATGACTTGTATTAGACCATGCATTTTTAGTTTTTCCCACATACCCACCAACCTTCTCTATTGCTCTTTACTGATATCCATGATGAAAAAGACTTCTGTGAGCACATTATGGCATCTGACACAAACATTTACAGACAACGTCCCTATGGTACAAGCAGTTGGAAGCCTGCCAAGAGGTCCATCCCTCACTGCTTTCCTTCTTGTTCACTGCTTTGTTAATAAAATGCAGTGATTCTAAACATGAGAAAATCAAATGAAAGAAAACAGAGCCGAGTAGATGCTAGAGTAGAGCTTTCCACGGAGTGATTCTGAACCAGTCAGTTATCAATATGGCAGCCACATTCTCTTAGGCATTGACAATCCACATCAACAGTGACTACACCACATAAGGACTTCCCTGGTGGCTTGGAGGTACAAAATATGCCTGCCAATGCAGGAGACACGGGTTCAATTGTTGGGTCAGGAAGATCCCCTGGAGAAGGAAATGGCAACCTGGGAAATCCCATGAACAGAGGAGCCTGGTGAGCTAAGGTCCATAGGGTCGCAAAATAATTGGACACCACTTAGTGGCTAAACAACTACTACTACTACCGCTGCATCTGATAAAATTATGCAAAAAGCCTATTTGTTAAACAGGTATCCTGCCTTTTCAGAAATCATTTCCCCTTTTCTTTGGAAAGCCCTCCCCATGTCTCCTTTTCATCCTGGCTGGTATCCATTGTTCAGCATTCATTCCTTTCAACAAATTGATGCAAAGCTCTCTTCACTCAAACCACAATTCAATTCAGTTCAGTCACTCAGTCATGTATGACTCTTTGCGACCCCATGGGGCACAGCATGACAGGCTTTCCTGTCCATCACCAACTCCCGGGGTTTACTCAAAATCATGTCCATTGAATCAGTGATGCCATCCAATCATCTCATCCTCTGTCTTCCCCTTCTCTTCCCACCTTTAATCTTTCTCAGCATCAGGGTCTTTCCAAATGAGTCATTTCTTAGCATCAGGTGGCTAAAGTACTGGAGTTTCAGCTTCAGTCCTTCCACTGAATCTTCAGGACTGATTTTCTTTAGGATGGACTGGTTGGATCTCCTTGCTGTCGAAGGGACTCTCAAGAGTCTTCTCCAAAACCACAGTTCAAAAGCACCAATTCTTTGATGCTTAGCTTTCTTTATAGTCCAACTCTCACATCCACACACGACCACTGGAAAAACCATAGCTTTGACTAGATGGACCTTTGTTGGCAAAGTAATGTCTCTGCTTTTTAATATGCTATCTAGGTTGGTCATAGCTTTCCTTCCAAGGAGCAAGTGTCTTTAAATTTCATGGCAGCGGTCACCATAGCCAGGGATTTTGGAGCCCCCCAAAATAGTCTGTCACTATTTCCACTGTTTCCCCATCTATTTGCCATGAAGTGATGGGAACAGATGCCATGATATTAGTTTTCTGATAGTTGAATTTTAAGACAATTTCTTCACTTTCCTTTTTCACCTTCATCGAGAGGCTCTTTAGTTTTCTTCACTTTCTGCCATAAATGTGGTATTATCTGCATATCTGAGGTTATTGATATTCCTGCCAGCAATCTTGATTCCAGCTGTGCTTCATCCAGCCTGGCATTTTGCGTGATGAACTCTGCATGTAAATTAAATAAACTGGGTGACAATATACAGCTTGACGTCCTCCTTTTCCTATTTGGAACCAGTCTGTTATTCCATGTCCAGTTCTAACTGTTGCTTTTTGACCTGCATTTCTCAGATTTCTCAAGAGGCAGGTCAGGTGGTCTGGTATTCCCATCTCTTTCAGAATTTTCCACAGTTTACTGTGATGCACACAGAAAGGCTTTGGCATAGTCAATAAAGCAGAAGTAAATGTTTTTCTGGAACTCATGCTTTTTTGATGATCTAACAGTTGTTGGCAATTTGTTCTCTGGTTCCTTGCCTTTTCTAAAACAAGCTTGAACATCTGGAAGCTCACAGTTCACATTCTCTTGAAGCTTGGAAAATTTTGAGCATTACTTTAGTGGCATGTGAGATGAGTGCAATTGTGTGGTAGTCTGAGCATTTTTTGGCATTGCCTTTCTTTGGGATTGGAATGAAAACTGACATTTTCCAGTCCTATGCCCACTGCTGAGTTTTCCAAATTTGCTGGTATATTGAGTGCAGCACTTTCATAGCATCATCGTTAAGGATTTGAAATAGCTCAACTGGAATTCCATCAGCACCACTAGCTTTGTTCATAGTGATGCTCCCTAAGGCCCACTTGACCTCACATTCTAGTACGTCTGGCTTTAGATGAGTGATCACACCATTGTGGTTATCAGGGTCATGAAGATCTTTTTTGTATAGTTCTTCTGTGTATTCTTGCCACCTCTTCTTAATATCTTCTGCTTCTGTTAGGTCCATACCATTTCTGTCCTTTAATGAGCCCATCTTTGCATGAAATGTTCCCTTGGTATCTCTAATTTTCTTGAAGAGATCTCTAGTCTTTCTCATTCTGTTTTTTTCCTCTATTTCTTTGCATTAATCACTGAGGAACCCTTTCTTATCTCTCCTTGCTATTCTTTGGAACTCTGCATTCAAATGGGTATATCTTTTCTTTTCTCCTTTTCGCCTGTCTTCTTTTCACAGCTATTTGTAAGGCCTCCTCAGACAACCATTTTGCCTTTTTGCATTTCCTTTTCTTGGGGATGGTCTTGATACTGACTCCTGTACAATGTCAAGAACCTCTGTCCATAGTTCTTAGTTCTTCAGGAACTCTATCAGATCTAATCCCTTGAATCTATTTGTCACTTCCACTGTATAATCTTGAGGGATTTGATTTAGGTCATACCTGAAAAGTCTAGTGGCTTCCCCTACTTTCTTCAATTTAAGTCTGAATTTGGCAATAATTGACAATAATAATTGGCAGTAATAATAATGAATTGGCAATAATAATAATGATCTGAGTCACAGTTAGCTCCCGGTCTTGTTTCTGCTTGTTTCTTGTTTCTTGTTTCTGCTGTATAGAGTGTCTTTATGTTTGGCTGCAAAGAATATAATCAATCTGATTTCAGTATTGACCATCTGGTGATGTCCATGTATAGAGTCTTCTCTTGTGATGTTGGAAGAGGGTGTTTGCTATGACCAGTGTGTTCTCTTGACAAAACTTTATTAGCCTTTGTTCTGCTTCATTCTGACTCCCAGGCAAAATTTGCCTGTTACTCCAGGTATTTCTTGACTTTCTACTTTTAAATTCCAGTCCCCTATAATGAAAAGGACATTTTTGGGGGGTGTTAGTTCTAGAAGGCCTTGTAGGTCTTCATAGAACTGTTCACCTAAGCTTCTTCAGCATTGCTAGTAGGAGCATATTCTTGGATACTGTGATATCAAATGGTTTGCCTTGAAAATAAAGCACACTGGATAAAAACAATTGCTAAAAGGAAAACTCTTATTTTCTAGACAATTTGTGTGCTATGCTAAAGAAGATCTACTTTCAAGGGCATTGGATTGTAAATTATTAGGATGCTAAGCTAATCTGACATTAGAGTTGAATATTTGATAGGCAAATATGTGGCTATGATTTTTCTTTGTTGTTTTTAGTTTTATTTTTGCAAGGAACTGTTCAAAGACCCCTAACTGAGCACATGTGGAAAGTTTAAACTACATGATAGATCATTATTGGATCTAGGAAAGACTGTGTTTCCTTTCTAATTCTCTAAAAGTTATCCTTGACTACTCACTTTCAAAATATTATATTTAACTAGGTAACTACAGAATTAAACTCATATTTTATGTAACACAGCAAAAGATGATGATAACATAGAAATTAGGCAAAGATGACCCTCCAGAACACTTAATCCAGGGGCCTTAGCCTGAGAGTATTAGAAATAAAAAATCTGCAATATGTAACCACGTGAAAACCAATCTATTTTTGACATGACTATTGCTGACTGTTGGAGTGATTCCCTCAATTCAGTTAAGAATTGGAATTGAAGTGAGATGTAACTGACTATATAATTTTTAAGGTGTTCAGTTTTAAGTTAAATAATGAAGTTAGGGAACTCTGAAGATGACAAGATGAAAGTAGGTATGATAAAATCTCTGTATGCACCTGAATCATGTTTGATTCATATTTAATGTTTTTACATCAAACAAAAACTCTCAGCCAACTCCTGACAGTAAAAACCCATACGTCTTACACAAGGGTTGTTAACCATTTGTACCAGTTTAAAAACACTGAAATTTTTTACTTTGACTGTTGGAACAAATCATAAGGATATGAATATTAATCATGATCCATCCAATCCTGCTGGGGTAGAATTTTCTAATTGGAAACTTCAGAATAATGAATTGGTTGCATACAAACACACACCCATTAGACAATGGCTATATGACACTTAGTTGGAGCAGGGAGCAAAAACTAATACCTGAATAATTTTGGTATCTAAACCCTAGAAGGTAGTGATTATTCTGTGAACAGATCTTCACTAGAACTTGCTACATTTCTTCATTCTAGAAATAGTTTGAAATTGCCTAGATTTGATAATAATAAAATTATTTAAGGGGTTAGTTATCTGAAATAGTTGTAAATTGCTAATCAAAGATTCTGAAATACAATGATCCATGCTTAATGTTCAAACTCAGTATTTTGGTAAGATTCAATAAACATTATTTAATCACCTGTTTATTAATTTTATGAACCGTGAATACAATTCAAGACACTTGGCAAGAATTACTGTATTGGGAACTGATATAATCATATTAATAGTTTTAAAATCAGAAATTTTATGGTTGATACCTTTATTTATGCCCCATGGATAAAGATGATAATATTTTACATAATGAGAGTTATCTTATCTGGCATTTCTGCTCATGTTTATTGCCCAGAGAAATCACTGACCACTTAAAAAAAAAAACATGCATTTTACTCAACTCAAACCTAAATCATTCAACAAATATTTATGGGGCACTTAAAATGTATTAGGCTTGGGAGAGACTGTTTTCACACACACATACACACACACACACACACAATACCATAAATGCCATAAAGACTAAGATAAACAGAATTTACATAAACAAATTCTTTTAAAAATGTTTTTAAAGTATCTTTTTGTATATCAATTGAAATACAGCATATGTAGTAGTTTGGAGAAAACCCTTGCCATGTATATAACAGACAGAAGATTAATCACCAGAATACATATCTAAAAAGAACCATAGATATCCACAAAAGTAAAATGAACAAGAGGTATGGAATGGGAAGAGGAAATCCAAATAACAAAAAATGGCCATAGACTTTCATTCCTTGTAAAAGTGCGGGAAGAGAAATTGCATATATATGAAAATATATATCCAAATATAAATAAATGTAGGTATATATGTAGACTCAGATAAATATACATGAAAAAAAAAAGGATTGAGGATCTGGAATGTTGATAGCATAGTATAAGTGCTCAAGCACTGTTGGTGAAAGTGATAATGGCTTCAGTCTTTTTGGATGGAAGTTTTGAAAATATCTACCAAAATATAAATGTACATATCCATTGACCCAATAAATCTACTTCTATGAATATATCTAGTCAATAATAACAGAAATATCTAACACTAAACGATATCTAATACTAGTTGCCAGCCACTGTTCTAAACGATTTATATATTTTTTTCATTTAGTTTCAAAAATCTCTGAGGATGGCCATATTATTATAAATCCCATTTGACAGTAAGGAGAGTAAGTACAAAGAGCTTAAGTAAATACAGTGGGGTTACATGGAACCAAGATTTGAACTAACCCAAGCAGTCTGCTTCCAGGACTCTCTTAATGCTGCTACATTTTTCAGAATTAACCTCCCAAGTTCATCAAAATGTCACTTCAATAATGTTTTTGGAATTTTTATAACAGCAAACAACTGATAATGCTGTATATTGCTATGATTAGATAAGCTTTGATACATCTATATATTATAATACAATTTAGCTGCAGAGTCAAATGATACAATTAAACATAAAATACTGAAGAACATATTCAGTTAAAAAAAAGAAATGAAAATAGTATTCATTATATGATCTTATTTACTTATATATGTGTGTATATGTATGTATATTCATGCAAATGCATAGGAAAAGGATTTGAAGGAAGGCTGACAGGGGTGGTGATGAAAGCATTTTATTTGCATCTGATGTATATAATACAATTTTTAAAAATATGAGCTTAATGAACACTACATAAAAATGGAACCAAACAAACACATTAAAAAAATAACAGATACAGTTCCTATATAGCTTAGTGGAGGGGAAAAAAAGTACTTTAAAAATACATAAATGCTACAACAGGGGAAGTACATGGAACCACTGGAGTTCCTGGGGGGAAATTATATCAAACTTGATTCATGGATAATGATGGTAGTTTAGGTGGAGGTGGCAGCATTCAATACTGTTTTAGACATATGCAAAAACCTAAAAGTGGCAGGAAGCGTGTTGAGCTTTGGGTCTGAATATGGTTCTACGTGGTTGGTATGTGGACTGCTAGGGTTGAAAGTATAGGGTGAAAAGTTAACTAAATCACACAGGGCCTTGTTGGCCATGTTCTAAACTTTTGACTTTGTGTTAAGGTGAGTGAGAGGTCAAAGTTTATGAAGGTTGTCTAGCAGCACTGTAGGAGTGAGTGCAATGTGGGCAAGCTTTGAGGCAGGGAGAACCATTAGGACAATCAAGAAGTTATCAGGATGCAGGACGCATGTGAAAAGGAAGATAACTGATGGACTAGAGAGAACTTAGTAAGTAGAATAGAAAGAACCTGAAGATTCATTTGACTTTGAAGTTTCTGAGTGAGGAGTAGGAAACTAGGAAAATGTAAACAGTTTTTATAAGTATCTCCTTCAATTCTTGTCTGTACGTTCCTCATGTACTAAGTACTTAATAGTATTTTCCATTTAAACTAATTAACTGTGATGATCTAGGCAGTTCATTGTTTAAAGGCAAAGACAATATTTTTTCCATGCTTGTGTCCCTGTTCCTGGCACAGTGCAAATCAAGAACTTAATAATTCTCATTAGATGAATACAGAAGCAAAGCAGGATCATTATTATAAAAATATAAATAAATACCTATGAAATACTACTAACAATACCAACAATAAAAACTGACCAGTGATTGGCTACAGTGAGGAAAAGCAATTGTCTGTCCATTACACCAACAATATTGAATACAAGTGTCATCATTTACTTCAACATTTAGCATTTCAAGGGATCGCAGAGGCATATAAATTATGTGTTGTTACAATATAGCGTATCAATATGATTGAGAATTTCCTCTTCATAATATCATATTCACTTAGTGATACCATGGTTGATACTGATGAAAAAGCACTTATTAAGTAACAAAAATTCAAAATTTGTAGATACAAATGTGTTTTCAGAAGTGCCATACTCTTTTCAGATGTATTTGTGTTAACCCCAAACTGATATACACGGATTATTAAAAAAAAAAAAAAAAAAAAAACCTGCATGCTGCACATTTTGCTGGAAACATCAAAACCTGTGCTTATGATATCAGCCAGAAACTACATTTTTATGACTTATGAAAGAAATTAAGCCCTACACTCAAAGGGCTGGTTATTAAATATTATCTTTTAAACAAATCAGCATGCTGAAAACATTTGTATTTTCAGATACAAATTTCAATAGAAATTAACGTGGACTTTAAACATTAATAAAAGATCCAAAGATGCTATTAACAAAGATTACCTTTGATGAGCTGAGTTTTCTAAAGTATTTTTAAAATGTTAGCACTAGAGAGTTAACTTTCAAAATAAGTTCAACAAACCTTCTTTAAATATGTGGTTTCTGTTTACATGGAATACAGATGAAAATACTATAATAATGTCAAGGAAAATAAGTTGTTTTCCCAGTTACATATAAATACTTTGTTTGGGAGTCTTTACCATTTTATTTTCAATTTGTGCTCAAAACAAGAGCACAGCAGCCCATTAAGAAATGGAAGAACAACTGGAGGTTATATAAGGACAGCTGCTTCTAACCATCATGTCAATTGATACACAGTTAGAAATCTACCTCTCCAAAGAAAGAAAATCAATATTTATAGAACAGCCAGCATGTCAAATATACAGTCAGTGCTGTGACTCCACTCTATTAAAGTTCTTAAGCTTTTTACCTGTGACCAATAGGAAAAAAAAATGTTGCCATGAGATGTTCTGTGTAGAGTGGTTTCTGCTTACATCACATCACTTCAAAGGATTTGCTAGGACAATCAGATTGGCTCAAGCTGAAACAGCCCAATTACTAGTAAGAACTGCCTCAGGCTTTAAAAATCGATGATGCTATAGTATTTGCATCCTTAAAAAGACAGCCGAAAAGCCAACTAAACAAATGCTGAAAATGCATGCCTCAACACTATTTCAAAGTATTGCTTCTCCTCATTCATATATCCTATTAGAAGACATAATTAGACATTGCTATCAATATTTCCAAAGGGTAATGAGCATACAGAAGACAGTCAGGACATATAATAAATACTTTGAAAAAAGCAAGTAAAAGTAATTCACACATGAATCTATTTATATGTCTCCTTTTAACATTAAATTATTGGGGGTCATGAGAAAACACAAATCAACATGTGTAAAAGTAATCGTTTTAAGTTTATCAGCTCTTACGCTGCTTTATTAGAAAATGTTATTGTGCTCCTAAATTGTGCTTATTAGACGTTTATGTTAGTCCTGGAAGATACAAACATATGACTGTGTGTGCCAATAATTATGGTAGAATCATATAACCTAAAGCACACAGGTAAGCCAATGGAACCTTCTTTTCTGATGGCAGAGTCAGAGGAATGAGAATGCAGGTACATGAAAACTATGTTTCACCTCTCTTTTATCAGTGGATCTGCTATCAAGGGTTGGAATAGAGAGCTGGGAAAAAGTGTTCTGATTTGCTGCGATTATTATGAAGGGATTCCTTGATACAGAGCAG
Organism: Oryx dammah; assembly: GCF_014754425.2. Classification (NCBI taxonomy): domain Eukaryota; kingdom Metazoa; phylum Chordata; class Mammalia; order Artiodactyla; family Bovidae; genus Oryx; species Oryx dammah. The sequence continues at coordinate 94,016,858 of NW_024070211.1, read as the reverse complement.
ACATCCTTAGAGAATTCCATAGAAAAGAAGAAACAAAGGGACCCCCTTTAAAAATTCACTCATTCATTCAGTCATTCACTTATTGTTCTAATTATTCAACACATATATTTTTCAAGGACTGTAAAGTGACAAGAAGGTTTCTAAGCACTGTAACACATGTCTCTGAACTATTCTGGCTATAGAGATAGGTAATAAAAATAAAACAATATAGCACACAGTAAGAATTGATTGGCCATTGTATCAAAACTGCAGGAAATACACTTTTGAGAGAGAAAGAGTACCCATTTAGTTCAAGACAGAATTGAAGCATCCTTAAACCAATCAATAAAGTAGAAAGGTAGTATTTTATAGAGTATATTGGAAGGAAGCAAAATTGTCAAAATTCAATCACAAAGACTCAGTAGTTAAAGATCACATTTTGAACAACTGCATAAGTGGAGAATAAGATTTTGTACTAGAAGCCCTGGTATAAAAAATGGGAATCTCCCTATAAAATATCTTGGAAAAATGAACAGATACACAGAGGTAATTCTAAAAAGAATGTAACATTTTCCTTAGCCAGATTTTTATGGAGTTTCTGGAGACTTAAAATTCACTATAAACATTTTAGATTTTTCATAAACATGTGTTTGTGTGTGTGTGTTTATGTACACCATAGAAAAGGATATAATTCTAAGTGTAAATGCACATGAATGTATCCCTCTGATCTACCCCCATACCAACTTCTCTTCATGAAAACTTAAGTGAAAAACAGAAACCCCATGATTTTAGATGATAGCAAAGAAATTTATGATTTGAAGAGTCACAGAAACCGTCAGTAATGACAAAAATAGTTACCCATTCAAAAAAAGCTTTCCATCATACAAATGACAGATTCCTGACTTCCTCAGTACAACATATTTTATCTGTTTTTGCATGATCTGAAACCTGCCTAGGGCTAGAATTGTTTATAGGCATCCAACTCTAGTTTCCAGCTTACTTCCCATCTTCCTTTTCCATTGAGAAGCAATTTATTGTTTCAGATTTGTGATTTTCTCTCTTTGCCCATATAGAGCAGGCAGATTCCACACTCAGCAATGCTGTCTCTGAGACATACAAAAGCATAAATGCCCCTAAGGAAACTCCCAGATATTTTTCAGCATATAACTCAGAAGTCCTTTTATTGCTTTCCAAAGTACCTTTCTGGGCTTAAATGAGCCAATTTTATAAGAATAAACCTTCCAAATGATATTTATTGTAATGAAAAAACTACATTTTCCAGAATATACAAACAGTCTCTGTTGAGCAGCAAGTCATTAGTTCCAGATAGCAGGCATTCTTTTTCACCTTTAAACTCTGAAGCTTGTCATTTCACTACATTATGAGAAATGGTTCTACCATTTATCTGCCTTTTTCATTCAATGTGAAATTATACAAAAGACTAACACCTGGCTTCACAAATAATATTCATGAGTAAGTATAATACACATGGTTACAATTATTTGCAATTACTTATATTCCTGAATGTATATTGTATATAACCACACATAAATTTCTTTCTTCCATTACTTCTTTTTTCACGTTTGAGCTTACATCTCTCTCAAGTAATGATTTGAATTCAAAAAGTATATCATCAAAAGAAAATGAAAGGTTATATAAATGTCACTGCTTTGCTGCAAATTTACATGCTCTCTCTTTGTAAGAGAGCTCAACTTTGTGAACATCTGGACTGGGTTTCTATTATTAACAAGAAATACATCTATATGAGAAATAGTGTTCCTGTCAATAGCTTCTTGACACAGGAGAGGATTAAAAAAGTGTGAAGAAAGTCCTTCTCCTAATCACACATTTACACATGTACTGCCTAATTTTTCTTTTCTACAGAGTAATACTGGATCTTAACAAGAAAGCTCATACTGCTCATTCTCTTCTTCATCTATAAAAGAAGGATTTTCACAGCTTCATATCTACTTTCAGAACCTGAGCATGTCAATTAGAACCCACACTGACTTTTCTAAACTTGTGATAGATGATAATGTAGAAAAGAGGTTGTGGGCATGGGTTTTTGTTGCTGTTCTTGCAGGCCACATAATAATGGCATTGATGACATAAGTCCTATCATAAACTATCAAAAATAGAACACAACAAATTATTTTACCAGTACAGCTGAATTCCTATTATATAATTTATGATTTGCTTTCTTTGTCTAGATTGGAGATCTTAAAGGCAACCCTGTCTTCCTCTTATTTGTATCTTCTCATAATGTTTCATATTTTTTTACTTAAAAACAGTGATATCTCAGAGTTTGTTTGTTTGGTTTTTTTTTTTTTTTATAAAATATGGCTGTTGGAGATATTCTAGAAAATTTTAAAGAATGAAATCACTCATAATAACATCATCCAGTAATGGAATTTTCTCACAATGATTTATTTTTTTCTCTTTTAACAGGTTTTCAATTTTTCTCTTAATATTTTAATTATTTGTTTTCTTTTAAAATTTGTTTCCAATCAATTTTGAAAAATAAATATTATATATTATAAAGAAAATTTATAATATATAGAAATTGATAAATAATGTTATATTATAATTAATATGATGATAAAGAAATAATGAAATTACTCATAACCTCACTACCCAGTGATATCGTACATTTACTTCTATTTCCATATCTATCCTACTCTGTAACTAAAGTAGGATGCTATATTATTGTCACATATGATTGCTTTTTCACATATATGGATGAGTAATTTACTGTTATTAATTATTCTTTAAAGTAGTTTTTATATCTGCATACTTTTCCATCTTGTTCCCGTGGGAAATCAGTCATTCTCTCCCTAATCAGGTATTTAAGAAAACAACAGAAACATTAAAAACATTTCTTACCAACCCAGTCAGCAGTATGTGTGAAACATAGAAATAAAGACTTCTCTTAAATTTTTTTTCTTAAATTGAACTGATACATGTTAATTAAATTTGGATCTCCCTGTATATTGCTTGCTTTGTTGTTGTTATTGTTTTTTTTTTTTTTTTTAGCATAATACTTGTACTCATAAAGAAACAAACGAAAAAAGAATGTTCAGGCATTTGCGACAACACTAGACTCTCTCATTTTAGGTCAAAATTCATCTCACAGGACAACTTTTAAAACACAATCTTCTACAATATTACAGTGATAAACAACACCTTATTTAAAGGAGTGGAATAACAGCAATAATGAAACATATAACCAGCATTCTTAAAACTTGGTTTTCCCCTACAGAAGAAGAAAGATGTCAGAATGGCTTACCTGGGGATATGATATAGAAGAAATCTTTAAATTCATCCATCCAGACTTCTGCCAGTCTCCTGTTGTTCTTGTTGATGACATGACCAGTGCCACCAGGGAATGTGTAGGGAGTTGCCTTCCGAAAAACGTGACCAACGTGGGAACAAGTCACAATCTCCAATGAGCCTCCACACTGCCAAATCTAGAAAAGAGAGCAATCCCATAATAATCATTGTAGATAATGCAATAATACCATCTGAGAAGCAACTGAGACTAAGTTAAGGCCAAATCTTCAGATTTTATGTGGTTGAAACAAACATCACATGAATATAAGATGTAGAACTAGTACACTTGGGTTTGGCAAAGGCTTCTAATTTGGAAGATTTGATATATTTAAATATTTTAGTATTGGAATTGAGGAAGTAAGATGGAATTATTTTCACATGCCTTTATTAGACTACCAAATTTTTAGTTTGGTATTAGAGTTAACCTAATTTCTATTCAATACATATTTGATACTCAAAATTTTCTAATAAGTGAATTAGTACATGATGAATGCCATGCTCAGTAACTGAATTTGATTTGGAGAAAATCAATTTATTGCACCCAACCACCTGGAATTTTAAATAACTATTTATTTTCAGCAGTCCATATCCCCTCTATCTTTGACTAAGTTTTTGTTAAAACATGTAAGTATCCTTTATATCTGTTCAACATGTATGCAACCTTTAAAGTCCAGTCCTAAGATCATTTCTTTTAGGAAGCTCTGTGGGGATACTTAGTATTGTGTGACTTTTGTAATTTAAACACACTTGTATTAAGAATGTATTATAATGTATTTTAAACAACTGTTTACTTCACTATTGCTTCATTAAAACTACAAACTGTTGAAAGACATATACCATATATTTCTTGGTATCCTGGATTTACTTTTCAGTTGGGGCTAGGTATTAAGTATACATAAAACCATTCTTTCTTTGTTGTTAAAGTGTCTAATGGTTTATGATGTTTATCTTTTTTGTGAATTGTATCTTTTATCATTAAAAATTCATATTTGTTTCATTTAAAACCATTTATTTCTATAAAATTATATAGCCATAGATTACAATAGTGTGTTTATTACATATATTCATATATATAGATATATATGCACATAGCCATTTATTCATTCCAATAAATAAAACTCATAATTATTGCTATTTTCAATTGGAAAGACTTGATTTTATGCTGCAAATAACATTATTCTTATTTTGAAAGAAAAAGTTTTCTCCTATAGATCCCTCAAGTAATATTCACCTTAGAAGAGGGTGGCTATTGGTCTTGGGTAGCAGTAGAAGACATTTAATATTTCTAGAAAAAAGATAATTTAATCATATTAATAATTGCACATTACATGCACAATCTATTTTTCTCATTTTTTAATTGTTTAAGCAGGAAAACAACAGAAGGGGGAAGGCTAGAGATCTCTTCAAGAACAGTAGAGATACTAAGGGAACATTTCATGCAAAGATGGGCTCAATAAAGGACAGAAATGGTATGGACCTAACAGAAGCAGAAATATTAAGAAGAGGTGGCAAGAATACACAGAAGAACTGTACGAAAAAGATCTTCATGACCAAGATAATCAGTCACAATGGTATGATCACTCACCTAGAGCCAGACATCCTGGAATGTGAAGTCAACTGGGCCTTAGGAAGCATCACTATGAACAAAGCTAGTGGAGGTGATGGAATTCCAGTTGAGCTGTTTCAAATCCTGAAAGATGATGCTGTGAAAGTGCTGCACTCAATATGCCAGCAAATTTGGAAAACTCAGCAGTGGCCACAGGACTGGAAAAAGTCAGTTTTCATTCCAATCCCAAAAAAAGGCAATGCCAAACAATGCTCAAACTACCGCACATTGGCACTCATCTCACACACTAGTAAAGTAATGCTCAAAATTCTCCAAGCTGGGTTTCAGCAATATGTGAACTGTGAACTTGCGGATGTTCAAGCTGGTTTTAGAAAAGGCAGAGGAACCAGAGATCAAATTGCCAACATCTGCTGGATCATGGAAAAAGCCAGAAGAGTTCCAGAAAAATATCTATTTCTGCTTTATTGACTATGCCAAAGCCTTTGACTGTGTGAATCACAATAAACTGTGGAAAATTCTGAAAGAGATGGGAATACCAGACCACCTGACCTGCCTCTTGAGAAATCTGTATGCAGGTCAGGAAGCAACAGTTAGAACTGGACATGGAACAACAGACTGGTTCCAAATAGGAAAAGGAGTACATAAAGGCTGTATATTGTCACCCTGCTTATTTAACTTATATGCAGAGTACATCATGAGAAATGCTGGGCTGGAAGAAGCACAAGCCGGAATCAAGATTGCCGGAAGAAATATCAAGAACCTCAGATATGCAGATGACACCACCCTTATGGCAGGAAGCGAAGAGGAGCTAAAAAGCCTCTTGATGAAAGTGAAAGAAGAGAGTGAACAAGTTGGCTTAAAGCTAAACATTCAGAAAACGAAGATCATGGCATCCGGTCCCATCACTCCATGGGAAATAGATGGGGAAACAGTGGAAACAGTGTCAGACTTTATTTTTGGGGGCTCCAAAATCACTGCAGATGGTGACTGTAGCCATGAAATTAAAAGATGCTTACTCCTCGGAAGAAAAGTTATGACCACCCTAGATAGCACATTCAAAAGCAGAGATATTACTTTGCCAACAAAGGTTCTTCTAGTCAAGACTATGGTTTTTCCTGTGGTCATGTATGGATGTGAGAGTTGGACTGTGAAGAAGGCTGAGCACCGAAGAATTGATGCTTATGAACTGTGGTGTTGGAGAAGACTCCTGAGAGTCCCTTGGACTGCAAGGTGATCCAACCAGTCCATTGTAAAGGAGATCAGTCCTGGGTGTTCTTTGGAAGGAATGATGCTAAAGCTGAAACTCCAGTACTTTGGCCACCTCATGCAAAGAGTTGACTCATTGGAAAAGTCTTTGATGCTGGGAGGGATTTGGGGCAGGAGGAGAAGGGGGCGACAGGATGAGATGGCTAGCTGGCATCACTCACTCAATGGACATGAGTTTGAGTGAACTCAGGGTGTTGGTGATGGACAGGAAGGCCTGGCATGCTGCGATTCATGGGGTCACAAAGAGTTGGCCGTGACTGAACTGAACTGAAGCAGTGTCTTGCCATAGAAAATATGTTTCAACCCAACACTGAAATGATGGACAATATTAAAGAGGAATGAAGTTCACCATTCTCTGAGAAAGACAGGATAGTTCTTTCTTAAATAATCAAATTACTTAACTGATCAGAAACCTTCTCATCTTTCTAGCAAAAAGTCTATATACTTTCTTTTAATTACACACACCTCTTTATATTCTTCCTTTCTCCTAAAATGGAGAAAGTTGATTCGTCTCCTATCAAAGACAAATCAATACTTGTTTGTCAGTCTAGGGCATATCCTTTAAGTCTGTCTTAACTACTGGTTTAGTCCTCCCTTTGATTTTCTCCTGAAATATCAATTACTTTCCTCATTATTAGATTATGCCTACCCTTGTGTAGTATCTTCTAAAACCTATCTTTCAAGCAGATTTAAAAGAGAGAAACAAACTAAAAATTATAAAACACAACAAAAATTCACCCCTTTATATTCCCATCCAGCATATCTTTTTTTGTTTCCCTTCACTGTAACTAATATAAAAATTTTGTAGATATATCCTTTTCGATTTTCATCCATTTTCCTACTCATTTGTGAAATGCTGTTTATCTCTGTAGTTCCACAAAATTGCCATAATGAAACTCACAATTTTTTCCTTTGATGAATACTTAGCAGCCTCCTTTCTTGGATTCTCTTGCTTTCCATCCTACTATGTCACTAGTTATACATTTTTACTCTAAATTTCTATTTAAATGTTGGTATTACTCTTTATTTGCTATCTCAGTGGTCTTATTTGTTATTACTTTATATATGATCTGAATATTCAAAACCTGAACAGTAACATCTTAGCCAAAACTTCTCTTGTGCAATCCAGACTTGTGTATCCAAACATCTACTTGATACCTCCTTTTGCAAGACTCAGAGCCATCCAATTAAATGTATCTGAAGTGGAATTGTAGATATATGTCTACCTGTCAATCAGGTCTTATTTTCTTTCAGTTTTTTTGTTTCTTTAAACCATCAATAAATGGAGCCACTATTCACCAGGTAGTCAATCAAAAAACAAAATAAAAAAAGACAGCATAACTCCTCTTCTCTCCTTCCCGCACCCCCCAAAATATCCCTAGAAGTCATCACTGATTTCTTTTTTTCTTTCATCACTTATGTTTCATCCATTAACAAATCCTGGTGGTGTCATCTATAAAATAATTCTCAACATATCCATCTCTGTCTCTACTGCCATCCTGCTTGTCCTAATCATAAACAAGTCTTATCAGTCAACTGTAATAGACTCTTGTCTTTCCTCTTTCACTATTGCTGTTCCATAATTTGCTTTGTGCTGAGAAATCAGTGGTCTTTAAAAATTTTAATCTTGTCATTTTATTCCCCTGCTTTAATCCTTCAATGTTTTTTCATTGCACTGTGAATTGAATCAAAGCTTTAAGCTGAACATTACTAGTATATTTAATAACTGAAAGTGACCAGAAATATATAGAATCTGTTCTAAATGATGTCAGATTAGACAGGAATATTCTTCAGAGCATGATGCAACAACTGGAGAAAAAATAACATTTTAAGTTTGTATACTCACTAAAATTCAGACTATGCATTAAACTGTTGCAAACAAACCAGTGATTTACAGCTGTCCTCAGGGTTCCCAATTTCTTTTTGCAAATATTGGATTAGCAGTGTGGTTGTGTGAGGGCACTTATTTCTACTCTGCCACTTCTTGGTCTTACCCTGGTTCTGTAGGATTATGGTTTCTATGCCCTGAGCATGCACACAGAAAGGGAAAACATCTAGTCTGAAATCCTTTAAAAGTAGATTTCCAGGGTTCTCACTCATAACATTAAAGTGCTGATTTTAGGTGGTCCTCTAACTTGCAATAAGACTTTGTATGTCCATGTATAGGCATAATGCAGTAATGCCAAAGCTGAAACTCCAATACTTTGGCCACCTGATGCAAAGAGTTGACTCACTGGAAAAGACCCTGATGCGAAAGATTGAAGGCAGAAGAAGAGGAAGACAGAGAATGAGACAGTTGGATGCCATCACCAACTCAATGGTTTGAGTAACATGAGTTTGAGTAAACTCCAGGAGAGGGAGGCCTGGCATGCTGCAGTCCACGGGGTCACAGTCAGACATGACTGAGCCACTGAACAAAACTAAATGCAGTAATGACTGTTGATTTACAAGACAGAAGGAGAACTTGTCCCTGATGTGGATTCTCACAGATGGAGGCAGCTTTCTGTAGTATATTTAAGAGAGACAAGAGAAGTAGAAGTAACTGTTCCATACTCAGTGAATATTGGCCTGTTTTGCTTGTGAGTCATACTCTACTGACTCCTGGAATAAAGTGCATACTTTTCCCATTGCCACCTGTGCTCAAAGAATGTGTAGATAAGTATTAATATTGCAATTCCTAAGTATAAAGCATCTCTCCCATACTTGCATGTAAATAAAAAGATCAAGGTAGAAAAGCATAACATCATGCATTAGTTAAGCTGATATCTGACCATGGTAATCCCCAGTTAGTTTACATAAAAACAAAATATTTAACTGACCAGTTACCAAGTACTTAGTAGACATTTGGGTAATATGAAATAATTAAAAAATAAACATTTTCCAGAAAACTATATGATTAAAAATTAAAGTGGAGAAAATTCCAGCTGAGTGGAGTCCTTAATGACTATGATAATTTCCCTTAGTGCATCTTCAATAAATATTTGGGAAGGATGGAAGAAAGAAAAGAAAGAAGAAAAAACAAAGAAAGAGTGTGACGCAGTCATTAAGAACTTGGGCTTAGAAATAAGCAAAAATAATTTTCTAGTGGCTGTCTTACTATCTATGTACACTTTTGAAAATTATTTATGTCTTCAAGACTTTAATGTTCCCATTAGAAAATAGGGATAATAATAACTACTTCCTAAGACCTCAATGAGATTGTGCTTATTAAGCACCATACCTGATACTTCATATGGAAAAAAATAAAACGTTATTTGTATACTACTTAACTTTCATTGTTGTTCCTATCAAGGAAAACCAAAATCTGTAGATTATTAGCTGATTCTTTCTTCTTAAAAAAATTAAATTTTGGTGAATTTTGCCTCTTTTTAGAACTGTACGATCAATGTTTAGGGGTTTAGGTGAGGAGTTTAAAAGAATAGCCAATTAGTTTCCAATTAGAATACTGAATTTTGTTCTCTGAAATTATTTAGAACATCTAAACAAACAATTTAAACTAAATAAAACTTGATGTATCATCCACATGAATATGTGATGCATGAATTGTTTTGTACCATTGAACATATCTGATTGTTATTTCCTCAACTTCCAAAAGATTAATATTTGTACATTACCTATCTCAAAGAAATTTGACCATGTGTAAAACACAAACTGTCCTTTTATGTACAGAGGATTGAAGCTAGCTGGTTACTTACCTTCATTCCAAATTTTTTTATGAGATTCTGATGATGGAGAAGGTTATTAATCAAAACGTAAAATACCCATTGCTCATTTGATAGTGTACTTGATTTTCTTCCCCTAGACAGAAGACAATTAACTAACATACATTACTCTTTTCACGTTTTTTGGCACCTACATCAGCGATGTTTTAATTAAGGTTCATAAACTTCACAAGCTCCAATTTAGCAATCACAGTCCTCGCGCTACTATTATTTCTAATTTTATAGGCTGTTGTGCCAAATTCATGCAGCTGCTTGTTTTTATACAATCTTTATCCCCTCTACCCCTCAACCCACACACATACTATCTATCACTGGTACAAAGTCATTGTTTAAAATGGACTTAATAACAACCACCACAACATACGTGAAGGACACACAGCACAATGGTTATGAGTGTGTAGGCTCTAGTTCCTGATATTGTATCCCAGCTCTGACATCCACTAGCTGGGTGAAGTCATCTTTTTGTGCTTTGATTTCAGGTAATAAGTTGAGACTTGAAGAATCTACCCCAGAGTATGTTGTGAGGAGCAAGGGAAGCAGCACATATAACAATACTAAACTTTTATGTGAACAAAAATTTGAATAAAGCAAATAGGGGAGATTTGTAAAGGGATTATTATAATCATCTAGAAAAGAGATGAGAATGACTTGGACCAGAGTGATGATGGCAAGGGAGACAGAGAAATTCAATAATCCGACATAATTTGGGGGATGAAAATTAAGAATTAATGTATGTGCTTTCCCTTATGTATCACACCCTCTCTAATAAACTTATTTCATATATATTTTCTTCCAGTAAACAGTTCTTAACTATGCTATCATTCATTGATCTCCATTTTCACTGATTTATAACATTTACTACTTATATCATCCCACTTTGCCTCATTTAGCTCTTCTGTATACTTTTGCATCTTGATAAATATTTTTGTGTGTACATGTATATTTAAGTGTATGTATATTGATATAAATACATTTTATATATATATATATACATACACATATGTACACACACACACACATACATGGTGGCTCAGCTGGTAAAGAATCTGCCCACAATGCAGGAGACCCCAGTTCGATTCCTGGGTTGGGAAGATCCACTGGAGAAAGGATAGGCTACTCACTCCAGTTTTCTTGGGTTTCTCTGGTGACTCAGCTGGTAAAGAATCCACCTGCAATGTGGGAGACCTAGGTTTGATCCCTGGCTTGGTAAGATCCCCTGGAGAAGGGAGTGGCTATCCACACCAGTATTCTGGCCTGGAGAATTCCATGGAAGGTATAGTTCATGGGGTTGCAAAAGGTCAGATACAACTGAGAGACTTTCACTTTCATATATATATATATATATATATATATATATATATGAAATATATATAGCTTTCCTTGTGGCTCAGATGGGAAAGAATCTGCCTGTAATACAGGAGACCTAGGTTCGATCTCTGGGTTGGGAAGATCCCTGGGAGGAGGGCATGGCAACCCACTCCAGTATTCCTGCCTGTAGAATCCCCATGGACAGAGAAGCCTGGTGGGTTATAGCACATGGGGTCACAAAGAGTTGAATACGACTGAGAAACTAAGCACGGCATATATATAAACACACACACATATACATATATATAAATATATTATATATATAATATATATATATTAATCTTATCTCCCAACCATATAATTATCTCTGATTAAAAAAAAAACACATTTCACTTTATGAAACTGAACTTCAGCATCACATGAAAGTCCTTTATGAAACTATCATCATCACGTTTTACTTTATGTAAATCAGTGTTTTGCAAAGTTTAAAAATGCTTAAAATATTGGTTCTCAATATATATATTCACTGATTATAAATTATATATATATATATATATATATATATATATATATATTTAAGCTTCCTTTGTGGCTCAGATGGGAAAGAATTGGCCTGCAATGTGGGAGACCTAGGTCCGATCCCTGGATTGGGGACATCCTATGGAGAAGGGCGTGGCAACCCACTCTAGTATTCCTGCCTGGAGAATCCCCATGGACAGAGGAGCCTGGCAGTGGGTTACAGTCCATGGGGTCACAAAGAGTCAGACACGACTAAATGACTAAGCAAAATATATATATTTACATGTATATATACAAAATATATATATTAATCTTATCTCCCCAACCACATAATTATCTCTTTCAGAAAAAAATCACACATTTCACTTAATGAAACTGAACTTCAGCATCACATGAAAGTTATTTTATGAAATTGAGTATTATTATCACATACTTCACTTTATGTAAATGGTATAATTCACATGGTTGGAAAAAAATCACAACTTAAATATACTGCTATATCGGTGTTTTACAAAGTTTAAAAATGCTTAAAATATTGGTTCTCGATATATATTAACTGATCAATAAAATTACATAGTATACACAAATGTGTGTCTATTATAAAGTGGATTTAGGAACACAAGTTCTTATTTTCTTACTTCTGGCAAAAGGACAATTGAAACAAGATATTATGACTCAGTTTTCACCTATCACTCTATAGTCATTGTTTGTATCAAATAATCCCTGTCAGCACTTCAACTCTCTACTTTGTTTATTCATATTCAGGTAGACTGATGACAAACCCTTTCATTTTTATAATTGAAGCAAAGTCTAAAAGAGCTTTCAGTAAGATCCTGAAGGCACTGTGATCCTTGATAAGTTGGCATAAACACAAGAGGCATGCAAGTCATTATTCAAAAGGGGCAGACAGAAGGGGCTCTATAAGCATTTTCTATCTCATCCGTGACAAGAAACTTGTAAGCTATTCTTCATAGTCATTTTGATTTGGATAAATGTCAAATTTAATTTGTTGGTTTGTCTCTTAACCTAGTTTTCAGTTCACAGTGTATGGTCTGGAAGAGGTTTCCAGAGCTCAAGTCACATCCTGATATTATCATCATATCTCAAGATGAAGACTTGTATATCAAGCTGCTGTGGCCTTTAAAGTACTCACTTGAATTGCCAGAGATCACAGATTCAACATGTCTAATGCATCTATTAGAATCATTTTTATGAAAAAGAAAACATCAGATTTAAAACTGTAAAGCCAGATTCTGAACTTAAAATAAACGAAAACTGATTGTAGAATGTGAAACAAGTCAATCTTGATAGTCCTAGGAAAATTCACATGTAAAAGAAGAGGAAGAGAGGTTGATAATGACTAAGTTTTCTTTTGGAGTTATAGGATTCAGACCAATCTCCTTATATGGAGCAAATGACACTTTTAGAGACCAGATTTTTAGATGGGAAGGATAAAACTATCATTTTCCTCTTTAAGGTGAGCTTACTTTATCTTAGATGTCTTAGAAGTATATGGTAAAGACACTTTTCTCAGGATAGCAGAAAGTCTGAGTTTAAAAATCTTATTATGAGGCAATGTGTTTTCTCCTCTCAAATTTGATAGTTCTATTTTAGAAATGTCACAGATGTTATAAAGACAAAGAAAAGCACCAAATCAGTTTCAATCTCCAGAGGTTTTCAAGAAATATCCAAATATTAGAGCAATTTGTTTGAAGATTTTATTTTCACCTTGGTATGAGATGTAGAAAACTCTAATCTGAACCTATACTATTTCATGGAGAAGGCAATGGCAGCCCACTCCAGTACTCTTGCCTAGAAAATCCCATGGACAGAGGAACCTGGTAGGCTGCAGTCCATGAGGTCGCTAAGAGTCGGACATGACTGAGCGACTTCACTTTCACTTTTCACTTTCATGCATTGGAGAAGGAAATGGCAACCCACTCCAGTGTTCTTGCCTGGAAAATCCCAGGGATGGGGGAGCCTGGTGGGCTGCCGTCTATGGGGTCGCAAAGAGTCGGACACGACTGAAGTGACTTAGCAGCAGCAGGATATTATTTCATGTTGGTTCTAAAACAATCTATTTATCAACTACTTTCCTTTATATTTTGTATCTTAAATTAGAACTGAACTTCCTGAAAGTCCCAAATTCAAAATGGACCTTGTATACCTACTCACTTCATACAGGACATAACACATTAATCCTGAAATGACTTTCCTAAAGGTAAATCTCCCAAACTAGTTTATCTTTTTCCTTTGCCAAAGACTTAGCAAGTGACTCTTGGGGGCAAAGGGACAGGGGATGAGGCACAAGGAAGGGAGAGAAGAAAAATAGAGCAGAAGCTTGAAAAGATATGCTTATCCTGGGTGTGACTAGAAGTGGAGGAACTGTTCTGAAAAGGAACTAGGTAGTCTATGTGTGAACCACTGTGTATCACAAGTGTAATGAGGTAGCTGTGGTCAGAGATGGAGTCCTTTTAACCTTGTCTTCCATTCTTCACAAACACAAGCACCCATTCTCAGCAGTTAACATGAAGAGTGACAATACCTTGAAAGCACACATGCGTTTATAACATAAATTCTACTATTACTTCTTGCCTCTCAACAACTTCCTTCACCTCAGAGCATTCTGACCTTCAGAATTACACATCATGGCCGCTGAACTTTCTGGCATTAGGAGAACTGTTACTTGTCATTATTCCACATCCTATTGGGATTGCTGATATTACAGAAATTCTCAATTCTCCTTTAGATCAACAGAGCAACACACTGTCTTGATTATGTTATAGCAAATCTTCCAATTGCTGCTCAAATGACTTGTGAATACAGCAGGCAAGAAATGAAGAACATCAAGTAGCCTACCAGATATTGAAAATCTTATGTAATATAAGGTGGTTTTGCTTAAGAAAATTAGTACCAAACTTCTCATATTTACAAAAAAAGTATTGCTTTTCTATTAGCATAGATGGTTGCAAGCAGATAATTCATGAAAAAAAAAAAGAGCATAAGAGATATGTGATACAGTGATACTTTTTCATGTTTAAAATAGTCAATAATCTTAAAGTTTGATAATAATGGAGGTTATGTAATATTTAGTGCTTTGAAGGGGACTACTAAGAAAAATCTAAAATTATTGGAATTTATGCTTTTCTCATGGTATAATTAATCCTACAAATAAATTTCAACTGTGAAAAATTGCATATAGATGAGATTTTTGAGAACTAGATTGAAAGGTCTGAGGTTATTAAATGAGGTTTGGGTCATATATTCTACATTTTACATTGCTGTCCTCCCATGTCTGATGCTCTGACTGCCTGTCAGTTATCAGTAACATCTGCTGCTAGCAGTCACAGAGCAGCTCATGACAGCTGTGTGATACTGGCCCAGAATTCATGCCAGAACAGTCACCTCTGAATATCAGTAGACCACCTGGGCATCCAGCTACAGTGTGTAACAACATCTCCTGCTCTTTCATGAATGCCAGAGATACAGAAAAAGAACTTGGATGCGGAAGGCAAAGAAAACCTGGTACCTCCAAAAAGAGTCATCTCTCAGTTACTGAATTTCTACATCTGTAAACCATCTGCCTCCCCTGACTGCAGTTATAACATTTTAGTTTAAATGAACCTCCTATATAACTTTCAAAGTGGTCAAGCTTTTTTCAAATGGAAGGCCTGTGATCAGTATGAGGCAAGGGAATGACCTCTCAATTCTCAAGCTGTTTCCCTCGGGACTTGGCTGGCATCTACTGAGCAAGTATTTACTAGCCATTGACTTTGTGTCAAGCACCGTGCTGGACTCTTGGGCATGGAGAAAGAATAATAAAACATGGTTCTTTATCTTCAAATAGTTCACAGGCCAGTCTAGTTTTCTGAGTGTAAGAACCAGGCATATTAAGGTCCAGTCATCAGGTTGCTTTTGACAGTTGAAGAGCAGTCTCCCATGCCAACAAGAAAAGGATTGTCTTAAGAGGTACTCCCTCTAACCATAATCCCTTCATGGACAGAATTTTCTTTTCCTGGTCTTTAATCATCTGGAGACATTCTGTTTCATATTAAGGACCTGAGACATTTTCAACCAAAGTTATAAGCTCTGCTGCAGATAAAGAAGCAGAATGTGTCCCTTTTCCTAGGGAACACCTATAAAACTCTAATGCCATGAATGGAAAACTATGATTCTCTTACATAAATCACCTTACAGATATCTTTTTATTTGTTGTAAAATTTTTAGTCAGATAAATGTGAAACATATAAAAATATCCATATTGATATGAAGCACTCATTACAAATACAAAACCCACTGTAATGGGAAGTCATACTCTACTTTGACAGTTTTTGGTAGTGGGCAACATAGGTTACATTATACTTTAGAAGACAAATTAAGAAGGAAACATGAAATAGCAACCCTTAGACTATTACTTGGCTTACTTATTAGTCACAAACCAGAGGAAGATGGCACATGGTTTATTTCTCCAGATCTGATGCTGAAAGCACAGTGAAGATAATTTCCTCATCTGTTTCATTAAAATTGCAACATGTCATTCTTGTGACATTTAAAGGTTGTTTCATAGAGAACATCAGTGCTCATTCAGGTGCTTGCTGAAGAAGCTGTGTTTAATCCAAAATTTTCTCCTCTTACCAAGCTTCCAATATGAACCCCATCCTCTCTGTAGATAATCTCTTGCTTTCCACTCTTCTTGAGCTCAAAGAAGCTGACCCAACTTACTATTCATTTCTACCTTGAAATATCTCATATAGCCTTAGTTGTTTCTTTCTATTTTAGGAGGGAGAGTCAACTTTCCAAAGCTAAATCCTGCCCTTAAGACCTTGAACTCAAATAGAGGAACACTAGACTGACTGGGAGCAAAAAGTGTGGGTATGATGCTCAGCCCTGACAAGTTCTAGCTGCATGACCTAGTTTCTTTGCAACTCAAAACCTTTAATTATAGAAAAAGACAACAATACTCATTCACAGTGTTTTGGTAAGAACACAGTGAAACAATAAGCATAAAACTGTGTTGTAAACTAAAAAGTGGGACTTTACCATATCTAGAATATTCTTCCAATATCTGTAGGCATTAATCTGATCACTTGTTCCTTCCTCTTACTTCTTCACTATATCCTAGATTTTTAAATCCTATCAGCTTACATCTTACTTTATCTATGATAAAATAAGAATAACAAATATAAACTAATTACTTTGATCATATTTACCCTTTAAGTTACTATGCATTTTCTTCCCTAATTACTGCGAATCTTCTTTAAAAAGTTTTTCTTTTCTCTATGTATCTTTACAATTCAATATTCTTGACATCTTATATTCTAGTATTTTTCTTGATCCTATCATCTAAATTTGCACATGAAGCTTTTTATGAGCTTTCATAATTCTTTCTCACTTCTCTGCAACATTTGACACTGCTAAAAAAAAAAAAAAAAAAAAAAAATTTGACACTGCTGACAATCACCATTACATTCTGTTCTTCTGATATATTTTTCTTCTTTCCTGACAGCTTTGATTTTGCATTCACTTTCTCTTTTTTTCTCCCACCCCTAAATGTATGTGCTACCTAAGGACATGCTTTGCTATTCTGCCCTCTGTATTCTCTTTTTTGGCAAATATCCATGCTCAAATACTTATTTAATTATAAGTTCTGTAAACCTAACTTTCAAATATGTCACCTTTCTTACACAATAATTTGCCTCCACTCTGCAGCACATTTTCAATTTCCTCAGATATACCTTTAACTTTCTATGACCTTAGAGTCATAGAGTCTGTTCCTCAAAACTGAAAAGAAAGCTTGTAGGTCCTGGGGTCTTCTCTTGCAAAGTCAGAGAAATGCTCAAGGAGCACTAGATTTTCATCAGGTCTAATTATCACTCATCATTCCAGTGTTAGAGTGGACTGTTTTACCCTTAAACAGTTAATTTCTATATTCCTATCTTATTTCAGAAATTCCAAAAGATAATTTCTCAAACCCAAATAAAAGAATAGAATATAAAGTTGTTTTACCAATTAAGGTGCAGAATGTAAAATCATAAGTAAAACTATAAGGTCCTACAGTCCAGTATAGGAAACTATATTCAATATCCTATGATAAACCATGATGGAAAAACATATAAAAAATGAATGTCTAATGTGCATCACTGAGTCACTATGCTGTACAACAGAGATTGATACAACATTGGAAATCAACTATACTTCAATAAAAAATAAAATTAAAAAACAAATAAAATATAGGTTGACCAAATAAAATGGAGAAAATATATAAGACCAAGACTGCATATTGCTGAACTATGAAAAAACAAAATGAGTAGAAAAGCATAATAAAATCTTTGACAATGGAGGAACTCATGTAGAAACATGTTTTAGTATCCCGGCACATCATGGTGGTAACAGAGAAATGCTACACTACAATATTTATTTCAATTTTTGCATAGTTCTAGTATAAACCAGTGGTTAGTTTGATAATAAAATATTTTAAGAGTTTGTAATCAATCAAGTTTGAATTCCTGCAGATATAATGAAATCTATTAAGATGAATATATTTTTACAGGTAATTTAAAAATCTATTAAAAATCTCCAACTACCTTTTCAATGGCACTTAAAACTCAATCTTATTGATATTTAATATTCAAATTCTGAACAGTTGTATCAATCTTCCCTCAATATTATTTCACACCCTCAAAAGAATCATTGCTGGTATCTAGAACCAGTTATTGCTGAAATCATTCAGCCTTATTTAAATAAATCTCATAATTGGTTTCCTTTTAAATCTACATTTCTGGTTGACTAGAACAACAGTGAAATGATTGGTAGTCATGCACTTAAGACAGACATCACCAACAGTGACAGTATAATCATAGCTTAAGACGTTGCACATTTACTTCAGTAGTTACCATAGAGACTTAAATTTGGCTCTTTAATACAAAGTACATGAATTTCATTTTGAATGCATTCATTTTGGTTAGCAAGGTGCACCAGCTTTCCTAGTTGAATGCACATATATAGGCACAACAATTTTGGAATTTTGTCCCAGAAATCTTAAGGGATCAAACATGCTGCTGCTGCTGCTGCTAAGTTGCTTCAGTCGTTTTCGACTCTGTGTGACCCCATAGATGCCAGCCCACCAGGCTCCCCCATCCCTGGGATTCTCCAGGCAAGAACAATGGAGTGGGTTGCCATTTCCTTCTCCAATGCATGAAAGTGAAAAGTGAAAGTGAAGTCGCTCAGTCATGTCTGACTCTTAGTGACCCCATGGACTGCAGCCTGCCAGGTGCCTCCATCCATGGGATTTTCCAGGCAAGAGTACTGGAGTGGGGTGCCATTGCCTTTTCCAAGGGATCAAACATTGGTATATTTAAAAAATATATATATATATATATATATTCAGTTCCTGGAGTTTTTAATGGGTACTTCATTACTTCATCATTTGAAGCCTAGTTTGGCAAATATATATATATATATATATATATTTAATGATTTCAGTTCAGTTCAGTCTCTCAGTCATGTCTGACTCTGCAATCCCATGAATCACAGCACACCAGGCCTCCCTGTACATCACCAACTCCCGGAGTTCACACAAACTCAGGTCCATCGGGTCGGTGATGCCATCCAGCCATCTCATCCTCTGTCGTTCCCTTTTCCTCCTGCCCCTAATCCCTCAGGTAGTGATATTTTATTAAAGTAATTCTCAAGAGGGAAAACAAAAGGTAGGGGAACCAGATATTCTAGCCTAAACTTAGGTGTGGTTCAAGGAATGTGCCGGGAGCCAGCGTGAGGAATCCCACCTGTGACAAGGTCATGTGGCAGAGGCCTGATGGGCAAGGCGAGTCAAGCCTCAGGTTTCCCCCCTGGTATTTCCTGAGCATGTACCCCCCCAAATAAGAATCTACCTGCCTTGTACTTTTCCACTCTTCTGACACACTCTGGAAAAAGTTAACTCAGGGCATTTGAAAGGGTGTTTCAATCCAAAAACCCCTCTGATGACTTTCTAGCCTGCCTGCAGGACTCGTACAGCTGCGCATGTGATTGTTTGTGGCCTCCCGACCTTGGGAGGCACAGGAAGCTTAAAACATCCTAGGAATGTAGGGGCTTCCGAGGAGTCAAAACCATTATAATAGGACTGATTAAAGGTTTTGTTTGTTGAGCCAATACTTGCTGCCAAATTTTCATATCTTTTATTTGTAGATATAGTTGGTATATAGAAAAACAAGTAGTAGACCTGGTATTAGCAACATTAGATCTTTGAGTTAAGTACTTTCTTTGTTATAACCCACTGCACCTTTGTTCTACAGGAATGTAACGTTATTTAGTACTTTGAGGGTGATGCAGAGTAAAGAAGAAACACTTCTAGGGAAAAGGAGTTTTCTGGTTGATAGACAATGATCCAGGAAGAGAGCCATAAAAATGTTAACAGGCCTCTTGGCCAGAAGATAATGTAAACCACCTGAGACCTTTTGTATACGGGAAGATATGCAAAAAGAAAGCCTGGTCTCAATGAGGGTCAGGACTGCTGCCCCTGCATAACTCTGCATATTCCATTATTTCTTTATGTACAACTTGGGGTATATAAGCTGATGTTGAAAATAAAGTCTTGAGTCTTGCACTGATGCTGGGCTCCCCATGTCGTTTTTTTCTCCCCTTTTTTGGCTGAATTCCCATCTGGAGCAGGGAGGCTCACCACGTCTACTTATTTGCCCTGGCTTCTAAGACCCACGCAAAAGGGAGCCTAAGGTGGGGCACCCTTTGATATTCAAGTGGGCGCCAGTGGCCTAACGTAGATGGTGCAAACCTCTTGTCTCGAGGTTTTATTGGTTTTCCTCGTAAACCAAGTTATTCAGCATCTTTTTCTCCACCTAAATTTCCTACTATACTATTTCTTCCTAATCTAATCTTATATTTCTAAATAAATAAGTTTTCCTTGCCTATCCGTCTCCCCTTCGAATCACCCTGGATCCACCGGGGCTGGACCCCGGCAGGAATGAACATAGTAGCAAAGTTCTGAGATTTCACTGATTTCAGGTCCCTGCTCCTCTCCTGCCCTCCTGTCTATAAGACTTGAAATTTTAATTTATAAATTCTTCCCTGGTTATCTTAGATCATAGAAATTTTTCCTTTGAACTTAATGAGCTTTATATTTGCACCTTGAAATGACCCTAAACTATATTATACTCTCCAAACCTTCAATAAATTTAGGAGTGACCTATCTACAGATATACCATTCACAGTGTCTAGTGCAGGTCTAGGTATATAATTATTTATATTGATTGATGGGTAAAATGGGAGTAGATTGATACATAAGCATATAAAGGTAATCTAAAGTATAATGCAAACATTATTGGTGCATTAAAATTAAAACCAAACACATGGGAGAAAGAACCTTTTGATATCCATTACGATAATATATGTAAAATAATTCTATAAAGCACTAATCAACTGTAAAGCCTCATCAAAAAATAAACTCCCAGAGGAGTTTTGTTCATTTGAGGAACTATTGTTCTGAGAGAATAAACTGTTCCTAACTCTAAAATAGGAAAGCTTTCCTTTTCCCAAAGCATTAGGATATTTGTGCTCTTACAGACTTGGCATGAGAGACGTGATACTCTTGCATTAGGTTCCACAGTGAATGTGCTCTTTGCAAATCCTTGCAAAGCTGGCTCTTTCCTGTCAGTTTGGTCTCAGCTAAAATGCTTCCTTAAAATGGGCTTCCTTGACCACTCCAAAATAATACAGTGCTCCACCTCTCACTGGATTTTCTTCAAAGCTCACCTTTATTTCAAATTAAAAGACTACTTTTAATTTTTTTTTCTGTTTATTCATTTATCATATATCTCCCTCTGGCACAAGTTCTATGAGACTATGGACTGATCTTCTACAGGTCTGTATGTCCAATTACTAAGAAATATTTATAAATTAAATAATAAAATTCTCCAAAGTAAATTTACTTACAAACTTCACTTGAATTTAATAGCAGGTTTATTTCATTTCCTCAAACCCAGGATATATAATTTAAATGATCCTTAAAATTTCAAGACGTGAAATAGTTTTGGAAGTTATTTAACTCTCCCTTTCCATCAAGGGAAAAAAAAATGGGACCTTAATTTATAAAATAAATAGTTCAAAGTCAATTCACTGAGCACATATTTAGATACAAAAAGGATGTTAAACATTTCATTATCAAAATATCTTAGGTGCACTTTAAATGTAAATCAGCAGCATAATTGACTTAATTATCAGTGCCATTTTGTATGATTAAGTACACTTAATGGGAAGCTTTAGTAAAATATGGCCATGACAGGAAGTGTCAAACTTTTCCATGCAATAATTCTGAGCACATTAAACTCTCCAGAAAGTTCTTTCTATTGCCATAAATTCAAACAGTTAAATTGAGGTTCTTCATATTTAGAATCATAAAGATTTTTATAGTTAATGTGAATATACATTATAGTTAATGTGAATATAGTTAATATTTCTTCCCTGCACATTATCAGAGAAGAATCAAAAAAACAGTCAGGATTAGTGTATTTTACAAAAGAGACATTTCAGATATTTGTCCCTAATGAAGGTTGTTGGTTTCTTAATGTGCTAAAATTCAGTAAAAAGCTAAGTGAATCTGGTTTATTGCTATTGCCTCCTACAAGGAAATTCTGCATAGTATCTTTGAAACGTACCTGCATTTGTCAAAGGAAAACATTGTCCAAAATGTTTTTATCAAGTTTTAGAAATCATAGATTCTCTTTTCTGTATCTTTGCTTCCATTTAATGGTTTAATTCAAGAAAACAGCACCAAAATTTAGAGTAATCTTAAAATTTATCCCAGTGAGTATTTCTGAATAAATCCCATAAAGAATTATTCAACTCTGGTTTATATATTAATGGAAATAAAATGCAGATTTTACAGATTACTATTTTCATATAATCTTAACTCCATTTTCCCCATTTTATGTATTTCATACATACCCATCTTCCAACTCTCATAATTCCTGAATTTTCTTAATTATCTAACACCTTCTGGATGTCTGGTGAGTCTTCTGCACTGCAGGCAGATTCTTTACCATCTGAGCCCCCTGATAACCATATCTCTCAACACTCATTTGCAATAGATATTATATTATAAACTTTTAAAAATAAATATATTTATTATTATACTATATACTTTATATGAACTACAACTAACTTATATCTGGGTCTTCATGAATATTTAACTATTTGCACTCACACTCACATATACATAAATTTATACAAGTAGATAGATGATAGATGGATAAAATAAACAGCAAACAGAATAAGTGAATTTCAGATGCCAATATATGCAGGCTGACAAATATAGTGTACATTTACATTATCAGAGAAACACTCTCATGATAAGAATTCAGGTCACAAAAAAGAAGCAGTGAATGTCATCAGTTCAAGAAGGCACTAAACTGTGAGCAGTACTATTACCTCCAAAAAATATTTTTTTTAATAAAAAAATCACTTTTAGAGATAACTAAGTGACTATAAAAGGGAAAAGTCAGCCAAAGTTGCTCAGTAGTGTCCGACTCTGCGACCCCAAGGACTACACAGTTCATGGAATTCTCCAGACCAAGATACTGGGGTGGGTAGCCTTTCCCTTCTCCAGGGGATCTTCCCAACCCATGGATTGAACCCAAGTCTCCTGCATTGCAGGTGGGTTCTTTACCAGCTGAGCCACAAGGGAAGCCCTATAAAAGAGAACCAGAGATTAATAGCAAATTCTAGTGTACCTAATTCCCTACAATGATTTATATTTCTAAAACAAAGTACATCTCAATGTAGCATATGTTTCTGAGGTTAAACACTACATGGATGACTATCCAATATAATATCTATTCTCATATTTTGCTTTTATGAACTAGAAAGTTCAAATGAAGAAATATAGTTATCAAAATGACCAAGCCTTAGGGTATTATAACTTTAAAAGCAAAACAAGTTCTGCTAACATTTTCTAACATTATCCTAAAGTTTCTCTTTTGCTGTCTCGCATACAGGGTTATCGTTACCATCTTTCTAAATTCCATATATATCTAATTTTCCTGTTGTTCACTTGTGTTTTCTAAAGGAGCAAGGAAATCAAGTATGCATTATGGCTAACATTCAAAATAAAATTCTAACACATTTATTTTAGCAAATAGAGTTTTCTATATGTATCTAAATTAAATATTGTATGATCCTATTGACCCAATGTTCTGAAATATATATAATAGATGTAATACAGTCTCTAGAAACAATGTCTTAGCTACCCCTTACCTAAAAGTATCTTATTCTATAATTTCAATTAAACAAAGAATAAAGAGACTGAAGAGATATGTTTAAACAACTGTTTAAGTTAGAGTGGTGGCCCAAATGCCAGAAAATCTCATTGTAAGCACAGAAGTAAAAATTGTAAGCCATCTGCAGCATGTTTAAGGTTTATCCTGCACCAGATAGATAACTTTAGAGTAGTTTCATGGACTAAATAATTGCTAGTGGTTTATATTCTTATGGAGGTATACATGAACAAAATCTTTTAGACTTTTATGTCTGTTTATGACCACTTAGACTTTAAAAGAGGCTAATAAGATACAAACTTTCAATTATAAGTTCTAACATCTAATGTACAGTTTGGTGACTACAGTTAATAATTCTGTTACATATCTGAAATTTGTTAATAGTAGATCTTAACTATGTGAGGTGATGAATATGTTAGTTAGCTTGATTGTGGTAATCATTTCCCACATCACGTATGTATAGCATCATGTTGTAAAACTCAAATAGATACAATTTTTGCCAATATATCCGGGGTAGGGAAAGAGGCTAAGAAGTTTCTATGTTAATATTACGTCAGTACTTCATAATATTTAAATAAAAGTGTTCTACAAAACCATCTTCACCAAAATTGGTGATAACACATGAACTTAGATTAAGTTAATTTAGTTAAAAGATTTCTATTATAGTCTGGTCTCTATGACTAGCCAAATAAAACAAAAACAGTCAAGTTTTACATACTGACAGACAATCCAATATGCTCAAATTTACATGAATTAAATTTAAATAAAGCAAACAGTTCTAACAGATATAACTCAACTAGACTTTTGTCAAAATTTATTTCTATTTAATAAATTATTATGATTGACATTTTCAGTTGTAAAAATTATAATTGCATGGATTTTTTAAGAAAAATTCATTACTTTGAATAATATCACAAACCTTAGTACTACAATCCCCCAAAAATTTACAAACTTTTCACCTCATTTACCAAGCTATTCTGTTCGATAAGAACCTCTGCCTTTTATTTTTCCATTATATATTATGTCAACTTAAATTTCTTTTCTATTTCATTGCTTGTGAAATTTCGATATAAATGGACTTCACATCATGAAACGTTCTTCAGATAAATATATTGCTACTTTTATAGTGATCTAGAAGAAAAGAAAATTGGGGCATTTGAAGTAAATCCCATTCTGTTAATTAAACTACTGATTGTTGTCAAAAGAGCTTATTTTTTTTTTTAAAGAGCTTATTTTTAAGGGTAGTGATAATAATAAAATTTCCATAGTATGGTACAGTTAATAAAAAATTCAATAAGTATTGTCTTATTTAACCTACATAGTTTTCCTGAGAGGTAGATGGTTAGAATCATACTGAGGGTATGTAAAAAGAAACTAGGCTAAGATACAATGAGAATCTCAGCTAGACTATAGAAGTCTATAGCTGACTGGATATCATCAGTTACATTTTTTCTTCATTTGTTTCTCTTTGGAAGATGTTTCTCTTTTTCTCTGTGTGTGTGTGTGTTTGTGTGTGTGTGTGCACACGTGCATGCGTGTATGCTTTAATACTTATCAACTTTACTGAAGTATATTTAACATACACTGGACTTGTCAACTACAAATTGGAACTTGCCATGGGTACCCACTTGTCAATGCAGGAAACGTAAGAGATGCAGGTTCAATCCCTAGGTTGGGAAGATCCCTTGGAGTAGGAAATGGCAACCCACTCCAGTATTCTTACTGGGAGAATTCCCATGGACAGAGGAGCCTGGTGAGCTACAGTGCCACGTGGCTGTAAGAGTTGGACATGACTGAAGCAACTTAGCACACACATGGGCACTTGCCATCTTCCTCTTACAAGGATTAAATTATGTGCTGCTGCAATTGCTGATCTCCAACATCTCCTGAAGGAGTTCAGGGTGGAGAGCAAAAATGAGACACTTTGTGCTCCAGGAAAACTAGCAGGTCAGGTCTTTAGATATGTATTTTTAGGTCGATTTTATATGCCCATTTTTGTATCTCCTCATATCTAGAAGAGAACTAAAATCCTTAATGGTAATAGCTGTTTCTTGTGACTAGCAGAAGCTTCACAAGATCAGTAGAAAGTTTCTGGAAAAATATGTATTTGATTCCATGTATTCCCCCTTTACCAAAAGCACATATATACTGACTGACCTTTCCCCCCTGCCTCTTTGGAACAGTTTCTCAAAGCTATCTGAGGTGCTGTCTCCCATGCTCAGTCCTCATTTTGTCCCCAGTAAAACTTAACTCACAACTCTCATGTTGTGCATATTTTTAAGTTGACAAATTAAGTGATGCTGACTAGTGTCATGAGTTGTTCAAAACCGCACAGCATAGACCATTAAAACAATAACACCTGCCACCTGTGACGCAATTTATGTGTGACAAATGGACACCATCGCATTTAATAGTCCCCTGCTGCTGCTGCTAAGTCGCTTCAGTCATGTCCGACTCTGTGCGACCCCATAGACGGCAGCCCACCAGGGTCCTCCATCCCTGGGATTCTCCAGGCAAGAACACTGGAGTGGGTTGCCATTTCCTTCTCCACTGCATGAAAGTGAAAAGTGAAAGTGAAGTCACTCAGTCGTGTCTGACCCTCAGCAACCCCATGGACTGCAGCCTTCCAGGCTCCTCCTTCCATGGGATTTTCCAGGCAAGAGGACTGGAGTGGGCTAGAACAAATCAAAAAAGTGATGTAATCTTTCTTACATATATGGACAAACTAGAGCTTAGGAGACCTGATGCCTTACCCTCACACAGATAATAGGTTCTAGAACCTTGGTCTTGAACCCGCGATGCCTCCTTCCAGACCATACTTGTAACCTTCCCTTGTAGCTCAGTTGGTAAAGAATCTGCCTGCAATGCAGGAGATGTGGATTCAATTCCTAGCTTGAGAAGATCCCCTGGAGAAGGAAATGGCAACCCACTCCACTATTCTTGCCTAGAAAAATCCCATGGACAGAGGAGCCTGGCAGGCTACAGTCCATAGGGTCATAAGAGTCAGACCCGACTTAGCGACTAAACCACAACCACCACATTTCAGGGCAGGGGGACACTCTTCTGAGTCCTTTGCTGCCTTCTGACTTTTTACGACTTAATTGGTTCTACAGTGCAGATTATCTCATATATTGTGTGCTTTTAGAAATACTGCCCTGTGCTAGTGCCTCATGCAAAGCAAGGACTTTTGGTGGTGATGCTTTTTGGATGGTACTGATGCTGCCATCAGGGATATTATTTAAAGATAGATGACACCTTTGATGATAAATTCATATTATACTGGGTTAATTTCATCATAAACTATTTTACATGGATATTCATTTCTGAGTTCCTCCTATCTAGAATTTCAACCACTAAGAATTTCCAACATCTGCTGCTTCATATTCCTCTTCCCTTCCTTAGTTTTTTTCTCTTAAACACTATTACTAACATAGTAACATATTTTATTTCTCTTGTTCACTGTCTGTATCCTTCACTAAAATATAAGTTCCATAGGACACACATTTTTGTCTATTTTGTTCACAACTCTATGCCCTGCACCTATTGAGCAGGAAATAAATATCAGTTAAAAATTAACATCTATATTTTAGGACTTATGTTATTTTGATGATTGTTGTATAATGAAGTGGAAAACAGTATCTGAGACTAATTTTTCATGAGCACTTGAATCTACTTGTACGTATTTTCACTGGACGTGTATTACGCATAGGAGGCTACAGCCTATTAGAAAAAGATTAAATCACTAGATGAGACCACATTCTCAGTATTCTGGAAGAAGATTGCATTTATATATTAACTTCTCCTCTTTCTCCTGATGATACCACTGTTTTGGGCGTTGTCATGTTATGGAGAGATGAATCTGATTAGGACAATAGTGCTCTAGAAATCAGCAGCACAGTCACTGGTCTCAGAATGCTGGGGTTCAATTTTCAACTGTTCTACTTACTAGTTACATACATATTAGAAGTCACTATTATTTTATGCCAAGAACTTTTATCCAGAGACTTCAAGTGTTTTTTCAATGCTTTGAAACTGTATTTAAACCTATGGTGTACAGGAGACTAGATGCTTCTTTCTTTGAAGGTCTATCATTTTGATCAGATATTCAAAGTCTGTCAGTATTTACAATACTTTGGGCATCAAAGATCAAGTGGTACTGTTATAAATAAATCCCCTAAAGGATATACCTTTGGATTGACTTAAATATCTATAAACCAGCCATAATAATAATATTTTGCAGGCATTTAATACTTCTCGGTTTTTCATCCTCAAGTCTACATAGACCAGAGCTTTATAAGACAACTATATCTTTCAGTTCAGTTCAATTCAGTCGCTCAGTCATGTCCGACTCTTTGGACCTCATGAACCACAACAGGCCAGGACTCCCGGTCCATCACCAACTACTGGAGTTGACCCAAACTCATGTCCATTGAGTCGGTGATGCCATCCAACCATCTCATCCTCTGTCATCCCCTTCTCCTCCTGCCCTCAATCTTTCCCAGCATCAGGATCTTTTCAAATGAGTCAGCACTTTCAAATGAGTCAGGTGGCCAAAGTATTGGAGTTTCAGCTTCAACATCAGTCCTTCCAATGAATGCCCAGGACTGATCTCCTTTAGGATGGACTGGTTGGATCTCATTGCAATTCAAGGGACTTTCAAGAGTCTACTCCAACAACACAGTTCAAAAGTGTCAATTCTTGAGTGCTCAGGTTTCTTTATAGTCCAACTGACACATCCATACATGACTACTGGAAAAACCACAGCCTTGACAAGATGGACCTTTGTTGACAAGGTAATGTCTCTGCTTTTTAATATGCCGTCTAGGTTGGTAACTTTCCTTCCAAGGAGTAAGCATCTTTTAATTTCATGGCTGCAGCCACCATCTGCAGTGATTTTGGAGCCCCCAAAAATAGAGTCAGCCACTGTTTCCCCATCTATTTGCCATAAAGTGATGGGACTGGATGCCATGATCTTCGTTTTCTGAATGTTGAGCTTTAAGCCCACTTTTTCACTCTCCTCTTTCAATTTCATCAAGAGGCTCTTTGGTTCTTCTTCACATTCTTCCATCTTTACTACTATTATAATCACCTTTTCACAGTTGATATTAAATAACTGTCTATATATGGCCTCCACAGGTGGTTCAATGGTAAAGAACCTGCCTGCAATGCAGGAGACAGGAGTTTGATCCCTGGGTTAGGAAGATCCCCTGGAGAAGGAAATGACAACTCCAGTATTCCTGTCTGGGAAATCCCATGGACAGAGGAGTCTGGTGGACGCCAGTCCATGGGGTTGCAAAGATTTAGACATGAATTGATGCTTTTGAACTGTGGTTTTGGAGAAGACTCTTGAGAGTTCCTTGGACTGCTAGGAGATCCAACCAGTCCATTCTGAAGGAGATCAGCCCTGGGTGTTCTTTGGAAGGAATGATGCTAAAACTCCAGTACTTTGGCCACCTCATGCAAAGAGTTGACTCATTGGAAAAGACTCTGATGCTGGGAGGGATTGGGGGCAGGAGGAAAAGGGGATGACAGAGGATGAGATGGCTGGATGGCATCAATGACTCGATGGATGTGAGTTTGAGTGAACTCCAGGAGTTGGTGATGGACAGGGAGGCCTGGTGTGCTGCGATTCATGGGGTCGCAGAGTCGGACGCAACCGAGAGACTGAACTGAACTGAACTGAAGTGACTACACAATAAAAATTTTCCTATACTAACATGACAGTGACAAGAAAACCTTATGTATAAAACAAACATCTACTACATTTTACTGACAATAATGCCTGTGTGTTGCTTCTTTGAGAGCAAAAGTGTGTTATCTTGCTTCAGTCGTGTCTGACTCTTTGCAGCCCCATGGACTGTAGCCTGCCAGGTTCGTCTGTCCATGGGATTCTACAGGCAAGAATACTGGAGTGGTTGTCCATGCCCTTCTCCAGGGGATCTTCCTTACACAGGGACTGAACCTGAGTCTCATGTCTCCTGCACTGGCAGATGGGTTGAACCATCTGGAAAGGCCTATGAGAGTAAAAGCACCAGGCCTTATTCATTTTTGCAGCCTCAGTATCTGTAAAGTGTAGTAAATATACTACATGTTCCGTATGTTTGCTGTATAATAATTAAGCTGGATATTAGACACAGCTCTTCTGAATATGAATCCCTAACATATTCTCATTTCATTAAGTCACACATCTTTTTATGAAATTAATTTAAAGGAGAGTGTCATCCCTTTGCTAATATATTGTTCTAGCATTTTCTCTTATTCAACATCTTCCTCAGCCAGGGTACCAGCTATTAAATAAACACATATCCATGTCACACAAAGAAAGTAAAACACAAATCAAGAGACTAATAAAGAGCAAAATACACACTTTGTTTCTGCTGATAATATACGGAAACTAAAGACAATGAATGTTTTAAACATTCAAAGAACATTCGCTTATGAGTACTTCACTTCTTACAAAGAAGATGTATCATATTATTCCACTAAATTCTTTCCTAAGTAGATTCTTCCCTAACGCATCTTTCAATCAGTTAGGTGAAGATCACCCATCCAATCTGAGAGCTCTGAGATGAAGGTAAGGGGAGTGTATTGACAGAGAATCAAGCTTAACAGGTGAGCAGAAAGAAGGTGAATAAGACTGTTAGAAAAGAAGAGGAAAAAGATGAGCAACAGGATCACTAGATATTACTAATGTTGCTATGTTGGTTTTTTTCCTTATGAATTTCAACCACAGCATTCAAGGAATATTGGTTAATTAATGTGTAAATACTCTCTTCATTAAGTCTAAGGATATGAGAAAACTGTTTTTAATCTTTTGAATATACTTTCTTTCCTTTCTAACTCCCTTCCTTCCATCTTTTTTCTTCTTCCTTTTTTTCACTGTTAGCTTTTACATTCTGTACTTAGAGAACTACAGTGAGTAAAAAATTTGGTTCTCCAAATGTTCCAAAGATTGTGCAAAGATAAATCACATACTTGACAGGAAGAAGATATTCCTAAGTATGCTATTAAGCCTTGTGGGGCAAGTTCCACTGGACTATAAATATATAAACAAATATAGAAAGAATAAAATTCCATTAACTAATGATCTCAGACACTGGACTGTAAAGAAGATTTATAGGCAAAAAGTTGTATAATAAAGACATCCTAGTGCTTCTAAAATAATCCATATTATTCAAGATCCATTAAATTTCACATTATATAAACTCAAAGTAATTCTTATTCTCAGATTTTGACATTTGCTTATATAACATCAAATATATTTATATTTGTGAATGATAAAGCTTACTTTCTAAATGAGAAATTAAAAGGCATAACTCTTGAACTTCATAGATAAATATATCTAAACTGTAATAATTTTAATGCAGCAAAACAATAGTGTTTCAAATAACATGTCAAATTATAGAAAGGAAAAAACAATAGTATTACTAATTTAATTTTTAAATGATATTGAATGTGGTTTGAAGAAAAAAAAAAGTATGTTATTCCTCATGATTTCTTAGTAAGAAGGAACATTTATGTGTTCATATTTAAAATTTTCAAATGCAACATTAAAATTATTAATATACTTCCTAGTATCAGATATATGATGGATTAATTCTTAATTTTTGTTTATTTGGAAGGCCATTTAAAAAGTACATTTTCATACAACTCATTCATCAAACAATAATGTCTATGATTGTGAAAACATTCATGCTATTTGAATTATCCAGAATGCCTCTGAACACAGGTTATTCTTAAAGGTATTTGAGAATAACCTCAAGCAGCACTTGTAAATACAGATTTTGTAACACTTTCAAGTTTCAGTTCAAAAATACCAAGTGATCTTTAGGGTAATGTTTTATTTCAAAAATAAAGCCCTTCTTTAATTAAAAAACTAAAAGCCCTAATACCTTTGAACTATGTATACAAGAATTACTTTGAAAATTTTTAAAATGCCTCTAATTTCCCATTTAATGGTAAATATTGCATGCAAAAAGACTCTAGCTTCTAAACAAGTATTAAAATGACCAACTGATCAGTAATTTGTATCACTTCACAAAAAAGATCTGACAGTAAATTACTGAGTCTACACATGCATGCTACAGCATAGTATGTTCAGAGTCAAAAAATAAAGTAAAATGAAATTACCCTAAAAGACATTTCAAGATTCTCTCCACCCCAGATATCCATTCCTGCATCGTAAGTTCCTATCTCTTCAAAGTAGTTTCTGTCAATAGAAAATAGGCCACCAGCCATAGTTGGGGTCCTAGTTGAAAAAAAACAAAAACAAAAGAATATCTTTTGAAAACAATATGTGGAGTTTAATGAAACTATAGCAAGTATTTCTGAAACATTTTAAATAAAAAGCAGTACACTTAAAAATTTCAAACTGGAAACATAAAGCCAAATTATAAGAGGTTTTAAAATTAATAAACAGCATTTTTTTCACATTTTCTGTAAAACTAAACTTAGATTAGCCTATAGTTTTTCTTATGGGTGATCAAATAGATATAAGGAACACTGGCCATTTAAGACAGGGGCATATACATACTGTGTGAAAGGCATAGTGAAGAGAAATCTGTGTTCTTATCACTATCCTTAAAGAGCTGAACTAGTCATGCAACTTCTAGTTGTGATCCTGTCATCTAATTATAAATTTTATTTTAATATGAACTCCAGAAACTTATGGAAATGGTTTCTCTATGTAAAGATCTACAATCTATTTGAATAGGAAAAATAACTGCTGTGAAATATTTATAGGCATTAAGTATCTAATAATAGTTACATAAGTATCATAATAACTTCACATCTAATTGTCTACAGCTAATTGTTTTACCTAATTAAAATGATAAAATGAATCATATAACCCTATAGACAAACATAAATCCTGTATACTATTCACGGTTTTAGAAGGACATTTGGCACAGATCCAAAACTTTTTACTAGGAATAAATGATTTTGGTTCTCACATTCAAACTTTCTCTGTAGAAACTAAGAAATCAGGTGCTAACTTTCACAAGGAATAATTATTGATCTTAAAAGATTAATTAAAATCAGTCGTTAATATGTGACCTACACAAAGTCTTTCTGTAAAAGCAGACATTGAAACTGAAAAAGAAAGTTCTAGTTCACAAATGAATCTATCTATACAACCAATGATTATTTCTGAATAGAGATTTTCAAGCTTCATAGCACATTAGCAGCACCTGACATACCCTGAAAAAACTACACTTCCATGTTTGGGTAATTCTCTCAGGTTTAGATTTAATTGGCCGGGAATGGGTCCAGATCTTTGATACTGTGTAAAGGTCCTAAGTGATTCTGTGCTGCTAAATTTACTAGATCGGAAACACTGGTCTAGTAACTTAGATTTAGGATGTTCATTCAGGTACACTTGACCCTTGAACAATGTGGGTTTGAACTGCTTGGGGCCACTTCTATGCAAATAGTTTAAACAGTAAATGCCATACTTCTACACAATCCAGTGTTGGGTGAGTCATCTGATGTGGAGGAACCTTGGATACCAAGGGCCTGGTATAAAGTATACCCAGATTAACTTCTGTGTTATTCAATGGCAGTTTGAGATTGTTAGAAAACTCAATGTTTTTTCTCAAAATTATGTCCTCTTCTGCCATAGGATGTGCTCATGTCCTCTAACTGAACAGTGTATTTCATTGAAAAACCTCAATATAATATTGTTCTTGGATACCTACCATATCACAGAGTTCTCTATTTCTCCCAGTGCTATCACTGTTTCACACTCAGGCAACTAACTGTCCATCAGTTGCAGCAGCAGAGCCTCACTTGGTCTGAGCTGTTTTATTGCTTCAAATCTTGCTGGGTTCCTATCATGGACAGTGTCATTGACCTACTGAGTTGTAATGAGAAAGAGTAACAAAGCTAAGCAGATGCTAATTATGAAGTAGCCATGACCCTCACATGACTGGGGTTTTTGAAGCCCATGGAAATAACTATGTAAGGTACCACACTGCTGAATACTCTATTTAATGAAATGAGGAACAGAAATTGCTACAATTATCCTATTGTAATGTAACTAAGTGCTTAAGAATGTTAAATGGTGCAATTTTAATGATCAGTTCAGAGTGCCCATTCACTTGGATATTTACTAGTAAAGAACAAATGCATTTAACTTAAATACATGAATTGAATTTCATCTTATAGTTGGTGATGATTCCTACAAATATGTGAGAAATATATAATAAATGGCAACAATAAATTACATTTTAACCATAAGAATGGCTCAAATAAGTTTCACTTTTAAAGTAATAAAATCTTTTAAAAATTTGCAATTGCTCAAAAAAAAAAAAAATCTTGTATTTTTCTGAAGATGGATCCTACTAGGACTTTTTCTTTTCTGTGTATTTGAAATAGCAGTTAGCTCTCTCAAACAGTTCAGAGATATTATTCTGCCTTAAATAATATCTACAGCCATAGCCAGTGCTGTGTAGCATGTTCTATTCTAAGTTAACTGCTCTGTAATGTCACCCATGAACTATTTACATATACCTGTGCAGACCTTAAGTGTTCAGGGTATTTAGAAAATATAAAACCTTGATTATAGTTGAATTAGCTAAGATGATCTTTTTAAGCATCTCTACAATGTCACACCAAACAATTCAATCAATTATATTGGGGGGGAAAGTAACCAGCCAAATGGCTGTGAATATTACCTACCACACAGCAAATAGGTGAAGATGAACTGAGTAAATAGAACTAAAGTACTTAGCATAGTGTCTGGCACATTATAAATAGTTAATAAGGCTTGGTAGTAAATCTTTATAGTTGCTAATGTTAATCATTCTAACAAAAGTCTTAAGTGTCCTTTAATTAATTTTGGCTCCCCATATACATGCCCTCATTTTGGAATGCAAAATCATCTAATAATACTTCAGATCCAAGATGCTGAACTTTGAAATCTGCTGCACTAAATACAAGCTTCAATTTTTTAATGCTTCCTATTTAAATCCTACGGAAGTCCCTTTGATGATATGGTTCTTTAGCTACTTCATATTCTCACAGACTATCTCCCTTTACAAATCATTTACTTCCCTCCTCCCACCCACTCTCCAAGATCCTATTATGTCAGTAAACACCTAGCTAAGCACACTAGGTTCGCTCTCCTTGCCTGACTACATTCTTTTTATAAATATTAATATTACACAGACAAAGGTCTGTATAGTCAAAGCTATGGTTTTTCCAGTAGTCACATATGGATGTGAGAGTTGGACCATAAAGAAGGCTGAGCACTGAAGAATTGATGTTTTTGAATTATGGTGTTGGTGAAGACTCTTGAGAGTCCCTTGGACTGCAAGATCAAACAAGTCAATCCTAAAGGAAAGCAGTCCTGAATATTCATTGGAAGGACTGATGCTGAAGCTGAAGCTCCAATACTTTGGCCACCTGATGAGAAGAGCTGACTGATGCTAGGAAAGATAAAAGGTAGGAGGAGAAGGGGATGACAGAGGACAAGATGGTTGGATGGCATCACTGACTCAATGGACTTGAGATTAGGCAAACTCCGGGAGATGTTGAAGGACAGGGAAATCTGGCCTGTTGCAGTGCACGGGGTCAGAAAGAGTCATTCAGGACCAAGCACCTGAACAACAAGAAATATTAGTTCTTGGGTAAACTTACCATTCCTCATCCACTTCTGTTCCTAAAACCTCGAGAATCATTGAAATAGCAATAAGCTGAGGTCATCTGGTCATGATAAAAGTCCATGTTATTGACTCTCTGCTCAGGCCACGAACAGCCAACAATCCTTTTATCTGCTTACTTGTTTACTTTGTCTCATCTTATATGAATCTTCCCCCAAAGTTTCAGACTCTTCTCAAAAAACTGAAGATTAAGGCAGTGCATAAATTCTAAACTCTCTCAGTCATGAACTCTAACCTCTCTCAATCTCTATGTTAATATTGTGTGTTTCTCAGGGCCTCTTCCTTCTTCTTGTCTCGGTGGGGGGTCGGGGGATGTCTCCTCCCCTCTGAATGTGGAATAGTATTCATTCTTTTGCCTCAGTCAGCTCTTTTCTGACTATACGCACACTTTTTCTTTTTGTTTTCTTTTTAAATCACACATTGATTGACTAAGCTTCAACAATATTGTGTATTTTACAAATGGAAGACTTATGGCAACTCTGAGTCAAGTCTGTGCTTAGTTGCTCAGTTGTGTCTGACACTTTGTAACCCAATGGACCGTAGCCCACCAGGCTCCTCTGTCCATGGGGATTCTCCAGGAAAGAATACTGGAGTGGGCTGCCATCCCTCCTCCAGGGGATCTTCCCAACCAGGTCCATATATTGCAGGTGGATTCTTTACCGACTGAGCCACAAGGGAAGCCCTTACTGGTGTCATTTTCCCAAGAGCATTTGCCTACACCATGTCTCTGGGTCAATTTTGGTAAATTCATAGTATTTCAAACATTTAAATTATTTTTATATTTACTACGCTGATCTGTAATCAGTTATCTTTGACATTACTATTGTAGTTTGGGCACCATGAACCACGCCCTTATAAAACAGGCAACTTAATCAATTAATGAAGACCTACAAGACCTTCTAGAACTAACACCAAAAAAAAAAAAAAAAATGTCCTTTTCATTATAGGGAACTGAAATGCAAAAGTAGGAAGTCAAGAAACACCTGGAGTAACAGGCAAATTTGGCCTTGGAGTATGGAATGAACCAGGGCAAAGGCTAACAAACTTTTGCCAAGAGAACACACTGGTCATAGCAAATACCTTCTTCCAACAACACAAGAGACAACTCTACACGTGGACATCACCAGATGGTCAATACCGAAATCAGATGGATTATAATCTTTGCAGCCAAAGATGGAGACGCTATATACAGTCAGCAAAAACAAGACTGGCAGCTGATTGTGGCTCGGGTCATGAACTCCTTATTGCAAAATTCAGACTTAAATTGAAGAAAGTAGGGAAAACCACTCGACCATTCAGGTATGACCTAAATGAAATCCTTTACAATTATACAGTGGAAGTGACAAATAGATTCAAGGGATTAGATCTGATAGAGTGCCTGAAGAACTATGGACAGAGGTTCTGACATTGTACAGGAGGTAGTGATCAAAACCATCCCCAAGAAAAAGAAATGTAAAATGGCAAAATGGTTGTCTGAGGAGGCCTTACAAATAGCTGTGAAAAGAAGAGAAGCAAAGGCAAAAGAGAAAAGGAAAGATATACCCATCTGAATGCAGAGTTCCAAAGAATAGCAAGGATAAGAAAGACTTCCTCAGTAAACAATACAAAGAAATAGAGGAAAACAATAGGATGGAAAGACTAGAGATCTCTTAAGAAAATTAGAGATCTCTTCAAAGCAACATTTCATGCAAAGATGGACACAATAAAGGACAGAAATGTTATGGACCTAACAGAACCAGAAAATATTAAGAAGAGGTGACAAGAATACACAGAACTATACAAAAAAGATCTTAATGACCCAGATAACCATGATGGTGTGATCACTCAACTAGAGCCTGACATCCTGGAGTGTTACGTCAAGTGGCCTTAGGAAGCACCACTACGAATAAATCTAGTAGAGATGATGGAATTCCAGCTGAGGTATTTCAAATCCTAAAAGATGATGCAATGAAAGTGCTGCACTCAATATGCCAGTAAATTTGGAAAATTCAGCAGTGGCCACAGGAATGGAAAAAGTGTTTTGATTCCAATCTCAAAGAAAAGCAATGCCAAAGAATGTTCAAACTACCACACAATTGCACTCATTTCACACACTAGCAAGGTAATGCTCAAAATTCTCCAAACTAGGCTTCAAAAGTTCATGAACCAAAAACTTCCAGTGGATTCAAGCTGGATTTAGAAAAGGGAGAGGAACCACAGATCAAATTGCCAACACCCTTTGGATCATAGAAAAAGCAAAAGAATTCCAGAAAAACATCTACTTCTGGGTCATTAACTATGCCAAAGCTTTTAACTGTGTGGATCAAAACAAACTGTGGAAAATTCTTAAAGAGATGGGAATACCAG
This sequence comes from Oryx dammah, assembly GCF_014754425.2. NCBI lineage: Eukaryota > Metazoa > Chordata > Mammalia > Artiodactyla > Bovidae > Oryx > Oryx dammah. The sequence continues at coordinate 93,978,877 of NW_024070211.1, read as the reverse complement.
AACACCTTACCTGCCTCCTGAGAAACCTGTGTGCAGGTCAAGAAGCAACAGCTAGAACAGGACATGGAACAATGGACTGGTTCCAAATTGGGAAAGGAATACATCAAGGCTGTATATTGCATCCTGCTTCTATGCACTTTAACTTCTATGTAGGGTACATCATGTGAAATGCTGGGCTGGATGAAGTAGAAGCTGGAATCAAGAAAGCCAGAGAAAATACCAATAACCTCAGATATGCAGATGACACCACCATTATCACAGAAAGCAAAGAGGAACTAAAGAGCCTCTTGAAGGTGAAACAAGAATGTGAAAAAGCTGGCTTAAAAGTCAATATTCAAAAAATGAAGATCATGGCATCTGGTCCTATCACTTCATGGCAAATAGGTGGGGAAACAATGGAAACAGTGACAGACTTTATTTTCTTGGGCTCCAAAAGCACTGCAGATGATTATTGCAGGCATGAAATTAAAAGTCACTTGTTCCTTGGAAGAAAAGCTATGAGTGACCTAGATAGCATATTAAAAAGCAGAGACTTTCCCACAAGTACCACATAGTCAAAGCTATGGTGTTTCCAGTATTCATGTAGCCTATAGTCCACTATTCATGGATTATAAAGAAGGCTGAGCATAGAAGAATTGATGCTTTTGAACTGTGGTGTTGGAGAAAACTCTTGAAATTCCCTTGGACTGAAAGGAGATCAAATCAATCAATCCTAAAGAAATTCAACCCTGAATATTCACTGGAAGAACTGATGCTGAAACTCCAAATACTTTTGCCACCTGATGTGAAGAGCCAACTCGTAAGAAAAGGCCCTAATGCTGGGAAAGATTGAAGGTAGGAGAAGAAGGGGATGACAGAGGATGAGATGGATGGATGGCATCACCAACTCAATGGGCATGAGTCTGAGTAAACTCTGACAGATGGTGAAGGACAGGGAAGCCTGGCATGCTGCAGTTGTAGGAGATGGTGAAGAACAGGGAAGACTGGTGTTCTGCAGTCCATGGGGTTGCAAAGAGTTGGACATGACTGAGCGAATAAACAAGAATCAATCAAAGCTGTTAGTGTCCTGACTTCAATACCATCTAACTTTTCCTCTATTTCTCTTCTTCTCCTTGGGCCTCCCTATTCCCTGAGACCAACTGGTATCCCTACAATGATTTCTAAGTGTTCAAGTGAAAGAAAAAGTCACACATATCTCACTTCAAATAAACAAGTAGAAATGAGTCAGCCTAGTGAGGAAGGTGTGATAAAAGTTAAGATAGGCCTAAAGATAGGTCTCTTGTACCAAATAGGTTGTGAATGCAAAGAAAAACTTCTTGAAGGAAATTAAAAGTGCTGCTCTAGCAAACCATGAATAATAAGAAAACAAGACAGTCTTATTGCTGATATGGAGAAAATTTGAGTGGTCTGCATAGAAAATCAAATCATCTACATTTCCTAATCAAAACTTAATCTAGAGCAAGGCCCTAACTCTCTTCACTTTTATCAAGCCAGAAAGAAGAAAGTTTGGAAGCTAGAAGAGGTTACTTTATAAAGTTTAAGGAAAGGAGCTGTCTCTATAATATAAAAATCAAAGAGAAGAGGCAAGTGCTGATGTAGAAGCTTTAAATTATATGGAACTCTAGCTGAGATAATTAAGGAAGGTCACTACACTAACAGCAGATTTTCCATGTAGATTAAACAGCCTTATATTGGCTGAAAATGCCATCTTAGCATCTACAGCTAGAAAGGAGAAGTCAATGCTTGGGTTTCAAAGCTTCATTGGATAGATAGTCTTATCAGGGGCTAGTGAAACTGGTGACTTTAAGTTGAAGCCAATGCCACTTTACTATTCTGAAAACCCTAAAGCCCTTGAGAATTGTGCTGTATCTACTCTACCTGTTACCTGTAAATGGAGCAACAAAGCCTGGATGACAACACATCTATTTACAACATGGTTTACTGAATATTTTAAGCTCACTATTGAGACCTACTGCTCAGAATAAAAGATTTCTTTCAAAATATTATTGTTCATTGACAATTCATCTGGTCACCATAGAGCTCTAATGGAGATGTACAACAACATTAATATTGTTCTCATGCCTGCTAACACAACATCCATTCTGCAGCCCATGGATCAAGCAGTACTTTTGATTTTCACGTCTTAATCTTTAAGAAATACATTTCATTAGGTTGTAGTTGTTATTGGTAGCGATTCCTCTGATGGATCTGGGAAAAATCAATTGAAAATTCTCTGGAAAAGATTCACCCTTCTAGATGCCATTAAGAACATTCACACTTCATGGGAAGAGGTCATAATATCAATATTAATAGGAATTCGGAACAAGTTAATTGCAATCCTCAAGAATGACTTTGAGGGGTTCAAGACTTCAGTGCAGGATCCAACTGCAGATGTGGTAGAAATAGCAAGAGAACTAGAATTAGAGATGGAGCCTAAAGACGTGCCTGAACTGCTGCAAACTCATAACAAAACTTGATCAGATGTGGAATTGCTTCTTATTAATGAGCAGAGAAAGTTTATTGAGATGGAATCTATTTCTGGTGAAGACTCTCTGAAAACTGGGGAATGACAACAAAGGACTTAGAAACTACATAAACTTAGTTGGTAAAGCAGTGACAGGATTTGAGAGGACTGACTCCAATTTTGAAAGGATTTCTGTAAATAAAATGTTATCTAATAACATTACATGCTACAGAGAAATAGTTCGTGAAAGGAAGAGTCAATCTATGTGGTAAGCTTTACTATGTTAAGAAATTTCTACAATCACGCCAACTTTCTAGTAAGCCCACCCTGATTTGTCAGCAGGCATCAACAGCAACATCCAGGCAAGACCCTTCACCCCTGTAGGCTCAGATAATGGTTAGAATTTTTTTAGCAAGTATTTTTTAGCTAAGGTATATACATTGTTTTAGATGCAATACTCTTGCATACTTAATAGACTACAGCATGATATAAACATAACTTTTAAATGCACCAGAAAACCAGAAAATGTATTACTCACTTTAACCCAATATTCACTTTATTGCAGCAGCCTGGAACCAAACCCACAACCTCTAAGGTATACCTGCAATCTTTCAGCTACCTGTTCATTGACTATTGAAAATGAGTTGCTCAGTCACGTCCAACTCCTTATGACTCCATAAACTGTAGCCTGCCAGCTTCCTCTATCCATGAGATTCTCTGTCCATAGGATTCTCCAAGCAAGAATACTGGAGTGGGTTGCCATTTCCTTCCCAAAGGGGTCTTCTCAACCCAGGGATCAAGCTCAGGTCTTCTCCATTGCAGGCAGATTCTTCACCAGCTGAGCCATCAGGGAAGTCTCTGTTCATTGACTATTACATCTGTATTTCATGCCTTTGATTTTTAGATTATCCCTTTGAGCTTACAAAACTGCTCAGTTAAGTTCTGTCCTAAACTACATCTTCACTCCATTCTATTGCTCATTTAAACCAGGGACATATATTTTCTATATCTTTCACTGGTGACCTTATTGAAAGGATGCTTTTAATATACTCCCTCAATTCCTCTTGACCTTCTAACTAGAATCTGGATCTTGCTCCCATCTCTGCAATAACTTCTTTCTGGAAGAGACTATTGATTATGAACTTCAATAGCCTTTCCTTTGAAAGCATTTAACACAATCTATCAGCCTTCTTGCTTGAAATTCTTTTCACCTCTGACTCCCACTGCATTGTTCTAGAGAGTTTTCCCCTTCTACCAATTTGAATATTGTATGATACTTATTGATGCCCCTTTCGTTCCATTGCTGGATGTCAGATCTCAAAATGTAGTCTTCTCAAGGGTCTCTCAGAGGACCTTTTCTATTTCTAAACTCTTTACTTGGTCTTACGCCTTTAGCGTCACCTCTGTGAGGTTGACTTAATCTAGGTAGTCTCTTCTCTCCTCTGCATTGGTTGTGCTCTTTCAATCACTCACTAGATACTTTCTTAAACAACTCCTCCTGACTCTGCTCAGTGTATATAACAGAGAAAGTGCTACCATGTCTGCTTCTCTTTCAAAGACCTCTATTTCCTTCTAAAGTCCTAAGACTTTATTCATCAGATTTTATTTCATCAAATCACCATTTAGCACCTTTATCATTTGCCTCATTCAGTCATTTCCCACGTACTTCCTCCTTTTTAAGTATTTTTTGACACTTATCTCTGTTATCCAATTTTCGTCCTTATTTCTAACTGTTATGGAATGTTCTTCCTTCTGCAGTCTGCAACTTCCAAAATGTATTCTACAAACCATAGCCGGATTAATTCCTCTAAATAAAAATTCCTCTTAAAACATTAACCAGATGTTCCAAAATCTGTATTTAAAAAATTTTAGATTTTTATATTATTTTGCCATTAGTGATCTAGAGCTACCCAATGAGCTCCTTCATTTAACTATCTTTATGTATTTAAAGTGTTTAGTGGGCTTCCCAAGTGGTGCTAGTAGTAAAGAACCTGCCTGCCAAAGCAAGAGATACAGGAGACATGGGTTCAATTGATCCCTGGATCAAGAAGATCCTCTGGAGGAGGGCATGCATCCCATTCCAGTATCCTTGCCTGGAAAAACCCATGGACAAAGGAACCTGGGGGGATACAATCCATGAGGTCACAAAGAGTTGGACATGACTGAAGCAACTAAGCATGCACACATGCAAAAAGTTCAATTGTTTGCAGTAAATGCTTCACACTTTCAAACCTTAGTACATCTGTTCATCCATTTGCCACTTAAATCTTCCTTTGTAAAGTCCCCTTAAATGTTTAAACCTGCTCCAGGTCAATGTAAAATTTATGTAGTCCATACAGGCTGGCTTTGGTACAAACCTCTTCCCTCCAGTCTGGCTGTCATCTTTCCCTTCTTCCTTGTACTATAGCACTGTTTCTCTTGAGGCAATTGTCACTTCTTACTGAGTATTATATTTATTACTATAAACATCTTACCACTTCTATAAGGACAGTTAATATATTGGTTTAATAGTAATAGACATTTATTGAATAAGTGAAATAAACAAGAAAGAATATGTATCCCCGTGTCCATACTGTAAGTCAGTTACCTGCAACTGTATTTCTGAAACTGTGGAAAAAAAAAAAATTCTTTGCTTACATCTGCTAAATTGATAATAAAGATGGCTTCATGAATTCCAGAATATTTAAAGACCTTATCATCTAGTAAGAATTTTGGGGATTGAGTTTGATAGTATTTTAGAAATAAAGATATAAAACTTTATAACAACACACAGTAATGAAGAACTTGAAAAGCAAGCATTTGACAAGGAAAAATGCTGAAGATTTTCATCAGAACTTCATAAGGCATAAGAAATTGTGATAGAATACATTTGATTATTCAGTAATGCTAAAGTGGAATGATGCATTTTCACCAATAACACGATATATCCTGTATTTTACACTGGGCTGGTATAACCACCATGTGTATGAAAAGAAGTTACACAGTAAAGAGACTCTAAGATGAAGCTAGTTAGTTTTAGGAGTATGGACTTTGTATCTGGACTGACTAGACTTGAAGCTCAATTCCACCATGTGACCTTCAGCAAGTCCCTCTTCTGTACTTTAATTTGATCATCTATAAGTTGGGGATATGCGTTAATGTATGTGATACTCTTAGAATAGTATCAGCACTAAGCAAGTACTGCACACTTAAATTTTAGTTTTAATGAAGAAGAGGAAAACATCTGTTTGTCAAGATAATAATCAGCTTTATCTTATTTTCAGACTCTAATCAATTTTTATTAGAAGTGTAATAGTTTAGGGCTTTAAAATCCCTACAGATTTGATCAACCAAATTTAACTGCAGTGTATTTAAATATCTTGTTCAGGGACCACCCCCCCAAGTAGTTGATGGTCCAGTTGAGGAAAAATTCCTTCTATATATCAGTCATCTATCTCTCCATCTAACCAGCTTCCAGTTATCCATATAACTCACACAACAAAATATTTGATATAGCTAATTTGAAAGTCTTTTCCTGATTTCAAGCTCCAAATTTATGTACCATGTTTTTCTGTGAATGTTAGTACTGCTCTTCAAAGCAATTTCTTTTAAAGTTATTGAAACATCACTTCTTCTCACTAATCCTTTGATATACTAGGATTCTATTTAATCTTACTTGGCAAATAACCATGGTCTCCGGAGAAAAGTCTGAAGATTTGTGAGACTATAGCTCAGCTTTCGGCTGTTATTTGCAGTGGTCAAATTATACAGTATCTAGACAATCAGTTTTAGCTCTGCATTAATAATATTTCTCACATATTATAAAGCATGATAAAGAGAAATGAAAAACATAAATATTTTATTTATACAAATGTGAGGCAAATAGCTGAAATAGTTCCATAAGTTTAATTTTGTTCAAGTCATAAAAAAAATAATGACTTCAATTGGTTAACCACTGTGAATGTTTAGAAAACTAAAGAAAATTTAGATACTGTGAGTTTCTCTCCTTCCTTCTGTATTCTGTCAACTATACTCAATATGAAAAAAGAAGAGAAAGAAAAGAAGCAAAGGCATAAACTATTCTTTAGTAAGTAATGAATAATTGCATGTTGAATGTAATTAAAGGTTTTTGGATAGAAAAAAGCGGAAAGTTTAGTGGAATATTGCACACAACAACACTGATTTGAACATATGTTTGAGTGAGAAGATGCAGCTTTTGGTACAGAAGAAACTGTTATTTTAAGAGTTATGCCAACTTAGGCTCTGAGCAGGAAGCTTGTTCAGATCCTGCAGAGTCTATGGAACACAGATAATTTCAAAGCTATATTTAAAGGATAAGAAAAAAATTAAAGTTCTGCCCAATAGGGACAAAAGGCTTGTTTTTCCGCCAAAGAATCCAAGAAGTACTAGAATCAAATACATTAACCTGTGCTTCAAAAGCAGAGACATTACCTTGTCGACTAAGGTCCGTCTAGTCAAGGCTATGGTTTGTCCTGTGGTCATGTATGGATGTGAGAGTTGGACTGTGAAGAAGGCTGAGCGCTGAAGAATTGATGCTTTTGAACTGTGGTGTTGGAGAAGACTCTTGAGGGTCCCTTGGACTGCAAGGAGATCCAACCAGTCCATTCTAAAGGAGATCAACCCTGGGATTTCTTTGGAAGGAATGATGCTAAAGCTGAAAACTCCAGTACTTTGGCCACCTCATGAGAAGAGTTGACTCATTGGAAAAGACTCTGATGCTGGGAGGGATTGGGGGCAGGAGGAGAAGGGGACGACAGAGGATGAGATGGCTGGATGGCATCACTGACTCGATGGATGAGTCTGAGTGAACTCTGGGAGATGGTGATGGACAGGGAGGCCTGGCGTGCTGTGATTCAAGGGGTTGCAAAGAGTCGGACACGACTGAGCGACTGAACTGAACTGAAAGACCTATAGTCCCAAAGAAGGAACAGTTTTTTTTGTTTTTCTTTTTCCTAAATCCTTTTTCATAATCCTCAGTACCTGATAAAACTCTAAACTTCCAAAGAGGATATACAGTAAATGGTGGAATTTTTTTTTTTCATTTAATGCTTCAGATGGGTCAAAATAAAAATGGGGCCAGATGTTTTAAAATGTTTTTATTAATTAATTATTCAGTATCTAAATATGATAGTTTATTTATCACCATGTAAACTTTCTGTACTAGTCTTGTTTCCATCTCATTTCAACAGATTGCTAGGAAACTCTTGCAAATTATCCCCTAAACCATTAGGAAGTAATATACTATAAAGGTGCTATTTTCTCCAAAGAATATAAAGATTCCACCTGGGATAGAATATTTTTTTCTCAAAATCAACATATATTAGATTTCAATACGAGTAGGTATGCATGTTGAACTGTTGAACATTCTTAAGTCCAACTCTTTTGAAATCTACTCTATGCACAAACTTCACTTTCTCTGTGCTGTTTCTTTAGCATCTCTTATTTTAAAGAGGTGTCTCACAGGCATTATCTCTGTTTCTTTTTTCCAATTTAAAAGTGCAATTTTCACTGGACTGAGGAAAATAAAGTCTGATAGCTAAAAACTAAGAAATATATCACGAGTTGCTACTATATAATAACAAATATTGTCTCAGATTTTACATAATAAGTGTATTTCACTTATTATACTTCCTGATATATTGGAGTCAGTGATTATTTGGGGGGAGTGGGAAATCAAACTGGCAAAAGGTATCAGGATAGTAAAACAAGTTTCATATTGCTTTAATGCATAATTCTAAAGAGACTATATTATATGCAAAAACTGTAGATCACAGATGCAAATAGCAAAAAAATAAAGACTAAAACTCTCAAGTTGAATTTGACTATCAAAAATTGAAAAAGAGCTTAGTAAATAATTTAGATATTACCAACCATTAAAATTTTTATTTGTGAAAATGTGTAATGGCATAGAAAGATACTTAGTTGATATACCAATTTTTAAACTGTGGAGAAATGTATTTGGAAAGAAATGTGCTGGAAGTAAATATAACAAAATACTAAAGAACTGGCTCACTGGTGTTCTGCTTAAAAATACAGATATTTTTCACATTTATTTTTCAATCCATGTATCTTCTACTTATATTATCAGAAATAAAGTTAAAATTACCTTTAAAATAGTCTCAAATTTCATGTAATGTTTTACAGCATTTCACAAGTTAAAGGCAAGGCAAGGAGGATAATTTTCCATTTCAGTGTTAGGAAGAATTGGTAAATTCTTAATATGAGGAGCTTGAAATAAAACTCAGATCCTCCAAAGCCAACTTCAATGCTCCTTCTGTCATATCATATTAGAAGGACACAGGAAATAATATATATGAACACTATGAGTTATTCATAATAATTGTAACCCAAGTTGTTATTAATACTATTAATTTATTTGATTTTCTTTACAAATTCCTAATTTCAGTTGAGAGAAAAATACATGTATGAGATTAGACAAGTGTTAACAAAAATGGACAAAGTCAAATGTGTCAGAAATAAAAAACTCATAATGGCATTTATGCTTCATTCATTCAATATTATGCTAGCATGGATTAGAAGACAATCTAGAACTCTTGTTTTGCTTGAGAAAAAGATTGAACATGGTACTCAAAGTAAGAATGGAGTCATACTAAGAATATTAATAATGAAAAAATGTGAAAAAAATCCATAAAGTAAGACACAAAGGGGAAAGATAAATAGACTTGATAAATAACCCTGTAGACTTTTAATTAAGTAATCTATTTTAATCAGTGAGAAATTAAAGTAGAAACTAATATCTTTATTTATTTAGGGTTACTTGCAGGGCATACTTAAGAGATAAACACAATCAATAAGATTAAAGAGTCAGGTTCTTTTTCAGAAGCACACATCTCTCTTTCAGCTGACTTTGTTTAAATCCTGTACCTCCACTCTCTCCACTTGTGCTGGCCTTTTCCTGATCCAGTAGACTTATGGCTGATGCCAGACACTGAGCAGGGCTTGTGTGTTCGATGACTTTCAAACTCAGCCATTTTTCAGGCAGTAGCCTCTAAATCAAAGATTATAAATGATTTAAAAGAGTGTGCTGTGCTTAGTTGCTCAGTCATGTCCGACTCTGTGACCCCATGGACTGTAGCCTGCCAGGCTCCTCTGTCCGTGGGGATTCTCCAGGCTAGAATACTGGAGTGCGTTGCCATGCCTTCCTCCAGGGGATCTTCCAAACCTAGGGATAGAACCCAGGTCTCCTACATTGTAGGCAAATTCTTTACCATCTGAGCCATCAAGGAATCCCTTTAAAAGATTATAGCCATGCAAATAAAAATTTGTGAAGTCAATTAGTTGCAATAAGCATACTTCTCTCACCTGTGATTGGGACACAGATCCAGAGAAACATTTCTCCAAGTGCAAGAATGAAAAATGGCAGTTGATCCTCAGCCTCAGAATCAGGGAGACACACACTAAAAAAGCAACTGGCGGATTGGGCTAAACTTTCATGGTATTTCTACATGGGCAGCTTTTACTCAATTCTTCCTGTTTATGCCAAGTAGAAATACTGGACCATTGTAGCAAAATCTTTTTATTTCTAAAGAATAGCTTGAAATTTAGATTTTTATTTTAAATATCTCATTTTAAAAACACTGGCAATTTTAATAAATGCCGAACATTATATAGGCCAAAGAAAACACATCTATAGAGCATATTTGACACACAAGCTCTGGTTAATGACCTCTGGTTTAATAATTTGATTACTATATTTTGCACATATAGTTGAGATATTTCTGAAAAGTCATATAATTTGATTACTAAAATGTCAAGGACAGTTTACTGATTACAGAAAACTAAATAGAAAGAACAAAGCTGGATTATTTATGCTATTATGCCACACTCATAACTTCACAAATGCCAAGCATTTCATGAACTCCATTTATTATCAAAAAGAAAATATCAAAGACCAGAGGTTGACAATAGAATAATAAATATAACCATCATAAACTTTAGTTTAAATGCAGTATAACTAAGGTTAGGTTACAAGTTCAAGTTGTTTCTCTGTGTATGCAGATGTGTGATTGTATTTCTAAATGATGACTAACTAGCCAATTATAGTCCCTAGAAAGTTCTGTCATAACTGACATTTTAAATGAAGCATTCTGCTAAGAAAACCAAAATTTCAACCTCATTTTAATCACTTTAGCTATGCAGAATTCTGTTAATCAAGTAGAAAAAAAAGTGTCTTTAACACTTACGATGATTTATCTGTTTGTATGAACGTGAGAAAAATGATCACATCTTCAAGTAATAGATTACAAGTACAAAGAAAGTTCACATTACAGCTATGCTGATGAAAATTACCTGCAGGCTGTTACAACACAGCCTGTGAATTAATTAACCTTTTGCCATAAAAATCTAGAAACTTCAGCAAAGAGTGAGTTGTCTGTTTCTCTTGCTTTAGCTTCCTCAGCACTGAAATACTTTCCCTTTGTGGTGAAAATACTGTGCAATTACTGAGGCAAACAAATAAACCTACTCAGATTCCATCATTGCTCCATGTTATTATAATACAATCACATAAGTTGTGATTAAAACATAGCAATTTAGATGTTTCCTCTTTTGTTTCAGTTAAAGATGAGAAATAATGGTTGATTTCTCTGTAGATCTTTAATTTTATGAATAAGACTGGCAGTTTCTTAGTATGAATAACAGCTACCTCTTAATTATGTATGTTCTGAATTTGGGAGAAAATAATTAAATAAAGCAGAACTTTTGCCAACATGTTAAAAAATAAGTACTCACATGCATTCTTCTACACTTCATTTTCAAATAAATAAACACACTATCTCTATTTGAGTGTACTGGTCAAGTACTTTGATAATTTCCACTTGGGATCCGAAGCTGAGAAATCATCTAACAATAAATAAAGCTATGATCTAGGGAAATAGGATTTCTAAATAAACAATGGTAATATGAGCCACTGTATTCCTTGAAGTTGTTAAAGCCAAGGATCAGTAAGACATGGTGAATGTGAAGATGACAGCAAGCCTTAAGGACTACTAAATTATACTCTACATATTGACATAATAATTTCACATCCGTATGCAACTGTTTGGAAATACTTTTTACTTTTTTCTTTGATGTAATTAATATCCCAAGAGGGTTAATGGTCCCAATATTTAATTGTTCAATAAGAAGCAGTTAGAGCTCTTCTCTTCTATTAGCTTTTTTTTTTTTTTTGAACTAGCTTCAATTAATTCATTATATAATTAGTCTTAACAATGGACAAGCCATTCTCTCAGTAGGTGAGGACACATTCTTGTTTAGATAACGGGTTTAATATATATACTGTTTTAAAACATGAGGGTATTTCTCTATTCTCGCTCTTTCTTTTGGTCATCTGTGTGTGTGTGCTCAGTTGTCTCTTTGCAACCCTCTGCTGTAGCCCTCCAGGATCCTCTGCCGCAGAATTTTCCAGACAAGAATACTGGAGTGGGTTGCCATTTCCTCCTCCAGATGATGTTCCCCAGCCAGGTGTGAACCCATGTCTCTTATATCTCTGGCACTGTAGGCAAATTCTTTACCACTGAACCACTGGAAAAGTCTATCTTTCAAATCAAATGATGATTTGCCAAATTCATCTTAAAGAGCTAAACTAGTGAACTTCCTCCCCAAGTATTGTTCAGAGAATCATTTTTTAGTTGCAGGAAGAGGTATACAACAATAACTTAAAATAAGAAGGTGATAATGCTTGTCTAGAAAACTGAAGATGTATATAATAGGTATACATGTATACCTACAGGTGTATATGTGTATATTCTCAGTTAAGGACATACCTATTTTAAGTGTAATTATTTCAAGTTAAGCAGATTCTTAAAATAATTTGGAAAAAAGTTTCACAATTGCTAATACATTAAAATTTTCCAAATGAATCTTTTATTGTATCTGTAGGGAAAGTAGCTCTTTAAGGTTCGAAAATTGAAAACATTTACCCAAACATTTTTTGATAAGTTCAATTTTGAGCATACCCCAGTTATAAGCTACATTTAGGTAGGTATATATCTACACCTGAACTATCAAAGCTAATACATGTTTGCCACATAGAAAATTAACAGTACATATACTTTGAATATAAGAATACACAAAGTTTCAAAAAAGAATTGGTACTCTGCAAATACTTAAATTTGTCTGTGCTGACTTAAACTAGAATTAATATTTCCATTGATTCTAGGATGATCATGCTCATGATAATACATATATGTATTTGAATAAAAAGTAGATGTCTTTGAAAGCCTAAAGAATGAATATATAGGTATATAATATTCCTTAATATTATAGGAACACACATGCTATGCCTTGGAAGATATGCTCCACATACCTGACAGGTAATGTTCTGTCTCCTTTCCTTCTATCCATTTCTCTTTGGGGAACAGGATACCAACGGAAATTCAGTTTCCAGTTAAAACCCCCATAAGTCATGTCTGACCCAGCCATGTATTCAAAGGTGTCATCACTAATCACATCAATGATGGGACATACAACTGTCTTCCTGCAGAAAAATTAAAATCAGCTGGTGTAAAAATTATAGTTAAAATGTTTCATTAGCTTTTTTAAACATCACATAGCTGATACATTGAAACTTAATTATTTTGTGACTTTAATTTGCCTTTATTGTCATGTTACCCTTTTTCTCCATGAAATTACTTCCTTTTACTACATCCGAGTTCAGTCTACTTTTATTCTATCATGTATAATCTAATCAAATATACTAATTGATCCTCAAGCTAATTTCCAAATGCATTCTAAGTACTAACTCAGCAGGATGAACGTGACCTATTTTTCACTAAACCTCTCCCCACAGCATGATTAGTAGACTGCTTTGATATTATGCAGCATTTCAGCTATAGCCCACTGAAAAGCAACAGTGTGCAGGGAGTGAAGGATGAATAATAGCAAATTCAATCTGGTAGCTTGACTCTCAAAGGCGATAGTTTAAAGAGATAGCTCAGAGAAAATGTTCATGGAAAAATAAACAAATGAAAACCCACAAAGAGAAGCAACAATAAAAATCATGATCATCAGTGTAAGTAAATATTTCCTATGAAAGATATTAGGTTCATGACAATTTCTGAGTGAATCATCTTAGACAGCAGTTTATACTAAAAATCTACATGTTTTAAAATAGGAAAAGATAAGCAACTTCAGTCTCTGGAGTTTTATGATCCATTTTTTTCTTAAAGTAAGAGGAAGAACCAAGGAGATTTGGTATTCTTTTCTTTTTTTAATTTATTTTACTGAATTAAAGTTGATTGACAGTGTTGCTAATTTATACTATATATATCACTTTGTATAGCAACGTGATTAAGTTATACACACATAGATTTGATATTCCTGATGGTAGCTTTTTAGGATAAGGAACTTTGCACTATGGGAGGTCATTAGGTATTCTTTTCATCCATGTTGCACTTTCTCTAGTCTACCTCTATTCCAAGCCTGTATGTTTTATTATGGTGTCAACCATCTGTCATCTCCAAAGTAAATGTTTAAACAACTGGGCCTTGTTTACAGCTAATTCCAAAAAGTAGAGCTTGTTTTTCATACAAGATAGAAAGTGAATACACAAATATGCTCTAGAATCACCCACAGATATGGAAAACAAGGAAATGTTGCTCATTATTTATTCTGGTTTTGCAACACCTGTATCACCAATGCACAATTTCTAATAGGTCTTATATGCCACACTATTGACCAATGTCTAGAGTCCTCTGAAATTAAAAGGTTTCAAACTTTCCTTGTGACTCAGTAGTGAAGAATTCACCTGCCAATGCCACGGACACAGGTTTGATTCCTGGTCTGGGAGGATCCCAGATGCCATGGGCCAACTAACTCTGCACCACAGCTATTGAGTCACATTCTAGAGCCCTAGAGCCATAACTGAGCCCACACACTGTGACTACTGAACCCCACGTGCCTAGAGCCTGTGCTCCGCAACAAGAGAAACCACTGAAATGAGAGGCCTACACACAGCAACTAGAGAGTAGCCTCTGCTTGCCACAACTAGAGAAAGCCCATGCACAGCAGCAAAGATCCAGTACAGCCATAAAAATAAACAAATGAATCTTAAAAACAAACAAACAAACAAACTTAAAAGGTTTCATCTAGCCTTGGAAAAGCTTCTTGGTAACCCTGGTCCTTATAAAAACAATATCTTTCTTTCTTCATTAAATGTAATCATTTAAATTATAGAGAGATGACATTAGATCTAATAACCTTCAATAGAATTTTATTATCTAGTTATGGCAACTTTAGAACATATAAGCAAGATAAAACATTAGAGCTCATTATATGCCAATACAATCTAAATATGTTGTTAGATTAAAAAATAAATGATCTATTCATGACCATAGTGAAGCAATATTATAATCTCACTAAGTTGAATATGAAACACATGTTTTAAAAACAGCATAATGTATGAAAAGCTGCCAGGAAATGCATTTAAAATGTTCCAAGTTCATTTTACTTTGCCAGCCTTACCCTCCTGTGCCTACTGTACAATACACAGAATGGAAAAATGTTATTACCCATATATTACACTCAGTAGACAAAAAGGTTTCCCACTGCTTTCTTCAACTGCTATGGTTCATTTTACTGACAACCTCCATCCATCTTCCTGGCAAATACCAAATCATGCCGTTTATGTGATAGAGCTGCACTAGCTCACACAAAGCAGCCCCTGTCTTGGAGCCTTAATTAAAAACTTCAGTTCTAAGTAGACCTCTACTGTAGGTGAAATGACTATGCAAGCACGATGCTATGCAATGTTTTGCTATTATTTCAGATAGCAATCGGCATAATTGTCTTCATTAGGTACTTAGGAATGATACTCATTTATCATCAGTAGTTATGAATAACTGCAAGAAATTCATTTAAATTTCATAGGATCACATGGGAAAGAACTGTAGGTATCTATGAGGGTTTCTACGGAGAAGGCAATGGCACTCCACTCCAGTCCTCTTGCCTGGAAAATCCCACGGACAGAGGAGCTGGAAGGCTGCAGTCCATGGGGTCGCTGAGGGTCAGACACGACTGAGTGAGTGACTTCACTTTCAGTTTTCATTTTCATGCACTGGAGAAGGAAATGGCAACCCACTCCAGTGTTCATGCCTGGAGAATCCCAGGGATGGGGGAGCCTCGTAGACTGCCGTCTATGGAGTCATACAGAGTCGGACACGACTGAAGTGACTTAGCAGCAGCAGCAGCATGAGGGTTTCTAATTTCTATAAAGCATTCTTGAACTTTTCAGATTTCATGATATGTCTGTACAGAATGGCAATACTATTTGAATAAACATTCTTACAGCTGTGCTTTTCTTTAAATCATGATTTCATTTCAGTGGGGTGCATGAGTGTATATAAGTTTTTTAAGGTCTTCAAGGTGGCTTTGTACTTGACTTTGATTAAGAACAGTGACTAGGTAGAGAGAAGATTGTTCTGGAAGTGGGGAGAACTAAATTGTTGTCCTCGTCATTTACAATTTCTAGGACAAGCCATTTAACTATCATCAGATACAGAGAAGAGTATCTTTATTATCTACCTCACAGAGTGGTTGTGAAGACAAAGCTGCTTTGAAAATATATTTTGTAAAATATATTACTATTTCTTATTGGACTGATTTCCTTCACCTATAAAATGAATATTCAGCATCTTTACTGTTTGAAGTGCTTGACTTTCTTAATCAAATATTCAGGTTTGGCATAAATAAACCAAGGTCTTAATTAAATAAGGAGTAAGGGGACTTCATTTTTAAAAGCTAGGAAATAAACATTCTGAAAGCTTGGGAAGAAAAGTTTTGAGGGATAGATGTAATGGTCCTAACAAGTTCAGTCAAAATCCAGACAGACAGAGCATATGAATTCTTACCTGTCCTCCTTTATTCTTGCCAGTAAGGGCTCTAGCCATCCTAATGTGCATTCACAGTGTGCATCCAGGAAAGTTATGACTTGTCCTTTTGAAGCAGCTGCTCCTCGAAGGCGGGCACGTATTAATCCAGAGCGCTCTTCCATTCTAATAATTTTTACTGGCACTTCTAAATTTTTCACATAATTCTCTAATGTTAACTTGAGAAAATCTGTAATGTGCAATTAAGAATTTATAAAGTTTTGAAACTCTTTTAAGACAGAGAAGGGAAACTACTGCCTAGATGGAAATTCAACACACAGAAGTGATGGTCAACTCCTATCAACATGCTTTGCATTAGGTTAAAAAAAAAAAAAAGATACAGAGATTTCATCACTATTAGTGTACAGTTCATTATGACTCTTATCACTTGGCTTACAAGGATAAGGCTACACTAGGAAGTTAATATACTAGACTGTAATTTATAAACTGGGCCACATTGGCAACTGCAGTCTTCTTAAATATAAGTTATTTTTCTTTTACCTACAATAAAAAAAGAGAGCCAAATACCCACTGTGTCATATAAATGTTCAGTCATATGATCAACTGAGTTAGGAAAAAAGAGAAATACTTAGGAAAGTCATTTTGGCTAATTTCTTAGGTTAGTAAGAACCAAATGGAATCATGAGGTAAACTGAAAGAATTAGTTACTTGTTTGTGGAGTGGCGCTGACTAGATACACTGAAAAAATCTGATAGGTAGTTTCAGGGTTAGTATAATTACAAGGAAAATATGGATCATTACCCTGTTATCTTTTTGAACACAATAAAGCTCTATGATTAAAAAATGTATAGACAAGAAAAGTAATTTTACCTCTTTCACTGGCATCATCTACCAAGATGACCTCAGAGAGCAGATAGTGTGGGGACCGATTTATAACACTGTAAACAGTTCTGAGGAGAGTGCTCCAAGCCTCGTTATGAAATACAATGACTACACTTGTGTTTGGAAGTTCATCAGGGTAGACCTTTGTCTTGCATCTGGAAGAATGGAAAGAAGAAGGACAAGCAAATAAGTTCATTTTTCCTTCTGATCACTGTAATAAAAATATCCATTATGACAAAATTAGACTCAAAAGTCCCTTATTACAACAACACTTTATGGTTATCTAAAATTATTTTCCTTTTTGTATATGTTGTGAGTATTCACTTGGCACTTTGAAAATTAAATATGAATACTTACCAGTATTATTTGAATTATTATTTTTTTTAATTTTACATTAACTCTAGGGAACAAAAAGGCATGATTTGGACACAAGTCTAAGAAAGCTAAAATAACGTTATGAGACTATCCATAGAAGTCCAGGTACTAAAGGAATTCATTTAGTAGATATAATTGTCTTTGTTTAGAAAAAAGAATTATTGTATAACTCAAAAATTCATGAGAACATAAATAGACATGTTCACAGGGCTTTGAAGCTTATAAAACTGAGATTACTTTTCTTCTAAAATCTAGTCATGTACATTTTTCATTCTGTTGAAGAATGCCATAATTAATGTCTACTTTGGGGGAAAGATGTTGGGGTCAAGATACATTTCAAAGATTCTCAAAAAAAAAAACCCAACAACCACAAAATCAGAGATGACGAAAGGGTATAGGCTTCCAGAACATCTCTTGAATGTACAGAGGTGTCACGTGGTGATTGGGTAAGCTGCAGTTTCTGGTTTAGCAGATCTAGGGTGCAGCCTGAGAATGTACAGGATTTAAAATGTTTCCAGCTGATTCAGATGCTGTTGATCCCTGGAACACACGGGTAAGTAAAAGCCTGCATCATAATTGTTATTAATTTTAGAACTTGATATTTTGAAAAAAAAAACAACAACTTAATTTTGCTGATAAATTAAAAGAAGTCCAGATTTTGCTTTTCAAGCCATAAAACTTGTAAGGTACATTTTGATAAATAATATGGAGATGTTCGGAGAAGGAAATGGCAACCCGCTCCAGAGTTCCTGCTTGGAGAATCCCATGGACAGAGGAGCCTGGTCTACACAGTCCATGGGGTCACAGAGAGTTGGATACAATTGGTGCCTAAACCATCATCATGCAGATGTGCTCGGTGGTCACTGCAGTTTTAATGTGCAGGTGGCTCTCAGCCATATCCACTTGTCAACTCTTAGACATTTTTGTCACATATTGTTAAATCATTGCGATTATAGAATATTTTGCAAAAATGTCACTGGGTATCCAGACAGGAATAGAAGTATATTCATCTTACGTTATTTTTCCTGGTAAAATAAGCTGAAGAGCAAGAAAATTAAAATCTTTCCATAAAGTAAAATGAATCATATACACCCTGCCACCAATAAATGACCTAATCCTTGACACAAAATTAGCATCTTTAAAATTAGTCCCCTTCACAGGTGAGTGAAAGAAATCCAATAACGTGTGAGCATCAAAGGCATGTAATAAAATAAATACCAACTATATGCCTGCAGAGACTTTAATCATTTTTTAAAACAGTCTAAAATAATAGCTCCTAGGTGAAGTGCTCTATAATATAGCCAGGAAAGAATGTACATCTGTCTAACCATTTTTTCAGTATATATTTATTTGAATAACATTCATTAAGCATCCACACTATATAAGACATTGTGTATATAAAAATAGTTCAAATGTAGGGTAGAAGAGGTAGGTTGATTCATAGTCATCTTTTCCCATTCTGGTAGCAAGATGAAAGTGGTTTCTATTAATATATGTCTCATCATCATTTGACTTGGTCTTCCAGGCAGTTTATTACTAAACAAACTTAGAAAGCTGTCTTGGTAAGTCAGAAAGGTCCTTGCCAAGATTCTCCTCAAACCTCCATTCTTCTGCCTCATCAAAACAGCCCCTCCCTTTCAGCATGCTGAACAAAATGAGTCATAAAGATGACTGTCATCATCAATAAAGAAGCAAAACTGGAAAAGCAGGCTGAAATCAGTCCAACAGTCAGCAACTACTGGTTTAACCCAAGGAATATAGTCTATGAAGGCTACTTATTATCATTTGTATATAAATCATTTCTTTTAAATTAAACCTCTTGCATGTTATGCTAAATGCTAATAAAGAAAAGTGAACAAGATATTTATTCAAATAAATCATTTATAATATAAAAATAAAAGTAGATACTTAGATCCAGCTTCTCAACTTATTTCCATCTTATTTTTGTGGTTAAAAAAATCCACTCACGTTAATTTTATATTCATTATATGTGACAACAGTATAATGAACTAATTTACTAATAATGCAGCTATAATATTTTGCTTACTTAGAGAAAATTTCCACTATGTCATTATTTAATGTAGCATAAAATAAAATGTGGTTAATATTTTATTAATTCATCCTCTTTCTCCTATGTAAACAGTTATTTCGCAAAGAAACTTTGTTTAATAAGATAGTTTATAGGATAATTTTTATACAAATTAATCATTTTCTATGTCTGTTTATCCAGTTACTCAAGCATACAAATATATATGAACAAGAGTTTTTTTTATTTTTATAATTTTTAATGGATTTATGATACAATGAACTGGAATTATTGCCTATAATTCTTCAAACCTCTTGTCACCTAGGGTAAAATACATCATTATTTTATGCTCCACTAGGAAAGAAAAATGTTGTCAAGCCATAATAAAATGCTTTGTTATCTTGAATAGGATCTATTCAATACCTAAAGCCTATAGAAAAAGCTCTCAAATTTATTTTGACATAGATTCCTATCAATATTTTAAGCTTGCTTATACATCAGTCACACTAGTTTCTTGTTGCCTTGAAATTTCTTTCATCTATTCTAAAGGGATTTCTCTAGTTTGGGGTTGTATTGCTTAATAAATGAGAGAAATACATTTAGCATATATCTCAGTAACAAAATATTAATACAAAACATGTCAGACTGCAATAGCAATTTTAATCAATTTGAAAGATATTTGATACCCAATACTCAAATTGAGCTCCTGAAATCTGGTATTCCAACAAGAGCATAAGCTTTATCATAGCAGAATTTCATATTTGCACTATATTTTGACATTCTAAATCTATAATACTTGAAAGAAAATCAAAGTTTATTTCCTTTTAATTCCATAATTATCTGTCACTCTAAATCTTGGCTGCACATCAGAATCATCCTATAAGCATGAAAAACAAATAAAACGACTGGTATGTGGGTTTTAGCCACAGAGATTCTGATTTAGGTGTCTGGGGTGTGGCTATGGATAATAAGATTAAAAAGAAATCTCTCCTGGGCATTTGAATGTGCAGCCAAAACTGAGATCAGTTACCCAAATTTATTTAACAGAACCACTGATACGACATACATATATACATCAACATTTTGCTTACATCAACATTTTAAAATAGGATACATAAGGTTAGTATCTTTTTCTATGTTTATATGAACTAAAATAAGTCACTATTTCCTTTCACTATAAATACTGGAGTCAGAAAGTCTTCTCTACTTGATTTACAATCTCCTCTGTCATCTGGATATATACTAATGCTTATCCAGTTTTCTGTGCATCAGCTGTTGACTTATAAATGTAGGAGAAATAAATGCAACTGTTCTTTGGAGAGAATATGGTGATAGAATCACATTTCCTCCATGTGGAACATGGAAATACAGTGAGATAGTGTTCCTATTTACCATCTTTCCCCTTGGCTATGTCCACATTAGAGAAACATGGATTGTTACAATTTGATTTTATCCTTTTCAAAGCCATATTGATGTTTTCATATAAGCTACTGAACACAACACACCACATCAAAGAAAGAAAAATTGACTATAAGATAAGAATGTGAAATCACAAAGGATCCATAATTACACAGTGGTTTAGTTAGACACAATCCATTTAGGACTCCAAACAAAGGCTGTCAACATTGTAGTTTGCATGACTTGTTGAAATGCAGCTCAGTGAGTCAGTGGCTACTTTTAACTGGCTCAAACAAAGATTAATAACAGTAATTTAAAATGAAGACGTACAATACAAGTCCTCTCTATACTTCTTATTTTTAAGAGCTGTAGGAATTATATTGAACCTTTTAGAATTATGAGTGGTTTCAATGTTTCCCAATTCTTTAACATTTATATTCACAGAAAGAAATTTCATCATTTTCCAATGCATCCATGCAACAAAAGCCTGGGCAACAGGAAAGTGATTCTTTCATAACTGAAAGTTTGGAGCCTCAAGTAAAATGAAGCACTTAATTTTGCAAGCTATCCTATATGTTTCTTTGTATATACATTGTGTTAAACCTTCCAAAAGTTAAGTTCCTATAAGTCATAATTACTTGACTCATCAAAAATTTTTTTTTACAAATTGTTAGTCACTCAAGTGTATCTGGCTCTTCGTGATCCTGTGGAATGTAGCCAGCTAGACTCCTCTGTCCATGGAGTTCTCCAGGCAGAATACTGGAGTGGGTAGCCATTCTCTTCTCCAGGGGATCTTCCCAATCCAGGGATCAAACTCAGGTCTCCTGCATTGCAGGCAGATTCTTTACCATCTGAACCACCAAGGAAGTTGATAAACACTTGCCACAAACACCTTTGTTTTAAATTCAGTAGACTTGGGCTCCCCAGGTGGTGCTAGTGGTAAAGAACCTGCAGAGACACGGGATTGACCCCAGGGTTGGGAAGGTCCCTTGAAGGAGGGCATGGCAAACCACTTCAGTGTTCTGCCTGGAGAATCCCCTGGACAGAGGTGCCTGGAGGGCTACAGTCCATAGGGTCGCAAAGAATTAGACATGACTCAAGTGCCTTAGCACACAGCATGAACAGACCTTGTATTCATCCGTGGCCTTGGCCTATCTGCTGTCATATCCATTCTTTGCTCCTGTTTTCTTTGATGTACTGGGGTGGGCATAGCAGCAGGGTTCCTGAGCAGGACTTTTCCCCAGGACTCTTCTGCTTGTCGGTTTCTGTATGAAACATGCCATGAGGACCCTGGGTAGGGAGTGCTATGCAGGAAAAAGGAGGAACAGGGATTTACTTTCTCTCTACTTCCCTAATCCCAGAGAAGACTACTCAGCCCCTTTCTGCAGTCTTGCACTTCACATATGACTCAATCATTTTCTTCATTATACAATTTCACAATAAATACAACTAATACAATAGACTAGGGGATTTTTTTAAAAGAGGAGGTTAATCTTATTTGTCTCTGTCTCTTCAGAAGGTAGTATTCTGCAAGTCACAAAATATATTTAATAAGATGTGGATGAATGAAAACTTGACGAGGCAGGCTAGTATTAATCAGCAGATTGATTTCCCAATCCATAATTCTATACTATTATAATCTGTACTAGAGGTGTAGAAATTCCAAGTTTTCCACATCTTTTTTATATTTTCAGTTGATTTTTGATTTTCAAGCTTGTAGAGCCAGGACAAATAAGTGAGTTAGGGTTAGGGAAGGGAAAGAATGTAAGAAAATTGGTCTACAAGCCATTCTAATATAACACATTCCTCTTGAACATAAGTGGCATCATTCTATTTTGATATATTTGAGAAGGCTGTGTCTGGAAATTCTATGTTTACATCTTCATTTTGCCATTCAGGATCTGTGAGCAAACTCTCGAAGTTTCAGATCTGTCATCACCTAAATTGGAGTAAAACTACTTGCTATATCTATATTCTGGGGTTTTTGAGGAAATGAATAAAATCATTAAGGAATTATATGAATGTAATTTTTATTATATTCTTATATTATAAAGCACTATATCTGAGATGGGCTTCCCTGGTGGCTCAGGTAAAAAATCTGCCTGCAGTGCAGGAGACCCAGCTTTGATCCCTGGATCCGGAAGATCCCTTGGAGAATGTAATGGCAACCCACTCCAGTATTCTTGCCTGGAGAATTCCAAGGACAGAGGAGCCTGGCAGGCTACAGTCCATGGAATCACAAAGAACTGGATATGACTGAGTGACTAACACACGCATATATGAGATACTATAGGTAAGGTCTTATAATTACTTGGCTCAGCTTTACTGCTGATAGGATTCTGATCACAGCCATGCTAACTCATCTTTTATTCTTAGTTTCTATGCCAAACATCTGTTTTATTCTTCGCTTTCAATGCCGTTTCAATAGGTTTGGTGCCTCGACCATCCTGGCTTGAAAACTGCTTTATTCCTTTGTCCAATGTGGCAGTGTGGCAGTGTGGAGTAAAGCTCCTGCTTCTTTCCCTTTTATTTCTTTAAAGTCATTTATTGTTGTAATCTGAAATTTCTGTGGCTGGCTGTGGCTGTCTGCTATTAAATCTTCCTGCTCCCTTACCTTAATCTCTGCTTATTATTTTCTGCTAGAAGATCTCTAAAGGTGAATTTCTGCTGAGATCTCTGCTGGTTGCCTGCTCTTCAATATCCATGAGTTAAGTCTGTTTACTTGTGTTCCGTCCTATTACCAAAGCTGGAATAGTTCCCACTACACTTCCTTCACCCTATAGTGAATTTGATTATCAAAACTTGCATTCCTCATCTAGGGTTAGGCCATCTCCTCCTATAGTCAAACCCTGATTTAAAAAAAGAAAAACCATCATAATAAGAAAGAAGTACTAAGCATTAAAGATTTCTTGAACACTTAATTACTTAGCAGACATTGTGCTACATGTTTTCTCTGGATCATCTCATTTGACCTTGACAACGAACTGAAATCTGCAATAACACAGGTTAAATATCAGAATCAAGAGAGGGCTATGAACTTATAAATGGTTTCATGCTTCAAAAAAATTCCAGAAAATAAAACTATTCAAACAATTAATTGGTCAAAAAAATTCACTTATTAAGGAGACTAGGTTGTTTGGTTGTCTTCTCAGAACAATATATATAACATAGAGAGACTGCTTGCTTATCAGTTGACCTCAAAACTTTCCCCTCAATATACCCACCAGTATTAAACTACTACATTGCACACTGATGTCAACTACAAACTGGCACTTACCAAGAGCATTGCCAATGACTGAACAACAAAGGCGTTTGCCATCTGCCTCTGCGGAGACTGAACCCCTTGCTGCTACAGCTATTGACCTTCAACAACCCCTGAGGGATCAGGGTGGAGTGAGGCACTCTGTGCTCCAGGGAATCTGATGGGATAGGTCCTTAGATAGTTGGATGTTTTTAGGAACAGATTTTATGATCTCAATCCTTGCATCTCCTCATATCTAGAGAAGCACTAAATCGCTTCATGGTGACATCAGATCCTCATGACTAACAAAAAACCTTTTGCAAAATAAGTGCTTAATGGTATTGAACTCCCCCTTCACTAAAACTTTATATATTGACCTTCCCTTTCTCAGAGCTATCTGAGATGCTGTCTCCCAGGCTTCCATCCTCATTTTGCCCCAAATAAAACTTAACTCTCAACTTGTGCATCTTTTTAGTTGACACTAACCAATCTCAATAAGATTCCTGCATTAAAAGACCTGTCTTAATCCACTTAAACCCGGACTCTCAATCTCTATAAATATCTGTATTTTCTTCCCTTTCCTAGACTTCTAGAACTGTCTGTTAAGGTGGTGGATATTCTGGTGATCTTCTATGGACTCTTCATAATACTCTTATAAAAATAATTAAGAATTATATGTTATTTATATCAGTTCAGTTCAGTCGCTCAGTCGTGTCCGACTCTTTGCGATAATCATATAATTATTCTTAAAATAATTATAACTATAATCCTTATAAGATTCCAAATTACTCCCATTTGATAATGACAATCTGAACATCAGTTAAGTAACTTGCTTCTAAGTGACAGACATGGGTTTCAAACCCTGGAAATCTGATGTTAAGTTACATTAAGTTAGAAAGAGAAAAACAAATATCATATATTAATGCATATACATGGATCCTAGAAAAATGGTACTGATGAACCTATTTTTAGGGCAGGAATAGAAGTGAAGACATAGAGGACAGAATAATGGACTCAGAGGAGGAAGAAGATGCAGGGAAGAAGATAGGGGAAGAATTGAGGACTTGTATTGCTATATGTACATACTACTGCTCTGGGTCTCTGGAGTTTAGAGCCCTTTTTGTTCACCATCTCATAGGTAAGACTTCAGTCTCCATGACCTTCAGTGACTTCCAAAGGGCAGAACAGTTACTAATCAAAGGAGGAGCAACTACAAAACCACCTGAGGCTAGATTAAGTGGATCAGAGAGGCTCATCAGGATTAGAAGACCTAACCCCTCAGACCCTGCACAGAACCCCAGTTTGGAAAGTTTCCAGAAGAAAAACAGCACGCGAGAATGTTACTCCCTTGAACGTTATCACATATCCCTGCCTTACTATATAACCTCACCTTACTCACCAAGGAGGGGACACAGTTCTTGAGGCATGAGCATATTGTGCCTTCACCTAGCAAAGTAATAAAGCCACCCTTTCCTTCTCCTCCATGACTCTATTTCCATATTTCTGTTTGGCACAAATGTAAATAGAGCAAAGATTTTGGCAACACTAATGTCGGCTACATGTTAGCAAGGTAATAATGCTCAAAATCCTTCAAGCTAGGCTTCACAGTACCTGAACTAAGAAATTCCATATCTGCAATCTGGATTTAGAAAAGTTAGAGGAACCAGAGATCAAATTGTCGTTGATCCATTGGATCATAGAAAAAGCAAGAGAAATACAGAAAAGCATCTACTTCTGCTTCACTGACTACACTAAAGCCTCTGATTGTGTAGATCACAAAAAACTGAGGAAATTCTTCAAGAGATGGGAATACCAGACCACCTTACCTGCCTCCTGAGGAACGTATATGCAGGTCAAGAAACAACAGTGAGAACAGGACATGGAACAACGGACTGCTTCCAAATTAGGAAATGAGTACATCAAGGCTGTATATTGTCACCCTGCTTATTTAACTTATATGCAGAGTACATCATGAGAAATGCTAGGCTGGATCAAGCACAA
This sequence comes from Oryx dammah, assembly GCF_014754425.2. Taxonomy (NCBI): domain Eukaryota; kingdom Metazoa; phylum Chordata; class Mammalia; order Artiodactyla; family Bovidae; genus Oryx; species Oryx dammah. The sequence goes on along the minus strand of NW_024070211.1, from coordinate 93,952,643 downwards.
GTTGGAATCAAGATTGCCGGGAGATATATCAATAAACTCAGATATGCAGATGACACCACCCTTATGGCAGAAAGTGGAGAGGAACTAAAGAGCTTCTTGATGAAAGTGAAAGAGAGTGAAAAAGCTGGCTTAAAACTCAATATTCAAAAAACTAAGATCATGGCATCCAGTCCTATCAGTTCATGGCAAATAGGTCAGGAAACAATGGAAACAGTGAAAGACTTTATTTTCTTGGGCTCCAAAATCACTGCAGATGGTGACTAGCATGTGGTCCCATCACTTCATGGCAAATAGGTGTGGAAAAAATGGTAACAGTGACAGACTATATTTTGGGGCTCCAAAATCACTATATATGGTGACTGCAGCCATGAAACTAAAAGATGCTTGCTCCTTGGAAGAAAAGCTATGACAAACCTAGACAGCATATTAAAAAACAGAGACATCACTTTACCGACAATGATCTGTATAGTCAAAGCTATGGTTTTTCCATTAGTCATGTATGGATGTGAGAGATGGACCATAAAGAAGGCTGAGTGCCAAAGATTTGATGCTTTTGAACTGTGGTGTTGGAGAAGACTCTTGAGGGTCCCTTGGACTACAAGAAGATCAAACCAGTCAATTCTAAAGGAAATCAATCCTGAATATTCTTTGGAGGGACTGATGCTGAAACTAAAGTTCCAATACTTTGGCCACCTGATGCAAAGAGCTGACTCATTTGAGAAGACCCTGATGCTAGGAAAGATTGAAGGCAGAAGAAGACAGGGATGACAGAGGACAAGATGTGTGGATGGCATCACTGACTCAATGGTTATGAGTTTGAGCAAGCTCCCGGAAATGGTGAATGACAGGGAAGCCTGGCATGCTGCAGTCCATGGGTCGTAAAGAGTTGGACATGACTGAGCAACTGAATGATAACAACTCTCAACTAAAAAGATGCACAACCTGAGAGTTGCAAGTTAAGTTTTATTGAGGGCAAAAGGAGGACTACAACCTGGGAGAGAGCACCTCAGATAGCTCTGAGAGGCTGCTCCATAGAGGTAGTGGAGGAAGGTCAATATGTAAGATATTGTGAAGGAGGAGTTCAGTGCGATCAAGCACTTATTTTACAAAAGATTTTCTGCTCCTGAGGAGCTGATGTCACCATGAAGGGAATTAATGCTTTTTTAGATATGAGGGGATACAAGGATTGGGATCAGGAAATCAGGTACTGAAAATCCCTAACTATCTAAAGACCTGTTTCAATAGTTTCCCTGGAACACTGAGTGCCTCACTTTCCATTCTGAATTCCCCTCAAGAAGTGTCAAAAGCCAGCAACTCCAGCAGCGTAGGTAGATGGCAAATGCCTTTGTTGTTACTTTGTTCAGTCCTTAAGTTGTGTCTGACTCTTTGCAGCCCCATGGACTGCAGCAAGAGAATTCAAAAAAATTATCTATTCCTGCTTTATTGACTATGCTAAAGCCTTGACTGTGTGGATCACAACAATGTGTGGAAATTTTTTAGAGATGGGAATACCAGACCACATTACCCATCTCCTGAGAAATCTGTATGCAGGACAAGAGGCAGCAGTTAGAACCAGAACAGACTGGTTCCAAACTGGGAAAGGAAGACCTCAAGGCTGTATAAGGTCACCCTGCTTATTTAACATCTATTCAGAGTGCATGTGTGCATGCTAAATTGCTTCAGTCGGGTTCTATTCTTTGTGACCCTATGGACCATGACCTGCCAAGCTTCTCTGTTCATGGGCTTCTTCAGGCAAGAATTCCAGAGTCAGTTGTAGTGCCCTCTGCCAGGGGATATGGAGAGTTAAATACAAGATTGTAAAGAGATTATATTCCAAAAAGAAAATCTGCTATTGTACCTCTTTCTTGATAAGGTCCTTTTTCATTTAGGGAAGAAACTGCCTTCAGTTAGGTAGAATTCTTAGATAAGGTACTTGTGGAAGCACACAAGGAGCCTGAAGGTGTGCCTTCTAAGAAAACAAAGGAAAATAGTAACTGCTTTGAATGAGATAAGGGAAAACTTTACTTTGCTCCAGGAAGGTGGGCACTTGAAGTGGGAAAGATTAAAGCAAAGATTAAACAGGAACTGGGGAGAGGAAATGAGCAAGTAAAATGATGAGAGGCTAAAGTGACCTGTGGACTTTCCTCAGGATGTGATAACTGTAAGAGATTTTAAAGATGAGGCTCAGACGGTAAAAGTGTCTGCCTACAGTGTGGCAGACCCAGTTCAATCCCTGGATGGGAAGATCTCCTGGAGAAGGAAATGGCAACCCACTCCAGTATTCTTGCCTGGAAAATCCTATGGATGGAGAAGCCTGGTAGGCTATAGTCTATAGGGTTGCAAAGAGTCGGACGTGACTGAGCGACTTCACTTTCACTTTTCACTCTATGTCTAAAGTAGGGCTTCCCTAGTGACTCAGGTGGTAAAGAATCCACCTGCAATGCAGGAGAACTGAGTTTGATCCTTGGGTCAGGAAGATCCCCTGGAGAAGGAAACAGCTTACCAACTCCAGTATTCTTGACTGGAAAATCCCATGGACAGAGAATTCTGGTGGGTTACAGTCCATGGGATTGCAAAGAATTGTACTTGACTGAGCAACTAACACTATGTCTACATTTGATTACAATGTTATAATGCAACCCCACTTCCCCCTCTATCATCCATTAAATCTGTCCTACTCATAAATGCACTGCGTTGGTGATTACATAAGTTTGTCTCTCATTTAAGAAAGAAGACAGGTATAGTATCTGGATTGGATTGTGAGAAAGAGAAAGCAGTCACAAAAGAGTAAGTCCTCCAGGGAACTGAATCAGTCTTAGAAAACACTAGTCTTTAGGGTTGAAGCTAACTTATCTTGACTTTAACAGATTAGGTACACTAAGTTTATATCTGATTTATATTAAAAAATAAAACTTATTTTAGATCTATGTCTACCAAATAAGTGGCAACTATATACTCCTACCGGTGTTACTTGAATGTTAATAGTTGCTAAACAATCTCTTTTTCTCCAGTACATAAAAATAAGTATTGTACAAGAAAGTTTTATATTCTTTCTATTGTGTAGAATTCTCTTTAATTTTGGAAATGAACTATAAATCAACTCTGTATCTAAAAGCAAAAGAATACCATTCAAGTAGGTCTTAGGGCCTTTGTTGTTTTGGAACATGAGTTTAGAAGCTTGTTCTCTTTTTGTGAGCTCTGAATATAATTCTTTCATGCTACTGAAAGTGCTTAACTATGAGTTGTCTAAAATGTGTTTCTCGAATGTGCTAACTATAATTAAAGTGACTTTGCAACAAAATCACTCAGTGTTGTCTTTTATAAGCTTAAACTTTCACATTTGCTAGTAAAAATAACACTGATTTCAATGTGCATGGAATCAGGAACAAACTTTACCTCTGCCCTCATATACGGCCTCATTCAAGTCAACTGACCACTCCGAGCCTTATGGCTTTCACTTCTCTGAGATAATAAAACCACCACACAGGTTGGCAGGCAGGGACTCTGATTTTGACATGATGGTGATGATGTTGACATCATGAGTCATCAGTCCCGATGAGTCCTCCTTCAGCATCTTTCTTATTCTTCGCTGCTACTATGTCTACATAGACGATCATCACCCCTTCTCTAAGTTACTGCATGGAATCAATACAGTGCATTTAGGGGATATTTTGACTCTAAAAGTGTATCCCTCTCATTGCAGACCAGAATGCAAATCTAAGCATTTATTTATTCAAATATTTTGATGGCACTTAATTGTCTAATGTTAAATTCTATAAAAGCTCTTCCTGGCTTAGTGTCACATATATTACCTTTTTTTCTCAACATGGCCTTTAACTCCTCGGCAACACTGAACATCTTAAAGTTCCTTCAGGAAACATAGCTCTCTCATGCCTTCATCTTTTTCAGTCTCTAGAATTCCTTGTATTTGGATTGCTGTCTTCCCTGAAGTGCTCACATACGTTATTCACCATGGGGCTCAAGTCACACTTCCTCAATGAAACCGTATTTCCTCCCAGGACATCCAACTGCTCACTCACCGAAACTCCCAGAACAGGAAAACTCTCTATGGTACTGTAGCTACTGTTTCAAGAAAAGGTTTGAAATGTTCCCAGAAAGGATTCCTTTCTTCTCAGTATTCTTCTAATGAGACTTTCTAGCTAAATAATTCTCTGAATCTAAAATATTCACTTGCTTATCAAGTACACATACACACACACACAGACACATTTATAAAACATTCTTGAGGAAAGATAGAGTTATAGATAATAAAAGAAAGTTCAATTGGTGAAGTGGGGCTCTATATGCAGAATGAATCATGATGGATAGTGTTTCAGGCAAAACTCTGTGCCAAGAGCTGAGGTGCTGGCAAGGGGAGAAAGCATTGCCATGGGACACCCAGCAACAAGTGGAAGGCAGATACTAACAGAAAATTGGTGATATTTATGGGACCTGGTATCAAGGAACAACGATCAAATCTAGGGGATGAATTCAGATTTGGAAGAACTCAATATCTGAAAGCTTAGAGAAAGAAAAGAACTCACTCATTAAAAAAAAAAGTTTTCTGCTTTATTGTGCCAAACATATTAATACACAAGTACAGGAAATGTGCTCAGTTTATGGATTATAGGATAATATAGGAACTAGACCTTAGTATCAAAGTGGTAATTGAAAGTGATACACAGGATCAGGCAAAATGTAAAACAGATTTTTCAACTAGAATTAGGGCCACAACTAGTTTATGCTTTGTGTGGTTAGAAAAATGTGCGAGTCCTGGAGAGTGGAATCATGCCACCACAAACTTAAAAGCAAATTAAGCTTTTGTGCCCAGAAAGAGGCCCTCTTCTTCCAGTGAGACAGAGCCCTCACCAAGGTGCACAGCATCGTTAGAAGACTGCACCACTCACTCCTTCAGGTGGGTGTCTGGGCAGTGTGCACAATGGACCACGCTACAGGGGTGCCCTAAGCCTTGAAACATTCCACATATCCTGATTTACAGAGATGATTAGTTCTATTTTCAGAAGCACAGTGTATCTTTAGAACTGGGTTTAGAATGAATAGTGGGGCAGAAAATCAGACAGGTAATTGTACTTTATTTGAATGGGGTCAATGTGGAGAGCCTATCTATATGGAGTAAAGTATGGGGGCTTTGTGAGAATTCATTTTTTTCACTTTGGCTACAACAGTGTTTTCATTTATTTTTAGCTTTCTTTACTATTAGGCACTTTGTATCTATATACCCATCTATATTTACTTATAAAATACATGTTATACTCAATAATACTCCATGAAATTAAATAGCATAAATTTCTAACACTAAAGAAATGCTTGAGGAAACAATTGTAAGTTGTTCCCCTATCACAGAACTTAAACACCATTTTATATATTTTTACAAAAATATTTTAAATCCATGAATGAGAACAAAATTAAGATCAAAGTCTCATGTGTCACACAAGTGAAGAAATCAAACAGAAACCAACCTTCATTGTCTATTAAGATAAAATTAAAAAATATCAAATAGCAATGGCAAGGCAAATTAAATATCAATTAAAAGACTGCACACATCATGAATTTTTTTCTATTTTTCCCACCCATTTAAAAATAAGATTTAACTTCCTTTTCTTTCTATATTACTTCTCATTAAGTACAACCATTTCTATCAGTGGCAACAATATGCACATCATTTTGGGAAAAGAGAGTTTTGTCTGATTTTTCCACATCTTTAGACTCAGGTCGCCATTTGGGGGCAAGAGTACAACTGAGGAAATGTTTTATAATTCATAGTACATCATAACAGGAGGCTCATAATGCTGATTTATGTTATTACTAACATTAATGCTGACCACTTGAATAGGGTGGAGCCTGCCAGGTTTCCCTAATGTGCGGTGCTTTCTTATTGTAACAGTAAGTACCTTGTGAGGAGACTACTTGAGATTTTGTAAAATGTTTTATCAAAATGTAACTCCTAATTATATCAACCAAGCCTATAATATACATGCATATTTTTCACATATTTCAAGGTGTGGTCTCAGTAAATTTCTAGGCATAACATAGCTGATTTAAAGGTAAATGTAGACACAATTCTCTGGACTATAAAAGTTGTACAAACTTGCTTTCTCATCTCAATGCTTGACAGTTTGTTTTCCTGTAGTTTTGCAAACAGAATGTGGTTCCAAACTTAAAGATTTTTGCCAGTCTGATGGGTGGGTAAAAATATCTCAGTCACTTTAACATGCATTTCTCTAACTAGGAATGAAGTCAAACATTTTTCAATGTGTTTAATATGTTTAAAAGTCAACTTTCTGTGTGTGTGTGTATGAATGAATATCTGTTCTAGTTTTTTGTCCATTTTTGCTTTGAAGGCATTTTGTTTCTTTGCTTCTTTGTTTTCTTCTGCATCCCTGGAATTTTCAGAAATCTTTAATTATAGAAATAATGACTCTTTTATCTGTGATATACCTGCTGATATTTTCTATCAGTTTGATATTTGTATTTTTATTTTACTTATATTTTTCCATGTGAAAGGCTTTTTATTATATATGTTCAAATATACTGCTGTATTCTTTCATGCATATGAATTATAATGACAAATAGATCATTTCTCTAACAAAGTTATAGAGGAATTCAGTTTTTTTTTTTTTTAATTTAGATTGCTGATTGACATGGTGCTTATGATTTAGTATGGTGTGAGGAATGGATCCAATTATACATTTTTCCAAACAACTAAGCAATTATTATTATTACGGCCAGGACAGTGATTTTAAGATGTCATTCTGTTATCTCAGACATCCATTTTTTCTTGCTATTTATCTCTGTACATCCTATTTCATGTCCTTGTCTGTTTATGCATGATCCACTATTGCACTCTTTTAATTATAGAGCTTTAAACTATGTTTCATTGAATAGTAAGCGTAGTACTCTCTTACAGCTTTATTTTTGTCATTGTTATCCTGGTATGTTTATTCTTTGTGTGAAGCTCTCTATCCATCTTATGTTAATGCATTTCAAAGTATCAGTATACTTCCCATTAAATTTTGAAGCATGATTATTAACTAGAGTTTGACTTTTGTTTTTCTTAGTTTTCTTTTAGTGAAAATTTTAAACACTATAAAGTATATAAATTTCATGTGCTCTTCTGTATAACACATTATATTCTCTCTCAGTCTCTATCTTTACACACATGCTCACACAGTAAAAAAAAAAAAAATTAAACTTTTTGTTTTATCTAAAATATCTGAAGAACAACCTTATTACCAAGCATCTTCTGAATTGCAAAGAATACCTAAAGTCAAAGCAATCTCCATATATCAAATCCTCCCTTCTCATCATTAACATCTCATAAATGCCCAGAGCCTCAATTGTTATTGCTAAATGTAACATAAAATATCATGCTTCAGTGACTGCAAGCAATATCAAAATGTCACATATATCTATTCTAAATTTCAATATAATGTTAGTTAAGAGCAGCTATTACTATTAAAGAATGAGAATCCTGGATGATAAATACTTTACCTGTAATAAGATAATTTCCAAATGATTTATTAAAAATGAAGTAATCAATTCAAGCAAAGTAGATCACTATTCATCTACAATCACTTAGTGAAGAGAAATAGTGACTATAATTGCTATCAAATAGGTTCAGTATCTGTCTAGTGGCCTTTGCATGTTGTTGATATCTATTTTATTAAGGTATCTAAAACATGGTACATGTTCATTAATTGCTTTATTAAAGGAATTCAGATCTGTATTCTATTAAGAAAGGACTAAAAAACAAATTGAATATAAGTATAATGTGTTTTTCTTTTAAATCACATGCAAGATTTAATGCCACCTGATTAAATACCTTATGGTGAATACATTTATACTTTTATATGCTAAAGAAATTATAGATATTATTCTCAAATAAATTAACAAGGAGCTACAATTTTATATTTTAAAAAATAAGCATTTCTCCTCTACCACACACGATCTCTGGACTAGATCCATAAATTTTTCATACTTTAGTATTCTTTATGGTTTATGGCCATGGCTGAGACAAGCTACCACATGCCCAAGGTCAGGGGCAGCGGCTGAGAGGAGCTACCGCACGCCCAAGGTCAGGGGAGGCAGCCGAGAGAAGCACCCCCACGTCCAAGGAGTGGTGGCTGCACGGGTGCAGGAGGGCTTAGAGGAGCTACTCCACGTTCAAGGTCAGCAGGGGCGGCTGTGAGGAGATATCCCTCGAACAAGGTAAGGAGCAGTGGCTGCGCTTTGCTGGAGCAGACGTGAAGGGATACCACATGTCCAAGGTAAGAGAAACCCAAGTAAGATGGTAGGTGTTGCGAGAGGGCATCAGAGGGCAGACACACTGAAATCATACTCACAGAAAACTAGCCAATCTGATCACACAAACCACAGCCTTGTCTAACTCAATGAAACTAAGCCATGCCCTGTGGGGCCACCCAAGATGGGCAGGTCATGGTGGAGAGGTCTGACAGACTGTGGTCCACTGGAGAAGGGAATAACAAACCACTTCAGTATTCTTGCCTTGAGAACCTCATGAACAGTGTGAAAAGGCAAAATGATAGGATACTGAAAGAGGAACTCCCGGGTTGGTAGCTCCCCAATATGCTACTGGAGATCAGTGGAGAAATAACTCTAGAAAGAATGAAGGGATGAAGCCAAAGCAAAAACAATACCCAGTTGTGGATGTGACTGGTGATAGAAGCAAGGTACGATGCTGTAAAGAGAAATATTGCACAGGAACCTGGAATGTCAGGTCCATGAATCAAGGCAAATTGGAAGTGGTCAAACAGGAGATGGCAAGAGTGAATGTTGACATTCTAGGAATCAGCAAACTAAGATGGACTGGAATGCGTGAATTTAACTCAGATGACATTATATCTACTACTGTGGGCAGGAATCCCTTAGAAGAAATGGAGTAGCCATCATGGTCAAGAAAAGAGTCTGACATGCAGTACCTGGATGCAATCTCAAAAATGACAGAATGATCTTGTTCATTTCCAAGGCAAATCATTCAATATCAAAGTAATCCCAGCTTATGCCCCAACCAGTAACACTGAAGAAGCTGAAGTTGAACAGTTCCATAAAGACCTACAAGACCTTTTAGAACTAACGCCTAAAAAAGATATTCTTTTCATTATAGGGGACTGCAATGCAAAAGGAGGAAGTCGAGAAACACCTGGAGTAACAGGCAAATTTGGCCTTGGAGTATGGAATGAAGGAGGGCAAAGGCTAATAGAGTTTTGCCAAGAGAACACACTGGTCATAGCAAACACCCTCTTCCAACAACACAAGAGAAGACTCTACACATGGACATCGCCAGATGGTCAAAACCGAAATCAGACTGATTATATTCTTTGCAGCCAAAGATGGAGAAGCTCTATACAGTCAACAAAAACAAGACCGGGGGCTGACTGTGGCTCAGATCATGAACTCCTTATTGCCAAATTCAGACTGAAGTTGAAGAAAGTAGGGAAAACCACTAGACCATTCAGGTATGACCTAAATAAAATCCCTTATGATTATACAGTGGAATTGAGAAACAGATTAAAGTGCCTAGATCTGATAGACAGAGTGCCTGATGATCTATGGATGGAGGTTCGTGACATTGTACAGGAGACAGGGATCAAGACCATCCCCATGGAAAAGAAACACAAAAAAGCAAAATGGCTGTCTGGGGAGGCCTGACAAATAGCTGTGAAAAGAAGAGAGGCGAAAAGCAAAGGAGAAAAGGAAAGACACAAGCACTAAATGCAGAGTTCCAAAGAATAGCAAGAAGAGATAAGAAAGCCTTCCTCAGCAATCAGTGCAAAGAAATAGAGGCAAACAACAGAATGGGAAAGACTAGAGATTTCTTTAAGAAAATTAGAGCTACCAAGGGAATATTTCATGCAAAGATGGGCTCAATAAAGGACAGAAATGGTATGGACCTAACAGAAGCAGAAGATATTAAGAAGAGGTGGCAAGAATACACAGAAGAACTGTACAAAAAAGAGCTTCATGACCCAGAAAATCATGATGGTGTGATTACTCACCTAGAGCCAGACATCCTAGAATGTGAAGTCAAGTGGGCCTTAGAAAGCATCACTACGAACAAAGCTAATGGAGGTGATGGAATTCCAGTTGAACTAATCTTGAAAGATGATGCTGTGAAAGTACTCCACTCAATATGCCAGCAAATTTGGAAAACTCAGCAGTGGCCACAGGACTGGAAAAGGTCCATTTTCATTCCAATCCCAAAGAAAGGCAATGCCAAAGAATGCTCAAACTACCACACAATTGCACTTATGTCACTCACTAGTAAAGTGATGCTCAAAATTCTCCAAGCCAGGCTTCAGCAATACATGAACTGTGAACTTCCAATGTTCAAGCTGGTTTCAGAAAAGACAGAGGAACCAGAAATCAAATTACCAAAATCCACTGGATCATCCAAAGAGCAAGAGAGTTCCAGAAAAACATCTGTATCTGCTTTATTGACTATGCCAAAGCCTTTGACTGTGTGGATCACAATAAACTGTGGAAAATTCTGAAAGAGATGGGAATACCAGACTACCTGTCCTGCTTGTTGAGAAACCTATATGCAGGTCAGGAAGCAACTGTTAGAACTGGACATGGAACAACCAACTGGTTCCAAATAGGAAAAGGAGTACGTCAAGGCTGTATTTTGTCACCCTGCTTATTTATGCAGAGTGCATCATGAGAAACGCTGGACTGGAAGAAACACAAGCTGGAGTCAAGATTGCCAGGAGAAATATCAGTAACCTCAGATATGCAGATGACACCACCCTTATGGCAGAAAGTGAAGAGGAAGTAAAAAGCCTCTTGATGAAAGTGAAAGAGGAGAGTGATAAAGTTGGCTTAAAGCTCAACATTCAGAAAATGAAGATCATGGCATCCGGTCCCATCACTTCATGGGAAATAGATGGGGAAACAGTGGAAACAGTGTCAGACTTTATTTTGGGGGGCTCCAAGATCACTGCAGATGGTGACTGCAGCCATGAAATTAAAAGATGCTTACTCCTTGGAAGGAAAGTTATGACCAACCTAGACAGCATGTTAAAAAGCAGAGACATTACTTTGCCAACAATGGTCGGTCTAGTCAAGGCTATGGTTTTTCCAGTGGTCATGTATGGATGTGAGAGTTGGACTATGAAGAAAGCTGAGTGCTGAAGAATTGATGCTTTTGAACTGTGGTGTCGCAGAAGACTGTTGAGAGTCCTCGGACTGCAAAGAGGTCCAACCAGTCCATTCTAAAGGAGATCAGTCCTGGGTGTTGTTTGGAAGGACTGATGCTGGAGGTAAAGCTCCAATGTTTGGGCTACCTCATATGAAGAGTTGACTCATTGGAAAAGACCCTGATGTTGGGAGGGATTGAGGGCGGGAGGAGAAAGGGACGGCTGAGGATGAGATGGCTGGATGGCATCACCAACTCGATGGACGTGAGTTTGAGTGACCTCCAGGAGTTAGTGATGGACAGGGAGGCCTGGCATGCTGCAATTCCATGGTGTTGCAAAGAGTCAGACACGATTGAGTGTCTGAACTGAACTGAAGTGATGATTTATTCAAGAGCTTTCTAGGTGACACAGTGGCAAAGAATCTGTTGACCAATGCTGGTGATACAGGAGATGCCAGTTCAATCCCTGGGTCAGGAATATGCCTTGGGGAAGGAAATAACACCCCAACCAGTATTCTTGCTTGGAAAATCCCATGGACAGAGGAGCCTGGCAGGCTATAGTCCATGAATTGGCAAAGAGTCGGTCACAAATGAAGTGCTGAGCACAGTACATGATCATTGAACCAATGTGCTCCTTTGCTTTGTTCTTAAATGCTTTCCGAACAAATTAGGGGGGTAAAAACAGAAAAACTGTTTGCCTCTCTTTGGTTCACATCTGTAGCTCCTACCCTGCCAATTTGCTCTCTTCATAAACCTACTCCATGCACTCACACTTGCTCAGTCAGTCCCTACTTGAAGGGACCACATATGTGCATTCTTTTTTTCCCCCCAATTTCTCTTATAATCACATTGGGATATTTAGCTTCTATTGCAACTCTTGTTTCATTTAGTTTCCAGATGGCTTAGACTCCTGGAACCAGTATTGGAATTTACTCCTTGGGGCAGTTAACCCAATTTCCTTTCTGGAGAATTACATCCATGGAGACATTCAGCCCCATGATGTAGGGAGAAGAGGTGGAAGCTGGCAAAAGAGGAGGGAAAATGACTGATATCAAGACTGCATCTTTCTTAGCAACCAAAACCTTAAGAAACCATGCTTTTTGCTACATGAGCAGAGTTATGCATGAGTGTATATTTCCTATTCCCTTGTTTTACATTATATTTGCAAAAGTATCCACAGAACCACAGACCAGGAAGGTGCCTTACAGAGTATCCAATAAGTTCAATGTTAGGGAGGAAAAACTGCATCACAGACAAATAAAACAGCCTGACAAAATCTCTCAGATACTTGGTTGGTGGCTGTGCTGTGACCAGAATTTAGGTGTTTGAACTCCCTTAACAGTGACCTTGCTTCTTCAGTGTGTCTGGTAGCTACTGGGGGAAATTCCCCCATGAAATGCCAGCACCAAGTGCTTTGCATGTTACACCTCCTTTTGAAATACATAACAGATTAAAAACAAAAGGAACAGGCTAGGTGAAAGTTCATTCAGTGGTTTATCAGAAATAATTATAGGGATTACTATAAGATATGTTTCTTTCATTTTTGTATAGTCTGTCCTCATCTGGTTTTCTTACTATTAAACTTTATCTCTCATAATATTGGCTGTTTAAGATATATGTTCTCATTGAAATGACATAGTAGTGATTAGGAAAAGCAGTGAAACTTTTCAAAAGCTTTTCTCATTGATCAATTTTTTTTAATTCATTGAGAAATTTATTATAGAATCCTTTGGGAATTTAATTTTCATCTAGATTAAATACTTGATTGCAATAAGATTTCCTATGTAGGACATATAGACTGAATACTCAGGGCTTTCTTCTCTAGGGAGAGTGAGATCAACCTGTGAATTGTACAAAGGGAGCAGGCAGGGATAGAATAATCTTATATAGAGAATAAATGACAAGAAGATAAAAAGAGCAGGCAAAAATAACATAAATGTATATAGAAAACAAATGGTGAAGAGCAAGGATAAAAATGTTCTTGAAATGTTAGTAAAAAGGCAGTTACATCTTGCATTTAAATTTTTTCCCACTATAACAAATAAGGCTTGAACTGAGACAACTATGGAGGAACTATAAGCTATCTCAGAGAAATGTTGGGATTATTCCATTTCTTGGAGGACTATAGTACTCTAGCCTTTTTGGAAAAATGAAAGGCCACTTTATAAACTCATAAAAAGTAAAACGCATGACTTGCTATAACAAGAGAAACAGGACATGTTTTTAGCCAGGACAAGAACAAAATTGTGTAATATCAATCTCTGCATTTCAAAACAGAATGTCTCCATATCATAAGAAAGGCTTCAAGAGTAGAGAGTAGAGTTAGTATCTAAAATCTAAAGTATCTAAGATATTTTATTTATGGTTCAAGGATAAAATTTATCCCTGGGAACATATGGAACATTTTTTCATGGGGGAAACTGCTGAGTCAACAAGATTCTGGTACTTAATGAAGTGTATTGAGGCAGACATACCATAAAGCCAAAGATCAAGCATCAGAATCCACTACACAGCCTATTCAGCACACTATCAAATTCTATAATTTCTTTTTTACTATTTTTCTCTTAAAGAAGACCTCAAAATAGTTTTTTTCCAATCCCCAAATTTTTATTCAAACATATATCTACTCTGGAAGCTGAGTATAAAGTATATGAAATGTTTTATCATCCCTCACTTATTGAAAATTAGCTTACTGCTTGCTGAGCACAATTTTGTCTTAGTGTATCAGGCATCTAGAGGTCATATGTGTCCACACACTGAAATTTCAGCACTAAATATTTCAGGAAAATACAAACTCTGCTAAAAACCATCACTTCTCAGATAGAGAGTGGCATTCTTCCATGTGAGCATGGAATAGGGTATGACTGGCACATTCTGGGACAGAGACTATAAAGGAGAGTTAAAACTTTTTTAATTTTTTACTAGCTCTTTGGGAGTCCCAAAGAGCTCCCAAGGCCAAGGCTACCTCCAAACAGCTCATCTGGGAGCAGGATTGGGTTGGTGAGATGTGGCTTTATCGTAAGTAGAAGCTGAAGTGGTTTATTTATAAGAGTCTTTTGAAAAGATGAAACCAAACTTGGGGCATGCTAGTGGTGAAAACACACTATTAATGTGGATCTCCAACTGGTATTGCCTTAAAAATTTAGATATAAATTTAGATTAATGTTTGGGAAGTGGTAATGTTGGAAAGATACAGACAGGTAAGGATATTAGGAGGTATGCTTTGGAATCACAATGCCTAGACTCAAACTTTGACTTAAAGACTTCCTTGGTGATCCAATGCTTAAGAATCCTTCTGCCAATGCAGGGAACATGGGTTCAATCCCTGGTCTGGGAAGATTCCACATGCCCCAGAGCATAAGCCCTCACACCACAACTGCTAAGCCCACAATCTAGAGCCCACGCTCTGCTATAAGAGTAGCCATGGCAAGGAGAAGCCTACACACTGCCATGAAGAGTAGCCCCACTCACTGCAATTAGAGAAAGCTCACACAGAGCAATGAAGACCCAGCACAGTCATAAATAAATTAATTTAAAAAGAAAAACAACTTGACTCAAACCTTGACAACATCATTTACTTGGGATAGCAAATTGGTACAGTGACCTTATCATCTTTCATCTTTTTTCATTTTAAAAATGGAATTAATTACAACATTTATCTCATAAAGATGTTGGATCAAGTGAACAGAAATATGTAAAGCACTTGGCATAGTAACTGAATCATTGTGAGAACTCAGTAAATGTTTGCTATGATGATGATGATGATTAAAATGGGCTAGAAAGCAGGTAAAAATTGAAGACATGCTTAATAGATACTTGGGTCTTGGAGATTAATTTTGATGTGTGGTATGGAGGAGTTTGAGATGACTTCAGATTTTCAAGTATCACTAATGGACATAAGCAATACCCTAAGAGGTATGGAGGTATGGAGAGGCAAAGGGAGAGATCACGTACCATTTTAGGTCATATATTGACTTTGAAGGAAGCAAGGAAATATGGAAAGCAAATAATAAAATATTTGACTTTGAAGCTCTGGAGTTAGTCAAATATTGAGACAGATAATGGGAAATTATCAACAGACTATGTATGAAAAAAATGTGTCAAGATTGAATTCTAATGCTTATGATGTGAGAGACAAAATAAATCATGGAGGAGCCTTGGAAAGAACTTAGAGAATTTAGATAAGATTCAAGAGAAAGAGATTTTATAGAAGGCATAGTCAGTAGCACATTGTAAGGGAAAGACTGAGAAGTCCCTGCTGGATGTCCCAACCCACAGACCCTTTGTAACCCTCATAAGATGAATTTCAATACAGTATCCTGGGTGACAGAAAGATTACCCTGGATAGAGTAATAATCTGAAGGTAAGTAAGTAGACACAGTCAATGAAGACTACTTTATCTAAAATTTTGACTCGAGAAAACGTGAGAACTAGTGCAACATATGGAAGATTGGGGGTTAAGTGAAGACATATTTCTTCTGTGTGGGCTTACTTACCTGGTTGTTTATATGACAAAAGTGAGGCTAGAGTGGTTGTAGGCTGAGGAAAGAGTCAGTAGGAAAGAGGGTTCAAAGAATGAGGAAAGAATGTGGTTACTTACATGTTTCTATCTATGGCTGATACAAGAATGTGTAGTATTATTTCTTCACAGTTTCTGAGTAACTTGAGTAATATAAGTCTGCTGAATGCCAGCATCCCAGGATGACTACTGAAACTCCATGGTCAGAACATTTTCTTTCTGGGTTCACTGATCTATATATTAGACCTGCTATGGACTAGCTGCTTCACCAAATTTCTATTATTTTTATTTCCCAGAATCTAGTATCTGAACCAAATTCAGAAATAAATTGAAGAAAGGAGAGAAAAACACTAAGTCATGAAAGTATGACCTAAATTAAATCTCTTATGATTATAGCGTGGAAATGACAGATTCTTGGGATAAGATCTGATAGACAGACTGCCTGAAGAACTATGGGCAAAGGTTTGTAACACTGTACAGGAGACAGTGATTAAAACCATCCAAAGAAAAAGAAACTCAACAAGGCAAAATGATTGTTGAAAAGACCTTAAAAATAGCTGCAAAAAGAAGAGAAGCAAAAGGCAAAGGGAAAGGTAAAGATACACCCAACTGAATGCTGAGTTCCAAAGAATAGCAAGGAGAAATAAAAAAAGCTTTCTTAAGTGAACAATGCAAGAAATAGAGAAAAACAATAGAATGGGAAAGACGAGAGATCTCTTCAAGAAAATTAGAGATAACAAGGGACCATTTCACGCAAATTTGGGCACAATAAAGGACAGAAATGGTATGGACCTTCAAGAAGCAGAAGACATTCAGACGAGGTGGAAGCATACAAAGAACTGTACAAAAAAGGTCTTAATGATTTGGATAACCATGATGGTGTGATAACTCACCTAGGGTCAGAAATTCTAGAGTGTGAAGTCAAGTGGGCCTTAGGAAACATTACTATGAACAAAGTTAGTGGAGGTGATGAGCTCAGCTAATTAAAATACTAAAAGATAATGCTATTAGAGTGCTACAATCAATATGCCAGCAAATTTGGAAAACTCAGTGGCCACAGGACTGGAAAAGGTCAGTTTTCATTCCAATCCCAAAAATGGGCAATGCCAAAGCATGTTCAAACTACCACACAATTATGCTCATTTCACATTGCTAGTAAGCTAAGAGTTCTCAAACTCCTTCAAGCTAGCCTTCAACAGTACGTGAACTGAGACATTTCAGATGTATAAGCTGCATTTAGAAAAGGCAGAGGAACCAGCGATCAAGTTGACAACATCTGTTGAATCATAGAAAAAGCAAGAGAATTCCAGAAAAATATCAACTTCTGCTTCATTGACTATGCTAAAGACTTTGACTGTGTAGATCACAACAAACTGTGGAAAATTCTTAAAGAGATGGGAATTCCAGACCATCTGACCTGCCTTGTGAGAAAACTGTATGCAGTTAAAGAAGCAAGACTTAGAACCAGACAACCGGTTCAAAATTGGAAACGGAGTATGTCAAGGCTATATATTTTCACTCTGCTTATTTAACTTCTATGCAGACTACATCATGTGAAATGCCAGGCTGAATGAGCTCAGCTCAGTTCAGCCCCTCAGTCGTGTCCAACTCTTTGTGACCCCATGGACTGCAGCATGCCAGGCTTCCCTGTCCATCACCAACTCCTGGAGCTTACTCAAAATCATGTCCATCAAGTTGGTGATGCCATCCAGCCATCTCATCCTTTTCATCCCCTTCTCCTCCTGCCCTCAATCTTTCCCAGCATCAGGGGCTTTTCAAATGAGTCAGTTCTTTCCATCAGGTGACCCAAGTATTGGAACTTCAGCTTCAACATCAGTCTTCCAATATTCATTGAATTCATTCACTGATTTCCTTTAGGATGGACTGGTTGGATCTCCCTACAGTCCAAGGGACCCTCAAGAGTCTTCTCCAACACTACAGTTCAAAAGCATCAATTCTTTGGGGCTCAGCTTTGTTTATACTCCAACTCTCACATCCATACATGACTACTGGAAAAACCATAGCTTTGACTCGATGGACCTTTGTTGGCAAAGTAATGTCTCTGCTTTTTAATATGCTGTCTAGGGTTTTTTTCCAAGGAGAAAGCATCTTTTAATTTCATGACTGAAGTCAGCATCTACAGTAGTCTTGGAGCCCAAGAAAATAAAATCTGTCATGGTTTCCATTTTTTTCTCATCTATTTGCCATGAAGTGATAGAAACAGATGCCATGATCTTAGTGTTCTAAACGTTGAGCTTTAAGCCAACTTTTTCACTCTCTTCTTTCACTTTCATCAAGAGGCTCTTTAGTTCCTCTTTGCTTTCTGCCATAAGGGTGGGTGTCATCTGCATATCTGAGGTTATTGATATTTCTCCCAGCAATCTTGATTTCAGCTTGTGCTTTCTCCAGCCCAGCATTTCTTATGATGTACTCTGCATATATGTTAAATAAGCAGGGTGACAATATACAGCCTTGACATATTCCTTTCCCAATTTGGAACCAGTCCATTATTCCAGATCCAGTTCTAACCATTGCTTCCTGACCTGCACACAGATTTCTCCAGCGGCAGATAAGGTGGTCTGATATTCCCAGCTCTCTAAGAATTTTCCACAGTTTGTTGTGATCCACACAGGTAAAGGCTTTGGCATAGTCAATAAAGCAAAAGTAGGTGTTTTTCTGGAAATGCTGGTCAGATGAAGCACATGCACACACCCTGAAGGCAGTTCAGGGAGGAGAGTGAGGCGCTGATGCTCCAGGAAAACTGGCAGAACAGATCTTTAGATAGTTTGGTATTTTTCAGGAACTGATTTCATGCTCCCAATCCGTGTATCTCCTCCTATCTAGAAAAGCACTAAATCCCTTCATGGTGATATCAGCTCCTCATGACTAGCAGAAAACCTTTTGATAATTAAATGCTTGATTGCATACATAACTCTTCACCAAAATCTACATATTGACCTTCCTACAGTACTCTTGCCTGGAAAATCCCACAGACGGAGGAGCCTGGTAGGCTGTAGTCCATGGGGTTGCAACTGAGCGACTTCACTTTCACTTTTCACTTTCATGCATTGGAGAAGGAAATGGCAGCCCACTCCAGTGTTCTTGCCTGGAGAATCCCAGGGATGGGGGAGCCTGGTGGGCTTCTATCTATGGGGTCGCACAGAGTCGGACACGACTGAAGCGACTTAGCAGCAGCAGCAGCAGCACTGCCTCTTTGGAGCAGTCTCTTAGGGCTATCTGAGGTACTGTCTCCTGGGCTGCAGTCCTCACTTTGCCTCAAATAAAACTTAGCTCACAGTTCTCATGTAGTGCATTGTTTTAGTCAACACCTGCCACCGTATTTGCCCAATTCCAACCCACTTTTCATAAACCATTCACCCAATATTTTTAAAATGGAATTATGATCATATAATCCACCAGTGTGGAACCATTAAATGGCCATCATTACACATAATGAAATACAAACTTTTTAACATGGCCCTCAAGACCTTGCATAATACGGATCAGGCCTATATCTCAAATCACGCTGTCTGACATTCTCCCAATAATTTATATATGTATGCATATTAGCCTTCATTTACTTCCTTAAATGTGCCAAGATTGTTCCAGCTTCAAGTCAGGTTTTTCTCTTTAACACAAATTTTATTCTCCATTTTTCACCAGGCCAGAAGCTAGCTTCTGTTATATATATTTATAACATCCCCAATGTTATAAATATATATTACCCCAAAAATATGCTTATGAAATAAGTCCCTTCATATATTATCTTACCTCATAATACTCTGTCATTCTCTCATTTTCATTTATTATAAATAACTATATAATTAAAGGTCCCTTTAGTGGTTTAATGATTTACAAGCTATCTTCTTCTAAATTATAGATCTCACTGGGACACAGTCTATTCTGGATCAATCATACTGTATTCCAAGTATCTAGCAAATTCCTGGGCACATATCTTCTGTAAGCTTATAAATTAGTAAAATGTTACTAGTTAAAATGCACTTATCACCAAATGTTGTGAGCATTTTCCAGTAACTAAATATTTATAAAATATGAGAAAAATATAAAAAACAGGGAAAAAAACTATAAACACTATTGTTAAGATATATGACCCATATATTCAAGGAATTCAATGATCTATAATTTTTATATAAACATGTCAAAAAGTTAAAATACAGAAAGACTGCATATCACTCTAATGTAAAAACTAGGATAGAAAGTTGACATAATATCCTTCAACAAGTTTAAATTTACTAATTTTGCCATGAGTGATATACTGAAATACAACTGGACTTGAAGAAACTTGCAATGATTACTCAGAAAATGTACAAATACTGTCCTGGGCATGCAAGACAATATTTGAAAGGATGGACATTTTTTGTAACTTTTCATTGGAAACAAACTTTCTAGCAGAGTTGGAGAGATTAGCATCAGCATTATGTATTAATAAATTATGGGAGGAGATGAGTGCTAAATAAGTAAACAAACAAACAAAAAAAGGTTATGGCTTAGGAAGAAAAAAATCATTAGCAGTATAGAGCGGATGCTGAGTGCACTTCTGTAAAGTGAATCCTAATTTATAGATTTAGCCAGAAGTTATTAACCTAAGGTCCATTCTTCGAGTCCTATCCTCAGAAATTATATGAAAAAAAAATTGTATTTACTTGTAAATATATATTTTGCCTGGAAGGAAAGAATCTGAGGTTTCATTAAATCTTCCTTTGAGGTTTGTGACCAAAAAATAGGTCAATAAAAACCATAACAGTAGAGCCCCATGTACCCTGAGATTTAATTAAATTGCCTTTTATGAAGGATTTGGGTATTCTCATTTTATCCAGAAACCTCATTTATTACCATTTATTAATTTTTCACTGAACTTTCATCAGTTTTCTTTTTTTTTCCTTCAGAAAATCATAATTCTTCCTGTCTTTGTTTTAATACCTCAACTCCCCAAGATTCTGACTCTTTGATCTGGGATTAGGACAGGTTAGAATGGACCTAACCAGCGTTTTTAAAGTCATACAAAAAAAATATAAAGGGGATATATGGCTGTACTCATCAAATTCTTAAGTACTATCATTATGGGTACCCCTTGTACCACAACAAAGGCCAAGTTAAATGAAATAAAAAGAATTTCTACTTTGTATTTCAATGCATGTAACACATCATGGATCTTATTATAAACAGAATAGATAGGATATAAAAATATACATAGATTCAAAGGGATCATGAAGACAGAGCTTGATCAAGGACAGAAATGGTATGGACCTAACAGAAGCAGAAGATATTAAGAGGAGGTGGCAAGAATACACGGAAGAACTGTACAAAAAAGATCTTCACGACCCAGAAAATCATGATGATGTGATCACTAATCTAGAGCCAGACATCTTGGAAAGTGAAGTCAGGTGGGCCTTAGAAAGCATCACTATGAACAAAGCTAGTGGAGGTGATGGAATTCCAGTGGAGCTATTTCAAATCCTGAAAGATGATGCTGTGAAAGTGCTGTACTCAATATGCCAGCAAATTTGGAAAACGCAGCAGTGGCCACAGGACTGGAAAAGGTCAGTTTTCATGCCAATCCCGAAAAAAGGCTATGCCAAAGAATCCTCAAACTATCACACAATTGCACTCATCTCACATGGTAGTAAAGTAATGCTCAAAATTCTCCAAGCCAGGCTTCAGCAATACATGAACCGTGAACTCCCTGATGTTCAAGCTGGTTTTAGAAAAGGCAGAGGAACGAGAGATCAAATTACCAACATCCACTGGATCATCGAAAAAGCAAGAGAGTTCCAGAAAAACATCTATTTCTGCTTTATTGACTATGCCAAAGCCTTTGACTGTGTGGATCACAATAAACTGTGGAAAATTCTGAAAGAGATGGGAATACCAGAACACTTGACCTGCCTCTTGAGAAATCTGTATGCAGGTCAGGAAGCAACAGTTAGAACTGGACATGCAACAACAGACTGGTTCCAAATAGGAAAAGGAGTACATCACGGCTGTATATTGTCACCCTGCTTATTTAACTTCTATGCAGAGCACATCATGAGAAACACTGGACTAGAAGAAACACAAGCTGGAATCAAGATTGCTGGGAGAAATATCAATAACCTCAGATATGCAGATGATACAACCCTTATGGAGGAAAGTGAAGAGGAACTAAAAAGCCTCTTGATGAAAGTGAAAGAAGAGAGTGAAAAAGTTGGCTTAAAGCTTAACACTCAGAAAACGAAGATCATGGCATCCAGTCCCATCACTTCATGGGAAATAGATGGGGAAACAGTGGAAACAGTGTCAGACTTTATTTTTGGGGGCTCCAAAATCACTGCAGATGGTGACTGTAGCCATGAAATTAAAAGATGCTTACTCCTTGGAAGAAAAGTTATGACCAACCTAGATAGCATATTCAAAAGCAGAGACATTACTTTGCCGACTAAGGTCCATCTAGTCAAGGCTATGGTTTTTCCTGTGGTTATGTATGGATGTGAGAGTTTGACTGTGAAGAAGGCTGACCCCATGGACTGTAGCCTGCCAGACTCCTCTGTCCATGGGATTCTCCAGGCAAGAATACTGGAGTGGGTTGCCATTCCCTTCTCCAGAGGATCTTCCTGACCCAGGGATTGAACCCCGGTCTCTAGCACTGCAAGCAGATTCTTTACCATCTGAGCAACAGGGGAGATACTAATACATATTCAAAAGCCCAGGAACTAGGTCCATCCTATAAGCCAACATATCATGCTTATGGAATAATATCATGAGTGCCAGGTACAAAGAACTAGTCATTAATTAATATGGAATAATTCATTTTAGGCTTCCCAAGTGGCTCAAATGGTAAAGAATCTGCCTGCCGATGCAGGAGATGAAGGATTCAGTCCCTAGGTGGGGAAGATCCCTTGGAGAAGGGCATGATAACCCACTCCAGTGTTCTTGCCTGGGAAATTCCATGGACAGAGGAGCCTGGCAGGCTGCAGTCCACGGGGTCACAAAGAGTTGGACAGGATCAAGCACACATAGCAGGCTTCCCAGATGATGCTAGTAGTAAAGAACCCACCTGCCAATGCAGGAGACAGAAGAGATGTGGGTTCGATACCTGGGTCAGGAGGATCCCCTGGTGGAGGGCATGGTAATCCACTCCAGTATTCTTGCCTGGAGAACACCATGGACACAGGGGCCTGACAGGCTACAGTCCACAGGGATGCAAAGAGTAGGACATGACTGAGTTAACTTAGCATGCACACATGTATGAGCACACACAGCACTCATTTTTTGTTTTACAACTTTTTATGAAATGATCTTTTGGTTATTAATGCTGTTTTTAGAAACCATATAATATAGACTATGGCAGAAAGCAAAGAAGAACTAAAGAGCCTCTTGATGAAAGTGAAAGAGGAGAGTGAAAAAGTTGGCTTAAAGCTCAACATTCAGAAAACGAAGATCATGGTATCCGGTCCCATCACTTCATGGCAAATAGATGGGGAAACAGTGAAAGACTTTATTTTGGGGGGCTGCAAAATCACTGCAGATGGCGGCTGCAGCCATGAAATTAAAAGATGCTTGCTCCTTGGAAGAAAAGTTATGACCAACCTAGATACCATATTCAAAAGCAGAGACATTACTTTGCCGACTAAGGTCCGTCTAGTCAAGGCTATGGTTTTTCCAGTAGTCCTGTATGGATGAGAGAGTTGGACCATAAAGAAAGCTGAGTGCCGAAGAACTGATGCCTTTGAACTGTGGTGTTGGAGAAGACTCTTGAGAATCCCTTGGATTGCAAGGAGATCAAATCAGTCCATCCTAAAGGAAATCAGTCCTGAATATTCACTGGAAGGACTGATGTTGAAGCTGAAACTCCAGTACTTTGGCCACCTGATGTGAACTGACTCATTTGAAAAGACCCTGATGCTGGGAAAGATTGAGGGCAGGAAGAGAAGTGGACAACAGAGGATGAGATGGTTGGATGGCATCACCGACTCAATGGACATGGGTTTGAGTAAACTCTGGGAGTTGGTGATGGACAGGGAGGCCTGGCGTGCTGTGGTCCATGGGGTCGCAGAGTCAGACACAACTGAGCGACTGAACAGAACTGAACTAATATAGACTCTCTTTCATCTAATTGAAAATTTAGCTAAAATTGCTAACACCTTTATTGGTTGTTTTAAAAATTACCTTATTTATTGTTTAAGCAGGATAGGGGCTTCCCTGATAGCTCAGTTGGTAAAGAATCCACCTGCAATGCAGGAGACCTTGGTCTGATTCCTGAGTTGGGATGATCCCCTGGAGAAGGGATAGGCTATCCACTCCAGAATTCTTGGGCTTCCTTTGTGGCTCAGCTGGTAAAGAATCTGCCCACAATGCGGGAGACCTGGCTTTGATTCCTGGGTTGGGAAGACCCCCTGGCGAAGGGAACAACTACCCACTCCAGGATTCTGGCCTGGAGAATTCCATGGACTGTATAGTGTTGGACATGCAAAAAGGCAGACATGGCTGAGTGACTTTCACTTTCACTTGTCAAGCAGAAAAGAGTGAAATTAGTAGTACTGAACTGTAGGAAGTAAATCAGGATATTCCTATAGAGGGTACATTGAAAAGTCTCATTTCAGTAGTACATATGCTCCTTTAGTCCTATCCAACATCACCTAATACTTACTATGGTCTCTGAGGGAACTTATAATGACTATGTGAAAAATGACTCCTTAGGGGACAGTCAAATTGAATGATTGAGGTTCAGACAAGGATGCAAGCATGACTAGTTTTAGCTGAAGTTTTCTGGCCTCAATCTTTCTTTATACCATTCTGTCTTTCTTAATTCTATCAGTTCTCCTCCTGTCCTTTATTCCTGCATTCCTCAATCAAGTTGACTACCTAATTTTATTCAGTCTGCACACTTTACTGTGTGCCTAATGTGTCAATGATGGGACAATAAGAAACTACTACTGTTATTGATAATTACAGTGATGACAATAACTAACGCAGTGAACACTGACTATCTGCCAGGTACATGCATTAACTCATTCAATCCTCCTACAAAGTAATGTGTCAGCCTTATTTTTCTTTTTTGGGGGGAGGGGTGCCATACCATGTGTCATGGGGAATCTTAGTTCCCTGACCAGGGATCGAACCCATGCCCCCTTCATGGTAACAGTGTCTTAACCACTGGACCACCAGGAAAGTCCCTTTGTTTTTCTGATGAAGAAACTTAGCCATAAAAAATAAGGCAAGATCTCAGCCCTAGAACACTCAAGTGGGTGATTTGATTCATAATAAAATTTGTTTGAAAATGATAGGTAAAGTAACACGTTATTAAGGAGAGAACTACCAAAGAATTGAGCAATGGCAAACAGAGTACCCGAGTATGGAGATGAGAAAGAGGAAGACACAATTGGTCCCACTAGAAAATATGCCAGGAAGTAGACAGTGAGCTTCCCCTGTGGCTCAGTGGTAAAGAATTCACCTGCAATGCCAGAGCTGCAAGAGATATGGGTTCAATCCCTAGGTTGAGAATATCCCCTGGAGGAAGGCATGACAACCCACTCCAGTATTCTTGCCTGGAGAGTCCCATGGACAGAGGAGGCTGGAGGTTATGGTCCATGGGGTCGCAGAGTTGGACATGACTGAAGCAACTTAGCACAAAAAGTAGCCAGCAAGACACAAGGTTGGAGAAGCAGCCACAAACGCAACCACATGGAAGCCACGAGTGTCCTATCAAAGGGTTTGGACTTCGTCTCTGTGCTTAATGAGCTCATAGTTAAAGATTAACAGGGGCTCTTAGAAAAGTGGTATTTTAAGATTATAAATATTTAATCACCTCTCTTGTACTGTGTGGAATTAGAAAATTTGATGGAGCAAGTATTGAAGGATAGTGGTTAGATTTTTTGTCATCCAAGTAGAGACAAGAAAGTCCTAAAATAAGACATGGTATTAGAGGTGAGGAAGATGAACAAATTTGATACATACAACCCAGTGGCTGATTCTACCTGATGATGTAGTCTCTTTCCTCTTGACCTATGCTTCCTCGTTAACACCAAAGTCCACCTCCTGTCATATGTCAAGACAAATGTGACCCTAACATGAGGATCTTTTATAGGGATATGTTTGTGCCTGAATAAGCAGACCTATTTAGAAACATAAATTTCATTCAGCTGAATTTAAAAAAAAACATAAAAATGTTCAAAAACTGAACTTGCCTTTCTATAAACAAACAGTAAACATAAAAATTATAAATGTCTCAAACTGTGTAAGGCTGATCTTATACATAGAACATAATGTGAAGTCAAATATTTACAAATAAAGCTGAATGAAATTTAAATGAAAAAACTAAAGCTATATTTTTTCTGATACTAAGGTGGAGCATAATCCAAAATTTTGGATATAAATAATCTCTAGATTTTTCAGGTAGTGGAGGTAAAAATGAAACTGAGGCACTTAATTATTATGACTTGGGAGAGTTAATGATAAATAGAGACACTCATCTGATTTAATTGTTTAATGCTGACAAAAGAAAATATGATGAAAGGAGGAACTCCTAGAAACAGAGTAGCATCATGGGGATAAACATTGTGTGAGTCAGAAATGACAGCTGTTAACAAATAACAGACATTTTGGAAAAAAGAACTACAGTTGTAATAAAATACAAGTCATACATGTAATTCTAAATTTTCTAGTTGCCAAATCAAAGAAAAAAATAGATGAACTGATTTTAATTATATACCTTATGTAACTCAATATGTCCAAATTATTAACATTTCAATGTGTAATTACAATGTGTAATTACAGTTCAAGTCCTGTTACCTGTGCAAAGGATATCAATTCAATACTGTGCAGTAAAAAGGTTACATAAATCCAGTATCAAATGATAGCATATGGGATAAATCTAAAGCAGAGCACCATGTGCTTGTAAAACTGATTGACATCATAGAAGGCAACTCAGCTTAGACAATTCTTAAGAAACCTAAAGAGTTTTCTCGTTTAATATTATTAAGTTAATAACCTAGAAGCAAATACTCTCAGTTTTGTTGTTTCATTTCTAGAACAAAGTAAAACGTTTTCCAGTTTTGCAGTGTTTATTATGATGTGTGACATCTGAACTAAGGAAATAGTTCTTCTGATTAATCCCTCTTATCAAACGGTGCTGTTTGCTGTGCTCAGTCGCTTCAGTTGTGTCCGACCCTTTGCAGCCTATAGACTCTAGCCCACTGGGCTCCTCTTTCCATGGGATTCTCTCAGCTATTCTCTGGAGTGGTTTGCCTTGCCCTCCTCCAGGGGATCTTCCCAACCCAGGAACTGAACCTGTATCTCCAGGGTCTCCTGCATTGTAGGCAGGTTCTTTACCCACTGAGCCACCTGGGAGTACCATCAACTAACACAAAGTTTGATAAATAGTGTTAAGCCCTTAGCAGAAAGAGCTTAGCACAAAGGGCTGTGTGAAGGCAAAATTCAGATGATTTTAAAAAGAATTCTGTCCACATGATGCTTTTGGATTAGCAGGAAGCTATCTTCCTTCCAATCATCCATCCACCCATCAATCCATCCATCCATCCTTCACTCAACTTCCACATTTGGAATATATGCTGATCACTATGTTACTTTCCAGGACTAGAACAGCATATAAAGAGTTAATTACCACATGGCACAATAAATGATAGAGACTTGTACAATTACTAACTGCCCATGAAGAGGGGAGAATTGACATGAGGTGAACCTTCATAGAAATAATATACTCACATGGGCAAAATCATGGATAGAAAAATATTATGGAATATCTGAGACTATACATAGTTTTATGAGATTTGATAGTAGGGTTCACAAGGAGGAAGTAGTATAAAATGAAGGTAGAAATATATAAAATGCCTTTAGAGCCTGATCAGGACTTTTGACTTTATCCTACGGATTTGCTGCTGCTGCTAAGTAGCTTCAGCCATGTCCGACTCAGTGTGACCCCATAGACAGCAGCCCACTAGGCTCCCCCATCCCTGGGATTCTCTAGGCAAGAATACTGGAGTGGGTTGCCATTTCCTTCTCCAATGCGTGAAAGTGAAAATTCAGAGTGAAGTCGCTCAGTCGTGTCCGACCCTTAGCGATCTCATGGACTGCAGCCTACCAGGCTCCTCTGTCCATGGGATTTTCCAGGCAAGAGTACTGGAGTGGGTTGCCATTGCCTTCTCCGATCCTATGGATTTGGGAAACTGTAAAAATTTATCATCTGACTGGTTTAGAAATTTAACTTTGGCAATTTTTTGAAAGATGAATTGCAGAGTAATCAAAATGGGCCTTTGACTATATGCGTGCGTGTGTGCTAAGTTGCTTTAGTCGTGTCTGACTCTTTGCAAGCCCATGGACTTTAGCCTGCTGGTCTCCTCTGTCCATGGGATTCTCCAGGCAAGAATACTGGAGTGGGTTGCCATTCCCTTCTCCACTTTGACTATGTGGATCACAACCAATTGTGGAAAACTCAAAGAGATGGGACTATCAGACCACCTTACCTGCCCCCTGAGAAACCTGTATACATGCCAAGAAGCAACAGTTAGAACTAGACATGGAACAATAAATGGTTCAGAACTGGGAAAGAAGTACATCAAGGCTATATATTGTCACCCTGCTTATTTAACTTACACACAGAGTGCATAATGAGAAATGCCGGGCTACATTAAGCACAAGCTGGAATCAAGATTGCAGGAGAAGCATCAATAACATCAGATATGCAGATGATACCATGGCAGAAAGCAAAGAAGAACTAAAGAGCCTCGTGATGAGGATGAAAGAGGAGACTGAAAAAGCTTGCTTAAAACTCAACATTCAAAAAACGAAGATCATGGCATCTGGTTCCACTACTCCATGGCAAATAGATGGGGAAACCATGGAAACAGTGACAGATTTTTTTCATGGGCTCCAAAATCACTGTGGACAGTGACTGCCGCCATGAAATTAAGACGCTTGCTCCTTGGAAGAAAAGCTATGACCAACCTAGATAGCGTATTAAAAAGCAGAGACATTACTTTGTTGACTAAGGTCTCTCTAGTCAAGGCTATGGCTTTTCCAGTAGTCATTTGGATGTGAGAGTTGGACCATAAAGAAGGCTGAGTGCTGAAGAATTGATGCTTTTGAACTGCGTTGCTGGAGAAGACTCTTGAGAGTCCCTTGTAATGCAAGGAGATCAAACCAGTCAATCTTAAATAAAATTAATCCTGAATATTCATTGGAAGGACTGATACTGAAACTCCAATACTTTAGCCACCAGATGTGAAAAGCCAACTCATTGGAAAAGACTAAGACGCTGGGAAAGATTGAAGTCAGGAGGAGAAGGGGGCAACAGAGGATGAGATGATTGGATGGCATCACTGACTCAGTGGACATTAGTTTGAGCAAACTCCAGGAGATGTTGAAGGACAGGAAAGCCAGGTGTGCTTCAGTTCACGGGGTCCAAAGAGTTGGACATGGCTGAGCAAATGAACAACAACAACAAAATTGGGGAAAGGAGAATTGTAGAATATCAATAACTGGATGCTTAAAAAAGAAAATATACCAAGGTCCTCTCATAATTCAGGAGATTATAGAATGGGGAGAAAGTCTAGGATTAAAGTTATCATTCATTGAAATGTATTTATTCATGTATTCAAATAATGTTTATTATGTATTTACAA
This sequence comes from Oryx dammah, assembly GCF_014754425.2. Taxonomy (NCBI): domain Eukaryota; kingdom Metazoa; phylum Chordata; class Mammalia; order Artiodactyla; family Bovidae; genus Oryx; species Oryx dammah. The sequence goes on along the minus strand of NW_024070211.1, from coordinate 93,923,311 downwards.
CATATATGACACTTTTCCAGGGTGAGAGATATCGTAATAACAGGACAGACAAAATCTTACATTTCACTGGGATAAAATTTTGATTAAGTATACAATAAAAATAAAAGTTCCATGAATCAATGAGATGGGATAAAAGAATCGAGACAGAATGTATTAGTTAGGCTGATTAGTGAAGCTATCTGACTGTGGCAGTTGCTATGTGAACTTAGACTTGATTAACAAGGCGTCAGTCAGGAGTTAAGTACCTCAGAGGATAAAAGGTCAGTGGTCCAGAGGGTATGAACTTCAGTGTTCAAAGAACAGTATTATGACCTGTGTGCCTGATCTTAGTGAGCTTGTGGGAATGTGGTACATATGGTAGAAGAGGTGGGCAGAAGTCATATTGTTGATTACCTACTAGGTAATGATTTTTCGTTTCAATTAATGCAATTAGAATCTACTGGGAAATTGTTACTGAGTAGTACCATTAGCATACATATTTTTTATGAAGTCCCCTCTTGCTACTCCGTGGATAAAGGAATGGAGATAATGCAGCAATGGCAATAGCAGTGATGTAAGTTGACTGCCTCGGAGTCAGAGACAAGAGGATTGACTCAGAATGAATTACAGAGTCGGATGAATAAGGGGTTCAGAGAGCTGAAAAGGAGGGTGGGCTAGAACTGAAAAGAAAATCTCCAGAACAACTCCTGGAGTTTTTTCCAAAGCACTAGGTTGAAGGTGTTGTCACTCACTCACATAGGGAAGACTGGAGGAGAAAAGATGAAGCGGGTCCTCTAGGATTTAGGAATTAGGGTAAGCCTCAGGTTTCTAGTGTAAATGACTTTGAAAGAAATTACATGACTTGGAGGTGGTTCTGAAGCAAAAGAAAACTGATATTAAAAATATAGAAATGTGATGAGACATATCACAGAAAAGACAGTTCAGTTACAACTGGGGATGCCAAGCCTGATAGTTTGATAGGAAGGTATTCCACCTCAATAAATTAGGAGCTTCCTATGGCAGAATATTAATAAGGTATTAATCATCCAGATGTTAACAGGAAAACAGAATTGGAAGTGAACAAGGAGGAATACATAACATTCACATTTACTCCTCCATCAACTTCTGCCAGGGCTGCTCAAGGCAAAAATGGCTGACTGGTTCTGAGTACTCATGAAGAATTTCATTATGAACTATCTCCTCACCCCTAACTGGGATGCAGTAAGTTTTTTAAGTTCTGAGATATTTTTGTTTGGGAGCTAATCACAGCCCCTGAAAACAAAAGCACAGACTAGAAAATGTAAGAAAGGCATATTTCACCCACTAGTATACAAAATCTAAATCAATGGTTTCCAGGCTGCCAACCTGAATATGTAATTTAGGTGATTCAAATTCCTTGCTTTATTTTCCTTCCCCAGACCTACTACAGCAAAATATTCAGTGTTAGGCTCAAGGTTCTGAATTAAAAAAAAAAATTTTCCGTGGATAAACCTGATGCCTGGTGAGGCTGAAATCACTCAAAGTGGTCAACTGGGATTATTAATATATATTCTGAAGTACTAAGGAATATGGTTTTAGCCTATTTGGAATATCAAGAGTCTAGATTCTAAACAAAAATAAACTCTTTATTTAGAATGTCATGGTGGGGAAAGATGGATACAAATATGAGATTAGTAAATATTTCAGGGATGGAAGCTTAGACCTTGTTATTGGATACCAGAAAGCCAATAAAACTCCTAAATTCTCTCAGGCTAATAATCTATTATTTTATCATATAGTTTTAAGTTACTCTGGGTTTCCTAGACCATGGTTGAAGAGAGATGATCCTGTTAGCCCTCATCCTAGTCTGTGAAGAGTTCACCTGTAGTATCTGTATTTAAAAATTGCTACTTCCACTCATTACATTAATCCAAAAATGGAATTGTACTTTCAAGGGCATTTAGAGATGTCGTATTCCCTGGGAATAAAGATCTTTAATCAGGCAACATGCAATACTTACTATATACAGTTAAAATACATGCATGCTTCAAAGTCTAGTTCAAATATTACCTTACTACGGTTTCTTTGACTACCCCAATCAAGCCTCTGCCACTGAAAAAGTCAAGTTTTCATTTTCTCCACTATAGATACTCCATTAAAACTTTATATGTTTCTGCATTTTTTTTTCTGTCATGTATTTATCAATCTGTCTTCACTGCTAGACACAGAACAGCTTTGCTTGCAGCTGGATGTATAGTAGGTGTTTCATAAAAGCATTCTAGATTGATTAAATCTCATGGAAAGAAGTCAGCAGTATAAATGCCGGAAGGTTACTTTCCTCAGTGCAGCTTATTGTGAAAATGTGATTGTCAAGAGATAAACTGTAAACAGCAATAATAAAGTTAGGTGAATCCTTCAGAGTCTTTGAGATGTCAAGGGCGAATCACGGATAGCACCAGTATCCATCTATATGAGTCAATCCAACTGAACAACTCAGGTAAAGGGAAAGCACTGCCAGGCAAATCAATCTTTTTGCATATATCTGTTCAACTAGAAGCCAATTCTGTAAGTGAAAAGCAAAGAATTCTCGAGTACACATGCTTATGGCAAAAAGCCATTTAGTATTGACTCACTGTAATCAGAACACAAACAAAGATAAAGGAAAACTATAAAAGGAGCAGGTAATGAAGGATGGTTAAAAAAAATGTGATCTAAAGAGCAACATTTTATGACTTATGGTTTTATCTCTATGTTTAAGTGGCAAAATTATCTAAGCTCATTTGGGACAGTTATTTGAGGGGACCAAGCCCATGTCACTCATGTGTGCTGTCATCAGGAATGGCTTCTCATCATGATGGCTAATAGGTATGAGTTTTCAATGCAATGCTTCACAAAGCAGGTAACAGATGCACTGGTCTTAGTACTTCCTTCCTAAATTGAATTTCTGTCATGCAATCAATATTAACAAAGCAGACAAAGCTTATATGACATGTCAGGGTTTCAAAGTGCACTAGAGAGAATTATTCCCCCACAATGCCATCAATATACATTTGTGCAAGACTTTCTATTGTCTTTATTAATTACTGTTATTATAATTTCATCACTGAACAGTCAATCAGCTTAAATTATTAATACCTATGACAACTCCTCATAAGCTGACCATGTTTCCTTCAGTTAGGCAGCTGAACTTGATAATAGCTCTCAAGAACTAATACAACACATACTATGTACACATATACCACCCAATATGGCCTGGGTTTGATTCCTGGTCAGGGAACTACATGTCACATACCACTAAGAGTTTGCATGCTGCAACTAAAGATCCTGCATTTTGCAACTATAACCCAGCACAGCGGAAAATAAATAAATAAATAAATAAAAGAAGTAAAGGAGGTAAGATAAAATCTTTTTCATGCATAAGTTTAATAATACCTAGAGAAATGAGTTCAGTATACAAGGTCACATTAATTTGATGCTTACTGATAACATATTGATTTCTAAAAGAGAAGTTTTAAGGATAATGATTTATAGAAACTTTAATGCCTAAATCTTTAAGTTTTTTGGAGTTGATCCCTCTAACACCTTTGGCCAAAACTGTCTTGCTGGTGGGAAAAATTTTACATATGTGGAAGATACAATTTCTGAGGAGACTATGTGGAATACAGCAATTCTGCATTTCTCTAGGATTCTTGCTCTTCAATTACAAGATTAAGGACATAACACATATCTGAATAATGTTTTATGCTTTCACTCCAAGTCTTAATTATGACAAATCTTAGAAAATTCAAGACAGAGCTCAGATGAAAGATTTTTTACCTAGGGTCAAAATATCTTGTTTGGAATCCAAAAGAGACACATTCCAAAATGAGATTAAAAAAAAAAAAAAATTTAGTCTCCAAATTCAAACAGTATTACAATCTCGGTTTTATGTTCCTTTTCAAATTTTATGGCAAAATTATAAGGCTGATTATTTTATTACTTTTACACTAATAAATAAATAAGCAAAACTTACATACCTTGTTTAGTTTCTACTGTTAAACAATTGTAAAACTGTCTGACTACTTTGACTTAATTACATAAAATTTAAAAATCAAATTAAGTAAACCATTGTGATATTAGAAAAAGTGTTAAGAAAACTGACTAAATCTGAAGCTTCCTGAAATTTAACATACACACTCTGTGCCTGTGTTTGATTATAAAGGAAGCATAGAACAATTTAAAAACTAAATGCTAGGTTGAATCTATTTCAAATATACTAAACCTAAAAACATTTTTTATAATTTATTTTATCCTACTTCTTTGGGAGAAAACACTTCCCCTTTTCCCTTATATTCCATACATTACAATAATTCCATTAACAAAAATATTAAAATTTAGATATAACACATATTTAAGAGAGTCATAAGTGTCAGAACAAAATCACTGTTCTAAACCTAACAAAATGATTTTATTAATCAAATCAATATATGAAAATGGTTAAAGAAATTATAGAGGAACTTATAATTAAAAGTTGCAATTTCCTGATTATACTTCCCACTCTATGTCAAGCTCCTCAGATGTGTACACTTGGAGCCCCTTTCTATTGTTATCATTCCATAACTGTAAACAATAAACTATTATTTTTTTAAATGGATATATGCTCATTTTTATTGGATTATTTAACATTAACTATTGAAATTCAGCTATAATAGGTTAATATTTGGTTCATTTATATCATGCTCCTCTTAACAATACAGTTTTAATTACTGTTAGTGGTACCTGTATATTTATAAATACCATATCTAAATTTCTATTTCTTGCTCTGCCAACCACAAAGGTTTTTAAGATAAGCATATTAACTCGTCAACCCTTGAACTCTACCCCACTCTGTCTTCCCATTGCTGTCATTTTACTGTTTATTTTGTTGAGGTTCAGTTCAGTTCAGTTCAGTCGCTCAGTTGTGTCTGACTCTTTGCAACCCCATGAATCGCAACACACCAGGCCTCCATGTTCATCACCATCTCCCGGAGTTCACCCAGACTCATGTCCATCGAGTCAGTGATGCCATGCAGCCATCTCATCCTCGGTCGTCCCCTTCTCCTCCTGCCCCCAATCTCTCCCAGCATCAGAGTTTTTTCCAATGAGTCAACTCTTCTCATGAGGTGGCCAAAGTACTGGAGTTTCAGCTTTAGCATCATTCCTTCCAAAGAAATCCCAGGGTTGATCTCTTTCAGAATGGACTGGTTGGATCTCCTCACAGTCCAAGGGAATCTCAAGAGTCTTCTCCAACACCACAGTTCAAAAGCATCAATTCTTCAGCGCTCAGCCTTCTTCACAGTCCAACTCTCACATCCATACATGACCACAGGAAAAACCATAGTCTTGACTAGACGGACCTTAGTCGGCAAAGTAATGTTTCTGGTTTTGAGTATGCTATCTAGGTTGGTCATAACTTTTCTTCCAAGGAGTAAGCATCTTTTAATTTCATGGCTGCAGTCACCATCTGCAGTGATTTTGGAGCCCCCAAAAATAAAGTCTGACACTGTTTCCACTGTTTCCCCATCTATTTGCCATGAAGTGATGGGACCAGATGCCATGATCTTCATTTTCTGAATGTTGAGCTTTAGGCCAACTTTTTTGCTCTCCTCTTACACTTTCCTCAAGAGGCTTTTTAGCTCCTCTTCACTTTCTGCCATAAGGGTGGTGTCGTCTGCATATCTGAGGTTATTGATATTTCTCCCAGCAATCTTGATTCCAGCTTGTGTTTCTTCCAGTCCAGTGTTTCTCATGATGTACTCTGCATATAAGTTAAAAAGCAGGGTGACAATATACAGCTGTCATGTACTCCTTTTCCTATTTGGAACCAGTCTGTTGTTCCATGTCCAGTTCTAACTGTTGCTTCCTGACCTGCATACAGATTTCTCAAGAGGCAGGTCAGGTAACCTTTTTATTCTTTTTGTAATCCCAACTAGAAAGGCTCTATGATCAGAAGCATCCCTTAAACCTGTAAATCTCATTCCATAAAATTGGAAGAAGTTAAAATCACTTTCAGTTGTGCAGGGTTGGTTTGCACATATAATTATTCACTAGTCTAAAAGTTGAGAAGAATAATTCATTTACGTCCAATAGCTGTGGCTCTTTCAAAATATGAAGAAGTTCATGTTTAATTACAGCTAAGAAGCAGCTATGTACTACATTCCCCATCTGTTGGAAGACCTTGAGCACTAAACAAAGAAACATATATAAAACATCCTTTGTCAGACCAAAGTGCTGAAAATCTGAGAAGTGCTAAGGGCAGAGAATATTAGAAAGATATGATCAAAGTTGAATTTAAGGTGAAGTATTTTATCTGAACAAACTGAAGCGAGAACTAGCCTTAAAACTTATGAGGATTATGGTTTCTTAGGAATTCTCCGTTTCACCTGGCTCAGTACATTTATTGATATAGATTATTTAATCATGTCTGGTGGAAAGAACCTTGAAGGAAAAATGGCTGTCTTTCTCCCACGGTAAGTTTTTGGAAGAAAATGGCAAACAGTTCGCAGTAATATTTGAACTTGAAATGCTAAGCACGACAATCTCAGCTTAAGGAGGCTTCAGTTTAGCTCAGTCGCTCAGTCTTGTCAGACTCTTTGCGACCCCATGAACCGCAGCACACCAGGCCTCCCTGTCCATCACCAACTCTCAGAATCCACCCAAACCCATGTCCATTGAGTCGATGGTGCCATGCATCTCATCCTCTGTTGTCCACTTCACCTCCTGCCTTCAATCTTTCCCAACATCAGGGTCTTTTCAAAAGAGTCAGCTCTTCGCACCAGGTGGCCAAAGTATTGGAGTTTCAGCTTCAACATCAGTCCCTCCAATGAACACCCAGGACTGATCTCCTTTAGGATGGACTGGTTGGATCTCCTTGCAGTCCAGGGGACTCTCAAGAGTCTTCTCCAACACCACAGTTCAAAAGCATCTATTCTTCAGCACTCAGCTTTCTTTATAGTCCAACTCTCACATCCATACATGACCACTGGAAAAACCATAGCCTTGACTAGATGGACCTTGGTTGGCAAAGTAATGTCTCTGCTTTTTAATGTGCTCTCTAGGTTGTTCATAACTTTCCTTCCCAGGAGTAAGTGTCTTTTAATTTCATAGCTGCAATCACCATCTGCAGTGATTTTGGAGCCCAGAAAAAGTCAGCCACTCTTTCCCATCTATCTGCCATGAAGTGATGGGACCGGATGCCATGATCTTAGTTTTCTGAATGTTGAGCTTTAAGCCAACTTTTACACTCTCCTCTTTTACTTTCATCAAGAGGCTCTTTAGTTCTTCTTCACTTTTGCCATAAGGGTGGTGTTATCTGCACATCTGAGGTTATTGATATTTCTCCCAGCAATCTTGATTCCAGCTTGTGCTCCTTCCAGCCCAACATTTCTCATGATGTATCTGCATAAAGTTAAAAAAGCAGGGTGACAATATAGAGCCTTGACGTACTCCGTTTCCTATTTGGAACCAGTCTGTTGTTCCATGTCCAGTTCTAACTGTTGCTTCCTGACCTGCATACAGGTTTCTCAAGAGGCAGGTCAGGTGGTCTTGTATTCCCATCTCTTTCAGAATTTTCCACAGTTTATTGTGATCCACACAGTCAAAGGCTTGCTAGTGTCTAAATCAAGGAGCTGAAAACATAAGTCAGAAGAGAGAAAGGAATTCTCAGATAAGAATATTTTTGTTTCTTGAAACAGTTGTTTATATAAAAGGATGTATTTATTTCAAAGGATCTTGCTGAAGAGGTAAAGTTGAGGAAGCAATAGCACAGAGCAGTGGTTATAAATGTGTCCCTGGGTTTGACTCTTTAAGGTTAAAATGTTTAATATCCTGGCTGTATCACTTATAAATTGTGTGACTTTGGGTAAGCTACTTATCTCTTTGATCACAGGTCCCTTATAGGTAAAATGGTGATATTAGCAGTTCCCAGTTCATTGCACTGTTGTGATAAAATCATATAAAGCCCACAGGACAATGTTTGATTCCCAATAAATAATGTTTGGGAGATATATCAATAACCTCACATATGCAGATGACATCACCCTTATGGCACAAAGCAAAGAAAAACTAAAGAGCCTCTTGATGAGAATGAAAGATGAGACTGAAGAAGCTGGCTTAAAACTCTACATTCAAAAAACAAATATCATGGCATCTGGTCCCATCACTTCATGTAAATAGATGGGGAAACAATGGAAACACTAACAGATTTTATTTTCTTGGGCTCCAAAATCACTGCAGATGTCGACTGCAGCCATGAAGTTAAAAGATGCTTGCTCCTTGAAAGAAAAGCTATGAAAGACATAGACAGCATATTAAAAACCAGAGACATTACTTAGCCATCAAAGGTCCATATTGTCAAAGCTATGGTTTTTCCAGTGGTCATGTATAGATGTGAGAGTTGGACCATAAAGAAGGCTGAGCGCTGAAAAATTCATGCTTTTGAACTGTGGTGTTGGAGAAGACTCTTGAGAGTCCCTTGGACTGCAAGGAGATCCAACCAGTCCATTCTGAAGGAGATCAGCCCTGGGATTTCTTTGGAAGGAATGGGCTAAAGCTGAAACTCCAGTACTTTGGCCACCTCATGCAAAGAGTTGACTCATTGGAAAAGACTCTGATGCTGGGAGGGATTGGAGGCAGGAGGAGAAGGGGATGAAAGAGGATGAGATGGCTGGATGGCATCACTGACTTGATGGACGTGAGTCTGAGTGAACTCCAGGAGTTGATGATGGACGTGGAGGCCTGGCGTGCTGTGATTCATGGGGTCGCAAAGAGTTGGACATGACTGAGCAACTGAACTGAACTGAGGTTGAGGCTAAAATACTGTGCTTTTGTTTCTTAATTGAGTAGTTCTGATGTGCAACCTAAAATCACTGCTCTGAGAACATATCACTATCCTACAATGATAGTAATGACCTACTGGCCATTTATCAAGTGCCAGGCACTATTCAGTGTGGTTTATATGAATTAACACACCCTCAACTCATCTTATCCTCACAAGTATCCTAAAAGGCCAGTTGCTATTATTATTCCATTTCATAATGAGGAGACTGAGGCAAAGAAAGGTTACTAGCATCATGGTTAATAAGAGGTGGAGCTGAGATTGAAAATCAGAAAGTCTGACTCCAGAGGCCATTTATTTCCTGGAAATATTAGAAAGCAAAGCAAACCTCTGGCATTCACCCTCAAGGAATTAGTGGAGGTAAATTAGATGAGGAAAATTGTCGTTAGTTATTATCTTTCTGTCAAAGGGGAATTCTATGCAGCATTACAGTGGGGGCTTCTTGGCGTGGAGCAACAGGTTCCCGTCAGACCCGGTCAAGATCAGGATTGTGACTGATTAAGAAACAGGTGTCTGGAGGAAATCACGTTCCCTGAGGAAAGGTGTAGAAGGAAGAACTCTTCTAACATTCAAATGATATTTAGTCATGGCCATGGTTCTTCAGGAACTGTCTAGAGCACACTGGTCAGCTCTGAGGAAGGCCAGCAACTAACTCTCCCAGGAAAATGGCTGCCCTAACTCTGGAGATGACAATCAAACAGCACAAACTTGGATGTCTCCCAGCCTAAGTTCATGAGTTCTATTTACTAATAAAGGAAAAACATCCAGTTAGAGATATTGGTACCATCTAAGTTGTTGGAGAGAAGATGGGGTGAATCATATAGATATATACACATACCTATGCTCATTTAATTCTGTGAGTAAGGATTATAGATTCTTTACAGGTATTTTCAAATAAAATTATCTGTCAACATTGTTCAGAAATAGAGAGATGCTTTATTATTGTGAGCTGAAGCAAAACACGTGCATGCTTATTTTTTTGTTGTTGTTCAGAAACACATACATGCACACAAAAATATTTTGTCAAAGTGTTTTAGTACATGTGTCATATGTACTCTGTTTTAATTAATGTTTGTCAATAGGTCTTCAATTCAAGAAATGGAACCTAGAGCCAATTTAAAGAACTTGGCAAATTTTAACTTTTCATTTCGACTGTTGTGAATGTGAGTTATTAATCAGAATTATTAATGCAACTTTTAATACTTTGTTTCTAAAATACTGAAATTAACCCTTGACAACAAAAATATTTTAACATTTTATTCAAGCTATACATACGTCTAAAGTAAATCACAAAACAACAAATTTACAACTTAATAGAATTTACTTAAAATTTTCTAGGCTTCCAAGTACTGTCTTTAACAAGTTTAAAAAGTATTTCGGAAAATTTCATATATTTGACATAAACAAATGAAAACTGTTTATTAGAAAACTCTATGAAGAACAGCCTAATTTGTGGCTAAGAAGGATAATGAAAAAAGCAAACTTTATAAAGAGAAATGTTAAGTGTTGTGTCAAGTTCATTCACAATGACAAAAAGGCGAAACACACACTTTTAATTCATATTGCTGTCAAGTATAAACAGTTTAGGGCGTCCCTGGTGATACAGCGTTAAAGAATCTGCTTGCAATGCAGGAGACACGGGTTTAAGACATGGTTTCAATCCCGGGTCAGGAAGATCCCCTAGGGAAGGAAATGGCAACCCACTCCAATATTCTTTCCTGGAAAATGCTATGGACAGAGAAGCCTGGTGGGCTACAGTCCATGAGGTTGTAAAGAGTCAGACATGGTTTAACAATTATGCTATTTTATAAAGTTTATACACTACTTAACTGGTGATAGGAAGACTAAACATTTTTTAAAAATAAACTTATTCCATTGGTCACTTAACCCCTCCTGGGTGACTCAGCAGTCGCAGGAGACATGGGTTTGATCCCTTGGTTGGGAAGATACCCTGGAGGAGGGCATGGCAACCCATACCACTATTCTTGCTTGGAGAATCCCATGGACAGAACAGCCTGGTGGGCTACAGTCCATAGAGTCACGCAGAGTTGGATACGACTGAAGTGATTTAGCATGCACACATACCATTGGTCACTTAGCCTCTGTGAGTATAAATATAACTCAAATAAACCTAGCCAGCTTCATGGTCTACCTGGGTATCAAGTCACATTCTAAAACCATTAATTCAACATCTCATGAAATTGAAAAGTGATTTAAATCTTTACCAGAGGCAATGGAATGAATAACCCAGGGGGATTACATTCGTACTTCACAAGGAAATTCTCTCTTCATCCTCTCTGATCCATCTTGCTAAACATCATCCAACGACACTTTTCTTGCTTCCCACTGTAGCCTTTCCAGATCTGTCTTCTATTCTGAAAGAATAGTTTTCTAACCTTTAAACTCTAAATAAAGCTTCTTAATCCATACCTTGCTAAAGATAAGAAAAGTCAGTGAGTGAGTCACGGAAATAAGTGCTCTATGTATATGAGTACACATGTATGTGTGCCTGTGAATGCTTGCTATTGTTTCCATTGTACATGCAAGGAAATTTCCTTTAGCAGTTCGGTTCAGTCACTCAGTCATGTCTGAATCTTTGTGACCCCATGAACTGCAGCAGGCCAGGTCTCCCTGTCCATAACCAACTCCTGGAGTCCACCCAAACCCATGTCCATTGAATTGGTGATGCCATCCAACCATCTCATCCTCTGTCGTCCCCTTCTTCTCCTGCCCTCAATATTTCACAGCATCAGGGTCTTTTCAAATGGGTCATCTCTTTGCACCAGGTGGCCAAAGTATTGGAGTTTCAGCTTCAACGTAAGTACTTCCAAAGAACACCCAGGACTGATCTCCTTTAGGATGGACTAGTTGGAACACCTTGCAGTCTAAGGGATTCTCAAGAGTCTTCTCGAACACCAGGTTCAGAGCATCAGTTCTTCAGCACTCAGCTTTCTTTATAATCCAACTCTTATATCCATACATGACCACTGAAAAACCATACCCTTGACTAGAGGGCCCTTCGTTGACAAAGTAATGTCTCTGCTTTTTAATATGCTGTCTAGGTTGGTCATAAATTTCCTTCCAAGGAGTAAGTGTCTTTTTAATTTCATGGCTGCAATCACCATCTGCAGTGATTTTGGAGCCCAAAAAATAAAGCCTGACACTGTTTCCCCATCTATTTCCTATGAAGTGATGGGACCAGATGCCATGATCTTAGTTTTCTGAAAGAGGAGCTTTAAGCCAACTTTTTCACTCTCCTCTTTCACTTTCATCAAGAGGCTTTTTAGTTCCTCTCACTTTTTGCCATAAGGGTGGTGTCATCTGCATATCTGAGATTATTGATATCTCTCCTGGCAATCTTGATTTCAGCTTGTGTTTCTTCCAGCCCAGCGTTTCTCATGATGTACTCTGCATGTAAGTTAAATAAGCAGGGTGACAATATAGGAGCCATGATGTACTCCTTTTCCTATTTGGAACCAGTCTGTTGTTCCATGTCCAGTTCTAACTGTTGCTTCCTGACCTGCATATAGATTTCTTAAGAGAAAGGTCAGGTGGTCTGGTATTCCCATCTCTTTCAGAATTTTCCACAGTTTCTGGTGAACCACACAGTCAAAGGCTTTGGCATAGTCAAGAAAGCAGAAATAGATGTTTCTCTTGAACTCTCTTACTTTGTTGATGATCCAGCACAGTTGGCAATTTGATCTCTGGTTCCTCTGCCTTTTCTAAAACCAGCTTGAACATCTGGAAGTTCATGGTTCATGTATTCCTGAAGCCTGGCTTGGAGAATTTTGAGCATTACTTCACTAGTGTGTGAGATGAGTGCAATCGTGTGGTAGTTAGAGCATTCTTTGGCATTGCCTTTCTTTGGTGTTGGAATGAAAACTGACCTTTTTCAGTCCTGTGGCCACTGCTGAGTTTTCCAAATTTGCTGGCATATTGAGTGCAGCACTTTCAGAGCATCACCTTTAAGGATTTGAAATAGCTCAACTGGAATTCTATCACCTCCACTAGATTTGTTCGTAGTGATGCTTTCTAAGGCCCACTTGACTTCACATTCCAGGATGTCTGGCTCAGGTGAGTGATCACACCATTGTGATTTTCTGGGTCATGAAGATCTTTTTTGTACAGTTCTTCCGTGTATTCTTCCCACCTCTTCTTAATATCATCTGCTTCTGTTAGGTCCATACCATTTCTGTCCTTTATCGAGCCCATCTTTGCATGAAATGTTCCTTTGGTATCTCTAATTTTCTTGAAGAGATCTCTAGTCTTTCCCATTCTTTGTTTTCCTCTATTTCTTTGCACTGATCACTGAGGAAGGCTTTCTTATCTCTCCTTGCTATTCTTTGGAACTCTGCATTCAAATGGGTATATCTTTCCTTTTCTACTTTGCTTTTCACTTCTCTTAACTTCACAGCTATTTGTAAGGCCTCCTTAGACAGCCATTTTACTTTTTTGCATTTCTTTTTCTAGGGGACAGTCTTGATTCCTTTCTCCTGTGCAATGTCAGGAACCTCTGAGCATAGTTCATTAGGCACTCTGTCTATCAGATCTAGTCCCTTAAATCTGTTTCTCACTTCCAGTGTATAATTGTAAGGGATTTGATTTAGGTCATACCTGAGTGATCCAGTGGTTTTCCCTACTTTCTTCAGTTTAAGTCTGAATTTGGTAATAAGGAGTTCATGATCTGAGCCACAGTCAGCTCCTGGTCTTATTTTTGTTAACTGTATAGGGCTTCTCCATCATTGGCTGCAAAGAATATAATCAATCTGTTTTCAGTGTTGGCCATCTGGTGATGTCCATGTGTAGAGTTTTCTCTTGTGTTGTTGGAAGAGTGTATTTGCTATGACCAGTGCATGCTCTTGGCAAAACTCTATTAGCCTTTTCCCTGCTTCATTCTGTACTCCAAGGCCAAATTTGCCTGTTACTACAGGTGTTTCTGACTTCCTACTTTTGCATTCCAGTTCCCTATAATGAAAATGACGTCTCTTTTGTGTGTTACTTCTAAAAGGTCTTGTAGGTCTTCATAGAACTGTTAGACTTCAGCTTCTTCAGCATTACTGGTTGGGGCATAGGCTTGGATTACCGTGATATTGAATGGTTTGCCTTGGAAATGAGCAGAGATCATTCTGTCATTTTTGAGATTGCATCCAAGTACTGCATTTCAGATTCTTTTGTTGACCATGATGGCTACTCCATTTCTTCTAAGGGATTCCTGCCCACAATAGTAGATATAATGGTCATCTGAGTTAAATTCACCCCCTCCCATCCATCTTAGTTTGCTGATTCCTAGAATGTCGATGTTCACTCTTGCTATCTCCTGTTTGACCACTTCGAATTTGCCTTGGTCCATGGACCTAACGTTCCAGGGTCCTATGCAATATTGCTCCTTACAGCATCAAAGCTTGTTTCTATCATCAGTCACATCCAAAACTGGGTGTTGCTTTTGCTTTGGCTCCATCCCTTCTTTCTTTCTGGAGTTATTTCTCCACTGGTCTCTAGTAGCATATTTGGCACCTACTGACCCGGGGAGTTCCTCTTTCAGTGTCCTATCTTTTTGCCTTTTCATACTGTTCATGGGGTTCTCAAGGCAAGAATACTATAGTGGTTTACCATTCCCTTCTCAAGTGGATCACATATGTCAGACCTCACCACAATGACCCAGCAGTCTTGGGTGGCCTCACACTGCATGGCTTAGTTTCATTAGTGGCGCAGGAGCAGAAGCTGCACGGTGTAGCCACAGCCAAGAGGAGGTGCCCCATGTCGTAGGTAAGGAGTAGAGGCTCTGCTTTGATGGAGCAGTGAAAAGATACCCCACATCCAAGGTAAGAGAAACCCAAGTAAGATGGTAGGGGCTAAGAGAGGGCATCAGAGGGCAGATACACTGAAACCACAATCACAGAAAACTAGCCAATCTGATCACATGGACCACAGCCTTGTCTAACTCAGTGAAACATCCTTTATAGCTTTATCATATTGAAAAAGCTCCAACTATAATTATCATTGTCAATCCTCTCAACCACTCTACATCTCCAGTTCTGCCACTTACTGAAGTGTTCCAATTACCCTTGAGTCCAGATTGCTTCAGAATTTTAAGATGATGGACCTACTCTACCCAATAACAGAATTATGAAGCTACTGAGTATTTGAAATATGGCTACTACACATCGAGATGTGCAATAGGCATAAACTATAACCAGACTTAGTACACAAAAAGAATCTAAAATCTCTCATTAAATGTTGTTAGTGATTGTGCTGAAATGTTCATATACTTGATACACTGGATAAATTAAAATATATACTATTGAAATTAATTTCACTTGTTTCTTTTCACTTTTAAAAAGTAACTGCCTAGAAAAATGAAAGTACATATACATCTCACATTTGTGGTTAAAATTAGATTACTACTGAACGGCTCTGTACACTGTTACCATGTTTAGACTTCAGAGGCCTCAGTAGGGGAAGAAAAAAGAAAAATAGCACTTAGGGTGTTCGATTAAGTTAATGAGGAAATACAAATTGATTGTTTACTGAAAGAAGATGGTCAGAGATAAAGCTGAGCTAGACTTTGCCTCCTTCATAATTTTTAAACCTGTTAGAATTTTTATTAAAGGAATGTGTATATATCATGAAAGCATTTCTAGTCAATTTAAAAAATACAACAGTTTCCATCCATGGTATAATCAAATCTGGTTCTTTTTAACCCAACATTTTAATCACACAGTGCTTAGATTCTAATAAAAGCCCCATATCTATTTTCACCTTTTAACTGCCTAAAGAGGCACATTTTCTTCAGTACAGTATACAGAAAAGCTTAACTCTGATTTCAGCAACAATTGGTTGGGTCAACAGCTGTAATCACAGTAGACATCAAGTTTTTGAGCCTTGACTTGTCAGGCAAAGGGGATTGCTCTACATGAAGGAGGTAATTTCATGCTTGAATAGCCCTGCACTATTAAATCAGAAAATTGAGTTACAGTCCTCTCGCATCATGAAACCTGCTGCAAGCAAGCCTGCCTCTAAGGAACATTTGAGGGAATTTCACTGAGAACAAAACATTGAAAAGAAAAACACACAAGAAGAACAGCAAATATGGTTTCTTTTATGATTGGACACTTTGGCTTATTTGACTTTTATTTTTATAGTTTTGATAACCACTTGCATTTTTAAAGTTAAAAATAATGATAGAAAAATTTAAGCAAAACTAGTGCAGTTATAAACATAGTATCTTTCTCTTTTTTTTTTCTCCAAGATGAGGCAATTTTTGTTAATGTTGGTAAAACAGCTTACTTACCACCAAGCATTCTCCCTATACTCCACCTCAGTAACAGTAGGTGATGTGGGTGGTTAGTCATATATATTTATCAAGATGTAAGTTTGCATCACTCTTATCATATGCATTTTAACTCAATATTTTTCTAAATCAACTAACTCTCATCCCACTTTTTAATTTTATACATCTTATTTATGATTGAGAATGTTTCCATTTTCTCTATATGTAGGTCCAGGAAAAATGTTAGGAAAACAAAGAGGTCAGAATATTTATGTATGGAAAAAAACTTTTTAATTATCCCAGTTCAAAATGTTTCCTTTACATCATTTGTTTAAAAAAAAAAAACTTTTATGATATATGATTGCATGCTCAGTTGCTTCAGTCATGTCCGACTGCTTGCAACTCCATGGACGACAGTCCACCAGGCTCCTCGGTCCATGGGATTTTTCAGGGAAGAACAGTGGAGTGGGGTGGCATGTCCTCCTCCAAAGGATCTTCCCAACCCAGGGATCGAACCTGCTTCTCTTATGTCTCCTGCACTGGCAGCCAAGATTCTTTACTGCTGAGCTATCTACTGGGGAAGCCCATGATATAGGATTATTAGACCTGTTTTCCATACTAGGAAACTGAGGCACACTACATGCAAATCATGTAAATAATTGCTTCAAGACGATTATGGTTAGTAAGTAGAGAAAGAGACTTAAAATAATTTTAATTTGGAGCAAGATTCAGAAAAATGAAAAGCCATACCTTGTGTGTGAGATAACACTTTGTATTTTTAAGAAGGAAATTTTTTTTCCTATGATGATTTTTTGTTTCCAACACAAAAGTAAACAAAAATAATAATAGTTACATCTTACTCCATTTGTTATATGTAAGTACAAATGAAACATTCACCAACCTAATTTAGAAATAGCCTGCTGTTTATCAAATGTTCTTTGCTGTTAGGAGACTAATATGCTTATCCTTCCTGCTTTAACATTAATAAATACTAATTAACTTACATGGAAAGCTTCAGCTGGGCTAATAATCACATTTTTTTTTTTTTGGTTGCTTTTTGTTTTCCCCAGCTGGTAATCAGCCTAGTAGTAAATTTTATTTTTATTCAAAATTGCTACATATTATGACTTAATTTATAATAACTTTTAATAGACTGGACTTCCCTGGTGGCTCAGATGGTAAAGAATCCACCTGCAATGTGGGAGACCTGGGTTACATCCTTGGGTTTGGAAGATCCCCTGGAGGAGGGCATGGCAACCTACTCCAGGATTCTTGCCTGAAGAACCCTCATGGACAGAGGAGCCTGGCAGTCCATGAGGTTGCAAAGAGTGGGACACTATTGAGTGACTAAGCACATACAAACTTTAAAAACCTTGTTACAATGAATCTCTGCAGTGCACACCTTTATTTTTTCTGCCTAGTATTTACTCAGTTCTCCAGGGACAATACTATCATTTAACTGGGGACTGTCATCATCCTATACTCCATTTATTTAGTCCAATTGGGATTTCCATAATTTTTAGTTCTTAGTTATTATTCAATGATATCTAGAGTATTCCTCAGACAAAAAGTGATCCAATGAGTCCCTTCCCTATTCACTTTTGGGCATCTGTCCAGAGGAGCCAAGTGACTTTAAGGTGGATTTTGGAAAGCCATATTTTCCACCATTTGGCGACCTTTCACAACAGTGTGAACATATGACGTTAATGCAGAGAAAAGGGCAGAAATGAGAAACAGAGAAAGATGTCCAATTCTCAACTGTATCACTGCTGTTTCCTTGGCTTAATTATTCTGTAAAATAAAGACATTCTTCTCATTAACACTAATAGAAAACAACAATGTACATTATTTACCTCATTGTGCTGAAATAGTATGAGTTATGTTTCTGTTACTTAAAAGAAGTTCAGAAAAAGTGAAATAGGAAGAGAAAAGATTTTTACTACTTTTAATTGAAATATAAACAAAATTCTGTATTTGATATATTGAATTCATACTTCAAATTACTGGTACTTCTTTCCCCATTCTAAGGTTTTAATTTCTAAGCATCATCTCAGGCTGCTGTTCAAGTCTTCAACAAGTTTTGAACTCATATAACTCATTTCTAGGGTAACTGGAATTTTTAGTATGATTACTAAGTTATGTAGAGTAATTAAGTTTTTAGTATGATTATTGAGTTATGTACTATAGTAATTATAAAGGATAGATTACTTATACATTTATGAAGGCTACACTGGGTTTACTAGCCTAAATCTGCATTTTTCAAAGTGAGGGAGATATCCAAAATCTCCAAGTGAGCACTGACATATTATGTACTTGATCTGGCTCAGGCCCCTCAAATTTGATTCCTCCAGAGAGTTACACACATTTCAAGATTGTTTTTTCTTCTATCTTATCTTTATTCATTTATTCATCTATTTAAGAAGTTTCTAAGAATGATTAAACAAAATAGTTATTAAAATTATGTTTAAATAAGTGAAACCAGATGTATGTTCAGTTCAGTCACTCAGTCGTGTCCGACTCTTTGCGACCCCATGGACCTCAGCAGGCCAGGCTTCCCTGTCCTTCACCAACTCCCAGAGCTTGCTCAAAATCATGTCCATCTAGTCAGTGATGCCATCCAACCATCTCATCATCTGCCATCACCTTCTCCTCCTGATTTCAATCTTTCCCAGCATCAGGGTCTTTTCAAATGAGTCAGTTATTCACATCAGCTGGCCAAAATATTGAAGGTTCAGCTTCAGGATCAGTTCTTCCAATGAAAATTCAGGACTAATTTCCTTTAGGATGCACTGGTTTGATCTCCTGGCAGTCCAAGGGACTCTCAAGTGTCTTCTCCAACGCCACGGTTCAAAAGCATCAATTCTTTGTGCTTAGCTTTCTTTATAGTCCGACTCTCACATCCATACATGACTACTGGAAAAATCATAGCATTGACTAGACATACCTTTGTTGGCAGTAATGTCTCTGCTTTTTAATGTACTGTCTAGGTTGGCCATAGCTTTTCTTCCAAGAACCAAGCGTCTTTTAATTTCATGGCTGCAGTCACCATCTGCAGTGATTTTGGAGCCCAAGAAAATAAAGTCTCTCACTGTTTCCATTGCTTCCCCATCTATTTGACATGAAATGATGGGACTAGATGCCATGACCTTAGTTTTCTGAATGTTGAATTTTAAGCCAGCTTTTTCACTTTCCTCTTTCACTTTCATCAAAAGGCTCTTTAGTTCTTCACTTTCTGCCATAAGGGTGGTGTCATCTTCATATCTGAGGTTACTGATATTTCTCTTGGCATTCTTGATTCCAGCTTGTGCTTCATCCAGCCTGGTATTTTGCATGATGTACTCTGCATATAAGGTAAGTAAGCAGGGTGTCCACATATAGCCTTGATGTACTCCTTTACCGATTTGGAATCAGTGTGGTGTTCCATGTCTAGTTCTATCTGTTGCTTCTTGACCTGCATACAGATTCCCCAGGAGAAATATTTGACACAAAGCATCAAGAAAGGATCAGTTTCATTTCAATCCAAAAGAAGGGCAATATCAGAGAATGTCCAAATGCCATACATTTGCACTCATTTCACATGCTAGCAAGATAACGCTCAAAATCCTTCAAGCAAGGCTTCAACATTATGTGAATTGTGAATTGAAAACTTCAAGATGTACAAGTTGGCTTTAGAAAAGACAGAGGAACCAGAAATCAGATTGTCAGCATCTGTTACAATAGAAAAAGTAATATAATTCCAAAAAACATCTGCTTCATTGACTACACTAAAGCCTTTGACTGTGTGGATCACAACAAACTGTAGAAAATTCTTACAGAGATGAGAACACCTGACCAACTTACATGTCTCCTGAGACCGTGCTTAATTAACATATGCAGATTATACCAAGTGAAATGATGGGCTAGATGTATCACAAGCTGAAATCAACAATCTCTGATATGCAGATGATACCACTCTAACAGCAGAAAGTGAAGAGGAACTAAAGAGCCTCTTGATGAAGGTGAAAGAGGAGAGTGAAAAAGCTGGCTTAAAACTCCACAATCAAAAAAATAAGATCATGACATCTGCTTCCATCACTTCATGGCATATGCCGAGGGAATAAATAGAAACAGTGGCAGATTTTATTTTTTTGAGTTCCAAAATCACTGTGGATGTTAACAGCAGCCATGAAATTAAAAGACACTTGCTTCTTGGAAGGAAAGCTATGACAAACCTAGACAGCATATTAAAAAGCAGAGACAACACTTTGCCGACCAAGGTCCAAATAGTCAAAGCTATGGTTTTTCCAGTAGTCATGTATGACTGTGAGATTTGGACCATAAAGAAGGCTGAGTGCTGAAGAATTGATGCTTTTGAATTGTAGTGCTAGAGAAGACTCTTGAGAGTCCCTTGGATAGCAAGGAGGTCAAACCATTCAATGCTAAAGAAATCAACCTGAATGAATATTGGAAGGACTGATGCTGATGTTCAAATACTTTGGCCACTGGATGCAAAACGCTGAGTCATTGGAAAAGACCTTGACACTTGCAGGAGGAAAAGCGAGTGACAGGATGAGATGGTTGGATGGCATCACCAACTCAACTGACAGGAGTTTGAACAAACTCCAGGAGATATGAAGCCTGATGTGCTGCATTCCCATGAGGTTGCAAAGTTGGAACATGACTTAATGAGTAAAAAATAACAAATGTCCTGAGCAAGCAACACAGACTGGTAGTCCAGAATTTGCTCTTCTTCATATAACATGACAGTTTTCTGTAACACAGTAAATTCACTAATTTAGATTGTTGCTTAAAATGTGAAGTGAAAGTGTTAGTTACCCAATCCTGTCTGACTCTTTGTGAGCCCCTGGACTGGAGCCCACCAGGATCCTCTGACCATGGAATTCTCTAGGCAAGAATACTGGTGTGGGCTAACAATGAAAAAACAGACAGAGAAATTAAGGAAACAATCCCATTCACCATTGCAATGAAAAGAATAAAATACTTAGGAATAAATTTACCTTAATAAATAAATGACATATATATATAAAACTATAAAACACTGATGAAAGAAATCAAAGATGACACAAATAGATGGAAAATACAACACGTTCATGGATTGGAAAAATCAATATAGTGAAAATTAATATACTAACCAAAGCAATCTATAGATTCAATGTAATCCCTATCAGGCTACCAATGGTATTTTTCACAGAACTAGAACAAGTAATTTCACAATTTTCATGGAAACAAATAAATCCCCAAGTAGCCAAAGTAACCTTGAGAAAAAGAATAGAATTGGAGGAATCAACCTTCCTGACTTCAGACTATACTACAAGCTACAGTCATCAAGACTGGCACAAAGACAGAAACATAGATCAATGGAACAAAATAGAAAGTCCAGAGATAAGTCCTTACACCTATGGACACCTTATCTTTGACAAAGGAGGCAAAAATATACAATGGAAGAAAGACAATCTCTTTAGTAAGTAGTGCTGGGAAAATTGGTTAACCACATGTAAAAGAATGAAACTAGAACACTTACTAACACCATACACAAAAATAAACTCAAATGGATTAAGGATCTGAATATAAGACCAGAAACTATAAAACTCTTAGAGGAAAATATAGGCAGAATACTCTGACATAAATGACAGCAAGATCCTCTATGACCCACCTCCCAGAGTAATAAAAATAGAAACAAAAATAAACAAATGGGACCTAATTAAACTTAAAAGCTTTTGCACAATGAAGAAAACTATAAGCAAGGTGAAAAGGCAGCCTTCACAATGGCAGAAAACAATATCAAATGAAATGACTGACTAAGCATCTCCAAAATGTACAAACAGCTCATACAGCTCAATACCAGAAAAATGAACAACCCGATCAAAAAGTGGGCCAAAGAACTAAACAGACATTTCTCCAAAGAAGACATACAGATGGCTAACAAACACATGAAATGATGCTCAACATTAATCATTATTAGAGAAATGCAAATCAAAATTACAGTGAGGTACCATCTCATGCAGATCACAATGGCCGCCATGAAAATGTCTACAAACAATAAATTCTGGAGAGCGTGTGGAGAAAAAAGAACCCACTTACCCTTGGTGGGAATGCAAACTGGTACAACTATGGAGAGCAGTGTGGAGATTCCTTAAAAAAACTGGAAATAGAACTGCCATATGACCCAGAAATACTACTGCTGGGCATACACACCAAGGAAACTAGAATTGAAAGAGACACATGTACCCCAATGTTCATTGCAGCACTGTTTACAACAGCTGGGACATGGAAGCAACCTAGATGTCCATCAGCAGTCAAATGGATAAGGAAGTTGTGGTATGTGTACACAATAGAATATTACTCAGCCATAAAAAGGAATGCATTTGAGTCAGTTCTAATGAGGTAGATGAAACTGGAGCCTATTATACAGAATGAAGTAAGACAGAAAGGGAAACACCAATACAATATATTAATGCATTTATGTGAAACTTAGAAAGACAGTAACGATGATCTTATATGCAAGGCAGCAAAAGAGACATACATGTAAAGAACAGACTTTTGAACTATGTGTGAGAAGGCAAGGGTGGGATGATTTGAGAGAAAAGCATTGAAACGTGAATATTACCATATGTAAAACAGATGATCAGCGCAAGTTCGATGCATGAAGCAGGGCACACAAAGCTGGTGCTCTGGGACAACCCAGAAGGATGGGGTGGAGAGGGCTGTGGGAGGGGGAGTTCAGAATGGGGGAACACGTGTGAACCTGTGACTGATTCATGTCATTGTGTGGCAAAAAAAAACCCCATAATATTGTAAACTAAGTATCCTCAAATTAAAATAAATTTATTAATTAAAAAAAAAAAAAGATACTGCTGTGAGTTTCCATTTCCTCCCCCAAGGGATCTTCCTGACCCAGGACTCAAACCTGTGTCTCCTGCATTGCAAATTCTTTACCATCTAAGCCACCAGGGAAACCCTGGTGTTATAAAATGTATAAAGCTAGAAATATTGCAATACTACTTAGGTACAATTTCATTTTCATAATAGACTAAGTGTCTTTTGGTCCTGTTATTTTATCATGCATCTTATATCTACTCAGGCTAATACAGTGGTTAGTGAGGAAAGCACTTTCCTAATAAATAGTTCACTATGCATAAACTGTGAAGAGATGTTGGAACACTTTCTTGACATCTGTATTCCTATATGGTTTAGGTTAAGTTAAAAGACAAAGAGAGGGACCACAAATAATGAAATCCATTATTCTAAATTAATTGTCCTGTGCATTCAGGATCAAAGTCATAAATTTAAACTGCAAATCTTCTTAAAATGTGAAAAACAATTTTACATTTTCAGCTCACCAATATCCATAGCTAATTTCAAGGAGATTGAATAAATGTGGATGGACTGTTGCAGTGCTTTTCAAATAGTTTCATAACAAAACTAAGATATTATTTGCCTTTATTTCAGAGATGACATTTGCACTGATTGTGTAAAATCAACTACTGGCTCCTTCAGCACCAAACTGTACAAGAATCATTAAATTCTTCAATACACTTCCCAGTGAAAACCACAGAAACACACCTCCCAGCAAACAAGCAACACAAACAGTAACAAATACCTCTTAAATATTCCATGTGATGAAACGGAAAGTACGTCTATGATAGTTAATTTCATGTATCAATTTGACTGGGTAAAGGGATGTCCAGATAGCTAGTATAATGTTATTTCTGGGTTTATAAGAATGCTTCCTGGAGTGATTAGCATTTTAATTGGTGAACTGAGTAAATCAGATGGCCCTACCTAACATGGGTAAGCATCATCTAATCTCCTGAGGGCCTGAGTAGAACAACAACAACAACAACAAAAACAGAAGAAGGAAGAATTTGCTCTCTGTGCTAAGCGTGGCAGCTGCAACAGCACACAAGTGCGGCTGGGAAGAGCTACCCCACATCCAAGGTAAGGAGCAGTGGCTGCACTTTGCTGGAGCAGCCATGGAGAGCTACCCCACGTCCAAGGTAAGAAGTGGCTGCACTTTGCTGGAGCAGCCGTGGAGAGATACCCAATGTCCAAGGTAAGAGAAACCCAAGTAAGAAGGTAGGCACCAAGAGAGGGCAGCAGAGGGCAGACAGACTGAAAGCACAATCACAGACAACTAGCCAATCTGATCACATGGATCACAGCCTTGTCTAACTCAATGAAACTAAGCCATGCTGTGTGGGGCCACCCAAGATGGATGGGCCATGGTGGAGAGGTCTGACAGAATGTGGTCCACTGGAGAAGGGAATGGCAAACCACTTCAGTATTCTTGCCTTGAGAACCTCATGAACAGTATGAAAAAGCAGAATGATAGGATACTGAAAGAGGAACTCCCCAGGTCAGTAAGTGCCCAATATGCTACTGGAGATCAGTGGAGAAATAACTCCAAAAAGAATGAAGGGATGGAGCCAAAGCAAAACCACCACCCAGTTGTGGATGGGACTGGTGACAGAAGCAAGATCCGATGCTGTAAAGAGCAATATTGCATAGGAACCTGGAATGTCAGGTCCATGAATCAAGGCAAATTGGAAGTGGACAAACAGGAGATGGCAAGAGTGAACGTTGACATTCTAGGAATCAGAGAACTAAAATGGACTGGAATGGGTGAATTTAAATCAGATGACCATTATGTCTACTACTGTGGGCAGGAATCCCTTAGAAGAAATGGAGTAGCCATCATGGTCAACAAGAGTCAGAAATGCAGTACTTGGATACAATCTCAAAAATGACAGAATGAACTACGCTCATTTCCAAGGCAAACCATTCAATATCACAGTAATCCAACTCTATGCCCCGACCAGTAACACTGAAGAAGCTGAAGCTGAACAGTTCTGTGAAGACCTACAAGACCTTCTAGAACTAACACACACAGAAAGACGTCCTTTTCATTATAGGGGACTGGAATGCAAAAGGAGGAAGTCAAGAAACACCTGGAGTAACAGGCAAATTTAGCCTTGGAATACGGAATGAAGCAGGGCAAAGGCTAATAGAGTTTTGCCAAGAGAACACACTGATCACAGAAAACACCCTCTTCCAACAACACAAGAGAAGACTCTACACATGGATATCACCAGATGGTCAACACCGAAATCAGATTGATTATATTCTTTGCAGCCAAAGATGGAGAAGCTCTATACAATCAGCAAAAACAAGACCGGGAGCTGACTGTGGCTCAAATCATGAACTCCTTACTGCCAAATTCAGACTGAAATTGAAGAAAGTGGAGAAAACCACTAGACCATTCAGGTATGACCTAAATCAAATCTCTTATGACTATACAGTGGAAGTGAGAAAGACTTAATGGATTAGATCTGATAGACAGAATGCCTGATGAACTACAGACAAAGGTTCGTGACATTGTACAGGAGACAGGGATCAAGACCATCCCCAAGAAAAAGAAATGCAAAAAAAGCAAAATGGTTGTCTGAGGAGGCCTTACAAATAGCTGTAAAAGAAGGGAAGCAAAAAACAAAGGATAAAAGGAAATATATACCCATTTGAATGCAGAGTTCCAAACAGAAGAGATTAGAAAGCCTTCCTCAGCGACCAATGCAGAGAAATAGAGGAAAACAATAGAATGGGAAAGACTAGAGATCTCTTCAAGAAAATTAGAGATAACAAGGGAACATTCATGCAAAGATGGCCTCATTAAAGGACAGAAATGGTAGGGACCTAACAGAAGCAGAAGATATTAAGAAGAGGTAGCAAGAATACAAAGAAGAACTGTACAAAAAAGATCTTCACCACCCAGATAATCATGATGATGTGATCACTCACCTAGAGCCAGACATCCTGGAATGTGAAGTCAAGTGGGCCTTAGCAAGCATCACTAAGAACAAAGCTAGTGGAGGTGATGGAATTCCAGTTGAACTATTTCAAATCCTGAAAGATGATGCTGTGAAAGTGCTACACTCAATATGCCAGCAAATTTGGAAAATGCAGCAGTGGCCACAGGACTGGAAAAGGTCAGTTTTCATTCCAATTCCAAAGAAAGGCAGTGCCAAAGAATGCTCAGATTACCACAAAGCTGCACTCATCTCACACGCTAGTAAAATAATGCTCAAAATTCTCCAAGCCAGGCTTCAGCTGTACATGAACAATGAACCTCCAGATGTTCAAGCTGGTTTTAGAAAAGGCAGAGGAACCAGAGATCAAATTGCCAACATCTGCTGGATCATCGAAAAAGCAAGAAAGTTTCAGAAAAACATCTATTTCTGCTTTATTGACTTTGACTGTGTGGATCACAATAAACTGTGGAAAATTCTGAAAGAGATGGGAATACAAGACCACCTGACCTGCCTCTTGAGAAACCTGTATGCAGGTCAGGAAGCAACAGTTAGAACTGGACAAGAAACAACAGACTGGTTCCAAATAGGAAAAGGAGTATGTCAAGGCTGTATACTGTCACCCTGCTTATTTAACTTATATGAGAAACGCTGGGCTGGAAGAAGCACAAGCTGGAATCAAGATTGCCAGGAGAAATATCAATAACCTCAATATGCAGATGACACCACCCTTATGGCACAAAGTAAAGAACGAAAGAGCCTCTTGATGGAAGTGAAAGAAGAGAGTGAAAAAGTTGGCTGAAAGCTCAACATTCAGAAAACTAAGATCATGGCATCTGGTCCCAACACTTCATGGGAAATAGATGGGGAAACAGTGGAAACAGTGTCAGACTTTATTTTTCTGGGCTCCAAAATCACTGCAGATGGTGATTGCAGCCGTGAAATTTAAAGACACTTACATCTTGGAGGGGAAGTTATCACCCCTAAACAGCATATTAAAAAGTAGAGACATTACTTTGTCAACAAAGGGCCATCTAGTCAAAGCTATGGTTTTTCCAGTTGTCATGTATGAATGTGAGAGTTGGACTATAAAGAAAGCTGAGCGCCAAAGAACTGATGCTTTTGAATTGTGGTGTTGGAGAAGACTCTTGAGAGTCCCTTGGACTGCAAGGAGATCCAACCAGTCCATCCTAAAGATCAGTCCTGAATATTCATTGGAAGGAGTGATGTTGAAGCTGAAACTCCAATACTTTGGCCACCTGATGTGAAGAGCTGACTCATTTGAAAAGACTCTGATGCTGGGACATATTGAGGGCAAGAGGAGATGGGAATGACAGAGGATGAGATGGTTGGATGGCATCACTGACTAAATGGAGGACAGGGATTTGGGTGGTTCCGGGAGTTGGTGATGCACAGGGAGGCCTGGCGTGCTGTGGTTCATGAGGTCGCAAAGAGTTAAACACGACTGTGCGACTGAACTGTGATAAGATATCCTTCCCTTGGGCAAGAGAATCCTGGGTCTTCTTGCGCTTCTGGACTCAGATAGGAATTTACACCATCAGCCTCCATGACTCACTATCCATTCCCCCACCTCTCTGCCCAACACTCATTTTCAAATTTTATTCACAGTGAATTATACCGCACACATTCCTGCTTCTCCAGCTTGGGCACAGCAGACAGTGGGACTTCTCAGCTTCTATATCTGAATAGGTCAGTTCCTATAATAAATATTTTCCTCCTCTCCCCCTCTACACACACACACACACACACACAGAGACAGACACACACACACACACACACACACCCCACCCCCCCTTCTCTGGGTTCCATTTCTCTGGAGAACCAGGACTAAAT
Source organism: Oryx dammah (assembly GCF_014754425.2). Lineage (NCBI taxonomy): Eukaryota > Metazoa > Chordata > Mammalia > Artiodactyla > Bovidae > Oryx > Oryx dammah. The sequence continues at coordinate 93,895,572 of NW_024070211.1, read as the reverse complement.
CCCTAAATGCCTCAAACCAGGACTACAATGCCTAAAGCACCCTCAATATCCCAACATTTAATGGTTGTCTAAAAAAAGCAATTTTGAGATCATCTAAGTTGCAAACTAACTAGCTGCTTTGTTCTTGGAATGCTATTGTTATCTGAAGGAGCAACTAAGAAACTACCATTTTGAGCTTTTGCATGACATTTTCTTGAAAATTAACAAAAACGATTCTGTTTTTATTAAGGAAGACAATTGACAGTAGTAGATTTTTGTCTATGATAAAAAGTCAAGAGATGGCAAAAATTACAATTTCAGATCCCTCACTTGGAACTTGAGAATTTCATAAAGAGCTTAACAGCTATGTAAGTTATCTGATATTGTCAGCTGTGATATTAACCAATTTTTTTTTGCGCTTGTAAAACTGTCTAACTGTATAATAGGCAAGGGGTTCAATTTGGAAAACAAATATAATTCAGTGAACAGATATTTCCCCAATAAACAATAAATAATGTTACCAAGTGTTGCATGAGTAACGGACTTAAATACAGCAGAGTATAGAAAGTTCACTGATACTGTATCAGATGCTGTACTGCAAGTGATCTTTAAGAAACAATTTTTCTTAAAGTTTTGGTATAGTATCTTTGAGTTTGGGTAAAGTATCAAATTTCAAATAGCCATACTTTTATCTTCAAGGAATATTAAAATACATCTTCCCTTCCAACTATACATCTCTGTGAGCTCTAATATTCATCATATGCCTAAACCAAACCAACATTTCTAACAGACTGAATGCACAAACATATATAAGACTTCCACAGTTTTCTAAGACAGACATTAAAGAGATTAATACTACTCATTTTCTAAATTTGCAAAATAAAAAACTTTTCATAAAAATATTTGTTCAACAAATAATGGGTTTATTGTTATTTTAAATGAATCAAATATATATTTAAAATTTTCTGCTTTATTATTTATTACAATAAATATTGCTTGTAATATTCTCTATATATAAACAATTTGAGGATTCTGTAACAATTTTAAGATTAAAGTTTGAGATTCATTTATTCCTCACACTAAGTGGGAAAGAAGGATCCTTAATGACTCTAGAAGAGAACCAACATCACTGTAAACAAGAGGTGCCCTTGAAGCTCAGACTAGTTCTGATCATGGTATTTAGAATAGGCTGAAAGATTTTAAACATCTAGAAATTCTGCCACCATATTAAGAAAATAATTGCAGTACACTGTGCCTTTGCCATTTACAGAAATAGATATGCATGGAAGAAATAAAACACTATCACAAAATGAGTTGGTAGTCAAATGACTGGCACAACTTTGGAAGTCAGACAGCTTGAGTTTCAAACTATTTCTCAATTTACTAGCTCTGTCCATCTGATCCACTTATCTAACCTCTACATAATATGTCTGCTTCTTTATAAGCAAAGAGTACCAACCTCAATAGCGCTAAGAAGATATAATAGACAATGCATATAAAATATTAAGCATAACACCTCACAGTAAGAATCCTCTAAATTGTATTTGCTATGTTATCACTATTATTGCTACTCTTATTAGGTTTCCAGATTTAAAGACTTTCTGGGAGAGGAGAGTTACTAATAACATAAGAGTAAAAAAAGACATCTGAAAATGTTCTTAAAGAACACACTAATTAGCGGACTTTGAGATTCAAAATATTAGCTTAGATATTAAAGGGATGATCAAAATGGTGAAATACTGTTAATGTTAAGCCTTTCCCTGTAAAGGCATTTTAAAAGTGACAAAAGTTATTGACAATCTCCAAGAGATATGTAAATGTAACTTGCAGCAATCCTGGATCATAGGAAAATAAATGATTTATATTTTACTCATGAAATCCAGTAGCTGTTAACAGTGAACTGAAAAAGTGTTTTGGAGCTAAAACTTAGAAGACTATATCTCATGTTGTAAAAGTTATCAAAATTACTGGCTTTGAAAAAGAAAAATGGCACTGCTTCAGTTTCAAGTTTTAATTATCTTTTTTGGGAAAAGGACATATTAAATTTAAATCAAGTAATAAAACCTAAAATTGTTTCACTAAAGTACCTACCAGAAAGGAAAATGTTAATGTAAACAGAAGAAATGCTATAAATATTAGCATCAAACAAATGCTTTACTGGTAGTTAAGTCCAAAAATGTTTTTTCATCAAAGGAAAAATAATTTTTATTTCAAAGACTAAACTCTCATTTTGTTAATGTGCTCCTGCTTTCTGATCTTAGTTCTAAAATCTATTCTGCTATTAAATCCTTTATCGTCAATATGGTCTACAAAAACATAAAATTTCTCAATATACAATAATATAAGATTAAATAGTGAGTCTGTTGAATACTTGCTTTATTATTATCATACTTACAAAGATTTATAGTGGATATTGAAAGATAGCCAGGAAATTAAATGCACAGAGCAAGTTTTAAAATATACTCATAAAATCTGCTTAAGTAATACATAGATGAATTGCCTAGTCATATATACAGACAGAGATAGCTATATAAGGATATTAATTTAGAGAAAGAAGATTGGAATCATGAATAGCAAATGTTTAACTATGCTTATTTGGGTGGCAATGTTTAGATTTTTTAATATGTGGTTATAATTTTCTGGAAAAATGCCTTTATTATAAGCAGAAATCAATTAAATCCATTTGCTTCAACAAATACATAGTAATAGCAATGTGTACCTTTCATTAAGAAATTATAGCTGTAGATATTTAAAAGCAATATTTACACTGATTTTTTAAGACAAGTGGTTTGCTGAGCTGATGAGAAATAAAACCACACACACACACACACACACACACACACACACACCCAAAAAAAAGGAAAGAAAACGAACTACCAAAGCACATTTAATACACTAGTTAAAGTAATAGAAGATTAAAGAACAATAATGATATATAGGTTTTTTTTTTAATTTTTAATGCTCAGGAAAACAATTTCCATGTTGCTTTGAATGTCTATGTATCTGAGATAGCTTAAAATAGTCACTGAACAAAAAGCACAAAAACCTGAAATGACTGTGAGAAAGCTACAGATGTCACAAATTATATTTTTCAGGCACTGATGCCTTCAGTGCCATCTGTATTCTGTGTGTTTGGGTTGGTTTAAACAGCTTGATGACACCTTCATAAATTGAGTATTCATGCTGAGTATGTGAATTGCACTACAAACTAAGCAGCATCTTTCTGTAAATTCTGCTGTGAAATTTGTTTTCAAATCAAGCACATAATAAAATTCACTCTAAGTCAGCTATAGAGAAATGTGTGTCCAAAAACATCTGCCTCCCAAAGTATCTAATTGGATACGCAGTCAAGTAACAAATAGAATTATGTCAGAGTTAGCTGAAACACTCTTCAAAATTTTCATCATGAAAGAGAGCTGCAAACCCAACAACACTGACAGTTAAATGTTTTTCTTGAAAAGCCGCTTTGCCTGGTTATGAAAGTATTGCTGAAGCCTCTTTAAGTTATAAATGTCAGATGAAAGGAACAACCCTTAAAAATTAACATTGAGTATGCCTTCATGGCTTATCTCAGGGTAAAAAAATAAAAATAAAAATACAAGTGTGTTAGTAAAGTCATTTGACACTCAAACCTACAATCCTGGAAAAATCACTCTGTTTCAAGGGATTATCTTCCACATTTTATATAATTTCTCCCTAGCCTCTCTCACTTTAGAAAACCTTACACAACTTCTAATTTTAAAATGACTATGAGAAAATCTACAAGAAGTTAAATCATATGTGCAATCTGCCACAAAATTTCCCTTTTTGTAAATTAATTGTAATGAAATCAGGCTTAAAAAATAACTATGTATTTCACACACATATTAATTCATCCATGTATTCATGAATCTGTTGGCTGAACAGTTAATAAATATTGACTACATGCTAGGAAAAGAGAAATGAAGAAAACACAGTCCCTGTTTTGAACTGCAGTGTGGGAAAACAGACATGTAAAAAAATAATAATGAACTGATGCAATATTACATAATAATGAACTATGCTTTAATAGCATAATAAGTGCTGTTAAAAAAGATGTAAGTGGTGAATTAGGGGATAGAAGGAATTAGAAAAAGTTTCAGAGAAAGGAGATGACTGTTGGGTGGTAAAGGATGAGTAAGAGGTTATCAGGCAGATTAGGTGAGAAAGCACATTCTAGAAAAGAGAACAACACAGTGAAAGGGTTATGTTAGTAAGAGGAAACTTGAGTTGTTTAAAAACACCAAGTGCGTCCTGTATGTCTGGATCATAAGGCACCTTTGGAGCAGTGGCTGCAGATGAACTTAGAAAGGCTGTCTGAAGGAGTTTTAAATTATGCCAAGGCATTTCATCTAGGATGTCACTGAAAGATGTTAGGTAGGGAGCCATATGATCATATTTGCATTTAGAAGATAATTCTAACAGACTTGTGAAAGAAATTGGAGGTGCTGAATGGGGAAGAGAGTTGACCACAAAGCTGACAACAGGGAGATAAATTAAGAAGCTACTGCAAACCCTCAGGCAGCAAATGATGAGGGCAGTGCAGCTGGAAAAGTAGAGAGAAACTTGAGGAATATGTCATCGATAGAATTAAGGACATCTGAGCATCTCCTGTGGTGGTACAGGTCAGGAGTGGCCTGCCACAGGGGCAGGGGCACTGGGTGCAGCAGACCTAGGTAAGGCATAAGCCCTCTTGGAGGAGGTCACCATTAACCCCACCAGAGAGCTGCCAGAACTTACACAGGCCTGGGAAACAGACTTTTGGAAGGCACAAACTGAACCTTGTGCACCAGGACCCAGGAGAAAGGAGCAGTGACCGTATAAGAGATGGACCCAGACTTGCCTGGGAGTGTCCAGGAGTCTCCAGCAGAGGCACGAGTCCCTGGTGGCCTGCTGCAGTGAGTGTAGCAGTACAAGCACGGATCTTTTGAAGGAGGTCACCATTATCTTCATTACCTCCACCACAGTTTGGCCCCAGGGAAAGAGAGGGAGGGAACACAGGTCCACCCATCAACAGAAAATTGGATTAAGATTTACTTAACATGGCCCTGCCCATCAGAACAAGACCCAGTTTCCCCCTCAGTTAGTCTATCCCATCAGGAAGCTTCCATAAGCCTCTTATCCTTTTCCATCAGAGGGCAGACATACTGAAAACCACAATCACAGAAAACAAACCAATCTAACCACATGGACCACAGCCTTGTCTAACTCAATGAATCTGTAAGCCATGCTGTGTAGGGCCACCCAAGACAGATGGGTCATGGTAGAGAGTTCTGACAAAAGGTAGTCCACTGGAGAAGGGAATGGCAAACCATTTCAGTTTTCTTGCCTTGAGAACCCCATGAACAGTATGAAAAGGCAAAAAGATAGGACACTGAAAGATGAACTCCCCAGGTCTGTAGGTTCCCAATAAGCTACTGGATATCAGTAGAGAAATAATTCCAGAAAGAATGAAGGGATGGAGCCAAAGCAAAAACATCACCCAGTTGTGGATGGGACTGGTGACAGAAGTAAGGTTCAATGCTGTAAACAGCAATATTGCATACGAACCTGGAATGTTAGGTCCATGAATCAAGACAAATTGGAAGTGGTCAAACAGGAGACGGCAAGAGTGAACACTGATATTTTAGGAATCAGCTATCTAAGATGGACTGGAATTGGGGAATTTAACTCAAAGGACAATTATATCTACTATTGTGGGCAAGAATCCCTTAGAAGAAATGGAGTAAACATCATAGTCAACAAAAGAATCAGAAATGCAGTACTTGGATGCAATCTCAAAAACGACAGAATGATCTCTGTTCATTTCAAGGCAAACCATTCAATATCATGGTAATCCAAGTCTATGCCCCAATCAGTAATGCTGAAGAAGTTGAACGGTTCTTTTAAGATCTAAAAGACATTTGAGAACTAACAACCAAAAGAGATGTCCTTTTCATTATAGGGGACTGGAACACAAAAGTAGGAGGTCAAGAAATACCTGAAGTAACAGACAAATTTGGCCTTGGAGTACAAAATGAAGCAGGATGAAGGCTAACAGACTTTTGCCAAGAGAACACATGAATCATACCAAAAACTTTCTTCCAACAACACAAGAGAAGACTCTACACATGGACATCACCAGATGGCCAATACTGAAAACAGACTGATTATGTTCTTTGCAGCCGAAAATGGAGAAGCTCTATAGTGTTAGCAAAAACCAGACTGGGAGATGACTGTGGCTCAGATCATGAACTCCTTATTGCCAAATTCAGATGCAAATTGAAGAAAGTAGGGAAAATCACTAGACCATTCAGGTATGAACTAAATCAAATCCCTTACAATTATACACTGGAAGTGAGAAATAGATTTAAGGGCCTAGATCTGATAGATCGAGTGCCTGATGAACTATGGACGGAGGTTTGTAACATTGTACAGGAGACAGGGATCAAGACCATCACCATGGAAAAGAAATGCAAAAAAGCAAAATGGCTGTCTAAGGAGGCCTTACAAATAGCTGTGAAGAGAAGAGAAGTGAAAAGCAAAGGAGAAAAGGAAAGATATAAGCATCTGAATGCAGAGTTCCAAAGAATAGCAAGAAGAGATAAGAAAGCATTTCTCAGCGATCAATGCAAAGAAATAGAGGAAAACAACAGAATGGGAAGTACTAGAGATCTCCTCAAGAAAATTAGAGATACCAAGGGAACATTTCATGCAAAGATGGGCTCACTATGGAGAAGGAAATGGCAACCCACTCCAGTATTCTTGCCTGGAGAATCCCATGGACGGAGGAGCCTGGTAGGTTACAGTCCATGGGGTCGCAAAGAGTCGGACATGACTGAGCGACTAAAAAAAAAAAAAAAAAAAAAAAAGGGCTCAATAAAGGGCAGAAATGGTCTGGATGTAACAGAAGCAGAAGATATTAACAAGAGGTGGCAAGAATACACAGAAGAAATGTACAAAAAAGATCTTCACGACCAAGATAATCAATATGGTGTGATTACTCACCTAGAGCCAGACATTCTGGAATGTGAAGTGAAGTGGGCCTTAGGAAGGGTCACTACGAACAAAGCTAGTGGAGGTGCTGGAATTCCTGTTGAGCTATTTCAAATCCTGAAAGATGATGCTGTGAAAGTGCTGCACTCAATATGCCAGCAAATTTGGAAAACACAGCAGTGGCCACAGGACTGGAAAAGGTCAGTTTTCATTCCAATCCCAAAGAAAGGCAATGCCAAAGGACGCGTAAACTACTGCACAATTGCACTCATCTCACACGCTAATAAAATAATGCTTAAAATTCTCCAAGCCAGGCTTCAGCAATACGTGAACCATGAACTTCCAGATGTTCAAGCTGGTTTTAGAAAAGGCAGAGGAACCAGAGATCAAACTGCCAACATCCGTTGGATCATCGAAAAAGCCAGAGAGTTCCAGAAAAACATCTATTTCTGCTGTATTGACTATGCCAAAGCCTTTGACTGTGTGGATCACAATAAACTGTGGAAAATTCTGAAAGAGATGGGAATACAAGACCACCTAACCTGCCTCTTGAGAAACCTATGTGCAGGTCAGGAAGCAACAGTTAGAACTGGACATGGAAAAACAGACTGGTTCCAAATAGGAAAAGGAGTAAGTCAAGGCTATATATTATCACCCTGCTTATTTAACTTCTATGCAGAGTACATCATGAGAAACGCTGGGCTGGAAGAAGCACAAGCTGGAATCAAGATTGCTGGGACAAATATCAATAACTTCAGATATGCAGATGACACCACCCTTATGGCAGAAAGTGAAGAGGAACTAAAAAGCCTCTTGATGAAAGTGAAAGAGGAGAGTGAAAAAGTTGGCTTAAAGCTCAACATTCAGAAAACGAAGATCATGGCATCCGGTCCCATCACTTCATGCTAAATAGATGGGGAAACAGTGTCAGACTTTATTTTTTGGGGCTCCAAAATCACCACAGATGGTGACTGCAGCCATGAAATTAAAAGACGCTTACTCCTTGGAAGAAAAGTTATGACCAGCCTAGAGAGCATATTGAAAAGCAGAGACATTTTTTGCCAACAAAGGTCCGTCTAGTCAAGGCTATGGTTTTTCCAGTGGTCATGTTTGGATGTGAGAGTTGGACTGTGAAGAAAGCTGAGTGCCAAAGAATTGATGCGTTTGAACTGTGGTGTTGGAGAAGACTCTTGAGAGTCCCTTGGACTGCAAGGAGATCCAACCAGTCCATTCTGAAGGAGATCAGCTCTAGGACTGCTTTGGAGGGAATGATGCTGAAGCTGAAACTCCAGTATTTTGGCCACCTTACTCGAAGAGTTGACTCATTGGAAAAGACTCTGATGCTGGGAGGGATTGGGGGCAGGAGGAGAAGGGGAAGACAGAGGATGATATGGCTGGATGGCATCACTGACTTGATGGACGTGAGTCTGAGTGAACTCAGGGAGTTGGTGATGGACAGGCAGGCCTGGCGTGATGTGATTCATGGGTCACAGAGAGTTGGACACGACTGAGCGACTGAACTGAACTGAACGACTGAGAGGAACAGATCAAATTGCCAATGTCAGCTGGTTCATCAAAAAAGCAAAAGAGTTTCAGAAAAAACATCTATTTCTGCTTTATTGACAATGCCAAAACCTTTGACTGTGTGGGTCATGACAAACTGTGGGAAATTTCCTGTGCAAGAGATGGGAATACCAGACCACCTGACCTGCCTCTGAGAAATCTGTATGCAGATCAGGAAGCAACAGTTAGGAATAGACATGGAATAACAGACTATTTCCAAATAGGAAAAGGAGTACATCAAGTCTGTATATTGTCACCCTGCTTATTTAACTTATATGGAAAATGCTGCTGCTGCTGCTAAGTCGCTTCAGTTGTGTCCGACTCTGTGCACATCATGGGAAATCTGGGCTGGATGAAGCACAAGTTGCAATCAATATTGCCAGGAAAAATATCAATAACCTCAGATATGCAGATGACACCACCCTGTTGCAGAAAGTGAAGAACTAAAGTGCCTTTTGATGAACGTGAAAGAGGAGAGTAAGAAAGATGGGTTACACTAAGATCATGGCATCCAGTCCTATCACTTATGGGAAATAGATGGGTAAATAGTGGCAGATTTTATTTTGAGCGGCTCCAAAATCACTACAGATAGTGACTGTAGCCATGAAATTTAAGAAGCTTACTCCTTGGAAGAAAAGTTAAGACCAATATAAACAGCATATTAAAAGCAGAGAGTTACTTTGCCAACAAAGGTCCATCTAGTCAAGGCTATGGTTTTTTCAGTAGTCATGTATAGATGTGTCAGTTGGACTATAAAGAAAGTTGGGCGCTGAAGAATTGATACTTTTGAACTATTTTGTTGGAGAAGACGCTTGAGAGTCCCTTAAACTGCAAGGAGATCCAACCAGTTCATCCTAAAGGAAATCAATCTTGAATATTCATTGGAAGCATTGATGTTGAAGCTGAAACTCCAATACTTTGGCCACCTGATGCTAAGAGGTGACTCATTTGAAAAGACCCTGATTCTGGGAAAGACTGAAGATGGGAGAAGGGAACAACAGAGGATGTGTGGTTGGATGGCATCACCCACTCAATGGACATGAGTTTGAGTAAACTCTGGGAGTTGGTGATTGACAGCAAGGCCTGTCTGGGGTAGCAAAGATTCAGACACGAGTGAGCAACTGAACTTACTGACTGATCTGACTATCAATATTCAGGGTGACTGATAGTGAAGACATGCAAAATTCTGAGTTATTTCTCACTTAGCAGGTCCCATGTTTTAGACATTACTTCCTCATTTTGTAGTCTACTTCCTATTTGAAAAAAATCCTTGTCAACCCTGTCAAATCCAGAAATTGTCAGGGACATTTTGGTCAAGGCTGGTGATATTGAGCACTAGCTTTGTCTATTGGTAGGCAGGTAGACAGCTGCTACTACCGCTTCCTTTTAGTGCTCCTATGACGTCAAGGAAGTCAGTTTCATCTTTCAGCACCTAACTCATAGAGGTTAACCCAAGAGTAGTAAACAACCTTGAACAACCAAGGCATTTTCCTGGTACATCCAAGTAATGACCAACCATATCTAGGTGGAGGAGGGTGTCAAGTCATTTAACTGAGAGTTCTCAAGAGCACTGGGTGTCAATTATGGAATGACCTTAATGAACATTATACTCTTAAAACTTACTTTTGAATTACGTGAATGATTATGATGTGAGGGCTGGGAGTATACACACCAAATTCCTAAAATGGCAAGTTGGCCATTGAGGCAAACTGATGTCTCTGGACCCTCCAGAAGAGAATGGCTATTACTTACATACAGGGTATGATGATATCAACATAAAAATCTAGCCCAGTGTCACCAGCTCATTTTTTGGTCTAGTGTCTACATATATTCAGCAAACTTTACTTTTTAAATTAGATTAAAGGTTGCAGAAAAAAAAAAGAGTGGAAAATAGAGAGTTCCCTCTACAGCCCCAACACTCTTCACACACTCACTCATGGTGTCTTCTATCATTAACCCCTTGCATCAGTTCAGTTCAGTCACTCAGTTGTGTCTGATTCTTTGCAACTCCATGGACTACACACACCAGGCCTCCCTGTCCAACACCAATTCCCAGAGTTTACTCAAACTCATGTACATTGAGTTGGGGATACCATCCAACCAGCTCATCCTCTGTCGTCCCCTTCTCCTCCTGCCTTCAATCTTTCCCAGCATCAGGGTCTTTTCATATGAGTCAGCTCTTCGCATCAGGTGGCCAAAGTATCAGTGTGGTACATTTGCTATAACTGCTGAGCCAATTTATAGACATCGTTATTAACAAATGTACAATGAAATGTATCCACCATTACAGAATCATGTAGAAGAGTTTCATGGCCTTAAAGCCTGATGTTACATCTATTCATCCCTTCTTTCCTATCCCCTAATCCCAGGCTACCATTGAGTATTTACCATCTTCATAGTTCTGCCTTTTCCAGAATGTCAAGTACTTGGAATAATATGATACATATCATTTTCAGACTGCTTTCTTTGATTTATATTATGCATTTAAGATACCTCCATGTTCTTTTGTAGCTTGAGGGCTCATTCTTTTTATCACTGAATAATACTCTGTTGCCTGGATGTAACACAGAAAATTGGTCTTTTTTTCAAAAGACTATAATTCTAATTATAATGTGAAGATTTTTTATTGGTTAAATACTGTTAACTAATTGCTGTTACTGTTGTTTGCCATTCTCTGTGTCTGTTAAAACACTGATTCCTTGGCCATACTCCCCCAAATTATGACTCAATAGATCATAAAGGAGCTGACGAACATAGCTATCTGATACTTGTCCAGTCATTGCACATGCTGCTGGTCCCTGGCCCGCAATTCGACTAACATTGATCTAGATTATCCAAACCATAAACACAACCTATGAAAAATTTTTAGATAACATTAAGTCACTGACAGTATTTTCATGAGAAGTTTTTCCTTAGCTTTAGTTGATATGTTAAATGAGACATAATGGGCACTACTTAACAACATCCACATTTTTAGGAGATTATGAATACAACAGTAACTGTAATAGAAGCACTACAGAATAAAGAAACATCACCAGAATCATTTCCCCTATTCCATTTTATATAAAACCATTCACACAATTGCCCTTCATGGGTCACAGCCTTGGTGTAGCAAAGGGGCTTGCCAAGAAGGCAAAGTGGTTTAAAAAGAGATTTTAAAAACAGCAGGAAAGAAAGGAAGTGAAAAGCAAGGGAGAAAGGGAAAGATATACCCAACTGAATGCAGAGGTCTAGAGAAGAACCAGAGAGATGAGAAGGCCTTTTTAATGAAGAACGCAAAGAAATAGAGAAAAATAATAGAACTGGAAAAGCTAGAGAACGCTTTGAGAAAACTGCAGGTATTAAGGGAAAATTTCACACAAGGATGGGCATGACAAAGGAGAGAAATGGTAAGGATCTAACAGAAATAGAAGAGATTAAGAAGAGGTGGCAAGAATACACAGAAGAATTATATAAAAATGTCCTAATGACCGAGATAACTACATGGTGTGGTAACTCACCTAGAGCCAGATATCCTAGAGTGTGAAGTCAAGTAGGACTAAGGAAGAATTACGAGGAACAAAGCTACCAGAGGTCATGGAATTCCAGTTGAGCTATTTCACATTCTGAAAGGTGATGATGTTAAAGTGCTACACTCCATCTGTCAGCAAATTTGGAAACTTCAGCTGGAAAAGGTCAGTTTTCATTTTAATCCCCCAAAATGGCAATGTTCACATGCTGGCATTTCACATGCTGTCAAGGTTATGCTCAAAATCCTTCAAGCTAGGCTTCATCAGTAAGTGAACCAAGAACTTCCAGATGTAGGAGCTGGTTCACGCCCAAGGTAAGAGAAACCCAAGTAAGATGGTAGGTGTTGCAAGAGGGCATCAGAGGGAAGACACACTGAAACCATACTCACAGAAAACTAGTCAATCTAATCACACTAGGACCACAGCCTTGTCTAACTCAATGAAACCAAGTCATGCCTGCAGGGCAACCCAAGACGGGCGGGTCATAGTGGAGAGGTCTGACAGAATGTGGTCCACTGGAGAAGGGAATGGCAAGCCACTTCAGTATTCTTGCCTTGAGAATCCCATGAACAGTATGAAAAGGCAAAATGATAGGATACCAAAAGAGGAACTCCCCAGGTCATTAGGTGCCCAATATGCTACTGGAGATCAGTGGAGAAATAACTCCAGAAAGAATGAAGGGATGGAGCCAAAGCAAAAACAATACCCAGTTGTGGATGTGACTGGTGATAGAAGCAAGATCCAATGCTGTAAAGAGCAATATTGCATAGGAACCTGGAATGTCAGGTCCATGAATCAAGGCAAATTGGAAGTGGTCAACCAATAGATGGCAAGGGTGAACATCGGCATTCTAGGAATCAGCGAACTAAAATGGACTGGAATGGGTGAATTTAACTCAGATGACCATTACATCTACTACTGGAGGCAGGAATCCCTCAGAAGAAATGGAGTAGCCATCATGGTCAACAAAAGAGTCTGAAATGCAGTACTTGGATGCAATCTAAAAAACGACAGAATGATCTCTGTTCGTCTCCAAGGCAAACCATTCAATATCAGAGTTATCCAAGTCTATGCCCCAATCAGTAATGCTGAAGAAGCTGAAGTTGAACGGTTTTATGAAGACCTACAAGATATTTTAGAACTAACACCCAAAAAAGATGTCCTTTTCATTATAGGAGACTGGAATGCAAAGTAGGAAGTCAAAAAACACCTGGAGTAACAGGCAAATTTGGCCTTGGAATGTGGAATGAAGCAAGGCAAAGACTAATAGAGTTTTGCTAAGAAAATTCACTGGTCATAGCAAACACCCTCTTCCAACAACACAAGAGAAGACTCTACACATAGACATCATCAGATGGTCAACACCGAAATCAGATTGATTATATTCTTTGCAGCCAAAAATGGAGAAGCTCTATACAGTCAATAAAAACGACCAGGAGCTGACTGTGGCTCAGATCATGAACTCCTTATTGCCAAATTCAGACTCAAATTGAGGAAAGTAGGGAAAACCGCTAGGCCATTCAGGTATGACCTAAATCAAATCCCTTATGATTATACAGGGCAAGTGAGAAATAGATTTAAGGGCCTAGATCTGATAGATAGAGTGCCTGATGAACTATGGAATGAGGTTCGTGACACTGTCCAGGAGACAGGGATCAAGAACATCCCCATGGAAGAGAAATGCAAAAAAGCAAAATGGCTGTCTTGGGAGGCCTTACAAATAGCTGTGAAAAGAAGAGAGGCGAAAAGCAAAGGAGAAAAGGAAAGATATAAGCATCTGAATGCAGAGTTCCAAAGAATAGCAAGAAGAGATAAGAAAGCCTTCTTCAGCGATCAATGCAAAGAAATAGAGGAAAACAATAGAATGGGAAAGACTAGAGATCTCTTCAAGAAAATTAGAGAAACCAAGGGAACATTTTATGCAAAGATGGGCTCGATAAAGGACAGAAATGGTCTGGACCTTACAGAAGCAGAAGATATTAAGAAGAGGTGGCAAGAATACACAGAAGAACTGTACAAAAAGATCTTCACCACCCAGATAATTATGATGATGTGATCACTAATCTAGAGCCAAACATCTTGGAAAGTGAAGTCAAGTGGGCCTTAGAAAGCATCACTATGAACAAAGCTAGTGGAGGTGATGGCATTCCAGTTGAGCTGTTTCAAATCCTGAAAGATGATGCTGTGAAAGTGCCACACTCAATATGCCAGCAAATTTGGAAAACGTAGCAGTGGCCACAGGACTGTAAAAGGTCAGTTTTCATTCCAATCCCAAAGAAAGGCAATGCCAAAGAATGCTCAAACTACCATACAATTGCACTCATCTCACATGCTAGTAAATTACTGCTCAAAATTCTCCAAGCCAGGCTTCAGCAATACATGAACCGTGAACTCCCTGATGTTCAAGTTGGTTTTAGAAAAGGCAGAGGAACCAGGGATCAAATTGCCAACATCCGCTGGATCATGGAAACAGCAAGAGAGTTCCAGAAAAAACATCTGTTTCTGCTTTATTGACTATGCCAAAGCCTTTGACTGTGTGGATCACAATAAACTGTGGAAAATTCTGAAAGAGATGGGAATACCAGACCACCTGACCTGCCTCTTGAGAAATCTGTATGCAGGTCAGGAAGCAACAGTTAGAACTGGACATGGAACAACAGACTGGTTCCAAATAGGAAAAGGAGTACATCACGGCTGTATATTGTCACCCTGCTTATTTAACTTCTATGCAGAGTACATCATGAGAAACGCTGGACTGGAAGAAACACAAGCTGGAATCAAGATTGCCGGGAGAAATATCAATAACCTCAGATATGCAGATGACACCACCCTTATGGCAGAAAGTGAAGAGGAAATAAAAAGCCTCTTGATGAAAGTGAAAGAGGAGAGTGAAAAAGTTGGCTTAAAGCTCAACATTGAGAAAACTAAGATCATGGCATCCGGTCCCATCACTTCATGGGAAATAGATGGGGAAACAGTGGAAACAGTGTCCGACTTTATTTTGCTGGGCTCCAAAATCACCGCAGATGGTGACTGCAGCCATGAAATTAAAAGACGTTTGCTCCTTGGAAGAAAAGTTATTACCAACCTAGATAGTATATTCAAAAGCAGAGACATTACTTTGCCAACTAAGGTCCGTCTAGTCAAGGCTATGGTTTTTCCTGTGGTCATGTATGGATGTGAGAGTTGGACTGTGAAGAAGGCTGAGCACCGAAGAATTGATGCTTTTGAAATGTGGTGTTGGAGAAGACTCTTGAAAGCCCCTTGTGTGCAAGGAGATCCAACCAGTCCATTCTGAAGGAGATCAACCCTGGGATTTCTTTGGAAAGAATGATGCTAAAGCTGAAACTCCAGTACTTTGGCCACCTCATGCGAAGAGTTGACTCATTGGAAAAGACTCTGATGCTGGGAGAGATTGGGGGCAGGAGGAGAAGGGGACGACAGAGGATGAGATGGATGGATGGCATCACGGACTCGATGGACGTGAGTCTGAGTGAACTCCGGGAGATGATGATGAACAGGGAGACCTGGCGTGCTGAGATTCATGGGGTTGCAAAGAGTCTGACATGACTGAGCGACTGAACTGAACTGAACTGAGAGGAACTAGAGATCAACTTGGATCATGGAGAAAGCAAGGGAGTTTCAGAAAAACTTCTTCATTGACTACACTAAAGCCTTTTTCTCTGTGGATCACAACAAACTTCTTTGTTTGAAAAATTCTTTGGAGTTTTCTTAAAGAGATAATTTGGAAAATATCTCTTTGGAAAATTCTTAAAGAGATAGGAATATCAGACCACCTTACCTTTCTCCCAAGAAACTGTATGTAGCTCAAGAAGCAACACTTAGAATTGGACATAGAACAATGGACAGGTTCAAAATTGGGAAAGGAGTACATCAAGGCTGTATGTTATCGCTCTGCTTATTTACCTTACATGTAGAGTACATCATGTGAAGCACCAGGCTGGATGAAGCACAAGGTAGAATCAAGATTGCTGGGAGAAATATCAATAACGTTAGATAATGCAGATGACACAACCCTTATGACAGAAAGCGAAGAGAAACTAAAGAGGCTCTTGATGAGGATATGAGGAGAGTGAAAGGCTGGCTTAAAACTCAACATTCAAAAAACTAAGATTGTGGCATCTGTCCCATCACTTCTTGGCAAATAGATGGAGAAAAGGGGGAAACAGTGACAGACTTTATTTTCTTGGACTCCAAAATCACTGAAGATGGTGACTGCAGCCATGAAATTAAAAGACAGTTGCTCTTTGGAAGAAAGGCTATGACAAACATAGATAGCATATTAAAAAACAGAGACATCACTTTGCTGACAAAGGTCTGTCTAGTCAAAGCTATGGTTTTTCCAGTAGGCATATACAGATGTGAGAGATGGACCATAAAGAAGGTTGAGCGCCAAAGAACTGATGTTTTTGAAATGTGCTGGAGAAGACTATTGAGAGTCCCTTGGACTGCAAGGAGATCCAACCAGTCAATCCTAAAGGAAATCAACCCTGAATATTCATTGAAAGGACTGATGCTGAAGCTGAAGCTCCAGTACTTTGGCCACCTGATGTGAAGAACTGATTCATTGGAAAAGACCGTGATGCTGGAAAGATTGAGGAAAGGAGGAAAAGGGGATGGCAGAGGATGAGATGGCTGGATAGCATCACCAATTCAATGGATATGAGTTACAGCAAACTCCAGGAGACAGTAAAGGACAGGGAAGCTTGGGATGCTACAGTCCATGGGGCTGGAAAAAGTCAGACGTGACTGAACCACCTCTCAGAGGAATAACTTACACAAAGTTTCCTATTGTGGGTTTCTATTACTCTAAAAGGAGTCTATGGATATAAATCAGTTTCATAAACTTGGATAGGATATATGCACATTTCCAAAGGAAACCCAACATTTACTAATCATAAATATAAGTAACAAACTATGAACATATTATACCTGTGACTTTGACACTAATAGTAATCACAAATACTTTCATAAGCATATCATAATTGCAGGTATCTGGGATTATCTACACTTAGCACTATTTTGAAATTATGGTAGTTATTAAAAGTATCTTAAGACAGTAATAATATGGCAGCACATGTTATTCTATTACAAAATTTATTTTAAAATAGTTTGGTGAATATTTTTCTATCTAACTGACTTCTTTTTCCTCTTCATATTTTGTACATTCTGAGAAAGGGCCCATGTGTTTAACCAGATATCCAAAGGAATCCTTGACACCTCAAGTTTAAGAAAACTTGAAGAACTTGGTAAAAATTTTTTCCTGTTCCAAGTTAGCCCAAAGGATCCACTGGCTTGAAATAGTCCATCTAGAATAGTTCTCATTCCTGCCATTTGATTACTTTTATATTTGGTGTGTACTTTAGAAATATGAGTATTCAGACAACAGACTCAGGTCTTTCTGAATGAACCTCCATATGTCAAGGTGTCATGCCATATCAACAATGTGGATTCCTATAAATTGTTTTGACCAGAGTACTGATCAGAAGAATAATTAATATTAACAGGTTAGCTATTCCACACCCAGATATATTTACTGCATAAAACAAATTTCCTCAAAAAGTGAGAAGTTAAAAGTAAAAATTTTCAAATTATTAAATTCCTAATGATGTCAGAGTTTTTTTGGTATGAATATGCAGAAGTTTGGCTCATGAGTTCTTTTCAAATACTGAATTTACAACTTCTCTAGTCAAACTAACAAAATGATAGGATATATTACCACTATTTGCTTAGGAAAAAGATAATCATTATTACAACCAAATTAAAATCAAATAATATCAGCTCAAGTTTTCATAAGAACTCATGATAAATATCTTTTTAATAAGTAGAGACTTTTCATTCGAGTGTATTGGAAGTAATATGACAAGAAGAATCTCCTTATTTCCCCAAGACTAAAAACATTTCCTCATGGTAATAGATATGCAGCCAGAAAATTATGGTGATGATATATTATAGTCAATCATAAAATATGAAAGGTAGAAAGAACAAAATAAAATCCCATTTTCACAACTGCTTAGAATTTCCCAAAAGTTTCAGCTTTATTCTCAATCTCAAGTCTAAAAAGCTTGTATTGGAAAAGTCACCTTAGAGGATAGAGGATAGAGGATAAAATATGTAAGTTATGCCATCAAGGAAATCTAATAAAAGCCAAATATTTTTACTGGTTTTGGTTAAAAACATCCTTTGACTGGAAAGGATTATTTTAGACAAGTTTTCAAGTTTTATATGTGTCTACTCCATTAAATCCTTTCCAACATGCTCACAGAACTGTATGAAAGCTTAGACAATCCTAAGATTTATTTCTCTGAATTTCTTACTTAATAGTACACCGTACACCCCATATTTCCCTTATTTCTCAACCTTTTTCCCGCTACAGATTGGTATCTGCTTTCTGTGTGGCCCCACAGATGTTGTACTCTAGGCTTGGGCTGTGCATCCTAGCTCAGACATTGATTGTAACTGCCCCACTCCACATCCCCTTAACATGGACATCAGTATGTGATAAAAGTTTTGCAGATACTGAGGTATCATCTAGCTACCCTTCAATCATTCAATCTATCAGTGAAGAGACGGAGTCTGCACAGTTTCAAGGTACCTTAAATTCCCTTCCTGAAGATGACAAGCTAAGAAAATCATACACTGTGAACTTGTAGCAATTAGGCCTATCTAATTTAAGTTCAAAGAAGATTTTTAATTGGGAATGGTCATTTGAAACTAACCCAAACAATTCTTTTAGGTTATATAAAATACAGCTTTTAGGAATCCAGATTCATAGTTGATACTCAAACTGGAGGTTAAGTAAAGTAAAAACTCAACATTGTGTGTATATGTCTGCATTTGTATATTTCATGGGATATTAAAAACAAATATCATGTCTACTAAAACAATGAACTATCAGATGGAAAGTGAGGGCAAGTAATTAATAAGAAACTTCTAGCAAAGTTATCATCACCCACAATTTACTATCATTTCCAAAAATTGATTATATAATTAGTGATTCACAGCAGGCCAGAAGTACAAAACTCTCAAGTGGAATAATCTCAAAATAGCTGATAAAACAAGCTGTGAAGCTGAGAAACAGTTTAGCACTTAGGTGTTCCTACTTCACTGGTGCTTGCCTTAATAAGACACAAACTTCTATTTCAA
Source organism: Oryx dammah (assembly GCF_014754425.2). Classification (NCBI taxonomy): domain Eukaryota; kingdom Metazoa; phylum Chordata; class Mammalia; order Artiodactyla; family Bovidae; genus Oryx; species Oryx dammah. The sequence goes on along the minus strand of NW_024070211.1, from coordinate 93,876,361 downwards.
AGTCAAGGACCTCAGAGTGTTCAAAATAGACAGACACTTTGGAGTCAAGAAAATAGCTTCATAGCCTGCCCATATCTTCCAATTATACCCTGTATTATCTGTCAAGTCAATTAACCTCTTTGAATTTTGTATCTCCAATCTGTGAAATGGGATTGTTATCTGACTTGGCAACCCGTGTGCCGTTTTGAAATTCCTTTGAAATATAGCTTGTGGAACCATTTTATAGACTGAAAGCATGAAAATGACAACATAGATATTATACGTTAGTATGTTTCAAGTTATAGGGAAATTGTAGGAGGCAAGTGGGATTGAGGACAAGTTCATAGAATAGCAGGTTAGTGTTAACCCTTCTCATCCTACTCTGATTGAGAATTTTTTAAGGAGTGGTTGGAGTTCCTCTGCATGGGAAGGAATGTTTAGAAGACTCCTTCCAAGCCCTCTATGTAGTTGTTCATTCTGCAAAGAATTACTAACCTTAGTAGTCACTTCTTTCAGCCAGGAGAAGGAAATTAACATGGCTGAGTGTCTAAGAAGGGCAACCAGATACTATATGATTTAAAGTATTATTTTTGATCAACAACTGAACAATTGAGAAAAGAGAGGCTAGGAAAGTTGAATTAAAATACGCAAGGTACAACTACTGCTTGTTCAGTTTTGGAGTTGAATAAAGCCTTCTGAATCCAAAGGTTTTACAACAAAACTACACAAATTGTTCTGCAACTGTCATCTGTTAAATCAAATTTTTCTTCCTTTTAATCTTCAGTGCTGGATATTTTTATGTTGGAATTTATTACAAGGTCATTTTATTATTTAATCATTTAGGGGTAATATAGAATGACATCCCAAGGAAAATGTAATAATCAGTTCAGTTCAGTCCCTCAGCTGTGTCTGACACTTTGCAACACCATGGACTGCAGCATTCCAGGCTTCCCTGTACATCACCAACTCCCAGAGCTTGCTCAAACTTATGTCCATTGAGTCGATGATGCCATCCAACCATCTGCCTTCAATCTTTCCCAGCATCAGGGTCTTTTCAAATGAGTCAGCTCTTCACATCAGGTGGCCAAAGTATTGGAGTTTCAGCTTCAACATCAGTCCTTCCAAAAATATTCAGGACTAATTTCCTTTAGGATGGACTGGTTGGATCTCCTTGCAGCCCAAGGGACTCTCAAGAGTCTTCTCCAACACAGTTCAAAAGCATCAGTTCTTCTGTGTTCAGCTTTCTTTATGGTCCGACTCTCACATCCATACATGACTACTGGAAAAACTATAGTTTTGACTAGATGGTCCTTTGTCAGCAAAGTAAGTCTCTGCTTTTTAATATGCTATCTAGATTGGTCATAGCTTTTCTTTCAAGGAGCAAGCATATTTTAATTTCATGGCTGCAGTCACCATCTGCAGTGATTTTGCAGCCCAAGAAAATAGTCTTTCACTATTTCTATTGTTTCCCAACCTATTTGCTGTGAACTGATAGGACTGGATGCCATGATCTTAGTTTTCTTAATGTTGAGCTTTAAGCCAGCTTTTTCACTCTCCTCTTTCACTTTCATCAAGAGGCTCTTCAGTTCCTCTTCACTTTCTGCCATAAGTGTGGTGTCATCTACATATCTGAGGTTATTGGTATTTCTCCCAGCAATCTTGATTCCAGTTTGTGCTTCATTCAGCTCTGCATTTCACATGATGTACTCTGTATATAAGTTACATAAGCAGGGTGACAATATACAGCCTTGATATACTCCTTTCCCAGTGGAACCAGTCTGTTGTTCCATGTCCGTTCCATGTCCATGTTATCCAAGCAACAGAAGTAACTGTTGCTTCTTGACCTGCATACAGATTTCTCAGGAGGCAGGTAAGGTGTTCTGGTATTCCCATCTCATTAAGAATTTTCCACAGTTTGTTGTGATCTACACAGTTAAAGGCTTTGGTGCGATCAATAAAGCAGAAAGTGAATGAAACTGAAGTCGCTCAGTCATGTCTAATTCTTTGCAACACCATGGACTGTAGCCTACCAGGCCTCTCCGTCCATGGGATTTTCCAGGCAAGAATCCTGGACTGGGTTGCCATTTCCTTCTTCATGTTTTTATAAAATATAAAATGATATCACAAGGAAAATGTAATAATACCCAGATATTGTTCCAATACTTTAGCATATCTATTTGTGCATATTTAGCTCATTCAAATCTCCTCACAATCTTAAAATTTAGGCATTATTATTATTTCCATATTACAGATGAGAGAAAAAAATCTGTGTCATTAGCCACTGTGCTATGCTGCCTCTCTGGCAGGGGCAGTAAAGTTATAATAACTATGAGATTTATTGTCCATACTGGGCTGTTAATTATTCCAGGCAGTAGGTATAGACTTGAGTCAATCAAATATATGGCCACCATTAACCAAGTAGATAGCTATTCAGAATGATATCCTATGCATTCTCCTCTTTGATCATATTCTTGGGGACCTATCAGTTAAAAATACATCTCTGTCTCTCAGACTTACTTCACTCTGTCTGACACTCTCTAGGTTAGTCCACATCTCTATAAATGACCCAATTTTGTTCTTTTTTATGGCTGAGTAATATTCCATTGTGTATATACCACATCTTCTTTACCTATTCCTCTGTTGATAGACGTCTATGTTGCTTCCATGTCTTGGCTATATACACTATTCATAATATGTATAAAATAGGTAACTAATGAAAACATACTGTATAGCACAGGGCACTCTACTTAATGAACTGTGGCAACTTGAATGGGAAGAAAGTCCAAAAGAGGGGCGGATATATGTACTTATGTGGCTGATTCATTGTCTGTACAATAGAAAGTAACACATTGTAAAGCAACTATACTCCAATAAAAGTTAATTTAAAAAAATAAGCAAATAAAACTACAGCTTTTCTGTGACTCAAGTCGGACAATACAAAAAACTGTTTTTGGAATCTGATTCTTGGATGGCCCAAGAGTTAGGTGACTTCCTTCATTCTAGAAGTTTTGCTCCTGCTCCCCAGATCTCTGGATACACTTGGGTTCCTACACATTCAGACATTCACTTCTTCCTCTTCCCATGGAGTGTGTTACCTCATATACTATAAATATATTTACCTTTTGTTTCAGTTAGAAATGGCTTCTCATCCCTGAAACCAAAGAAAATTAGTTGCTATAAAGGTCAACCTGGAGGACTGCTTCTATACCATGAAAGTTGTGTATCAGCTACAATCAGCATCTCAAGTCCTTATAAACCTTGAACAGATTTTGCATGCCAGACCTAGAAGAACACCTTTGGGGCTCTCTTAGGATAGGTTGGTATTTTCATTGTCTTTTGGCTACTGTAACAAATTATACAAATACAGTGGCTTAAAACAGCACAAATGTATCCTTTTAGAGTTCTGGAAGCTGGAAATCTGTAATTAAGTTTTATTAGGCTGAAGTCAAGGTGTCAGAAGTGCTGGCTTCTTCTGCAGGCTCTGAGGGGAGAACCCGCCACCTTGCCTTTTCTAGCCTGGAGAGGCTCTTGCAGTCTTTGACTTGTAAACCTCCCTCCACTGTCAAAGTGCATCCCTCTAGTCTCTGCTTCCATTATCACATGGGCTTCTCTCTCACACTGACTCCTCCTGCACCCTCTTACCCTGGGACCACACACAATCCAGGATAGTCTCTCCATCTCAATATATACTTAATTACCTCCACAAAGTCCTTTTTGCTATATAAGATGATATTCACAGGTTCTGGGAATTTGGACATAGACATACATACAGACGGACAGGTGAATAACACCATTCCACCTACTAAAGGTGGTAACTTAATGAAACATTATGGACATAAAGATCACTGGAAAAAGCTACTTCCAAACAGAAACAAAATTGTTTTTTCTATAAATTCCAGATTATCCATTATATTTATAAAGATTCATCACAAGTTAACACTCATCTTTCATAACTGTTTTGTTTTAAACTTCTTTTAATGAATAAAGTTAAGAGTTTTAAATAAAATGGATTGGAACGCCTGATATGGTGTGAGCAGATAAAGAGTTGAGAATGAGAAGAGATTTTTAAAGATATACACACACACACGTGTGTGTGTGCGCTCAGTTGTCTCTGTCTCTTTATGATCCCATGAAATGCCAGACTTCTCTGTCCATGGAGTTTTCCAGGTAAGAACCCTGGAGTGGGTTGCCATCTCCTATTCCAGGAGACTGGATGGAAGCTGCATCTCCTGTGTCTCCTGCATTGGCAGGTGGATTCTTTACCACTGGCTCACCTGGGAAGCAATTTCTTATGAATTTGGTTTTGAACCAAATATGAAGTTGGTTGAATTTGGTTAAAAACCAGGTATGAGGATTCATCACTGAACATTATGGGTGCTATGATGTGCTCCCTAGATTCTTCATCCAGGGGAGGAAACAAATAAACAAATATCTAAACCACTTGAGTGCTGCCAGAAAACAGCCCCAATTGCCAGGCTGGCTTTCAAGACTGTGTTGAGGGAAGAGAGATAATTTTCTCAGTGGCATGCCTTCTTCCTAAGGCATCTGTATTCAGTGGTGGATCAATCCATGGGTTAGTAATCTGGCCCACTTGTGCCAATCTGGGACCATTTTAAAAGTGCATTCTATCTTCAAACTCTCCCCCATAGGATTGCCTGAAGCTTCTATTCAGACATCACAGCTCAACTCAATGATGTGCTGGAGGTGGTTGATACCAGCACATTAGAGCTGATCTGTGCATCACATTCAGTGATGCTAAGTGTGTACCTTAAAATCTGCCACAATAAGAGTATTTTCACTATGGGAGAGTACAAACAATATAAATCAGGACTTTAAAAATATCATTATTATTTCAGAGAACCAAAATTAAACATTTATCAGCAAAACTACTGGGATTTTCCATCTGCAAAATCCTGCTTTTTTCTCTTCTTGCCCAAATATTCCAATCCCAAGAATACTCACTAATAAACCTGCTGTAAAACAATCTTCACCTTAAGGAAACTAATCCCTAACACTTAAGATACTACAGTCATACTTTTATCAGCTTCTGAAATAATTTTGAACAAACAACCCATCTTCAATTCAGACTTCAAAAAATTACATTCTCAAAAACCCTATAAGTAACCAATGAGAACCTACTGAATACTACTCAGTGCTCTATGGTGGCCTGAATGGAAAAGAAATGCAAATGGGGAGGGGCAGATATATGTATACTTATAGTTGGTTCACTTTGCTGTATAGCAGAAACTAACATTGTAAAGCAACTATACTCCAATAAAATATAATTAAAAATAACACAATAGCACAAAAGAAATTCAGTTACTAACATAATGAGCCATCAACCTCAATACTTAAGAATTTTCTGGAAATAAGGATATATAGTTTATAAAACTACAATATAACAATTAAATAAATTAGAATTGATCCATTACTACCATTTAATCCTCAGACTAGTCAGATTTCACCAACTGTTCTAGTAATGCCTTTACAGCAAAAGGCTCAAGTTCAAATGCATGAGTTGCCTGTGACTGTCATGTCTCATTAGGCTCTTCAAACTCTGCCAGTCCTTGACTTCCATGACTTTGACATTTGCAAGTTTACAGACCAGTTTTTGTTGTTGATGTTGTTGTTGAATGTCCTTCAGTGCAGATTTGTTTAATGTCTCTCATGATTAGATTTAAATTATGCATCTCTGGCAGAATACCAAATAAGATACTACACACTATCAGGTGTGTAGTATCTGAAAGTTACTAAAGTCACTCATATGTCCACTGACCCAAGATAGCAATCAGGCATTTCTCTAAGGATCTGATTCCAGTAGATTTATTAAGAAATTCAAGATATAGATGCAGGAGTGCTCACTGTTATTGGGATGTCATTGTTTCCAAGCCCTCTCAGTGGACAGAAGTATAGGAATATCTGTGGGTGTGGTGAATGTGTGTACACATACTCAAACATATATAATGCATGGATACACTAGCTTTAAAATATTTTTAATCTGTTATTCTTTCTATAAAAGAACCTAGAAGTCGATATTCTGAGCTCCATTTTAATTCCACAGGGTTCATTCTAAAACTTCCTTTCCATGTTTTTGTCTTCCTTTTTGACAGAAAGTATCCTGATTTGCTCAATCAATCCCACTGTATGAAACCAATCTCCCATCCCCTCTGCCATCTTCTCCCCACTACACATGATTTCTGAAATTCAGCATAGGGTGCCGCCCCAACCCTATGGGGCCAGCTTGCTGTCATCATATCCTGCTCTGGCCTGCAGTTCTGGACTATCCTGCCATCCAGTAGTCCCCCATCACCCTCAGTTCAGTTCAGTCACTAAGTCGTGTCTGACTCTTCGCTACCCTGTGGACTGCAACACACCAGGCCTCCCTGTCCATCACCAACTCCCAGAGTTTACTCACACTCATGTCCATTGAGTCAGTGATGCCATCCAACTATCTCATCCTCAGTCATCCCCTTCTCCTCCTGCCTTTAATCTTTCCCAGAATCAGGGTCTTTTCAAATTAGTCACTTCTTCACATCAGGTAGCCAAAGTATTACAATTTCAGCTTCAGCATCAGTCTTTCCAATGAATATTCAGGATTGATTTCCATTATGATGGACTGGTTGGATCTCCTTGCAGTCCAAGTGATGCTTAAGAGTCTTCTCCAACACCACAGTTCAAAAGCATCAATTCTTCGGCACTCAGCCTTCTTTATACTCCAGCTTTCACATCCATACATGACTACTGGAAAAAACATAGCTTTAACTAGATGGACCTTTGTTGGCAAAGCAATGTCTCTGCTTTTTAATATGCTGTCTAGGTCGGTCACAACTTTTCTTCCAAGGAGCAAGTATCTTTTAATTTCATGGCTGCAGTGATCTTGGAGCCCCCCAAAATAAAGTTGGTCACTGTTTCCCCTGTTTTCCCATCTATTTGCCATGAAGTGATGGGACCAGATGCCGTGATCTTAGTTTCTGAATGTTCAGGGTTTGTTTTTTTTTTTTAACCATTAGGCTATGGTGATTAGTGACTTGCATTGCCATAAGCATCTGTAGAGGGCACATAATAAATATATGAGAATAAACATCTTTGGAATAATGTGTCTGTAACATATCTGGATTAGCTAGGTGGTCAAGATTGCATGTGATTTTGTTATTGCATGCTTTTCTCTTTGTGTGTGACAATACGTGTAACCATGTGAGAGACAGTGTCTGTGCAGAGTCCACTAGGAAGAAGGAGGTGCAAGCCCCTCCTCACAAGTGGCTGCCAGAGCCACTCTCAGGAAACTGGGGTAGACCAGGAAGGAACTGAAGCCTATGGGTGCATATGCATTGAGCAGAGGTGAGGAAAAATGACCCCACAACCCCAAAAAGACCAGGACAAAACAGGCTGGTGGGTGAGGGGTGCCGTCTCACCCAGGCAGAGAGTGAGCCTGGGACAGGAGCATCAGGGTGCAGTATCCCAATGATTTCAAGGGCTGAGCTTGCCAAATGCTTGTCCTGGAAACCAGCCAGAGTGCATTTCTGCCTCCAAAAGGAAACCTCAGCCAGCCCTGTCGGGCCAGGTTGGGGCTGAAGTTCCACCCCTTTGTCCACCAGCCAATCAGGAGTTCCCTTCCTCCTATCCATCTGATGTGAGGTCCAAAAGCCACAAGCTGGTGGTTAGGGGACAAGTATGTGGAACAAGTGATGAGCTCCTAAGGGCACAGTCTGGAGCAGATGGCAGTGCCTCCTGTCCCTTGGGGAAGAGCTGTGTGAGGCTGGCAGTCTGGGCAGACCTTGGGAGGGTGGCAGAGATGAAGTGGAGCCAGGATGTCCTGGCCCAGTCCCAGTCCGGGGCTGGTGGTGCTAGGCCAGGGACTGGATGTAGGGGTGGCCCTGAGGCTACAGCACTCTGGCTCCACTAGGCATAGAATTCCTCTTGCTTGTCAGGCTTCTTGTATGTGACGCTTGCCTGATTGGGCTCCTCCAATGTGTAGGTGCCCTCGTCCTTCTTCTTCATGCCATAGATGAGCATTGTGACCAGGAAGGCGGCAAAGAGGGCACTTACAACCTAGCCCATGATCACAGCTACGAGCACGTTCTTCCTCTCCAGGATGCTCTTCTGGGAAAGCTGAGCCGCCGAGCTGCCTGAGTCGATAGCACTGTCCAGGAGGCCAGGGCCTGGGCGGGCACCCTTGGGCAGCTTCCTGGGTAGAGGTGATGGCTTGGCTATGGCCCCACCCTTCCTCTGACAGCTCAAAGTCCCCACTGGGTTCCCCCACTCACTGGCATCTCTGGCTCATCCTGGATGGTGGTCAGGAAGGACTCTGGAGTTGGGGTCTGAGCCACCTCCATGGGTCCGTGGGTGGTGGTCCCCAGGAGCAGGGTGCTCTTCTCAGAGATGTCAGGCTTCTGGGTGGTAGCCGAACTAGGAAGGGCCCTTGGCCTGGAAGTAGCTGTGCTGACCAGCCTGGGAATTGGGGGCCTCTGTGTCCAAGACAGCCACTATGGTGGGAGGTGAGGGCACCGCTGGGCTGGTGGCATAGGCTGTGGCCGTGGTGGTCAGTGGAAGAGGCAGAAGCCTACTTATGCTGGTGGTCCTTACAACAGAGTGGTGGCCACGGACGGGGGTGCCGCAGCAATGCTGGGGACGGCGGTGGCCCCTGTGGTGTGCACTGCGGCCACTGTTGGGGCCCCTGTGGTGTTGTCAGTGGTGGTAGTCGTAGGAGTGGAGATGGTGGTGGCTCTTTGGCTGGGCTCTTCTGGCACCTCTGTCACCAGTGGGGGGCGGGTGGCTGGCTTCGGGGTGAGGCGCGCAGAGGGAGCTCATCAAACGGGGTGCCCACAGGCTGTATGTGCATGGTGGGCAGCATCGCGGGTGTGGTGGACATTGCCAGGGCGACATCTGGGCTGAACTGCATGGCTGTCTCAATGCCTGACTGCTGCTCACAGTAGCCGGAGCTGGACCCGGAGTAGAAGTCGTCCAGCTCATCATCAGGGAAGGAGTCACCATCCCCAGAGTCCTCAAGTTCCACGGGCCTCTCGAAGTTCTCACTGCGCCAGCGCTGGGCTCCTGTGGCGCGCTTCACCAGCAGCAGCAGCAGCAGCAGCAGCAGTGGAGGCAGGGGCAGACCTCGGACCCCTGGCAGCAGTGGGTGGGCGGCCTCCGGCGTGGTGCGGCGGCCCTGGCTTCATGGCGGCGGTGGCGGCGCAGCCCGGCGTGCTCTTGGTCGGGGCTCAGCTCAGAGCTTTTTCACTTTTTCACTCTCCTCTCCTCTTTCACATTCATCAAGAGGCTCTTTAGTTCTTCTTTGCTTTCTGCCATAAGGATGGTGTCATCTGCCTATCTGAGGTTATTTATATTTTTCCTGGAACTCTTTGATTCCAGCTTGTGCTCCATCCAGCCCAGCATTTCTCATGATGGAGTCTGCATATAAGTTAAATAAGCAGGGTGACAATGTACAGCCTTGACATACTCTTTTCTCTATTTGGAACCAGTCTATTGTTCCATGTCCAGTTCTAACCATTGCTTCCTGAGATTTCTTAAGAAGCAGGTCAGGTGATCTGGTATTCCTATCTTGTCAAGAATTTTCCACAGTTTGTTGTGACCCACACAGTCAAAGGCTTTAGCATTGTCAATAAAGCAGAAGTAGATGTTTTCCTGGAACTTTCTTGCTTTCTCGATGATCCAACAGATGTTGGCAATTTGATCTCTGGTTCCTCTGCCTTTTCTAAATCCAGTTTGAACATCTGGAAGTTCACGGTTCACGTATTGCTGAAGCCTGGCTTGGAGAATTTTGAGCATTAGTTTGCTGGCGTGTGAGATGAGTGCAATTGGTAGTTTGAGCATTCTTTGCCATTGCCTTTCTTTGGGATTTCTTTGGAAACCTGACCTTTTCCAGTCCTGTGGCTCCCTCAATTTACTGAGGATCCAATATCCTGCCCTAAACCAGCTCCTGCATAGAAACCTACTCATCCCACTTGGACTCTCCTCATACATTGACATCCTGAAGATTTGACTTGGCTAGGAAACCTTAAACAGGCTGGCCCCCATGTGAAAGCACCCTTCCCCTCACTCAGGTGCTATCCATTCTTGATAGCTCTCCTATGGGGATGATGTTTTCTTAGTGCTGTTCACATTCTGAGATGCTATTCCAGGCCACCTTCCCAGGGATTGCCATCTAGACTTACACAGCTCTTGATATCCCATATAGGTGCTCTTTGCTATGATGCCTTTCTTTTCACCCTGTTTGGGCTCTGATGCTCATGTGGTTGCTTGTCCTGTACCTTACAAGTTCTGATACCCATTGCTGACTAGAACCCCCTTCTTATCTTGCATGGCTTCTGACTGTCTGACCACAGTTCTCCTATGTTCAGCTGTACCTAATGGCTTTTGGACCAAATGTTCAGGAAGAGAAAGGAAAGAACAGGAAAGGAGAAAGGAAAAAAAAAAAAAAAGAAAGAAAAGAAAAGCCTTTGCTTTACTTTGAATGCTGTCATTTTGACCACTCCCAAAAAGCTCATTCAAAAGTTGCCTCTTCTTTTGAAACTTTCAGACATTTAAACTAATTCCTCAAAGCTGCTTAATCAGCAAAAGCTCCCTTAGTACTAGAATTCCTCTATCAGCCCTTGAAAAATACAGCTTTTAAAAATGCTATATGTGTGTGTTAAAGAAGCAGATCAATTGATCATGCTACATTTTCTAACATACAAAGTGTTTCTTGAGTATGATTTTGCTTTCCTCAGCTAGAAAGTAAAATCCAGTGGCAGGGAATATGTCTAACTCATTTGCAATCATAGGATCTGGCGCTGGTTTCTGGCATGTGGTCAGCTCTAATATGTATTTAGTGAATGAGTTAACTGAATTAGTTTGGTGTGTTCTGTCCCAAACAATGTACAGCCACTCCAGGTACTCAATGTCAAAAGGAAAACTGCCCCAGTGATCACATGGTTGCCACAGTCTGGGTGTCAAATGGACAACAGCAGTGAGATGAAGAATGGAACACTTACTTTATTCAAAGACTGTGGCTGTGACCCAGTATGGACCTTTTTCATGAACAGCCTTGGGAAACTCAGATAGCCACTAAAAGGGATGATATAAGTCATCTGACGTTTTGTATACTGAGTACAATAAAACATGTGATTGGGAAATATAAGTCACAATAATGATCACAATAATTGTACAAAAGGATGACTATAAATACAATATGGGCAGTGTGAAGTCTATTCACATATTTAAGGCGGCACCAAACTAAAACTTTCATCATTATAATTTCATAAAGGTAAAAAGAATAATCTACCAGTAGTTTAGGTTGCTATTTTTAAGCATAGTGAAAATAGGTACCTTGTATTACTTAACTTTCTTTCTCTAATAGTGTTCTTTGTAAGACACAAATATTTCTTGCATAAATAAAAAAATGAATATGCTTTACTAGGTAGGCCCTATCTATGTCTATCACCCCTATTATCAAGAATAAATATGAAAATATGATAGATTAGTAGCCCCAGTCAGTCTCTCCCAAAAAGTATGTGCTACGGCCAGGCTACGGCTGTAACATACACATCTCACGTTTACCTCCTGTCTCCCAGCCTCCTGTTTTGGGGCTGCAGTTTTGTGACACAGTCTATTAAACACACAGTTGAAGCAATTTACTTGTTAAAATCACTCACAGCTGAACTGACTCTCAGATGACTGAAACTGTTTATGAAAGGCACTAAATGTCTTTTCTTTTTAAAGTTATTATGTTATTTTGGAATTGTACATGACAAAAATTTTACTGTAAAATGAACATTTTCCCACATATCCAAATTGTTAATTCTTCTACCAATAAAATTTTATTTATTACTTAAATTCCAGGTATATGACAGTTTCTCATTCAAATTCAGCTTTTTTTGTTTATTTGTTTCTGATTGAGTATTTATGTTAGGATAGAAAAACAAAACAAAACAAAACTTGATTCTGATATGTTGCTCAGTCTTATCTTTTCTTATCTGATCTTCTTGACTATAATGAGAGGTTATAACAAAAACATTGAAAAAATGTTCCTCCAAGTGTTATTTGATGTTGCACAATTTTTTTTATTTTCAAAGGGAGTAACCATTTAAAGGTCTTATTTCATACTACACCTCCCGAATTCTTGGGATGGGGTTGTCCAATTTTTCCTTACTCCCCAGTGTTACTGTCATCATTATTTATCCACCACCCTGTGGGTTTATTTGAAGTCCACACCATCCGTCTCAGACACCCACTTAATCATTCCCTTCTTCCCACTTGTCCCCCCTTCCACTTCAATGCATATCAATTTTGGGTTCCCTAAAATCATACCACTGTAGGACTCACATTCATTTTCCTTTCTATTCCAGAGTCCACTTAAATCGTCTGGTCTTGAGAGGCATTTGGCATGAACTTCTAGGTGCCTTAAATGCAGACATACCCGTTCTAGCTGACTACTCATTAACCGTACAGTACACTTTAATTGGTCCTCAAGTTTACATTCATTGAACAAGGTACACGGCAGCCTTCCATATGTAAGCTTGTCCTTAGAATCTCAATCTTCTTACCATTGCCCCCTCACTTCTCTACACATTTTTCATTGTCCTCTGCCCTCTCAAGGAACACAAGTAAGGAATATCAGGAAGGACACCACTTTGGTGTCAGAGATCCTTGTACAGATTCTGATTTTCCAATGTATACACTACTGGTAACAGATAAATGATAATAGGATAAGAAAAATAACTTCTGGAATTTCAGCAAGTCTCTAAACTAAGCCAACAAGTGATAGGTGAATCAAAAAAAAAAGCTGCTGGAAAGATATCAGAGCTGATACTGCGACTCTAAATCTCTATCACCTACCTCCTGCCTCTATAAGAGGAGATTAGAAAGTTGAATAAGAGTCAATGATGTAAGGGAATTCAAAGTCACTAGGTCTGTGGTGGGATTTCCTACTTTTCAGTTAAAGGAGAAAATACTTTGCACTTATCAAGCCAAAGTACAGGGATCCCAAGAGATTTCTTTTCAGAGGTTGTGACTACTTTTTAGAGATCAGTACCTCTCTCTTATATAGATATTTATTGACAGTGAATCTGTAACCTGAAATAATGCATGCTGAGGTTTGACAGAAAACACCAAAATTCTGTAAAGCAATTATCCTTCAATAAAACAAATTAATTTAAAAATATGAAAGTTATTTGGGGAACTGTGAGTTGATTTCCTTGATGATTAGAGATATATGAGGTAGGAAGTATCCTAGAAGAGTCTGTAAAGGCCTGGGTGGGGAGAAGTATCATTGAGTGAAGAAGTACCTTCTTGTGGCAAGGAGCCTCAGTTTCCAAGTGGACAGAGTAAAAGGTTCAAGTAAAGGGTTCAAGTCCTCTCGATTAGGTTCTACTCTGTGGGGCTGTCTGCTAAGGCAGGAAGCCCCAGAAGCAATTTTTTGGGTGTTTTGTTGTCTGAAGCAGAATCCTACACTGGGGAGGGAAACAGAAAGATGTCAGCTAGGAGTCCTTGGTCCATGCTGGCAACTGTTCAGTGACAAAGTTTCCAAAATGCCCCTCACTAAAAATGGAAACATGGATATCTACCACACTGGTGAATAAGATGACCACCTACTTTTATCCCGAAACTAGGTTACACTATTACTACTTGGAAATGTGACCTTTGACCTAGTTGAAAATACCCAGAAGATGCAGATAAACCAATCATCCAAAGACTGGGAGGAGAAATCTGGCAGCAAGGTTAGAGGAAGTTATAGAAGAAAGCCATTTCCAGTAGTTTAGTCCAAACAACTATATCTTCTCCCCTGAGTTTCCTTAATTCTAAAATGGGAATAGTGCCACTTTCTTGCTTTTACAGCCTAACTGGAGAACTGGAAAGGAGGACTAAAAGCCGAGAGCTTTAAGCACCAAGTATAGTCAGATGTACCCAATAGTTTCTCAGTGAATTGAAGCTAAAAACAAAAAGGACACTTCAAATTTAAATTTAACAATGTCAGCTCTCTCTTAGCTACCACTAAATTCCAGCTACTTCAGTTTTTTCTGATCTTTTTTATAGAGCACATAATAGTATTCTCAACATGGAACTAATGGAACTTCCTTTTTATTTTTCTTATTCTACTCCAGGCTGACTGTTCCGCTGGAAGAAAAGATGACAAAAATGCCAGCTTAGCCCAATGCAGATCCATAAGTCAGTTTCCCTCTGAAAACCTGTAACAGCTCTCTTCATGATTACAAAATCAAAGTCAAGCTTTTCCCCCATCACATCCTCTATATACCACCAGAATATATACATTTAATTTATAAATATGCTCAACAAATATTTATTCACTGCCCACCATACAGCAAAATCTCTTCTAAGAACTGGGGATACAACTGTGAATAAAATATGAAAAGATGTCTGCACTCAATGAACTGATGCTCCAGTGTTTAAAGCAAATAATAAAGAAAATAAATAAGCAAAACATGCTCTATATTAAGTAGCCAGTAGTATATTAAAAAAAATAAAGCAGAGAAAGAAGATGGATGATTTCATAGGTGTATAATTTTATATAATGTGGCCAGTGAAGATCCCAGAAAGAAAGTGACATTTGAGTAAAGACCTGAAGGTAAGGAAACAAACCATAAGCATATTCAGGGAACAAACATTTCAGACAGAGGGAATACAAAGTTCTAAAGCCCTGAAGTTGGAGTATTATTCATGTGTTCCAGGGTTCACTGTACCTGCAAATGAGAAGGTATGTAAATACTAACACAGGATGTGGGAGAAGTAATGGGAAGCTAGATCACATGGAGCTAGATAGGACATTGAAAGGACTTTGATTTTTTTCACTGCAAAGCATTGAAGTGATTTAAACAAAGTAGCAGCAAAAAGTAGCTTAAATTTTAATAGGATCACTTTAACCATTATATTTAATTAGAGACTATAGGATAAACCAAAGGAAATGCAAAAATCAAAACAAAGCAGAACAAACGAAAAACACTTAGTAGATTATTACAATAATTCAGGTGAAAATATTGGTGACTTTGACTAAGACGGCAGTAATGTAAATGATGAGAAGAGCTAATGTTTGGAAACTGCTGATGTGTCAGACATGGGTCACAAGAAAGGGAGCTCAAATGAGACTCCAAGGTTTAACATCATTTCCTAAGATGATAGATTTCGTGAAAGGAGGCAGCTTTTGGGCAATTATCAGGTGCTGAGTTTGGGACACGTTTGGTTTTAGATGAGTGTTACATAATAATATCACTATTAGATATTCAGTTCTGGATATCAGAGGAGAAGTATAGATTGGAGGTTGAGAGGATATTTAATATGAAAAGACTAAGGAAACTGCCAGGGGAGTGAGTGAGAGAAAACAGGCCATCTCCAAGGACATGTCTTCAGGACATTCCTACGTGTAGAGGTTAGGGAGGGGAAAACAAGCACTAGTAAATAACAAAGAGAATGACTAACCACAGAGGTAAGAGAAGATTAGGACAGCATAATGTCTTAAAAGGGCTTCGCTGGTGGCTCAGATGGTAAAGAATCTGCCTGCAATGTGGGAGATCTGGGCTCGACTCTGGCAAGAACAGTAGTGCTGGTATTATGAAGAATAACGTTAACTCAAGTGTGTTTAGGACAAAATGGAGATGGGGAGAAGTTTAAGACATGAGCATAGACAATTCTTTCAAGACTTAGACAATTCCTTCAACAAGAAGGGAAGTGGACATATCTAGGAGGAGAAGTGTTGTCTCAAGAGGTATTTTGTTTATATGTTTTAAGGAAGAATAAATAGTTTGTTCGCATGCTAGGAATAACCCAAGAGAGAAAACAGGATTGATGATTGAAGGGGTGAACAGAGCTGTTAGAACAATGCCCTTGAGTAAGAGGGGAGGGCACCTAGAGTGCAGTGGATGGGCTGACTGTCATTAACTCACAATAATAGGAGGGAAGGCAGAGAACAGGGCTGCGAATGCAAGTAAGGGAGTAGATGCAGTGGGGGGACTAGCGGAGACTTTTCTATTTCCTTCTATTTTCTCAATTAAAAAGACATAAGCTGATAATGAGGACTGAAGAAGAGTTACTGAAGGTGTGAAGGAAGTGCTGAAATAATGAAATAATAAGTCACAAAGTGGAAGAGAAAATAGACACGGTAAGTTTTATATAATTGATGGACAGCATCAGGGGCCTCCTTAAGTGTAGTCAGCGTGATTATTTGTGTAATCCTTAGAGTATCTCACTATTGTATTAGATCATTTGCTTCAGCACATATTATAGTCATTCTATTTTGTCCATCTCCTCTTCCTCCCTTGGAATTTTTCTGTTTTCCTTCTTATCTGTATGAAATCATCTGTACATATCTGTATGTAATTATTCAAGGGCTAACCCATGGCTCATGTTTTCTGTGAAGCTTTTTGTAAGGTACCTATCGGGTCTTTTCCATGTGACATTCATGGATGTTCTCTGGTGGGTGACAGCACATAATAGTAGTTCTATTGCCTCAATTCAGATGTCAGCTGCATGACCTTGGAGAAGTTCCTTCACCTCTTGGGTATGTTTCTAAATCCAGAAGACAAATACAATAAAACATACAATATACTTCATGGAACTTTTACTGAGAATTCTATGAGAGAATGCAGTTAAACTACTTAATATAATGTTTGCAAGGTAATAAAAATTAAATATTGACTACTAACTACATTCAATATTATTACAGAATTTATTAATTCACGTATATTAATTAATTCATGGATGAAAATATCTTTCCCTAACCAATATGTTAATAAGCTCATAAGGATAGAGATGGAGAGCTATATTTGCATATATAATTTCTCACAAAATACTGATCAGAAAGGAGGTTCTGGATAGGTGTTTATGAAGCTGAATTTTACTTACTAACTTACATTGCAAATTTTAACTTTATCTAACATAGTACAGTGATAAAATACTTACTTTATACTGGATCCTCCCATTTGAATTTCTTAGAATATCATCTTAGAAAGTTATATCATTACGCAGAATCAGATAACTTCCTATGATATTTTAGTGACAACAACTCTGTCTATACTTTTTCACTACCAAGAAAGAAAAAGACAAAAAAGGAAAAATACCTTTCCTCAAGGGAAAAATAGACCAAGAGGCATTAAATGCAATAAATAAAGGTATATGGGAAATGTATTTGTACACACATCTTTCCTTATCTTAAAATTATAATCATTACATATGTTTCATATAGTTCAAGTTGAACTTGGAGTATACATAATGAAATCTATTTTTGAGACTGTTTTCAATATGTTTTACTATAACGAAGTTATATAGAAATTAAAATATTAAGCATTTAAATTCAAAGACCAAACATAAATCGTCTTATTTATATGGCAACTGTCATGCAGAAAATAGATTTCTATAGGAGATTTTTCAAGGTCATGAAAATATCGATTACAATTTATTATGTGGATTTTAGACCTGTTAACATCTCTATGTCAATGAAACTCTCTTACTATCATGGTTAAATTATATTAACTATGAAATCAAATTTTTCCTCAGCAAAATAACATTGTAAGTTGGCAATAGAACAATTTAGCCTCCCTTTAAGGCACTAATATATGTACAGAAAATATCTGTCCATGGAAAAATAGGAATATTTTAAAACAGAAGTCATTATTCATTTTGCATAGGATTTTTCTAGTAATAGCAGAACTACATACTTTCTTTGTTTTTGTACTTGCGTAAGTTGAATCAAGCGTTTAAGAAACTATCTTTTCTTTTTAAATCACATTCGAAAAAACTACACATTTTAATGAGAAAATTGACTTGCAATTTTGAAAATATTAGAATCTCAAATTTTTCTTAATTTATATTTTACTCAATTTTGCTAACATTGTACAGATAAAATGTAGCAACAATTTCACAAAGAAGAAATATAAAGTGAGAATACTAATTGGATTTCTAACCTTAGTTACATATCTTCTCCCTTTACTTTAAAAATTACCACAACTTTCATATGCTGGCAGAAACTCTGCCTCTAAAGATAAGTTTCTTCAACACCTGGTTTTATCTAATATGTACGTGTTAATTTCACTACCTATATTAAAAGTGTTATGTATGCCTTCATATGTGTGAAAGAGTGTATGTGTGTATGGGATTATGTGTGTATGAAATCAGCTATACCATCCATCTCCTGGTCACTAAGATTTGAAACCATGGAGCCATCCTTGGCTTCCGTTTTCTTTTGCCTTATATTCAGTCAGTCACCAGTTTGGAAATACCACTTCAGAATATACTTGGGATCATCTCTACTTATAGTTTCTGTTCCTCCTCCTTATCTACTTCAGGTTTAAAACACATGCACACACACGAGACTAAAACTTAATTACATGTTCACGTCTCCTGAAGCTTTCCTGAATTTGGTCTTAATCATTAATGTTTCTAAGGTAACTGCTATCACCAACTTCCTATCTCATCATATCTATGTGAGTATAATAGCCAACAAGGAATTCTTTGCTAAATTCAAGCTTCTCCTATTTATAATGTCTGCTATATAAAACTTCAGATATGTCTCTTCCTAAAGTATTATTTTATTGACAGCATATTTCTTTTCTAATACCTCCAAGTTGCCTACTACGACATGTCTAAAAATTAGAGGTTATATTTTTAAGATTCTTCATCATCTCTAGGCCTATAATGCAGAATGGCTGGTTACAATTTCCATTCTAGTTTTACAAAGCCTAACAAAGCCTCATATAGTTTCAGTCTAGACTATATCACCTTCTTCCATTTAATCATCCAAAATTTCTGCATTTTAAAAATTGCTTTTCTCATTTGCTGTTAAAATTTTATTTTTTTCAAAACAAAAACTATCTCATTTTATTGACATGAGCTTTAATTTATAATGAAGTTTAAAAAATACACATTCTGCCCCAAATCATGGAAAATCCATATGTAGAAAACTAGATAAATATATGTATATGTATATATGTATGTGTGCATATACACACACATAAGAAAACATCAACAGCCATGAAAGTAGGTAAGTATAAAAACCCTTTAGTACTAAATTACATGACAAATATGTAAATAAAATACAATTACCATGCTAGATTTAGAATATAATAATTAAATTCTCTGCTTTCTCAATAAGAATTTATAAAACAAAAGAAAAAATTGTATTTGGCCAGCTTAAATATATAAACTCTTAAGAGTAAAAATGACATAATATCCAGACATGAAGCTAAGCTTGCTTATAATCTTTATTTTTAATAAGAAATTTCACATCTTTGTTCTAATCAGAACTGGCTTGATCCTCAATATGCTTTTCTTCCTTCCCAGAAAGTTATCTACTTTCTATCTAATGCAGCTCCACACACATCTACCCTGTACAGCCTGACTCCAAATAGACCTTCTTACAAAGCTTTCCTTCACATCACCTCCACACAATGGTTCTTTAAAACTCATAATTCCATGAATTGGGTTGGCTAAAATGTTCATTTGGGTATTTTATGGAAAATCCAAATGAAATTCTTGGCCAACCCAATACTGCACTTTTTAATACATTTTCTATCATGTGTCTATAACATTATCTAATGGAAAACTGTATCATTTCATTTTCATGGTCACACAATTAGATCTTTATAAGTGCAAATATCTAAAATAATTTTAATAATTTCCTTTATACAAAGATGAGGCTCTGAATGAAAGCTGAAAATTCTAACTGCAAATTCTGAGAAGAAAGCATCTATCTTTAAAAAAGTGTTCAAAGATCAAAGTTGGAAGTCTTACACTTCTGGATTTCAAAACTTATTACAAAGCTACTAATCAAAAAAATCTAGCACTGGCATAAAAACGCACAGCCCAAGAGAATATAAAAAGAGGGTCCAGAAGTAACCCCTTACAGATATAGTCAAATGGTTTTTGATAAGAGTGCCAAAACTACACAATGGGGACAGAACTCTTCAAGAACTTTTGGTAAAACTGTATATATACATGCTGAAAAAATGAAGTTGGACCCTTACCTTATATCACATACAAAAACTTAACTCAAGTAGATCAAAGACCTAATCATAGGACCTAAAATTCTTCAAACAAAGCGTAGTAGAAAAGATTCGTGACATTAGATTTGGCAATACTTTTTATATATGACCTCAAAGGTACAGACAAAAATTTAAAAATAACTTTTGTTTTTAATCAGATGATAAAATCAACAGAGTGAAGAACCATAGATGGAGGAAATATGAACACACTATATATCTGATAAAGGGTTAATATCCAAAATATATAAAGAATTCATAGAACTCAAGGACAAAAATGGCAACAAAATCTCAATTAAAACATGGAGAAAGAACTTGAATAGACATGTCTCTAAAAAAGATACACAATTGGCCAAAAACCACATAAGAAGTTTAACATCACTAATCACACAAGTCAAATCTACCACAAGATACCATTTCACACCTATTAGCATAGTTTCTCTCTCTCTCTCTCTGTACATATATATATATGTATTTAATGTTGGCAAATATGTGGAGAAAGTGGAACCCTTGTGCACTGGGATGTCACACGCTACAGTCCCAAGGTTCTGATCAAGATGATGGAATAAGAGGACATGAAGTTCATCTCCCACTTTGAACACATCAAAAACACATCTACATGTGGAACAGTTCTCACTGAAAACTAACTGAAGACTGCCAGATGAACTCCTGTACAATAAAAAAGAGGAAGGGAATAAAAGCAATTAGTTTGGGAACTGTGCCCCTGGAATGGGACTCAGAGAAAAACGGAGATTGCAAGGGAGTGGGGACAGCCACACTGAGGAGCAAGCAGTTCAAACCACATCCTGGGCGCCCCAGTCCTGGGGTCCAATGTGAGACAAGCCTCCTTGGCTGGTTGGAGAACTTGGGACTAACAGAAGGACTGTGGGGATCCCAGACCCTACTCATAGGGAGTACACACATTGATTTATCCCTGAGGCAGGGAGGAGAGAGGTCTTCTCTAAAAGCTGTTGAGTTTCTTGAGACTGCCCCACAGCACACCTCAGCCCAAGATGGACAAAAGTTTTGGCCCCACTCACTCCACATCACAGAGCAGGACTGGATCTGGGGCAGCCATGAAGAGGGAGAAGATTTGACTCTGGGACACAGATGTGACTCGGTCCCAGGGTTTAGCATCAGTGGGGAGGCAGTACCATTGCTGCTGAAGATTACTCAAACAGTGCAATAAAAGCAGCCCAGATCTCTGATGGCAGCCACTAAACTGCAGATCACCTGCCCCATGCACACTGAGAGTCCACAAGGCCCCACTCACCCTGCAGAACAGTTCTATAATAAGGTGGCAACAGTAGAGGCTGAGGGCAGTTGTAAAGGACAAGAGGAACTTGGATCCAAGGCTGCATTTGAGCAGAGCCATGGTCACCTGTACAAGCAATGAACCAGAACTTTATCTGCAGCCAAACCAAGCTCAGCATCTACATGAGCTTCACTTGTTTCTGTACCCTCACTCTCTGAGGCAAGGAACCAGTACAGGGAAAGGAGAAAATACATACTTAAAGGAAACTCATCCCTCAGAGTTTCTGCTCTAGCAACTTGAGATCAGACCTCACCCTTTACAGAATGGTGATAGCCACTGAGCAAACAAGTCCCAGCTCATACCAGTGCCAGCTCTAGCCCACCTATCTCCAGGCCCACATCAATTCCAGCTCTCATATCAGAGGCATTTGGCATATGTAGATTGCATAGGGATGCTCTCACATAAGAGCCCATCATCAAGATCACAATCAGTAAATGTTTACCCTAAGTTTAAAGAGGAAGGGAAAGTTAAGCAAAATGAAAAGGCAGAGGAACTAATGTCAATTGAAAGAATGAAAAACCTTTGAAAAAAAAAATGAAACAGAAATAATTTACCAGATGAAAATTCAAAACATTGGTAATAAAAATGTTCTAAGATTAGGAGGAAAATGATGCATACAGTGAGCACTTTAAGAAGGAACTAGAAGGAATAAATAGCAGACTAAGTGATACAGAAGAGCACATAAGTGATCTGGGAGACAGAATACAGAATTCACTTAATCAGAACAGCAAAAAGAAAATAGACTTATAAAAACTGAAAACAATTTAAGAGATCGCTAAGAAACTGAAAACAATTTAGAAGATCTCAAATATTAAGTATAGCAACATTCACATTACAAGGGTTCCAGAAGAGAGACAGAGAAATGGATCAAAAATGTACTTGAGGAAACTATGGCTGAAAACTTTTCAAACCTGAAGAAAAAAAAGGGGGGGGGGGTAAACACATCCAGATACAGAAAACACAGAGGTCTCCAAACAAGATGAACCCAAACAAATGCACACCAAGATACATCATAATTAAAATGGAAAAAGTTAAAGAGAGAATTCTAAAGGCAGCAAGAAAAAAGCAAAGGATTATATACATGGGAACCTCCCTAAGGCTGTTGCCTGATTTTTCTGCAAAATCTTTGCAGGACAGATGGCAGTAGCATAATATACTCAAAATGCTGAAAGGGAAAAACCTGTGGCATAGGATATTTTACCAAGCAAGATTAAATGACTACCAGTTTGAAACAAGTAGGTATAATTATGGGTCAACAAATATGAACCCCATGGTAATCATAAATTGAAAATCTATAATACACACACAGAAACTGAAAAGAAAGGAACACAAGCATGCTATCAAAGAAAATCAAACCACAAAAGAAGAAAAAAAGAGTAAATGAACAGAAAAATACATAACTGGAAAAAATGTATAAAATAGCAATAAGTACATCCGTTCAGTTCAGTTCAGTCGCTCAGTCGTGTCCAACTCTTTGCGACCCCATGAATCACAGCACACCAAACCTCCCTGTTCATCACCATCTCCCGGAGTTCACTCAGACTCATGTCCATCAAGTCCGTGATGCCATCCAGCCATCTCATCCTCGGTCGTCCCCTTCTCCTCCTGCCCCCAATCCCTCCCAGCATCAGAGTCTTTTCCAATGAGTCAACTCTTCTCATAAGGTGGCCAAAGTACTGGAGTTTCAGCTTTAGCATCATTCCTTCCAAAGAAATCCCAGGGCTGATCTCCTTCAGAATGGACTGGTTGGATCTCCTTGCAGTCCAAGGGACTCTCAAGAGTCTTCTGCAACACCACAGTTCAAACGCATCAATTCTTCGGCGCTCAGCCTTCTTCACAGTCCAACTCTCACATCCATACATGAGGTACATACCTATCAATTAATATTTTAAATGCCAATGGGCTAAATTCTTCAACCAAAGACATAGGGTAAGCGTAGTTGACTGGATTTAAAAAATATATGATCTTTTTATATGCTGCCTACAAAAGATTTACTTTGGAGATAAAGACAGACTGAAAGTGAGAGGATGGAAAAATATCTGATGCAAATGGAAACAACAGGAAAGCAAGGGTAGCAATCTTCATTTTCAGACAAAATATTAATAGACTTTAAAACAAAGACTATAACAAAAGACAGAGAAGGGTATTTTATAATGATACAGGAATCAATACAAGAAGAGGCTATTACATTGGTTAGTACATAATATAGGAGCACTAAATATATAAAGCAAATAGTAATAGGCATGAAAGAAAAAAATGAAAATACTAAAATAATAGTAGGGGACTTTAACACCCATGTACATCAATGAACAGATCATTCAAACAGAAAATCAATAAGGCAACAATAGCTTTAAGTGACACAATAAATTTTTTGGATTTAACAGATATCCACAGAAGATATCCAGAGAAGGCAATGGCACCCCACTCCAGTACTCTTGCCTGGAAAATCCCATGGACGGAGGAGCCTGGTAGGCTGCAGTCCATGGGGTCGCTGAGAGTTGGACACGACTTAGTGACTTCACTTTCAGTTTTCACTTTCATGCATTGGAGAAGGAAATGGCAACCCACTCCAGTGTTCTTGCCTGGAGAATCTCAGGGACGGGGATCCTGGTGGGCTGCCATCTATGGGGTCACACAGAGTTGGACACAACTGAAGCGACTTAGCAGCTTAGCAGATATCCGCAGAAATTACATTCAAAAACAGAATATACATTCTTTTTAAGTACACGTGGAACATTCTCCAGAATATATCATATGCTAGCCACAAAACAAGTCCCAACAAATTTAAGAGAAAAGAAACTATATGAAGCATTTTTCTAATTACAATAGTATGAAACTAAAAATCAATTACAAAAAGAAAAATGATCAAGAACAAACATGCAGGGATTAACAACATAATGAAGTCTATTTATGACAAATCCACTAATATCATACTCAAAGAAGAAAAGTTGAAAACTATTAGACTTAATAAATGAATTCAGCAAATTCTATGATACAAGATTAATATATAGAATTTCTGTTATTTTTCTGTATATTTATAATAAACTATCATAAAGAGAAAGCAAAAAGATATCTCATATAAAATCACATTTAAAAATACTTATGAATAAACTTAACCAAGGAGGTGGAAGACCTGTATTCTGAAAACATATACAATTTTGAAGAAGGAAATTGAATATAAAAACACAGAAAAATGGGAAGATGTCTTGTGCTGCTGGATTAGAAGAATTACTACTATTAAAATGGCCATAGTACACAAAATAATCTATAGCAATCCTTATCAAAATATCCATGAAATTTTTCACAGAACTGGAACAAATAATCCTAAAATTCATATATAACCGCAAAATATTACAAACTGCTAAAACAATCTTGACAAAAAAGAACAAACCTAGAGATATCATACTCCCTACCTTCAGTCTATACAAAAGCTACAGGATTTAAAATGGCATGGTACTGGCATAAAAACAGACACATAGATCAATGGAACCAAAAAGAGATCCCAGAAATAGACTCACACACCTATGGGCAATTAATCTGACAAAGGAGGCCAGAATACATTCATGCTGCTGCTGCTGCTAAGTCGCTTCATTCATGTCTGACTCTGTGCGACCCAATAGACAGCAGCCCACCAGGGTCCCCCGTCCCTGGGATTCTCCAGGCAAGAACACTGGAGTGGGCTGCCATTTCCTTCTGCAATGAATGAAAGTGAAAAGTGAAAGTGAAGTCGCTCAGTTGTGCTCGACTCTTAGCGACCCCATGGACTGGAGCCTACCAGGCTCTTCCATCCATGGGATTTTCCAAGCAAGAGAACTGGAGTGGGGTGCCATTGCCTTCTCCAAATACATTCATACAATGGAGAAAAGACAGTTTCTTCAATAAATGGTGCTAGGAAAACTAGACAGCTACAAATAAAACAATGAGATCAGAACATTTACTCATATCATATACAAAAATCAAGCAGAAAATAGATTAAAGACCTAAATATGAGACCTGAAACCATAAAACTCCTAAAAGATAATATAGAATATCTTTTGACTTAAATCATACAATTTTCTCCTAAGGAAAGGAGACAAAACAAAAATAAACAAATGGGAACAAATTAAACTTCAAAACTTTTGCACAGCAAAGGGAACTGTTAACAAAATGAACAGACAACATATTGAATGGGAGAAAATACATGAAATGCTAATATCCAAAAGATAGAAACAGCTCATAGGACTCAAAATCAAGAAATAAACAACCCAATCAAAAACGGGCAGAAGACCTGAACAGATGTTTTTCCAAAGAAGACATACAGATGACTAACAGCATATGAAAAATATGTTTAACATCACTAACCATTAGTGAAATGCTAATTGAAACAACAATAAGGTATTGCCTCACACCTGTCAGAGTGACCATCATCAAAAAATCTACAAATAACAAATGCTGGAGAGGACGTGGGGAAAAGGAAACTCTTTAACCTTTTTGGTGGGAATATAAATTTGTGCAGCTTCTATGAAAAACAATGTGGAGGTTCCTCAGAAAATGAAAAATAGAACTATCAAAATTCTACTCTTGGATATATAGCTTGAAAAAGGAAAAACATAAATTTGAAAAGATATATGTATCCCAATGTTCACAGCAGTACTATTCACAACAGACAAAATATAGGAAAAAATAATATAAACATTCTCTATATATGTATATAAATATATACATGAAATTCTGCCATTTACAGCAACATGAATGGACCTAGAGAATATTATGCTTAGTGAAAAAAGTCATAGAAACACAAATACTGTATGATATCACTTACAGTGAAAGTGAAAGTCGCTTAGTACTGTCCGACTCTTTGTGACCCCATGGACATGGACTAATATAGTCCATGGACTTCTCTAGGCCAGAATACTGGAATGGGTAGCCTTTCCCTTCTCCAGGGGATCTTTCAACCCAGGGATCGAATTCAGGTCTCCCGCATTGCAGGTGGATTCTTTACCAGCTGAGCCACAAGGGAAACCCTGCTATCACTTATATGTGGAATCTAAAAAATAATAGAAATGAATGTATGTAGAAAATAGAAATAGACAAGAAACCCAAACTAGTTATTACTAGTGAGGAGAAGGAAGAGAGAAGGGGCCCATTAGGGGTATGAGATAAAGAGAACTACTGTGTATAAAACACATAAGCAGCAAGGCTATACTATATAGCATAGGGAATTATGGTCATTATCTTGTAATAATTTTCAATGGAACATAACCTATAAAAATACTGAATCACTCTGCTGTGTAACAGAAACCAATATGATATTATAAATCAACTATGTTTCAAAAAATAAATAAATAAAAATAATAAAACAACTACCAAAACCTGGGATCAAACCAGGGATCTTGAGGTCTTTGGACTAAGGCTTTCACAACCAAGCTACCTCAGCTACTTCTGGAGAACTTTTTCCACATACCTATTATGAGATATTTGCTTCATTGTAACAAAAAATTCAGTATATAGGTCCAGTTGGAGGTGGGGGTTAAATAAATATTACAGAGGTGATGAGATGAGGTTGGCCTCTGTTTCTAAGCTAGAAGTGATCAATAATTTTACTTTCCTCACTTTTCTTTTGCTTTTTAACTGCCTTGCAATTTGTTTTTCTCATTTAAAAATAAGTCATGGGCTTTTTTCATGCCAACAAAATTTAATAAAAACAAGACAAAATGGTACAACTTCTATAGGAAACAGCATGGTGCATCCTCAAAACACAGAACTGGAATATGAACCAGCATTTCTATTCAGAGTATATTCAAAAGAATTGGAAACAGTATTTCAAAGAGAGATTTGCACCTCTGCCTATCCTCATAGTAGGATAATTCATAGTAGCCAAAAGGTAGAAGCTAGCCAAGTGTCCTTGACAGATTAATGGATAAACCAAAGTGGTATATACATATAGTGGGATATTATTTACCTTAAAAAAAGTTAGGAATTTCTGACACATGCTGCAATATGGATGGACCTTGAGGACATTATGCTATGTCAGTCAAAGGCCAAATGATGTATGATTTCAACTATATATGAAGCGTACCCGAATTCAGAGACAGAGATTAGAATGGCGATTGCCAGTGTCCAGGGATAGTGGAGAACATGGAGCTGTTTAATGGGTACAGAGTTTCTATTCTGCATGACAAAAAGAGTTCTGGAGATTGGCCCCACAAGAGTGTGAATATATTTGTAGGCTAGTGAAAAATTTTGGATTATTCCTCTTGGGTTAATAAACCAGGACTGCAAATTAAACTGACAAAAGAATAACGAGAAAAGTCATCTAAGTTTCACTTTGATGTTAATATTTTAGTTTTTATGTATATGGAGGTCTTTTTAGAAAGTAAAAGAAGACCACTGAAAAGAAGTGGTTAGACTTAGAAACCTAAGATGTCATTTTAACAAAGGGAAAAAAGACAAAGGAAAAAGTATTTGAGCTTGAAGGGATGATAAAACGTGGGAAGACAAATATATGGGGGGAACTAATGGAAGATGAGGGTTATTTAATAAGGCTGAGTTTATGCAGAGTCATCTCAGTGCCATCTCCATCATGAGTGATAAAAACTGGTGTTCACTTTCTTGTTCAAGACACAGGGGCACCACACTGTCACAAGGAAAACCTGCCTTTCTTTGGGGCAGATGAGGGCGATAAGAGAGCTTTTCCTGTGTCTCTTTTTCCTTGATCGCCTTTAGCTCAAAATAATCTTCATGCCAAAGTGGTATATTCAAATATGGCACATCTGACTGCCTTCATAATTAATACTATTGAACTATATATTTAAAAATAGTTAAGATGGTCAAATTTATGTTTTATATATTTTACTATAATTTTTAAAGATTCAAACTGTGTCAGAAAATTAAATAAGGAAACTGTTAAGGGGTAGTTCAAGTGTAAATGGAATTATGCAGCATGCTTTTTGCCTACAGTAGTATACAAATGTGTCCCTGAAAATATACCTAGATATGTTTTACTCAATTTTCTTACTTGAAAGAAAAGTTATTTCTTACTTGAAAGGAAAGTAACAGTACTTGTCATCTCTAACTTCTTCTAATATACAAATATATATACACATATTTACATGCATATACAAACACACAGAGTACTTACAGACTACTTCTAATTGGGGAAGTGAAATTAATTCTACACATGAACACATTATATAAATCAAAGTATTAGAGAAATTATTATTATTATCTTCACAGGCAAAATTTTTGCCAGCATATGAAAGTTGTAGTAATTCTCAAATTGAAAAGATATGGAACAGAGATCAGAAATCCAATTAATATTCTCATTTCTATTCTCCTTGTGTAATCAATGCTACATTTATTGTATTTTAATTCATGGGAAAGGCAGTCCATATAAATGGACAGGTGTGAGATTGACCACATAAAAAATATATACTATGGTTTACTTCTGTGTGATAAAGTAAATAAAGTCTTTGTTCTTTGAGAGCATCTTATTCAGAATTTGTATGCTACAGCTTCTTTGCACTAATAATGAAAGTGTGCTAGACTCTTTTTCTCTTTATCAGCTTGCAAGTATGCATACATAAGAAGCAGCTATTTGATCTGAGATATAAATAGCTGAAATAAATTTCCTATTTTCTCATTTTTCCCCTGATGAAATATATTTAAATGCCAGCTGCATTATAACCTTCAAATAACTCAATATCAGAACTTAAAGTGCTATTAAATGTCTGAATACAAGTAAATGCTAAAGAACCTTAACATTTTGCTTTAATTGCCTACAGCTATTTTATAAATATTCACCCAATAATTACTGTTAATTTCTTATTCAAAAAGAATGGCAGAGTAAAGTGAGAAGCCAGTTGCTTAAAAAGTTTCCTTGCTTAGTCAAAAAAAAAAAAAAAAAAAAAAGGCTAGGGTATGAAAGAATTCTATAGAATGGTAATGAATATAAAAATTATACTAGGAACTCAGCACAATTTTATCCTTCAACGTTTTTTATGTGTCCATACAATATTATAATATATTGTTTATGTAAATATATTCTTTTTACTTCTTACAGTCAGTGATATTATATCCATTTCCTTGTTCTCAAGGCTAAGCCTATATTAGCTAAATGACAGGGATTGGTGGGTTAATTAATTGATTACTTGAGCCTCTTGAAAAAGATGAAAAAGGACAGTGAAAAAGCTGGCTGGCTTAAAATTCAACATTCAAAAAATGAAAATCATGGTATGTGGTCCCATTCAGTTCAGTTCAGTTGCTCATTCGTGTCCGACGCTTTGCAACCCCATGGACTGCAGCATGCCAGGCCTCCCTGTCCATCACCAACTCCCGGACTTCACTCAAACTCATGTCCATCGAGTCAGTGATGCCATCCAGCCATCTCATCCTCTGTCGTCCCCTTCTCCGCCTGCCCCCAATCCCTCCCAGCCTGAGTCATTTCCAATAAGTCAACTCTTCCAGTGAGGTGGCCAAAGTACTGGAGTTTCAGCTTTAGCACCAGTCCTTCCAATGAACACCCAGGACTGATCTCCTTTAGGACGGACTGGTTGGACCTCCTTGCAGTCCAAGGGACTCTCAAGAGTCTTCTCCAGCACCACAGTTCAAAAGCATCATTTCTTCAGTGCTCAGCTTTCTTCACAGTCCAAATTTCACATCCATACATGACCACTGGAAAAACCATAGCCTTGACTAGATGGACCTCTGTTGGCAAAATAATATCTCTGCTTTTTAATATGCTA
This sequence comes from Oryx dammah, assembly GCF_014754425.2. Taxonomy (NCBI): domain Eukaryota; kingdom Metazoa; phylum Chordata; class Mammalia; order Artiodactyla; family Bovidae; genus Oryx; species Oryx dammah. The sequence goes on along the minus strand of NW_024070211.1, from coordinate 93,846,365 downwards.
TCTAAGTTGGTCATAATTTTCCTTCCAAGGAGTCAGCGTCTTTTAATTTCATGGCTGCAATCACCATCTGCAGTGATTTTGGAGCCCCAAAAAATAAAGTCTGACACTGTTTCCACTGTTTCCCCATCTATTTCCCATGAAGTGATGGGACCAGATGCCATCATCTTCGTTTTCTGAATATTGAGCTTTAAGCCAACTTTTTCACTCTCCTCTTTCACTTTCATCAAGAGGCTTTTTAGTTCCTCTTCACTTTCTGCCATAAGGGTGGTGTCATCGGCATAGCTGAGGTTATTGATATTTTCTCCCAGCAATCTTGATTCCAGCTTGTGCTTCTTCCAGCCCAGCGTTTCTCATGATGTACTCTGCATAGAAGTTAAATAAGCAGGGTGACAATATACAGCCTTGATGTACTCCTTTTCCTATTCGGAACCAGTCTGTTGTTCCATGTCCAGTTCTAACTGTTGCTTCCTGGCCTGCATATAGGTTTCTCAAGAGGCAGGTCAGGTGGTCTGGTATGCCCATCTCTTTCAGAATTTTCTACAGTTTATTGTGATCCACAGAGTCAAAAGCTTTGGCATAGTCAATACAGCAGAAATAGATGTTTTTCTGGAACTCTCTTGCTTTTTCCATGATCCAGAGATTGTTGGAAATTTGATCTCTGGTTCCTCTGCCTTTTCTAAAGCCAGCTTGAACATCTGGAAGTTCACGGTTCAAGTATTGCTGAAGCCTGGCTTGGAGAATTTTGAGCATTACTTTACTAGCGTATGAGATGAGTGCAATTGTGCGGTAGTTTGAGCATTCTTTGGCATTGCCTTTCTTTGGGATTGGAATGAAAACTGACCTTTTCCAGTCGTGTGGCCACTGCTGAGTTTTCCAAATTTGCTGGCATATTGAGTGCAGCACTTTCACAGCATCATCTTTCAGGATTTGAAATAGCTCAACTGGAATTCCATCACCTCCATTACTACACGGCAAATAGATGGGGGAAAAAATGGAAACTGTGACAGACTTTATTTTCTTGGGCTCCAAAATCACTTCAGCCATGAAGCATGGTCACTTCACCCATGAAGCATGGTCACTTCACCCATGAAAGTAAAAGATGCTTGCTCCTTGGAAGAAAAGCGATGACATACCTAGACAGATATTAAAATGCAGAGACATCACCCTGCTGACAAAGGTCCATATAGTTAAAGATATGGTTTTTTCAGTAGTCATGTATGGATGTGAGAGTTGGACCGTAAAGAAGGCTGAGCACTGAGCAACTGATGCTTTTTAACTGTGGTGCTGAAGAAGACTCTTAAAGAGTCTCTTGGACAGCAAGGAGATGAAACTAGTCAATCCTAAAGGAAATCAACACTGCATATTCATTGGAAGGACTGTTGCTGAAGTTGAACCTCCAATACTTTGGCCACCTGATGCAAAGAGGCTGAGGCTGGAAAAGACTGAGGGCAGGAGGAGAAGGGGGCCACAGAAGGTGGGATAGTTGGATGTCATCATCGACTCAATAGACATGAGTTTGAGCAAACTCTGGGAAATAGTGAAGGACTGTTAAGCCTGGCCTGCTGCAGTCCATGGAGTTGCAAAGAGTCAGACATGACTGAACGACAGAACCACCACCACCTGAGTTCATCAGTAAGTGGAAATTGAGGCTTAGAAAACTAATGGCTTAAACCCAAGATCCAATAAGAAGCCACAGAGTCAGATCTTAAACCTATGTTCTTTGGCTCCATACCTAGAGATTTTCCCCCTAATTACTTGAAAAATATCCCCAAAGTTGGGTTTTTGTTCCTCCTATTTGTTTTGCATATAATGGAATAGAGTCAGTACCTGATTAATCATGATCGTATTGTGTTCTCTACTTCAGGAAAGCCTAGAGCTAGAGGATAGCATTGACTACTGACGACTTCTGCAAACCAGGTTGTGATTTTTGCTGGATTTCATGGAAATACAGTTTGAACACTTTTCAAACAATGATACAATTACACACACATGCACACAGGCACAGGCAAACATACATCTATGCACTTGTTTTTGTATCTTCATGAAGTTTTATATAGCCATATGTCTGCTATATTTCTGGCATTGTCTGTTTCAAGATTCTAGAAAATATGTTACAGCTCTATGTATTAGGAAAATGAAATTATAACATTTAGGTGCTTAAGGTCCGCTTAAGTCACTCAAATATAAGTTTCTTAAAAAGGATTTCTCTTATTAATCTTTCTTTATTCCTTACCATTCTTCATTCTTTTATTTGTTCTAAGTTTCATGAAGCAGAGGCTTAGTTTTGTTTACTGCTATATCCTCAGCACACATAACAGCATTTGTCACACATCACAGCATTTGTCACACATCAGTATATTAATTGCTAAAATAATGTGTTTAATATCACTTAATGGGTTTCCTTAGTTTGGTTATAAAGACTCTCTGTCCCTCTCCCTTTCTCTCTTAGTTAAATATTATTTTTAAACCTTTAGATAGAAAACCAAGCAAAATTACACCCATTTACTTGCTTTCTGAAGCAGAAATATATAGGCCTCATTTCTTCAATTCAAACTATATCAATTTACAAAGTATTAGACCCATAACAGTTGAGAAACATGTTAACAAATCCCTAATGCTGATCCATCAACACAAGTTGCTAGTCATTTTTCTCAAAGTTCTGAATATAATTTTATGACACTGCACTATTTTTTAATTTATGGAGGATGGGCAGAGGAGACAGAGGGTTTGTTACAGCTGTCTGGAATTTTATTTATACTTATATCAATTCAAACATAAGAATTGCAGAACCTGAGAGCCTTAAAAAAAAAAAAAAAGTAATAAATTTGGTTACTGCTTGTGGCTCAGCTAGTAAAGGCAATGGCACTCCACTCCAGTACTTTTGCCCGGTAAATCCCATGGATGAAGGAGCCTGGTGGGCTGCAGTCCATGGGGTCGCGAAGAGTTGGACACGACTGAGCGACTTCACTTTCACTTTTCATTTTCATGCACTGGAGAAGGAAATGGCAACCCACTCCAGTGTTCTTGCCTGGAGAATCCCAGGGATGGAGGAGCCTGGTAGGTTGCCGTCTGTGGGGATGCACAGAGTCGTACATGACAGAAGCGACTTAGCAGCAGCAGCAGTAAAGAACCACCTGGAATGTGGGAGACTTGGGTTCAATCCCTAGGTTGGAAAGATCCCCTGGAGAAGTGAAAGGCTACCCACTCCAGTATTCTGGCCTGGAGAATTCCGTGGAGTTGCAAAGAGTCGGACACGACTGAGTGACTTTCACTATTACTACTTCATTCAGCCTTGATTGTACTTAAAATATCAAATACCATGATCATTTATGATTTTTTTTATTTATGGCCATAAAAAATTAAATATAATATATAAATGTATTATAAAACTTAATAAGTATATTAAGTAAATAAGCAAATTGATATAAAAATTTCAACATCTCCAGAGATGGACATTCTCAAACTTAATTCCAAATTGTCCTGATGTTTCATCACAATTGCCTTCAAGAAAACACATTTTATATTTAGTTTCTTCTCTTTGGAAACATGAGATATTTATTTAGATTTATTCCTCTTGTAAAAAATATTAATAAGAAGAAACCTCAATTAAGCAGAGTCAGACAGCAAAAGGGAGAGCTCTCACAACATACACTGACAGCAGAGACCAACAGGAAGATGAAAGATTCCCATTTTGGAGAATGGATACATGTGTGTGTATGACTGAGAGACTTTTTGCTATCCACCTGAAACTATCACAACATTGTTAACTGGCTAAACTTCACAATAAAATTAAGTTTTGCTTTTTTTCTTAATGACTCTCTTTCTTTCATGGAAACAACTCAGCCAATGAAAAGCCATGGACTTTTTGTCCCTACCTTCCCAGCTTCCTTTTTCTCTCTATAAAAGTGTACCCCTTCCTTGCTGTGCAGGGACTTGCCTGTGGCTGGTCATGGTTGTAGACTGAATTGCAATTCTCTGTTAATCCTGAATAAACCCATTTCTGTTGGAGAAATAGCTGCCAGTCTATCTCTTTCAGGTCAAAATTCTGGTGGTTCTTTCAGAAACCAGAGGAGACTCCCTATCGCTCCAGGGCTGGTGAACAAACAAGGGTGGTCTCCACAATTAAGCCCATTGCCATTCACTGCACTGCTCTCCAACCCTGGGGTTTGAATGTGTATCTTTTCCCTGGATTCGAGCTCACATCCTTTAGTGTCTGAAGCCCTGCAAGCTTTCTCCAGGATCTATTTAAAGGTTTTGTCTTTCTGGTTAATGTTTTGTTCTGTATGTGACTACTCCTTTGACACTTTGGTCTGATTTTGAGATCAGACTATTTCAACTGAAGCTGGCTGAAAATGGCCTTTGGATCAATTCTTTCAGGATGGGACTGCTTCAGATGAAACTTCTGTTTTTTCAACTTTTGGCCTATTCCTTTGGGGGCTGTCCTCTGAAGACTGGCTAAAAAACCAAAGCCTTCAGTCTAGCTCCGTCAGGACCAAGCTATCTTGTAAGGACTGACTTGTAAGCTTTTTTAATTAAACCATTTGTGTTTCAAACTGTTTAAATTGTTTGAAAATTTTCTTTGCTCTAGAGGAAAATCCTCAGGTAATGGGATCCCAGTCACTTAACTATTAATATTTTGAGAGTGCTTTATCTACAGGGTCTCTAGTTGATTTTATGTATAAAAACAAGGGTCCTTCCTCATGTACATTTCTAAATAAATAGACCTGACCAAAGGCAATTTAAATAGAATCTCAATGGCAAGGATGGGGAACTTTTGAAATCCCCAAACTTCATTTCCTTAAAATTGAACTAGTTTAAAATTTTCCAGAAGTGATTGGAATACTTATTTTGATTAGTATTATGAGGCTTTCCAATGTTATAAGAAGCCTAAAATTGCCTCTCTGCAAAATATGATTTTAAGATTAACTAAGACCAGTAAATGATTACGAAAGAGGCATAAGAGGCATATGAAATGATGCTCAACATCAGTAATTATTAGAGAATATTAGACAAATGCAATTCAAAACTAAAATGAGATATCACCTCACACCGGTGAAATGGTCACCATAAAAAATCTACAAACAATAAACGATGGAGAGGGTGTAGGGAAAATGGAACCCTTTAGCACTGTCGGTGGGAATGTAAATTGATATAGTCACTGTGTAAAACAGTATGGAGCTTCCTTAGAAAACTGAAAATAGATTTTCTACACAATCCAGCAATCCCTGTACTGGGCAGGTGACCTGAAAAAAGATAAACAAACAAACAAAAACAGACACATGGACTTAATGTTCATTGCAGCACTATTTATAATAGCCAGGTCATGGAAGCAACCTAAACGTCCATCACCGATGAATGGATAAATAAGATGTGGTACTTACAATCGAATATTACTTGGCCATAAAAAAGGAATGAAACTGGGTCATTTGTAGAGAAGTGGATGGGCCTAGAGTCTTGTCATACAAAGTAAAGTAAGTCAGAAAGAGAAAAACAAATATCATATGTTGATACACACATGTGGAATCTATAAAAATGGTACAAATGAACCTGTTTGCAAGGCAGAAATAGAGAGACATACAGAACAAATGGATGAACACTAAGGGGGAAAAGGGAAGCTGGGATGAACTGGGAGATTGGTATTGTCATACACATATTGACATATATACACTACGTATAAAACAGATGACTAATGAGAACTGGATGTATATAGCACAGGGAACTCTACTTAATGCTCTGTGGTGACCTAAATGGGAAGGAAATCCATAAAAGAGAGAATGTTTGTATACACAGAGATGATTCATTTTGCTGTATAGCAGAAATTGACACAACATTGTAAAGCAACTATACACAATAAAAAATAAATAAAATAATCTCAACTCAATTTAATCCAATTTAGAGGATGAACTAGAAGACACAGTTTTCAGGTCCTAAAGGAGAGTTGGATGAAGTCACCGAGCCTTGGGCATCAGAATGATCAGATTTAGTTTTCTTTTTTGCAAATGAAAAGGAAGGGAACACCTTTGGATTACTCACCCAAAACACAGACCCCATCATCAACTTATAAAGTATTAAAGCTAGCAACCAGGCCATGTGACACTAGGATACCACCTTGCCTTTGTGCCTTACAGACCACTGTCCATTTGGTTAAGGCTAACAAGAAAATGTTTGTGTGATCCGTTTAAACACTTTTGTATCTGATACAGTGGAAGCTTTCCTGAATCCTCTCCTGAATACATTCATCGTACCTTCTATGAAGCCCTTTTGTTAACTGCCCTTCACATAACTCTTTTCTGTTATAATAACCTTAATCTGGCTACTCTTTACCCCCTCCATCACCCACATGGTTCCTCATGACTGCTTAACACTGGTGCACCACCTCCTGTCTCCTCATAATGATCTACAGTAAATTCCATTGGATAATGTTGACTTTCCAAGGTCAACCAAAGGTTTTTATTTTAAAGGTGATGATGGCAAATAGTGTGCTGAGTATGCAATCATAATTTGTTTTGATGTTGCTGAGGCAGCATCTTTAATTTGTGGCTACTTCAGCTCAACAGGATGAACTACATGCTCTTAATATGAGCTTGAACTTAAGCCAAGGACAAAACTGCCAGTACTTATACTAACAGTAGAAACTCTTTTGAAGTAGCTCACAACAGTGGAAGGTTATGGAAGCAACATGGCCTCCTTATTTCCAGTGGAAATAAAATTTACAATGGACCCGATGGTCAGGAATTATTGTGTGTAAACATCTTACCTTCCCCTTTAGCTATTATTAACAATTTGGTATATTCTAATCTTAAATTTCTTGAAGCTAAGAGGAATGATCTTGCTGATACTTCTGCAAGGAATGTTGTCCTTAAAAGGAGGACCAATAGCAGCCAAGCATCTGTCATCGTTCAAAAGTTATTTCCAAATTAGAATTTAGCAAAACTGGTTAGAGAGTATAGCAACTGGCCTCAGAAAAGCAAAAAGTAAGATTGGAAATGCACCAACTATTGGTCTGATAAAAAGAGAAAGCTCTAGTTTGGACCAATAAGAAGCCAGTCCTACCTGAGACTCTAACATACCCACTCCTCACCACTGTACATGCATTAAACCATTGGTCTAATGACCAAAAAACTTTCATGAATCAATATGGTAGGGAAAGATTAACAAGACCACAAGCAGTGCCTACCTCACTTGTCCCACTTGTCCAAAGACAATCCAGGGAAGTCTATTCCTACTACTCTCAGGTATTCAAATAGCTACTGCTCTCAGATATTTTGCAAATGGTCTATATGAGGTTTAGCAACGGGAGTTCATACAATTTCCTCTGTCCAATAGATATAAATGTTTCAGTCACGGTCTATATGTTTCCACACTGGACTGAAATATTCTCCTGTAGACTGGTTACTGTCTTTTCTGTGACTAAAGTTGGGAAAGATGATTCCTTCCTAGAAGAACTCCTCTTGAACTTCATGGAATTTGAGTAATCTATTTTATTGGCCAGGTACTTTGACAAGTCTTTGCTGTTTGGCTGGTTTTATAACATTCACACTGGTGTGGATTGTTGCACCAATTTTCTGGTTAATATGAACAATCTAATTCCATCATTAAGACTCAATTGACAAAATCTGTAGAGGCCCTCCAAATATCTTGTCCAAAAGCACTGTGTTGGTCCTTCTCTATCCCAGATTCACCACTTTTTATTTGCAAAAAGGAAAACTAAATCCTGTCAAGCTGAAGTAGCCACAAATTAAAGATGCTGCCTCAGCAACATCAAAACAAATGATGATAGCATACTCAGCACACTATTTGCCATCATCATCTTCTGAGATAGTGAAAGGATGCTCAATGCACTTGACTTCTGCTTCTTTAGAGTCACTCCAATATTTCAAAGGTCTATTTGTTTCTATTAAAAATCATTATTAAAAAACTAACTAGACTATGACCCAGAAATCCAACTATGGGGCATACACCCTGAGAAAACCATAATTTAAAAAGACACATGAACCCCAGTGTTCATTGCAGCACCATTTACAATAGCCAGTACATAGAAGCAACCTAAATGTCCATCAAAGGAGGAATGAATAAATAAGATGTGGTACATATACACCTTGGGCTGCAATTCAGCCATAAAAAGAACATTATACATCATTTGTAGAGACGTGCATGAACCTAGAATCTGTCACACTGTGTGAAGTCAGGAAAACAAACATCATATATTAATGCATGTGTGTACAATCTAGAAAAACTGTACTGCTGCTAAGTCGCTTCAGTCGTGTCAGACTCTGTGCGACCCCATAGATGGCAGCCCTCCAGGCTCCCCATCCCTGGGATTCTTCAGGCAAGAATACTGGAGTGGGTTCCCATTTCCTTCTCCAATGCATGAAAATGAAAAGTGAAAGTGAAGTCACTCAGTCGTGTCCGACTCTTAGCGACTGAGGCCCACCAAGCTCCTCCGTCCATGGGATTTTCCAGGCAAGAGTGCTGGACTGTACAGATGAACTTAATTTGCAGGGCACCAATAGGGTTGCCTTTTCATACTGTTCACGAGGTTCTCAAGGCAAGAATACTGAAGTGATTTGCCATTCCCTTCTCCAATGGACCACGTTTTGTCACATTTTGACGCTTTTGAACTGTGGTATTGGAGAAGACTCTTGAGAGTCCCTTGGATTGCAAGGAGATCAAATCAGTCAGTCCTAAAGGAAATCAGTCTTGAATAATCATTGGAAGGACTGAGGCTGAAGCTGAAGCTCCAATACTTTGGCCACCTGATGCAAAGAATCAGGCTTTCTGACTCACTGGAAAAGACCCTGATGCTGGGAAAGATTGAAGGCAGGAGGAGAAGGGGACAACAGAGGATGAAATGGTTGGATGGCATCACTGACTCAACGGACATGAGTCTGAACAAGCTCCAGGAGTTGGTGATGGACAGGGAAGCTGATGTGCTGCAGTCCATTGGGTCACAAAAAAGTTGGACACGACTGAGCAACTGAATTGAATAGAGATGCAGACAGAGAGAATGGATGTGTGAACGTAGGTGGGAAGATGAAGTGGGAGACTGGGATTGAAGTTAGGATTGACTCCTGACTTCCTCTTTCATTCTATAAAAGTGTTCTCCTTCTCTTGCTATGTGGGGACTTGCATGTGGCTTGCCAGGGTCACTGACACTGAATTGCAATTCTCTGTTGATCCTAAATAAACCCATCTTTACTGGAGAAATATCTGGTAGTCTATTTGTTTCAGGCCAACACTGAATATATCTCCAAATATTTGTAGACTGATATTAAGGTCAAACACAACATTAAACTTTTTGGACAATTTTCTGAATTCAGTCAAGCTAGTTTAAGGATATATTCTAGTAAAATAGTCTGAGATACTTTAATGAATCCACTGTTTGGCAGTTCAAACCCTTTCTAAATAAATATCAACTCAATTTTTCACTAAAATAAAGATCTTTATAAATTATAAATTCCATTTTTTAATATCTTGATATATCAATCATCACTGAAACTAGCTTAATGTGTCATATGTCTTGAGATATAACTATTCAAAAACTGAACTGTAATACCAAAACTGGAAAATAGTTTTCTACATCAAATGAGTATCAACAGCTTTTTACATTTTTAAAAATGTTTGGATAGCTAACTCATAGTGTGTTTCTCAAAAGTAGTTGTTCCCAGGCAGTCACAAAATTGAGTCATTCAAAATGACTTGCAAATGTCCACAGTGAACTTTATATACACTTTATGATTTGTCTAGAAATTGTGGATGGTATTTATTTTTACTTTACTAATTGCATACACTGTGATGTCAAAACAAGTAAAACATAAAATGATTTACTTCACTACTATTATTTGCAAAATTTGAAAATTCAAGCAAAAATATCCACAGTAGGTATGGCATTTTTTACAGTTTTTATACTGAGCAATTTGAATCAAACAGTTGTTTTAAATGAAGAATTGTTCCACAGACTATAAATAAGTTTAAGATTTAATTCTTCTAGTACTTATGCAAAGCAATTCTTAAAAGAAGTAAAAACAACTGGCCACAAATATTTTAAATGGATGCTCAGTAATGATTTTATAAGTGATAGTTCTGTATTAAAATAGTTCTTACCATAATCATTCCAGATTTGATATGTAATTTATATTTATATATATTAAATATTTAAATTGATTAAAAATTTTTTGAAATAGTGTGTACATGGCTTTCCTAAATACATGGTTTTAAGTATCACATTTACCACTTTTATCAAAACAAGGTAATAAATACAACATTAAAACATGAATTCAGCATATAAAATACTCAAAATTATTTAAAAGAATATGCTGATTGTATATCTTAAAAAATTCAAATATACCTACACATATACAAACACATTACAAATATGGACAGTACTACCTGTAGAATTATCAAGACCTCTGGAATGCACAAATGTTAAATTTGACATTTTAGCAATTTGCTGCTGCTGCTGCTAAGTTGCTTCAGTCGTGTCCGACTCTGTGTGACCCCATAGACGGCAGCCCACCAGGCTCTGCCCTCCCTGGGATTCTCCAGGCAAGAACACTGGAGTGGGCTGCCATTTCCTTCTCCAATTCCTAGCAATTTGCTAGGAATCCAAAATATCCATAGTAAGTAGTTATTTGTGGTTTGCTGAGAGACACATTTCAAAAGCATACAAGGGTATACAAAACCAGTTACTAATACTTAGCTATCAAATGAATCTTCTGACAACCTAGGCTAATGTATCAATAAGACTTGGGTTACTTTATTTTGACCTTACTTGAAATAATTCAGAAAGGGAAAAAAAAATCATACTTAGTAAATATATTAATGTTACCATAGCCCTAATGTAACATAACTCATTATATGTAGCAAAATATGCATTAATTATGATTTTATTGTATATAGACAAAGTCATTACATGCCTAAAAAACAATTTCTTTATAAACACAAGTGTGTTCTGGAGGATATTTGTAAACTTGAAGATTTTCTAAAACCTGAGGACATACCTTTTCTAAGTGCCAATAGCTTACTTTGTTAGGACTATATATAAAGATGACAATACTGTCACTAAATGTGATTTTTATTACATTCATTTAAAATATGTTCCACTACCTAAAGTATGGCTTACAGTTAATCACATAGTGTTGGAATCTTCAACATAATTTTTCATACAGTATTATTTCTAAATGAGTATATATCCTCCATGGCTGATAACCAAGCATTCTAATTATAAATAACATCATAAAGTGCTAAAGAATCCTCAATAAATCATTTTAAAGTGTCAATAATCACACAGGCAATAGGTTATTTTTATGCTGAAATAGCAAAGCATATATTTTTTCAAAGCAAATATAAGAGCTTTCTACATAGACAAGAAAACAATTTATCACAGATCACATTTGCTCTGTTTTTGGCAAGATAAAGCAAAACAAAACAAAAAGATGAAGGCAAAATGAAGGCAAAAATGTCCTGTTTGGCTGTGTATTCTGCAATGCCATTGCAAGTAAGATATTTTGCTCTCCCAGAGAAGGACATAGTTCATATCTCTCATCATATGCACACACAGTTAATTTCTGCGGTGTGTAGGTATTCATAACCATATAGCTCTAGATTTCAAATAATCTGAGTTAACTGAAGTTTCAAAATATTCCAAACTTTGGCGATTGCTAGTATATTAGATTATACAACAAATGTAAACTCACCCTTCTAATCTTACATCCGGCAGACTTCTGTTAAGGGCAATCAAATCACTGGCCATAAGGTTAAACTGATTGATTTTAAACAATTCTTTCATTTTCTCCTGGTCATCTTTAGGAATCAGCACAGCCTTTCCCATTTCTCCTGGCCCTTCTTGGTTTCTTGAAATAACAGCTGTAAGACACACACAGGTACACATATATATACAAACATACAGATAATGAACTGAATATACAAACTCATGTTGGATCAGATTCTAAAGTGTATTATTTATAAACTGGCTTAATAATACCATTGTCAAGTCTCTACTTACAAGCCATACACTAAAGAAACAACTTATTTTAATTCATTAACTCAATGCTGCATGTTATCCTTCAAATCTATCACATATTATATGATCTAACTAATCATTAAGACTTAATAAATAAGCAACACAAATACCAAAACTTCATACTTCTTTTTCATTTTTTTTTTAATACATTTACTAGAGAGGATGAAGTTGAACTCGGCACACTACGTTGTGCAAAATAATGAAAGAGAAATTTTGAAAATATACCAAGATTAGTTTATTTTCACATCCACTTGAAAATTTTGATATTTCAAATATCTACTGCCATTATATCTTTATGAAAGCAAGTAAGGTTGAGAATGTTTTATCCCCATCAGACTTTTATTCCTTTGTCAAATCATTTTCAAATAAGTAGAAAGAACTTTCATAGCAGTGACATATAATTTTAAATGTCAAGTTGAATTTGGAGGCTACATGTTTCATAACTGGAATTTCACAGAAGTATTCTGGGCTTGACTGTTTTTATTAAAAACACTAAGGATTCTATATATAGGCTAATGTTCTTCCATTTGCTCCAAGTTATCACCACACTAATGTCCCTTCTAGCTATAAAATACATGACTCAGTGTGTGTATGTATAGGCATGTGCATACCTATGTCTGTATGTATGTTAACATATAAGAAGAAGACAGGTTCTAGTTAACCTAATCTACCCTTGATTTACTTTTCACAATGATATTAAACCAGGTACTGTGAAGAAATGTAGCTGAGGTTCTGACTCTTTCATCCTTTTGCTATATTATAGAAAATATATTATATATACATAATATATAACATTTTCTATATTATTTTACATTAATTTAATTAAATTTTATATAAAATTAAAATATTTTGAAATTTTAATTTTATATAATAATTTAAATTTACATTTTTCTATAAAATAGTATATTTTGCTATATTACAATATAATCTTACTGAGTTTAGTTTCCATATATTTTAAAAGGCAAAGATTTGGTCCCAGATTACTTTAAAATATATTTTAAATTGAAATACCATGTAATCCAACAGTTCCACTCCTGGGTATTTATCCTGAAAAAACTAAAATGCCAATTTGGAATGATTCATGCACCCCTATGTTCTAGCAGTGCTATTTATACGAGCCAAAGGACAGAAGCAACCCAAGTACTCCTTGATACATGACTGGATGAAGAAGATGTGCATAAATATATATGCATATATATGCATATATATGTAGATATAATAGAATATAGCTAAACCATAAAAAGAATGAAATACTGCCATTTGCCAAAATACAGATAGACCTAGAAAATAGCACGCTTAATGAAATAAGACAGAAAAAGATGAATACCTTATGACATTAATCACATCTGAGATCTAAAAAATAATACATGTGTGTGTACATGCAAAACAGAAACACACTCATAACACAGAAAACAAATTTAGGGTTACGAAAAGGAACAGCAGAGGAGAGGGACAAGTCAGGATCACAGGATTAACAAACTGCTATGCAGTGACTCATTGGAAAAGACCCTGATGATGGCAGGGATTGGGGGCAGGAGGAGAAGGGGACGACAGAGGATGAGATGGCTGGATGGCATCACCGACTAGATGGACGTGAGTTTGAGTAAACTCCGGGCGTTGGTGATGGACAGGGAGGCCTGGCAGGCTACGATTCATGGGGTCGCAAAGAGTTGGACACGACTGAGCGACTGAACTGGACTGAACTGATGCCTAAAACAGGTCAGCAACAATGACTACTGTAGAGTATAGGGCATTATAACCAATATGTTATAATAACCTACAATGGAATATAATCTGTAAAAAAACTGCATCCCTATGCTGGACACCTAAAATTAACACAATATTGTAAATTGACTATACTTTAATAAAAAAATTTAAAGAATACAAAGTATGTGAAAATAATCCATAAATTATAGTATTTTATAAAATGTTATAAAATAATGAAATATAGTCAAAACTAGGGCAGAACACAACAAGGAGAATTTTTTCTGATTTGACCATAGTTATAAAACATCAAGACTAATATTATAGGTAATACTGATATTACTGCAAATATATAATACATTTTCAAGTCAATTACTTTCTGTGAAAGGTTATTCTGACTTTGTAATGCCATGAGCCAAACTATAAAAGAGATTAGGCACTCTGGGGAACTTCAGGTATGGGTATCAGGAAGGTGATTAGCCTGTAAATCCTCTTATATGTAGAAAAATGGTAAGGACTGGGAAATTTTTAAATGAAAAAGATATCTCTAACTATTAAACAAATTACCTTATAGCTAATGAAGACTCCCATTCACTTTAACAAGCAAAAGTAGATATGAAGACAGGAATTTTATGAAAAAGTATATCACATTTAATTTGCAAATTAAAATTATAATTGTAATATGTTTCCTTGGGAGTTAGCAAGTTTATTGTCCCTAAAATCAGATGGAGTTGTTGGAGTTGGCTTTGGGTGAAGCTGTGTCGCTGATTAGACTATGGACTTAGATAGGTCTCCAAGTACTTTTCATTTTCCTGATTTATTTTTTAAGTTTTGATTCCATAGAAATTGTTAAAAGGAATTTCTATACTTTCCTTAGGAATCTAATTCTGAAGCAAAGGATTTAATCAGGCTATATGATACCACCCATTGATAACAAATATTTTATGTATGTGTCTGTATCTGTATCTATATGTATCTGTAGGAAGATAGACTTTCAATCTAGTTTGGTAGAGATAGATAAATAGATATTTTACATATTCTGGTCTATAACCTTAATGCCAGAAAATATAGGATCAATGTTTTTTTTTTTTTTTCTGGGAAAAAGGATGATTGATTTTTGTCACATTAAAGATTTTAAAGAATTTGCGATTTAAAAAATTACAATTTTTAGAAGTTAAGAAAGTAATTCATTCACCATTCATAGGTCTTTAAAATGTCCTCTATAAATTCCAACAAAAATATATTACATTGCAGAAAATAGCATCAATGCAATGCTACCAAGACTATGAAACAGATAGGACTGATTTCTAGTCTATGTAGAAAATCATAGAGCTCAACTATATCATTGTGGAGCATGACAATCAAGTTACAGCACATAGAAGTACTTGCTTTTTGTAATATATTCAAAGCTGTGACCATGTCCTTGCTGAGTACTGTCAGTGATAGAGTAAGTGTATAATCTTGCAGTGCTATCAATAAATATAAAATCATCACAAACAGGATCCTTATTCCTAGAACAAGTTTGCAGGCACATATTAACATTCTCCTTAATTATTCTCATCTTCTTAGTGAAAAGTAGATGACAACTTAATGTGTATCGGGTTAAGTGTCTCCTCCCCAAAGTTAAATATATTTTTCTATAATAGCCTCTAATGAATGTATATTTGACATTTTACAAACTTTTTCTTTTTTATGCATGAGCAGACCTACTGGTGTTTTTCACCTTGCTCATGAAAAAAATGCTAAGTGATTATACTGTGGAAGAAGCCTTTTTCTTTTCCTGCTCTTACCTGGCAGAATACATCTTTCTAGAAGAAACATTTTTTTTTCTTCTTCAAATAATATAAACAAAAAATAGAAAAGACTGTGCAATTCAGTATGAGGTATCTCCAGTACCTTTAAATAACAACCTCAATTTTTTCTCACCTGTTTTTCTCCTCTACATAGTTTAAAGAAAAAAAAAAAATTCATCCCCACACTCACCAAATACCATATTCCTCCACAAAGTGAAAAACAAAAAGAACTGTCCCTGAAGTATTGGTGTTACTTTTCAAGTCTTGGTAGGCAAATGTAATAGAGAAGGCAACTAAATCTACATTATATCTTGACTTCACTTAAATGTGATTGGAAATAGCCCAATTCCAAACCTGGTTTGGACTGTATAAGCAGATTAATATACTATGTTGTCATGTCCTAGCTATTGTAAATAGTGCTGCTGTGAAAACTGGGGTATATGTGTCTTTTTCAATTATTATTTTCACAGAGTATATGCCCAGTAGTGGGATTGGTGGGTGATATGGTAGTTTTTGTCCTAGTTTTTAAGTAACCTCTATACTGTTCTCCATGGTAGCTGTTACTAATTTACATTTCCACCAACAGTGCAAGAGGGAGTGGGTGGAGGGGGGAGATTCAGGAAGGAAGGGACATATATGTACTTATGGCTGATTATCTTGTTGAATAGCAGAAGCCAGCACAATATTGCAAAGCAATTATCCTCCAATTAAATTTTTTAAGTACTATGCTAGAAGTTATACTCTTTCTAATTATAAGATTAAATCACTTAAAATGATAACTTGACCCAAAATTACATTACAAAACTGGTTGAAATATAAAAGCAGAATCATTATATATGCACATATAAAACATATTTTTCATTTTCTTTAACATAGTGCATACTGTATAGATTAAATTTGATTTATTTTATCATAGAATTTGCATTGATAAAAATGATAAACCCCAAAATATGAATCAACCAACTGATCAGTCTACCAAAAGGAACATATTAACTGCAATATTTGCTTATGTACATTGCATTATGAACACTTTTTCAGTTGCAGAAATGTCCAATTAACAACAAGCACTGTCTATTTGAAAAGAATAAAAAGAGATTCTTGTATTTAGGGGCAGGGGGAAACTTGAGTAAAAAAATTTAGGTCATTTTTAAACTTATTATGTTAAAGAACATAGTAATATATGTTGCATACTGGTAAAAGCATGACATTGGACCAAAATCTAAATGTCATCCTGAATAGCATACTTTCCAACAAATTTTTTCAAATTATATTTCCATCCGCAGATCTACTCAGTTGTCAATTTCTGTATACACTCCAGCTCTTCTCTACTTTTTATCAGTTTGAAATAGTCAACTAAAATAAATGTAATATCTTGACTTTTAATTTCTCTCATCTTTGAATATTCATACTTCATTGCTAATAAATCATTTCCCTAAGACAATACTTTTCATCTTGTCAATCATAAATGTGTTTGTAGCAGAGTCAGAAGATGAGAAAATCACACTAGCACTTGGGACACTATCTCACTATCCAAACCATTTTGCCTTCCATTCAGTGTTATCTGGCCCATGCTCTTTTGTCAAGCCACAGATACTGAGTTTACCAAGAATAATTCTTGTTAAAATAAAGGAACTCAGTATATCTTTGCTTTGGCCCATTTCCATTGTGTGTTAGTTGCTCAGTCATGTCTGACTTTTTGTGATCCCATGGATTGTAGCTATCCAGGTACTTATGTCCATGGGGTTCTCTAGGCATGAATACCGGAGTGGTTTTCAATTTCCTCCTCCAGGGGATCTTCCTGACCCAGGGATCAAACCCAATTCATCTGCATTGCAGGAGGATTCTTTACAGTCTGAGCTACCAGGAAAGCCATAATAGACTTCAAATATCAATATAATAGTATCAATATTATAATACAGAGCTTAATATATATACATATACATTTTATTTAATGTAGAAATAGATAGTAATTCATTTATTACACCTTTGGAAAAACCCATGCATTTCTAAAAATCTGATTCATCTGCCAATATTATTTTTTTTTTTTGAAAAATTTTACCATGGCCATATGTGGTGTTCTGGTTTTTGCCAATTAAATTTCAGTAACTAGATTTTTATGCAGTAAAAATATTGCAAATAGCAAGGTTAAATGGGGTCAAGTCCAGCAGATATTAGCTACTGTTTCCCAACAGGATAGTCCCTCTTGTTAGATATTAATAAGGTAGCATTTTCCACCAGCTAAGTGAAAGATCAGGCTTCCCTGGTGGCTCAGTGGTAAAAGAATCTGCCTGCTAATGCAGGAGACATGGATTCTATCCCTGGGTTAAGATCTCCTGGAGAAGGAAATGGTAACTCACTCCAGTATTCTTGCTTGGGGAATACCACGGACAGAGGACTCTGGTGTATAAAATTATCCATGTGGTACTGAAAAATGTAAAATCTCTACTTCATATCTACTTTTGTATTAAAAATTAGTCCTCACAACCATTTAATATTTAGGTTGAGAATATTACATTTATGCATTATAAATAAATTTAGATACATTAACACAAGCTCAGAAATTTCTGATAGTGGCACACAATTAAAATGTGCAAAGAATATGGCCTGAAGAGTGTTTAATTAGATCTTAAGCAGACTGTTAAGGAAACCATTTAAATAAAGCAGAGTATGCAACTAATCTATTTCAAATCCCAATTGTAACTTTTAATAAAAAGAGTAGTTTGTTTAACTATTACAAATGGTTCTAGATAGTAACTCAATACAAAGCATGACTGCTTAAATATATGCAGCTATTAGTCTTATAATCATGCATCTGTCTTTCTTATCCATAATTATTCTTCTATAAATATTTGAATGTTGAATGTTGACGTGCAAACAACTAAGATCATGGCATCCAGTCCCATCGCTTCATGTCAAAGAGATGTGAAAAAAGTGGAAGCACTGACAGATTTTATTTTCTTGGGCTCCAAAATCATGAGGACAGTGATTGCAGCCACAAAGTTAAAAGACGCTTGATCCTTTGAAGAAAATCTATGACAGACCTAGACAGTGTGTATTAAAAAGCAGAGATTACCACTTTGCTGACAAAGATCTGTATAATCAAAGCTATGGTTTTTACAGTAGTCATGTACAGATGTGAAAACTCCACCATTAAAGAAGGCTGAGCACCAAAGAATTGATGCTTTTGAATTGTGGTGCTGGAAAAGACTCTTGTGAGTCCCTTGGACAGCAAGGAGATCAAACCAGTCAATCCTAAAGGAAGTCAGTCCTGAATATTCACTGGAAGGATTGATGCTGAAGTCTCAATACTTGATGTGAAGAACTGACTCAGTGGATAAGACCCTGATGCTGGGAAAGACTGAAGACAGGAGGAGAAGGCAGTGACAGCAGATAAGATGATCAGATAGCATCGCAAACTCAGTGGACATGATTTGAGCAAGCTCCAGGAGACAGTGAAGGACAGGAAATTCTGGGGTGCTGCAGCCCATGAGGTTGAAAAGAATCAGACATGGCTGAGCAACTGAACAACAAATAAAATATTTAAATAACTTTAGTGTTGTATAAATGGAATTTATATGCCAATGCATATATATACTATAGAGATACCCATATCATTCATTCATGTAATATCCTGTAAAAGACAATGAAACATAGCTTATAAATTATGACTCTGAATTCTTTTATAAGAATACATTCTAAAGAAAGAAAGATATGCACAAAGTTTTACTGGCATAGATGATTAAAGTAATATCTTGTGTTTTTACATGCTGGAGAAAATCCATAAATTCTCTCTCTCCATATAGATAGACTGTGTTAAATACTGTGTGTATTACATATAGACTATGCTAAATACTGTATATATTTTAAATACAAAATACACTGTTATATTCACATTCAGAAAACAAAAAGTGATTATAATTATTCTAAAGAAAACTTAATAATGTAAAAGATATTCATATTATACTTAAATGAAGAAAGGGGTCATGAAATAATGCTACAAAATAAGCCAATTTCTATATTAAAAATCTATGTGACATATAAACATATGTCAAGGGGGACTAACAGTAGTTTATTAGAAGATCTTTTACATTTTTTCTTTAGTATCATCCTTATTTTTTAAATCAGTTCAACTGTACCTAATAAGGTGATTTCAGCCATGCATTAACCAAAACGCTGGTTTCAATGATGATTGATATAACATGGCTTTTACAGTGAAAGATACCGAAGTTGTTAGTAGATATTCAGTTCAGTTGCTCAGTCATGTCTGACTCTTTGCGACCCCATGAATCGCAGCACGCCAGGCCTCCCTGTCCATCACCAACTCCCGGAGTTCACTCAGACTCACGTCCATCGAGTCCCTGATGCCATCCAGCCATCTCATCCTCTGTCGTCCCCTTCTCCTCCTACCCTCAATCCCTCCCAGCCTCAGGGTCTTTTCCAATGAGTCAACTCTTCGCGTGAGGTGGCTAAAGTACTGGAGTTTCAGCTTCAGCATCATGCCCTCCAAAGAAATCCCAGGGTTGATCTCCTTCATAATGGACTGGTTGGATCTCCTTGCAGTCCAGGGGACTCTCAAGAGTCTTCTCCAACACCACAGTTCAAAAGCAGCAATTCTTCAGTGCTCAGCTTTCTTCATAGTCCAGCTCTCACATCCATACATGACTACTGGAAAAACCATAGCCTTGACTAGACGGACCTTAGTTGGCAAAGTAATGTCTCTGCTTTTCAATATGCTATCTAGGTTGGTCATAACTTTTCTTCCAAGGATTAGGGACATGAAAAAGAAGGGATCAGTGTTGAGTGGAGTTTCTGAAGGGAGGAAAGCTACTTAATATACATAAGATGACAAGCAGGTAGAAAAGGATCAAAGAATGATGGTTGTTTTAGCAGGAAAGTTCCTCATAGGAGCTTCACTGCAATTTACAGTTAAGGAATAAGGGAAACACTGAGCAGCTAAGCAGGGACAAAAAATAAATTTAAAAGTCTTCCCAAGTGTCTAAGTGGTAAAGAATCTACCTGCCATTTCAGGAAACACTGGGTTGGATTCCTGGACCAGGAAGACCCCTGGAGAAGAAAATAGCAACCCACTCCAGTATTTTTGCCTGGAAAATTCCACAGACAGAGGATACTGGCAGGCTACAGTTGCCAGTTACATGGGGTTGCAACCAGTCAGACACAACAGAGCATACACACATACATATGGGGACAAATAGCAAAATTATTGGTTCCTTTTTAGGAAGAAGTAAATTTTTATATTAATATCAATATTTTCCTCTTTCTTTTCACAGCCATCCTTAAAAAACACTTGACATGTCTATTCTTATGTACAGCTAAGAGGTTGTTAGGCATATGTTAGTCATAAATGTTTCCTGGAAGCAATGATCCAACTTTTAAAATGTTCACTAAAGTGATAAAATAATGCTGAAACATGAAACTATTTCCTCCTGCATTAAAAATGAGCTTCCTCATTTATAGTATTTAAATTGTCTTCAGCTTGCAATGGCTCTAGTAATAGTCTAACTTTTAGCTTTAAATAGGAAATTTCCCCATCCTCCCACCTCTCTCTACATGGCCAAAAAAATAAATAAATAAAAATCTTTGGAAACAAAAGCACCAATTTTGGCTTTAAACCACCCTTTGTAAGGTGAAACTGCAGTGGACCAATGACCATTTTAAAGAAGCCCCCTGGGTTACCCAACATTACAAATTATTCCTAAGATACACAATAATAAACTCTTAGCATGTGATATACCATCACACATGTGATTCATCAAGTGCACAAAGATATACCCACTTTGGCCAAAAAATGAAAGAGCACTGCATTCATTGACTGTGCATCTAATTGAGGTAGTAAAGACATATCTTTAAAATAATTTCTGAATGTAACATTTTAATTATTATGAAGCTGTATAAGATGTCCAATAATGCTAAAATTTATTAGCTACTATTAGTCACAGAAAATGTGAGGCAAATATTACTTGGTAGGTTCTTATGATTCCATATGTTAGAAGCAAAAAAAAAAATCTTTCATAGAGGTCTGCAATTAAAAATTATAAAATACTGTGAGCAGAAAAATGGATTATCTCAAATACCCTGAAGTATTTTAAGTCATAAAACTAAATCAGCTGCTGGATTGTGGGGGGTTTTTTATTGCAGTTTTGTTGAGTATCTTTATTTGGCCCAGTAGGCCTCCCTCTGTGCTTCCCAGGTGGTGCTGGTGGTAAAGAACCCACTTGCCAATTCAGGAGATGCAAGAGATGCAGGTTTGATCTTTTGCTTGGGAACATCTCCTGGACTAGGAAATGGCAACCCACCCCAGCACTGTTGCCTAGAATTTTCCTGGAAAAGTCAATGCCTTGAAATTCTTACAGGGAAGTTCCGTGACAGAGGAGCCAGGAGGGCTAAAGTCCATGGGGCTCAAAGAGTCAGACACAACTGAGCACATATATACATACAGGCCTTCCTCTGCACCAACTCCAGCCTGATATGCCAAGGGTGGCTGACCTCTCACATCATCCAAGTTCCCTCATCCTTTGATTTCTGGTAGGGAATGCACTGAAGGATATTATGGAATAGGAAATGAATAGACATTAGGGAATAGGAGATGAAGGGATATTAGGCATTAGGAGATGGATAAGTTGGGGGTATTTATTTCCCTGGTTTCCTTTCTGTGGGATTGCTGATAGATGGTTCTCTCATTCTCAAAAATAATTTACTTCATGGGGAGTGCCCTGGTGCTGCTTAGTCACTTCAGTCATGTCCGACTCTGTGCGACCCCATAGATGGCAGCCCGCCAGGCTCCCCCGTCCCTGGGATTCTCCAGGCAAGAACACTGGAATGGGTTGCCATTTCCTTTTCCAATTCACGAAAGTGAAAAGTGAAAGTGAAGTCACTCAGTCGTGTCCAACTTGTAGCGACCCCATTGACTGCAGCCTACCATGCTCCTCCGTCCATGGGATTTTCCAGGCAAGAGTACTTGAGTAGGGTGCCATCTCCTTCTCCAGGAGTGCCCTATGACCAGTTAATAAAGGAAAAATTGGTACAATCCTAGATTAACTAAGAATCTACCGGTACTTGCTAAAAGCTGTTACCTCACATCTACTCAGGGGCAGTTCTGCGGGAGACCGGGGTTTGATCCCTCGGTAGGGAAGAATGTAAAGGATGCCCACTCCAGTATTCTCGACTGGAGAATTCCATGGACTCTATAGCCCATGGGGTCACAAAAAGTCGGATATGACTGAGCAAACTTCACTTAAAGGAAAACCCCTATCAGGCAGAAAGTCAGAGAGGAAATTTGGCTGAACACTGTGTGACAGAAAGATGGTTTGAATTAGGAATCTACATTCATTGATGAATTGTGGCTAACAGGTTGGACGATTTGTAGGGGACTAAAAACACCAAGATTGGAAAATCAATGGCAAAGAGGTCTGATGGAGGAGTATATGAGTGGTTCAGGTGAAATGTGCAAATGAGATGAAATTCAGGTCCCATGGCATCCTCCAGAGAATCCTCCATGGCAGAGGAGCCTCTCAATAATCACATGGACAAAATTATCCTTCCTATAGCTGTCAATCCCCCACCCCCACCCCCCACCCCACCCAGTTATTCCAGCGCTTGCTCAATGGGAGAGGTACTAACAGGTCACAATGACACATATGAAGACTACACACTGGTTTGATAACATGAACTTCTCAACACAGTTGATGTGGTATGACCACCCATTTGCCAATAATAGAAGCCATTTATGTGGTACCATTGTTGACCAACTTGTTAGCATATATGCTAAGTCGCTCCAGTCGTGTCAGACTCTGTGCAACCCTGTGGACTGTAGCCCACCAGCCTCTTCTGTCCAAGGGACTGTCCAGGCAAGAATACTGGAGTGGGTTGTCATATCCTCCTCCAGGGGATCTTCCCAACCAAGTGATTAAATCCATCTCTTAGGTCTCTTCCATTGGCAGGAGGGTTCTTTACCACTAGCACCACGTGGGAAGACCCCGCTTATATGAGGTCACCTCTATCAGACCCCTTTCATCACTGTGGGAAAAAAAAAATGTCTTCTCAAAGGGAGAAACAGATATCTGGGATCTGCCTTCTCCAGTCATGATATTGTCACTGCCACCATTTGTAGACTTTCAGAATCTTTATTTTCCTTGTGTTTTGACATAATCTTACCATAGATTGGGGAAAACAATTTATGGGCGGAAAATGAAACATGACTATGTGTCCACCAAAAAAAGAAAAAAACAAAAAACAAAAAACAAAACAAAACAAAAAAACCAAACCTGACTGCTCTCAAGCTCTCAATGGACTTGATAGAATGAAATAATCTGCTAAAGACCGTGACAGCAACTTTGGTGAGACAAAATCTTGTGAATTGGTATGGCATCTCATCGGATGTCATGGCCTTAAAGCACTATTCAATGCATGTCATATCTCCTAAAAAAGAATGCACAGGTCCAGATACCAAAGGAGGATGTAAAAATGGCCTCTTTGAGCAAAGTTGCTGAAGCAATATTTTTATCACTACAATCCAGCTTTTATAGGAAGAAGGATACTAGTTTCCATGCAGAAAAAATGCTTCCACTAGAGAACATAATCAAGGCTCTGTAAAATTTGAAATTGAGTCTGCCCTCTGGCCATTATGAGCTCCTTAAGCTGTTGAACCTTCTCTGCAGAGAAAGGGAACACATCATGATTGAAGTGATTGATGTTATTCACCAATTGAAAATGAGATTGCTGCCACATAAGGGGGGTGGGTAAGAGAACAATTTCTGAACCTAAAGGTTACTCTGGAGTGTCTCATTTCTGTGATAGGCTGGGTAATAGAATAATGGAGCAATACAATAAAGGTAGAGGCTTTCCATGTGGAGCTAATGGTAAAGAATCTGCCTGCTAATGCAGGAGACACAAGAGACATGGGTTTGGCTCCTGGGTCGGGAAGATAACCGTAGAATAGGAAATATCGATGCCCTCTACTATTATTGCCTGGAAAATTTCATGAACAGAGGAGTCTGGTGGGCTACAGTCCATGGGGCTGCAAAGAGTCAGGACACGATTGAGCAAGTGAGCACACAATAAAGGCAGATCAACAAGGCTTATCACACAGGATCATACCATCAGGTATAGAATACTGCACAGGCTAGTTATTGACACAGCTTAGGATACACATAGAATAATTGTAGCGAAAAGGATATATAATTATCATCTAAGACCTCATGAGCAGCTAAATATCATAAGACTATAACAGCTGTATTTTATGTTAATTCATTTCCCTACTTTTTTTTTTTTTTTTTTTTTTTAGATTACCTTTTACAAGGAGCACTGAGGTTTACTAACATCTTAGATTTTGTTTGGGAAAATGATAAAACATCAGTTCATAAGAATATGGTAGTTGATGGTATTTACATATCCCTTATACTTGGGACATATATTTTTCATCTAAAAAAGCTCATATGCTGGGGAAAAAAAAGAAGAAATGGAATGCAGTAACTTTTCCATTTGTTCTTCCAGATCCACATTCCACTCTTAACCTTTCTCCAACTCTGCCCCAGGAGGCTGACTTGAATGGACTAGGTCTGTGGACTTCTCTGGCTTCAGATTGAATTTGGCCAATGAAAGTAAGCAATAAGAAGATGAACAGTAAGACAAGAATAAAATTAAGTCATTTACTGCTTCTTCCTTGTGTCACAGGTGCAAATGACTCTGTACTCAAACTAAAGATGTATATTTCTTTAATCAGTTCATATAATGGCTTCCTCCCCTCCGCCTTAACCCCTGATAAGAGCCACCATATACAACCATGTTTCACTGTGTTCTCCAAACTCTGGTGATTCTTTTGAAAACAACGCTTGTATTATACTCTCCTTGGTGGCTTACTTGAAAGTGCCATCTGTTTCCTGCTGATTAAAGATTAAAAAGATATGTGGGAGATGTAGTGAATTCCCCACTTATGTGACAAAGTTTATGGTTCAATCTATCATTTTCTCGAGACTGAATTTCACTTTAACTCAATAATATACTTTCTTAACAGTCTTCATTTTTTCATTCATGTTCTCCAATCAATTTAAAAAATGCATGAGTACCTATTTGTAATAAATTATATTTTTGTTGATATTATAGTAAACCAAATATAAAACATTAGCGGTAATGCAAAAAATAAAGAAAAATTCTAATATTTTCTTTTCTCACTCCAGTGAAGTAACATAGGGTATGTACAACACATTTTGGAAATTACTGTAGATGCAGTGGTGGTAACAGGCATTTCTTCTGGTCTCAAGACATTTTGATGTCAAAAAATGTCATCTGTTGTCATCATTGGCTGGTTGTTAAGTTCTACTTCATTTTGGTACTCACATCTTGATAGTAGGCATGCAGTTGACCTTCTTACTTATTATCCTTAATAGTATAATATCAAGAAAAATATAAAATTACTGGATAGGGTTTCCTAGGACAAATATATGGATTAAGTTCAAATGACAAACATGCTCTGCTGCCTTTACTGAAAACCACAGTCACATTTATTGGAATAAGGTGTGTTAACATAGTGTATATACGTGTGCATTCTGATGTGGAATGGCAAGTGGGCTTGAGTAGGGGGAGGACAAAAACCAAGAAAGGAAGATTAGAATGGTAGGGCACATAGAGTCAAATGATGAAAGTAAAATTTCTTGCTTCATTTAAAGTGTTAATAAAAATGTATTCCTTGAAGTAGGAAATAGTGCCAATTTCTATGACACTAAAAACATCATGGGGATAAATTGAAGGCTTGTAAGTTTTGCATGTTAGAATGATCAGGTATCATTACCCTGAGAGGAAGTTCACATTTTTATCAGTAAATTCATAAAAATGAAATTATATCAGTTCTTTAATTTAGTTGTCAAGTAATGAACTCAAATTATGGTTACTTGATTTTTAAGCTGCTCTTTTTTTGGGGGGTGGGTGGTGGTGTGGCGGCAAGAATCCTGGAGTGGGTTGCCTTTCCCTTGGTTACTTGATTTTTAAATCAGATCTTTTTTCAGAAGCTCCAGCAATAATTTCAGACCATCAAAATAAACTGATGTAAATTTGCTGCAAGAGGCACCATGATGTGAAATGTAATATTTTGCTAATTATTTTTTATGGAGACAATTTCTGGTAGAAAAAAAAAAAAAGGTCCAATATTCTACCCAAACTAAAAGCTAACCTCATGGATCACACAGCTAATCACTACCTGCCTTGTGCCTCCACTGCTTATGTTTTGGGCATTACAACATTTTATTGGCCATCTGTATAAACCACCTGCTGATCTTTGCATTTATTTGCAGATATTGTAAATCTTATTGCTTAGCATTAATTTTCTAAGTTGTGAGTTTTTCATCATCTCCAGGCATTTTCTGTTAGTTAATAATAATAATAAACAACCAAAATACTAACAATATACTTCAATAAAGAGTGACTTATTTAATAGTCAATATAATTAAATTGAATATATTATTTCATATATTTAATAATGCAATATGGTTTAATAATGCAAATATGTTATCAACATTTCCCTGATAGATCAATTGGTAAAGAATTTGCCTCCAATGCATGAGACCCCAGTTTGATTCCTGGGTCAGGAAGATCTACCAGAGAAGGGATAGGCTACCCTCTCCAGTATTCCTGGGCTTCCCTTGTGGCTCAGCTGGTAAAGAATCTGTCTGCAATGTGGTAGACCTGGGTCCAATCGCTGGGTTGGGAAGATCCCCTGGAGGAGGGCATGGCAACCCACTCTGGTATCATTGCCTGGAGAATTCCATGGGCTGTACAGTCCTTGGGGCTGCAAAGAGCCGAACATGACTGTGCGACTTTCACTTCCCTTCGCATCAAAATTTCAGAAATCTATCATACACTGCAAATATTTTAAAGTATCCACATATTCTAGGAACTCACCATTCAAAATACCCAAAGACTAAATCAAAACTCATAAGCATTTACTGTCTATGCCAAAGATATATGATAATTTTAAAATTAAAGGCTGTTATAGAAGATCACAGAGGTATAGGATGGGGAGACCACTTTCTCCCCCACAAATTCATGAAAAGAACATTTAAACACTGAGTAAATTCCACAAAACAACTTCTGAATGCTGGCAGAGGACATCAGGCACTCAGAAAAGCAGTCCATTGTCTTTGACAGGAGGTAAGAAAAAATATAAAAGACAAAAAAAGAGACAAAAGAGGTAGGGACAGAGCTCCATCCTGGGAAGGGAGTCTTAAAAAGAGAGAAGTTTCCAAACACCAGGAAACACTCTTGTTGCCGAGTCTGTGGTGAGCCTTGGAAGCACAAAGGGCAACATAACAGGGAGGAAGAATAAACAAATAATTAAAACCCACAGATTAGGAGCCCAAGGGTAACTCCCCCAGCGGAGAAGCAGCGCAGATGCCTGCATCCACCACTAGCAAGTGGGGGCTGGACAGGGAGGCACGGGCTGCATTGCTTAGAGTAAGGATCGGGCCGAGTGCCCCGAGGGTAATCAGATCGAAGTAACTTGGACTAGCAAACAGTGAAAAGCTCTAACATAAGACACCACCAAGACCGCACACAGAGCAAAGGACTGAACAGAATTAGCCAGCTGCAGACCATCCCTCTCCGGTGATAGGCAGCCAGAGCCAGAAAGGGGCAATTGCAGCCCCAGAGAGACATTATCTACCAAACTGCAAGCAGGCTTCTTTGCTAACTAAGACTTCTTGGGGTTCTGGACAGTCATCTGCCTGAGAAGGTGCGCCAGCTGTACATCCAGAAAACTGAGCAGTAGGGACAGGAAAGGCGATAAGTCGCAGCAACTGTGCTTGCCAAACACCTCATCACCTGTGCTGCTTGGAGAAGGGCACAAAATACAGGCCCAACTGAGTCTGCGCCTCTGAGGACTACCCGAGTGCCTGAACCTGAGCGGCTTAGACCTGGGAGGTACATGCAGCCCAGGGCTGGCCTCAGACGGTTCCCGGCGGAGCAACCTAGAGCCTGAGCTGTGTGTGCCTTGAGCAGGGGCAGGCCCAGTTTTGCTGAGACACCACTGCGAGCACATGCCAGTGTTGTTTGCAGCGTCCCTCCCTCCTCACAGCGCAACTGAAAAAGTGAGCCTAAAAAAAGTGTCCACCACTGTGCCACCCACCCCTCCCCCCCCCCAGGTCAGGGTGGAAATCAGACACTGAAGAGACCAGCAAACAGAAGAAGCTAAAACAGAGGGAACTGCCTTGGAAGTGACAGGTGCAATAGATTAAAACCCTGTAGTTACTACCGACCACATAGGAAGGGGCCTATAGACCTTGAGAAATATAAGCCGGACCAAGGAATAATCCGAAAATGAACTGACCCCACACTGCCCACAACACCACCAGAGAAAGTCCTAAATATATCTTTACTATTTTTATGATCATTCTTTTTTTTTAACTTTTTAAAAAAATTTTAAGTCCTCTATTACTGCTTTAATTTTCATTTTTATAACCTACTATTACTTTTCAAAAAAAGACCCTATTTTTAAAGCAAACTTCATATATATACATATTAATAATTTTTGTGACTTTGTTTTCTTCTTCTTTTCTTTAATATTGTATTTTTGAAAATCCAACCTCTACTTTAGATGTTTAATCTTTGCTTTTTGGTATTTGTTATCAATTTTGTACCTTGAAAAACCCAATCTTCAGTACCCATTTTTGCTTGGGAGCAAGGTTACTGGCTTGACTGCTCTCTCCCCCTTTGGACTCTCCTTTTTCTCTACCAGGTCGTTTCTGTCTCTTCCCTCCCCCTTCTCTTCTCTACCCAACTCTGTGAATCTCTGTGTGTTCCAGATGGTGGAGAAGTCTTAGGGAACTGATTACGGGCTAAATCTGTCTCTCTCCTTTTCATCCCCCGCCCCCCCCCCCCTTATCCTCCTGGCCACCTCTGTCTCCTTCCTCCCTCTTCTCTTCTCTGTATAACTCTGTGAACATCTCTGAGAAGTCCAGACTGTGGAGCACACATAAGGAAGTGATTACTGGCTAGCTTGCTCTCTCCTCTTTCAATTCCACCTCATCTCATTCAGGTCACCTCTAACTCCCTCCTCCCTCTTCTCTTCTCCATGTAACACTGTGAACCTCTCTGGATGTCCCTCACTGGGGACAAACTTTTCATCTTTAACCTAGATGTTTTATCAATGGTGTTGTATAGAAGGAGAAGTCTTGAGACTACTGTAAAAATAAAACTGAAAACCAGAAGCAGGAGGCTTAAGTCCAAATCCTGAAAACATCAGAGAACTCCTGACTCCAGGGAACATTAATTGATAGAAGCTCATCAAATGCCTCCATACCTACACTGAAACCAAGCACCACTCAAGGGCCAACAAGTTCCAGAGCAAGACACACCAGGCAAATCTTCCAGCAACACAGGAACACAGCCCTGAGCTTCAATATACAGGTTGCCCAAATAATGCTAGTGAAAATGATCCAAAATCTTGAAGTACAAATGGAATCACAGATAAGTAGCCTGGAGACAAGGATTGAGAAGATGCAAGAAAGGCTTAACAAGGATCTAGAAGAAATAAAAAAGAGTCAATATATAATGAATAATGCAATAAATGAGATCAGAAACACTCTGGAGGCAACAAATAGTAGAATAACGGAGGCAGAAGATAGGATTAGTGAATTAGAAAAGAATGGTAGAAATAAATGAATCAGAGAGGAAAAAAGAAAAACAAATTAAAAAAATGAGGACAATCTCAGAGACCTCCAGGACAATATGAAATGCTCCAACACTCAAATCATTGGAGTCCCAGAAGAAGAAGACAAAAAGAAAGATCATGAGAAAATACTTGAGATAATAGTTGAAAACTTCCCTAAAATGGGGAAGGAAATAATCACTCAAGTCCAAGAAACCCAGAGAGTCCCAAACAGGATAAACCCAAGGCGAAACGCTTCAAGAGACATATTAGTCCAATTAACAAAGATCAAACACAAAGAACAAATATTAAAAGCAGCAAGGGAAAAATAACAAATAACACACAAGGGGATTCCCATAAGGATAACAGCTGATCTTTTAATAGAAACTCTTCAGGCCAGGAGGGAATGGCAAGACATACTTACAGTGATGAAAGAAGATAACCTACAGCCCAGATTACTGTACCCAGCAAGGATCTCACTCAAATATGAAGGAGAAATCAAAAACAGTCCAGACAAGCAAAAGCTGAGAGAATTCAGCACCACCAAACCAGCTCTCCAACAAATACTAAAGGATATTCTCTAGACAGGAAACACAACAAGGGTGTATAAACTTGAACCTAAAATAATAAAGTAAATGGCAACAGGATCATACTTATAAATAATTACCTTAAACATAAATGGGTTGAATGCCCCAACCAAAAGACAAAGACTGGCTGAATGGATACAAAAACAAGACCGCTATATATGTTGTCTACAAGAGACCCACCTCAAAACAAAGGACACATACAGACAGAAAGTGAAGGGCTGGAAAAAGATATTCCATGAAAATAGAGACCAAAGAAGCCAGGAGTAGTAATACTCATATCAGATAAAATAGACTTTAAAACAAAGGCTGTGAAAACAGACAAAGAAGGACACTACATAATGATCAAAGGATCAATCCAAGAAGATATAACAATTATAAATATATATGCACCCAACAAAGGAGCACCACAATATGTAAGACAAATGCTGACAAGTATGAAAGGGGAAATTAACAATAACAGAATAATAGTGGGAGAATTTAATACCCCACTCACACCTATGGATAGATCAACTAAACAGAAAATTAACAAAGAAATGCAAACTTTAAATGATACAATAGACCAGTTAGACCTAATTGATATCTATAGGACATTTCACCCCAAAACAATGAATTTCACCTTTTTCTCAAGTGCACATGGAACCTTCTCCAGGATAGATCACATCCTGGGCCATAAATCTAGTCTTGGTAAATTAAAAAAACTGAAATCATTCCAAGCATCTTTTCTGACCACAATGCATTAAGATTAGATCTCAATTACAGGAGAAAAACTATTAAAAATTCCAACATATGGAGGCTGAACAACACGCTTCTGAATAACCAACAAATCACAGAAGAAATCAAAAAGGAAACCAAAATATGCATAGAAACGAATGAAAATGAAAACACAACAACTCAAAACCTGTGGACACTGTAAAAGCAGTGCTAAGAGGAAAGTTCATAGCAATATAGGCATACCTCAAGAAACAAGAAAAAAGTCAAATAAATAACTTAACTCTACACCTAAAGCAACTAGAAAAGGAAGAAATGGAGAACCCCAGGGCTAGTAGAAGGAAAGAAATCTTAAAAATTAGGGCAGAAATAAATGCAAAAGAAATAAAAGAGACCATAGCAAAAATCAACAAAGCCAAAAGCTGGTTCTTTGAAAGGATAAATAAAATTGACAAACCATTAGCCAGACTCATCAAGAAGCAAAGGGAGAAAAATCAAATCAATAAAATTAGAAATGAAAATGGAGAGATCACAACAGACAACACAGAAATACAAAGGAACATAAAAGATTACTATCAGCAATTATATACCAATAAAATGGACAATGTGGAAGAAATGGACAAATTCTTAGAAAAGTACAACTTTCCAAAACTGAACCAGGAAGAAATAGAAAATCTTAATCCATCACAAGCACGGAAATTGAAACTGTAATCAGAAATCTTCCAGCAAACAAAAACCCAGGACCAGATGGCTTCACAGCTGAATTCTACCAAAAATTTAGAGAAGAGCTAACACCTATCCTACTCAAACTCTTCCAGAAAACTGCAGAGGAAGGTAAACTTCCAAACTCATTCTATGAGGCCACCATCACCCTAATACCAAAACCTGACAAAGATCCCACAAAAAAAGAAAACTACAGGCCAATATCACTGATGGACACAGATGCAAAAATCCTTAACAAAATTCTAGCAATCAGAATCCAACAACACATTAAAAAGATCATACACCATGACCAAGTGGGCTTTATCCCAGGGATGCAAGGATTCTTCAATATCCGCAAATCAATCAATGTAATACACCACATTAACAAATTGAAAAATAAAAGCCATATGATTATCTCAATAGATGCAGAGAAAGCCTTTGACAAAATTCAACATCCATTTATGATAAAAACTCTCCAGAAAGCAGGAATAGAAGGAACATACCTCAACATCACAAAAGCTATATATGACAAACCCACAGCAAACATTGTCCTCAATGGTGAAAAATTGAAAGCATTTCCCCTAAAGTCAGGAACAAGACAAGGGTGCCCACTTTCACCACTACTATTCAACATATTTCTCGAAGTTTTGGCCACAGCAATCAGAGCAGAAAAAGAAATAAAAGGAATCCAAGTTGGAAAAGAAGAAGTAAAACTCTCACTGTTTGCAGATGACATGATCCTCTACATAGAAAACCCTAAAGAATCCACCAGAAAATTACTAGAGCTAATCAATGAATATAGTAAAGTTGCAGGATATAAAATCAACACACAGAAATCCCTTGCATTCCTATACACTAATAATGAGAAAGTAGAAAAAGAAATTAAGGAAACAATTCCATTCACCATTGCAACAAAAAGAATAAAATACGTAGGAATATATCATCTACCTAAAGAAACTAAAGACCTATATATAGAAAACTATAAAACACTGGTGAAAGAAATCAAAGAGGACACAAATAGATGGAGAAATATACCATGTTCATGGATCAGAAGAATCAATATAGTGAAAATGAGTATACTACCCAAAGCAATCTATAGAGTCAACGCAATCCCTATCAAGCTACCAGCGGTATTTTTCACAGAGCTAGAACAAATAATTTCACAATTTGTATGGAAATACAAAAAACTTTGAATAGCCAAAGCAATCTTGAGAAAGAAGAATGGAACTGGAGGAATCAACCTGCCTGACTATAGGCTCTACTACAAAGCCACAGTCATCAAGACAGTATGGTACTGGCACAAAGACAGAAATATAGATCAGTGGAACAAAATAGAAACCCCAGAGATAAATCCACACACCTATTGACACCAGTACTCTTGCCTGGAAAATCCCATGGATGGAGGAGCCTGGAAGGCTGCAGTCCATGGGGTTGCTAAGAGTCGGACATGACTGAGCGACTTCCCTTTCACTTTTCACTTTCCTGCATTGGAGAAGGAAATGGCAACCCACTCCAGTGTTCTTGCCTGGAGAATCCCAGGGACGGGGGAGCCTGGTGGGTTGCCGTCTATGGGGTTGCACAGAGTCAAACATGACTGAAGTGACTTAGCAGCATGGACACCTTATCTTTGACAAAGGTGGCAAGAATATACAATGGATTAAAGACAATGTCTTTAACAACTGGTGCTGGGAAAACTGGTCAACCACTTGTAAAAGAATGAAACTAGAACACTTTCTAACACCATACACAAAAATAAATTCAAAATGGATTAAAGATCTAAACGTAAGACCAGAAACTATAAAACTTCAAGAGGAGAACATAGGCAAAATACTCTCTGACATAAATCACAGCAGGATCCTCTATGACTCACTTCTCAGAATACTGGAAATAAAAGCAAAAATTAACAAATGGGACCTAATCAAAATTAAAAGCTTCTGCACAACAAAGGAAACTATAAACAAGGTGAAAAGACAGCCTTCAGAATGGGAGAAAATAATAGCAAATGAAGCAACTGACAAACAACTAATCTCAAAAGTATACAAGCAACTCCTGCAGTGCAATTCCAGAAAAATAAATGATCTGATCAAAAAATGGGCCAAGGAACTAAATAGACATTTCTCCACAGAAGACATACAGATGGCTAACAAAGACATGAAAAGATGCTCAACACCACTCATTATCAGAGAAATGCAAATCAAAACCACAATGAGGTACCATTTCACGCCAGTCTGAATGGCTGCGATCCAAAAGTCTACAAGCAATAAATGCTGGAGAGGGTGTGGAGAAAGGGGAACCCTCTTACACTGTTGGTGGGAATGCAAACTAGTACAGCCACTATGGAGAACAGTGTGGAGTTTCCTTAAAAAACTGGAAATAGAACTGCCTTATGACCCAGCAATCCCACTGCTGAGCATACACATTGAGGAAACCAGAATTGAAAGAGACACGTGCACCCCAATGTTCATCGCAGCACTGTTTATAATAGCCAGGACATGGAAGCATCCTAGATGTCCATCAACAGATGAATGGATAAGAAAGCTGTGGTACATATACACAATGGAGTATTACTCAGCCATTAAAAAGAATACATTTGAATCATTTCTAATGAGGTGGATGAAACTGGAGCCAATTATTCAGAGTGAAGTAAGCCAGAAAGAAAAACACCAATACAGTATACTAATGCATATATATGGAATTTAGAAAGATGGTAACGATAACCCTGTATGTGAGACAACAAAAGAGACACAGATGTATAGAACAGTCTTTTGGACTCTGTGCGAGAGGGAGAGGGTGGGATGATTTGGGAGAATGGCATTGAAACATGTATAATATCATATAAGAAACAAATCGCCAATCTAGGTTCGATGCAGGATACAGGATGCTCAGGGCTGGTGCACTGAGATGACCCAGAGGGATGGTATGGGGAGGGAGGTGGGTGGGAGGTTCAGGATTGGGAACATGTGTACACCTGTGGAGGATTGATGTTGACATATGGCAAAACCAATACAATATTGTAAAGTAATTAACCTCCAATTAAAATAGATACATTTAAATTTTTAAAAAAATTTAAAGGCTGTTATAAAAATTAACACAATGTTCAACCACCAGTAAGGTACATGTTTAAATGAACACTCTCTTTCTTAAAACTCATCAGATTTATATGAAATATTGCCAAATATACCCTGGCTTTTATTATCTAAACTTTTATTTAAAGGAAAATTTGCTTACATCATAATGTCCGGGGCAAATTGTGGATGCTTAGTCCCCTGAACAAGCTACAAATTAAAAGAGTGACTCAATAAAAAATGACAATGATCTGAGCCTGAGAAACAATAATGACCCCCTTCCTTCTTACTTCTTTATAGTTTACTCTTAAAATCCTTAACAGTCTACCTGACTATATATATATATCTATGCATATACAACACATATGTTTATACTTGTGCAAACATATGCATACCCATTGGAGAAAGAAATGGCAACCTACTCTAGTACTGTTGCCTGGAAAATCCCAAGGACACTCCATGGGGCCGCTAAGAGTCAGCATGACTGAGCGACTTCACTTTCACTTTTCACTTTAATGTATTGGAGAAGGAAATGGCAACCCACTCCAGTGTTCTTGCCTGGAGAGGCCCAGGGACGGAGGAGCCTGGTGGGCTGCCATCTATGGGGTCGCACAGAGTAGGACACTACTGACGCGACTTAGCAGCATGCATACCCAAAAACATATATACAAATTTGGGGAATGGTAATTTTAAAAATATCTATACCGATAACACTTTTTTCTTTCATATTTGATTTCATTATCTCCTTTTCATGACTACCTATCAAAGAGTTTAATTTTCATTACATACACATTGCTAGTTTAATCCTCTACTATTTATAAACCTACTGAGGTTAAAATTTATGGAGATTCTGTACTAGGACTTGAGTTTTGAGGTAACTATGAATCTTGAGTAATTTTTCTCATGAAATTATTTTAACCTGAAGGAAAAGCAGTTTACTCTGGCATCACTGCCTTCAACATTTGTAATAGATCCAGTTTTCTGCAGGAATAAGTAATAGCAGTCATTTTAGGAAAAAAAATTTTAATTTAAGTTAATGTCATCCAATAGGCAATTCCCTTGCAATTTTTGGTTAATAGGTTTTTATTCCTTCTACTGGGAAGGGGCAACTATTTTCATATGTGTCATTATATTGTTTTATTTTCAGTTATTTTATATTTATTCCTCTGAATGAATGAATTGATTTGAATTATTACTGTTATTTTATAGTTCAAGAAGTAAATTACCCTAGTGATTTTGAAATTAAGTGGGGTTTTTTTGCTTCTTTTTTTAAGTGCAACTATGAGATTTTTAATAAGTGGACTTTGAGATTGCTTATTGATCAAATTTTAGTTCATCTTCCATTGTAGCACAGCAAAAATCATTTCACTATCCTTTAGATATTGTTCCTTCCAGCTCTGTTTCTTCATTCTAGCCTCTGTTTTTTTTTTTTTTTCCCTATATACTGCACTAATTCAAACAGTCTCAAATGGGAGACCAATTGGATGAAAAAACTTAAACTAGATAGGTTATATGTATCATCTGTTTTGCCATATTGACTTGTATTCATTCCAGACACTTACATATTTTATAAAATTAAGACTCACAATAGCTCAAGATTGGAAATTTGGATGCACAAGACTGTTTTCAACAGATAATTCTTTAGAGCCAGAGTATTCTTTTTACTTCACTTATTCGAGTTTCAAAACAGTGTTTAGCTTGCAAATGTTTTGCAAGTTCACCTTTATGATCTTATTGATATTTTACGATACTATGATAACTTAAAAAGTGTCTCAGGAAAAATAGATTGATGAGAAAATAGAGCAGGTAGAGTAATGCAATAAAGTTCCTTCATATACTCAATATCACATCCAACAAAGCAGAATCATGTGATAGCAGCAACTTATTATTGCCTTGCATTAACTGACAGGATGTATTCACTCATTGAAAACTACTTAGGTAGAGGTCCACAGCTTGAGATGGTGAAGATGGTACATTATCTTCCTTGTAAGAAAGAATATGGCATCATTAAGTGAAAGCATTCTGATCTTGTTAAAAGATGTTTCCATGAATTTAAAGCAAGCTTAAGTAGAAGTGCAAGTCAGAGTTACACTTATTAACTAATTATTTAGGTAATCTCTATTTGTATTGATCATTTTAAACCATGCAGATTAGAAATAAAAAGGAAGCAGGGAATATGGAACCAAATTTTGTCAAGTTTAACTGTGCAAGGTCCAGGATATATTTCCCATAGAGTACACTGGGAAATTCATAGATCAATAAAAATTTTCTCCTTAGAGTTTTTTCCTTTTCTTCAATTTTTTTTCATGTAATGTGTGTGAATTACCATTAATTTCTCTTTGTCTTGTGAGATTCCCAAAGACTTATCAAGACATTTTGTAGTCTTCCTTTCTACCTACAAATTATATGGTTCATACAGATTTCCTTTCTTAGATGCAGGATGGTATTTTATTAAACAATTTCTATTTTATGTGTCTTGCATGTTTAGTTATAATTGTTCTGATATAGTTGAATGTTTAAATCTTTTAAGTGCAAAATATGACAAAACCATCTCCTCATATTCATTTCAATTTAATTCAACAAACATTTACTGACTTCAATATCAGATCAGATCAGATGCTCAGTTGTGTCCGACTCTTTGTGACCCCATGAATCGCAGTACGCCAGGCCTTCCTGTCCATCACCATCTCCCAGAATTCACTCAGACTCATGTCTATAGAGTTGGTGATGCCATCCAGCCATCTCATCCTCTCTCATCCCCTTTTCCTCCTGCCCCCAATCCCTCCCAGCATCAGTCTTTTCCAATGAGTCAACTCTTTACAAGAGGTGGCCTAAGTACTAGAGTTTCAGCTTTAGCATCATTCCTTCCAAGGAAATCCCAGGGCTGATCTCCTTCAGAATGGACTGGATGGATCTCCTTGTAGTCCAAGAGACTCTCAAGAGTCTTCTCCAACACCACAGTTCAAAAGCATCAATTCTTTGGCACTCATCTTTCTTCACAGTCCAACTCTTGCATCCATACATGACCACTGGAAAAACCACAGCCTTGACTAGATGGACCTTTATTGGCAAAGTAATGTTTCTGCTTTTCAATATGCTATCTAGGTTGGTCATAACTTTTCTTCCAAGGAGTAAGTGTCTTTTAATTTCATGGCTTCAGTCACTATCTGCAGTGATTTTGGAACCCCCCAAAATAAAGTCTGATACTGTTTCCACTGTTTCCCCATCTATTTCCCATGAAGTGATGGGACCAGATATGCCAGGCTCTATTTGAGATGCCTGGTATATGTCAGTGAACAATAGAGAAAAAAATTCTACCCTAGTGTTTCTTTAATCTTATATATTCCACAGTTCTGCTTCACCCACCAAGATTTTTCATTTTCCTCTATTATATCTTTCTTACAGTACCACTAGAACATTTTCATCAGAAAGTTGTGTTGCTGTTCAATATAAACAAGAACAAAACAGGCCTTGAGATGGTGAAGATGGTACATTATCTTCCTTATAAGAAAGAATATGGCATCATTAGGTGAAAGCATTCTGTGCTTACAGTTAACATAAGCTGTGTTCATGTGCTAGTCACTGTTCTTAGCATATTATATACATTAACTCACTTAATCTACATAACAAGTTAATAAAATGTACACTAGTTATCACCATCCCAATTTCATGGAAGAAGATATACAGAAAGCTTAAATAATGTCAAAGTTTGACCAGTTCCTAAGTCCTGATCCAAACCAGGCAGCTTAACCTCAGAGACTGTGCTACTTACACACACACATATATGCACAGCTTATCAGCCCAAAATCTCTCCAGAAAAGTTTACATGACATTCTTTTTAATGTGGTTACTTTAATTATTTGTTTGAAACCAGAGCAATCCAACATTCAATCAGAATCTCTCATTTGGCTGAAATTACCTGTACGTTGGGCTGTCCTGGTGGCTCAGATGGTAAAGAATCTGCCTGCAGTGTAGGAGTCCTGGGTTCAATCCCTGGGTTAGGAAGATCCCCTGGGTTGGGAGAAGAGCATGGCAACCCACTCCAGTATTTCTTGCCTAGAGAATCCCCATGGACAGAGGAGCATGGCGATCTACAGTCCATGGGGTTGCAAAGAGTTGGACATGACTGAGCAACTAAACACAGCACACATGCTGTATATTTAAAATGAATCTAAAGGCATCAAATTCTACTGAGTAATTCTGAGAACACAGTATTTCTCCCTTGCTTAATCAGTTTAATCTCATGGTTACTGATTTAAAATGTCCCTCTTTCATACTGAACTGATCATGCTTCATGTTAACTCAGAAAATTCATATCTGTGAAAAAATAAATTTTCTCTACAAGTGAGAGATATATTGTATTAACAGAATAGTGTATATATTTGACTACTCCCTAATGCCATGACTTTTCTGGCTTGTGACAAAGCATAGGCAGTTAATATGTCCAAATATTTCATCCTTAACAAATGACTGTAATAATTATGTACTGATTTCTGCAGGAAACATAAAGTCCCTTTATACAGTGGCTTAATTTGCATATTGCTAATTGGACACAGACCTATAACAAAATATAAAAAAGCAAACCTTAGTGCGTCAGAGTTGGTAAATCAGTTTAGTACATAATGACAAATGTACCTGGATTTTATTCTGAATCTTTAAAATGTTTATTTTATTATTATTATTATTATTTTACTTTACAATATTGTATTGGTTTTGCCATACATCAACATGAATCCACCACGGGTGTACACATGTTCCCAATCCTGAACCCCTCTCCCACCTCCCTCCCCATACCATCCCTCTGGGACATCCCAGTGCACCAGCCTCAAGCATCCTGTATCTTGCATCGAACCTAGACTGGCGATTGAAACATGTATAATATCATATTCTGAATCTTTTGATCCAATCCGGTGAGCATATTCCTCCTGACTACAAACCTGGGAATATTGGATCTCTCTCTCTCTTTTTTTTTTAAATCACATCCATATACTTATTATATACAAATATAGCTAGCTTCCCTATCACCTGTATAAATGAGATTGCCCTCCTTTAGATGATAAATATCTCTTAAGATAATGAAGTAGATTCTAATTATGCCTATCTTCAGGTTAAAAGGGGGGTAAAAAGAAAATCCAGAAATGCCACTAGTTTTAAGGTTAATTCTTGGCCCCCCCATAGTTAACATATATTTTTCAAAACTAATCTTACTGAGGTATTACTTAAATCAATAAAATAAACTCATTGTGTGTACAGTGCATTGAATTATAACAAATGTATATACCCATTTAACCATTCTTCCAGTCAAAACACAGAATATCCATCATTCTCAAAGTTGCCATGTGCTCCTTCCAGTCACAGATGCTCAGACTTGTCATATGTCTTCTGTCACTAGAGTTCAGATTTGTTTTTGTAGCATCTGTATAAATAAAATGATACAGTATGTAGCCTTTTTGTGTCTGACCTCTCTCTCTCAGCAGATCTTTAAGACACATCTGTGTTGTTGAGTGTATCAGTAGTCATCTCTCTAGTAAATACCTAGGAATAAAACTGCTGGATTGTATGAAAAGAGTATTTTCAAATTGATAAGAAATTGCAAACCTTCCCTCAAATCATATCCCTACCAGCAGAGTATGAGAGTTCTAGTTGTCCTACATCTTCACCACTACTAGATGTTTTATCCTTTTTGATTTGGCCCTAAAAATGGGTATTAGGTATCTCACTGTACTGTTTATTCTAAGTAGTAGTAATAATAGTGTTAGTTGCTCAGTCATATCCAACTCTTTGTGACTCCATGGATTGTAGCCCACCAGTCTCCTCAGTCCATTGGATTCTCCAGGCAAGAATACTGGAGCAAATTGCCTTTCCCTTCTCCAGAGGATCTTGCCAACGCAGGGATCAAACCCAGGTCTTCTGCAATGCAAGCAGATTCTTTACAATGTGAGGAACAAGGAAGTTCTAAGGGTGAAATATATTTCATTTGAGAATTAAATATTGATTTATAAACTACAAATATTTAGTCAAATACTATGAATGTTATATTTGTGATTTTGAGCTCTATCTGGCAAAGAGATGAGCTTACACTGTTTTGTAGGGGCATCAACAAGGAAACAATTACCTTCAGTCCCCTACACAGTTCAGTAGAGGACATTATGGAAATACATTTATGTTCACATGACAAAAATTGCTTTCTATAAGTTGACATCAATCAAGTTGACCTAAGCATCTCCATGTGTCACTTAATCATGGTCTCATTTCCAACTTTTTTTTCCTTTAAATCTCAGATGTTCCTATAGATACCACCTCTATCTTTCATGGTCTTCATTTATAAAAATAGATCTTTTGCTTGTAAAACACTATCAATATACTGATGTTCATTTATTTCTTTTCTGACTCATTTCCTTTATGTAGAAGCAACTTTCTGCCATGTTATTTTACTTCTTTACAAGAACTTTTTTCAAAATTTCTTACACTACAAGTCTGTAAGGAATCAATTTCTTCAGTTTTTGAGAAAATGTTTATTTCACTTTCATTATTGGAAGTAATTTCTTTAGATACAGAAGTCTACTTTGTTTTTTCTACTTCTTTTTTCCAACACTAATGATTTCACTGCACTCTATTCTTATTTATGTGGTTTCTGATGAGCAGTTTGCTGTAATTCTTAATCCCTTATTATGTTTTTTCCCCCTCTATTTGCTGCCTTCAAAATTTTATGTTTCTCTTTGGTTTTCTGCAATTTTAATATAAAATGCATAGGCATGTATTTTTTGTTATTTATCCTATTTCTGTTCTCTAAGCTTGTGGTATCTGGTTTATGGAAAAAATATTTAAATATTTTAACTGTTTGTCTTCCTTTTCTTTGCCTTCTATTATTCCAATTGCACAAGTATTACACTTTTTACTTGGTCTTGCAGTCTTGGCCATCACAGTTTCTCTTTTTTTTTATTTAAGCTTATCCTAACTTTTTTCTTCTGCATTTCAGTTTGAGTAACTTTTAGTGTCCTATTTTCAAGGTTATTCTTTATTTCTTTGGTTGTGTTAAGTCTGCCAGGAGCACATTAAATGCACTCTTCTTTTACTGTGTTTTTAATTCATAATATCTCCTTTTAAATTTTTGTCACAGTTTTTATATGCTGACATTATCAAAGAGATACTGCATGCTATCTACCTTTTTCCATTAAGGTGTATGATGCAATATCATAAATATCTCAGTCTGATTCTAATGATGACACTGGTTCAGAGTGTGTTTTATCTTGCCTTTTGACACGCTTCACAAATTTTTGCTGAAAGGCAAACTTGTTGTTGTTCAGTAGCTAAGTTGGGTCCAATTCTTTGAAACCCCAAGGACTGCCACACATCAGGCAGAGTTCACCATCTCCCAGAGTTTGTTCACTCTCATGTCCAAGTCAGTGATGTCATCTAATATCTCATCCTGTGTCACCCCCTTCTCTTCCTGCCCTTAACCTTTTCAAGCATCAGGGTCTTTTCCAATGAGTCAGCTCTTCACATCAGGTGGCCAAACTATTGGAGCTTCAGCATCAGTCCATCTAGTAAATATGAAGGACTGATTTCCTTTAGGATTGACAGGGTTGATCTGCTCACTGTCCAATGAACCCTCAAGGATCTTCTTCAGTAGTACAGCTCAAAAGCATCAGTTCTTTGGCACTCAGGCTTCTTTATGGTCCAACTCTCACATACATACCTGACTACTGGAAAAACCATAGTTTTGACTATTCAGACCTTTGTCAGCAAAGTGATGTCTTTGTCTATGTTTGTCATTGATTCTCTTCCAAGGAGCAAC
The DNA here is from genome assembly GCF_014754425.2 of Oryx dammah. Classification (NCBI taxonomy): domain Eukaryota; kingdom Metazoa; phylum Chordata; class Mammalia; order Artiodactyla; family Bovidae; genus Oryx; species Oryx dammah. The sequence goes on along the minus strand of NW_024070211.1, from coordinate 93,803,333 downwards.
TGCCTCTTAATTTCAAGGCTGTAGTCACCATCTGCAGCAATGTTTTGGAGCCCAAGAAAATAAAATCTGTCACTGCTTCCAATTTTTCCCCTTCTATTTGCTATGAAGTATTGGGACTGGATGCCATGATTTTAGGTTTTTGATTGCTGAGTTTTAAGTTGTCACCTACAGGCTCTTTAGTTTGTCTTTGTTTTCTGCCATTAAGGTGGTATCATCTGCATATCTGAGATTGTTGATATTTCTTGGCAATATTGTTGGCAATATTGTAGAGGTTAAGAAATACTGAACTAAATAGTGCTTTACTATGAGAAGTTATGATAATTTGGTCAAGAATTGGATTGTTTGATGCTTATTCCATCTATCCTATTGAAGATTTTTAAATCAGATATATTAATATAATTTACATATGATAAAATTCATCCTTATTAAAATTAGTTTTGACAAATGTATACAGATATTCCAGAAAAAAATCTAATTCTGTTTCGTTGACTATCCTAAAGACTTTGACGGTGTGGACAGCAACGAACTGTGAAAAATTCTTAAAGAGATAGGAATACCAGACCACCTGACCTGCCTCCTGAGAAACCTGTATGCAGATCAAGAAGCAACAGTTAGAACTGAACATGGAACAACAGGCTGGTTCCTAATTGGGAAAGGAGTACATCAAAGCTGCATATTGTCATCTTGCTTATTTAAGTATATGCAGAATACAAGATGCAAAATGCCAGGCTGGATGAAGCACAAGCTGGAATCAAGATTGCCAGGAGATATATCAATAACCTCAGATATATAGATGAAACCACCCTTATGGCAGAAAATGAAGAGGAACTATAGAGCCTCTTGATGGTGGTGAAAGAGGAGAGTGAAAAAGCTGGCTTAAAACTCAACATACAAAAAATGAAGATCACAGCATCTGGTCCCATCACTTCATGTCAAATAGCTGGGAAAATAGTGGAAACAGTGACAGACTTTATATTTTGGGGCTCCAAATCACTGCAGATGGTGACTGGAGCCATGAAATTAAAAGACATTAGATCCTTGGAAGAAAAGCACTGACAAATCTAGATAGCATATTCAAAAGCAGAGACATTACTTTGCCAACAAAGGTCCATATAGTCAAAGCTATTGTTTTTCCAGTAGTCATGCATGAATGTGAGAGTTGCACAATAAAGAAGGCTGAGTGCTAAAGAATTGATTCTTTTGAACTGTGGTGTTGGAAAAGACTCTTGAAAGTATCTTGGACTGAAAGGAGATCAACCCAGTCAATCTTGAAGGAAATCAACCCTGAATATTCACTGGAAGGACTGATGCTGAAACTGAAGCTCCAAAGGTTTGACCACCTGATGCTAAAATGAACTCATTGGAAAAGACCAAGATGCTGGGAAATATTAAAGGCAGGAGGAGAAGGGGACAACAGAGGATGGCGTGGTTGGATGGCACAACCAACTCAATGGACATGAGTTTGAGCAAGCTCTGTGAGATGGTGAAGGACAAGGAAGCCTGTTGTGCTGCAGTCCATGGGGTTGCAGAGTCAGACATGACTGAGCGAGTGAACAACCACAACAACATACAAATATAATCACCACCAAAATAAAAATATAGACTACTCTGAAGTCTGGATTTCAATTAGTTTCACAAGTGCTCACTTGCTTCTCACTTCCAGCCCAAAAACCACTATAATTGTTTTGTGTTCTATATTTTTACTATTCTAGAATTTCATATAAAATAGAATTGTACACTATTCAGTTTTTTATTTTTGTAGGTCTGCCTTTATCTTACATGATGTTTTTGATATTTATCTATGTTTCTCTGTATTTATTTATTAAGAAGTATTTCTAAGTACATATCAAAATTTAATTCATTCACCAGTTAGTAGATATTTGATCAATTGTTAGGTGTTAAAAATAAAGCAGATATAGATATCTGCATATGGGTATTTGTGTGGACACAACCTCATGATAAAATATTAAAGAATCAGATTGGTAGAAAATATGGTAAGTACATGGTTAAATTTACAAGAAGTTCCAAAATGAGTCTTTTTTCCATCTTCACCAGCAAATAATGAAGTGTCTAGTTGCCCTGCATTCTAGTCAGAACTTGGTATTTTTAGTCTTTTGACTTCTGCCACTTTAGTAGACATATGTTTTTATTTTGAATAAAACTTGAATCTCCCTAATGGTATGATGTTGAGAATCTGTTTATGTGCTTATCAGTTTATGTGCCATTAAATGATCTTCTCTTGTGAAGTGTCTGGTCAAAATTTTTGCCCATTTGTTTCACTTGGGTAATCTGTCATCTCATAAAATTATAGAGGCTCTTTATGTCCTCTGGATAAAGCCCATTATAAGATACTGTTTTGCAAATATTTTCTGTCACTTTGTGATATTTTCTTCCTTAACAGTATCTTTTGAAAAACAGAATTTAAAATTTTTATCAAGTCAAATTTATCAATGTCTTTTTCCTTTATTGTTTGTTTATATGTGTCCTGCTAGAAATTTTTTAGCAAACTAAAGTCACTGGATTTTCTCCTACACATTTTATAGTTACATCTATTACACATAGCTCTATACTCCATTGCCAATTAATTTTTAATAGATGAGTGTTATTTTAAGGTTCAGTTTTCTATTGCAGTTTTATTCCTGTGATATGGATAGACAATTGTTTTAACACCATTTGTTGGAATGACTGTCTTATGTCCTTTGAATCACCTTACCAAGACTGTTTAAAATAAAATGACCAATAATTGTTCATCTAAAGTAATAACAGTAATATGGTACTGAGTGATAATAGCATACAGATAAATGTAGTGATTAAAGAAATATCATAAGGCATAGAATGTGTTTAAAAAATTACCTATACTATAAATATCTTAGAACATAGTAAGTACTTAATTAAAACCAGCTATTGTAGTTGAGGTTTAACTTCCTATTAAAAATCATATTTAAAAAAAAAAACAACCCTGTACTATTCATGAAGTGGAACAGTATCATTTGAGAATATATGTAGATTAGTTTAAATGTATTGTAAATTCTAGGAAATCAGTTCAGTTCAGTTGCTCAGTCGTGTCCAACTCTTTGCAACCCCATGAACCACAGCACGCCAGGCCTCCCTGTCCATCACCAACTGCTGCAATCTATCCAAACCCATGTCCACTGAGTCGGTGATGCTATCCAACCATCTCATCCTCTGTTGTTCCCTTCTCCTCTTGCCCTCAAAAATTCCCAGAATCAGGGTCTCTTCAAGTGAGTCATCTCTTCGCATCAGGTGGCCAAAGTATCAGAGTTCCAGCTTCAACATCACTCCTTCCAGTGAACACCCAGGACTGATATCCTTTAGGATAGACTGGTTGGATCTCCTTGCAGTCCAAGGGAATCTCAAGAGTCTTCTCCAACACCACAGTTCAAAAGCATCAATTCTTTTTAAAATATAAGTTATGCAATAAGTGAGAAAATAAAACATAATCATATAAAATCTCAGGTACATTAAGAGAAGGCACAAAATGTAGAGAAAAAAAGATGCAAGTCACAACTGCAATAAATAAAAGTTACAAACCTGGCAGGTACTAATCCAACACTATAAAAACCATTTTAAATGAGAATAGTCTAAATATACCAACTAAATTAAATCGCTGAAGTAAATTAGTAAACTGGACTCACATCTCTGTTGTCTACAAGAAACCACTTTTAATATAAAGACTAGGTTAAAAGAAAAAGGATAAAGAAAAACAGACTATGCTACCACAAGTCAACAGAACGCTGCATCTGCTATGTTACTTTCAAAGTGGGCTTCAGAACAAGGAAAATTACTGGGGATAAAAGTGATGCTACATAATGATACGTAGCCAAATATCAGAAAAGAGATAATAGACCTCAATATATATGCAACTAACAAAAGAACATCAAAATAAATTTGTCAAAATCTGATAGACATGTATGGAGAAATAGATAAATCAACTATATGATTAAAAACATCAACACACCTATTTCAGTAAGTGACAGATCTGGTAGGCAGACAATTAGTAAGGATATGGATGACCTGAACAGCCCTGTGAATCAATTTGATCTCACTGATATCCATAGAAGAATCTAAAAATAGAATGCACATTTTTAGTAAACTGACATGTCAGATTGGTATAGTCACTTTGGAAGACAGTTTGCTTTCCAAAGTGACTGTAAGACAGTCCTTAAAAAACTAAACATCATGTTTAAAATAAGCAGTCACACTCATGCGTATCTAGCTACCGATTTAAGAACTTTCAGTTCAGTTGCTCAGTCGTGTCTGACTCTTTGTGACCCCATGAACTGCAGCACACCAGGCCTCCCTGTCCACCACCAACTCCCAGAGTTCACTCAAACTCACGTCTGTCAAATTGGTGATTTCATCTAGCCATCTCATACTCTGTCGTCCCCTTCTCCTCCTGCCCCCAATCCCTCCCAGCATCAGAGTCTTTTCCAATGAGTCAACTCTTCACATGACATGGCCAAAGTACTAGAGTTTCAGCTTTAGCATCATTCCTTCCAATGAACACCCAGGACAGATCTCCTGTAGAATGGACTGGTTGGATCTCCTTGCAGTCCAAGGGGCTCTCAGGAGTCTTCTCCAACACCACAGATCAAAAGCATCAATTCTTCAGCACTCAGCTTTCTTCAGTCCAACTCTCACATCCATACATGACCAATGGAAAAACCATAGCCTTGACTAGACAGACCTTCATTGGGAAAGTAATGTCTCTGCTTTTGAATATGCTATCTATGTTGGTCATAACTTTTCTTCCAAGGAATAAGCGTCTTTTAATTTCATGGCTGCAATCACCATCTGCAGTGATTTTGGAGCCCAAAAAAATAAAGTCTAACACTGTTTCCACTGTTTCCCCATCTATTTCCCATGAAGTGATAGGACCAGATCCCATGATCTTTGTTTTCTGAATGTTGAGCTTTAAGCCAACTTTTTCACTCTCTTCTTTCACTTTCATCAAGAGGCTTTTTATTTCCTCTTCACTTTCTGCCATAAGGGTGGTATCATCTGCATATCTGAGGTTATCGATATTTCTCCCAGCAATCTTGATTCCAGGGTGTGCTTCTTCCAGCCCAGTGTTCCTCATGGTGTACTCTGCATATAAGTTAAATAAGCAGGGTGACAATATAAAGCCTTGAAGTACTCCTTTTCCTATTTGGATCAAGTCTATTGTTCCATGTCCAGTTCTAACTGTTGCTTCCTGGCCTGCATACAGATTTCTCAAGAGGCAGGTCAGGTGGTCTGGTATTCCCATCTCTTTCAGAATTGTCCACAGTTTATTGTGATCCACACAGTCAAAGGCTTTGGCATAGTCAATAAAGCAGAAATAGATGTTTTTCTGCAACTCTCTTGCTTTTTCCATGATCCAGCGGATGTTAGCAATTTGATCTCTGGTTCCTCTGCTTTTTCTAAAACCAGCTTGAACATCTGGAAGTTCACAGTTCACGTATTGCCGAAGCCTGGCTTGGAGAATTTTGAGCATTACTTTACTACCCGTGTGAGATGGGTGCAATTGTGCTGTAGTTTGAACACTCTTTGGCATTGCCTTTCTTTGGGATTGGAATGAAAACCAACCATTTGCAGTCGTGTGGCCACTGCTGAGTTTTCCAAATTTGCTGGCATATTGAGTGGAGCACTTTCACAGCATCTTTCAGGATTTTAAACAGCTCAACTGGAATTCCATCACCTCCATTAGCTTTGTTCACATAAAAACCCATGTGTGAATGTTTACAAATTTCTTTATAGTCACCAAAATTCACGAGCAACATTTTTGTAATTACATTACACTATTTATTTTTATAGTAGTAATTCATATTATTTTAGTATTTTACTGATTCTATTTTGCCAAAGATAAATTCAGCTAGAGAAACAGACTTTAGTTTCCTCATAATTTTGTCTATTTGTTTCTACCCATACATTTTTCATTTCTCATAGTACATCTACTGCAATATAAACAGCTTGAGCTTATTATGGGAAGTGCTAAATGATTCAGTTCTAAACATTGCCTTGACCCAGAGTTTATCCCTTGATAAGAATGAAATAAACAACATAACCTCTGACCAAAGCACCATCAACAAGCCTCAATTTGATTCAATCAAAATTTCACAGAAACTTAACAGAAATAAATATATATAACATTCTCTCAAACATCCTTTTCAAGTCTACTTCAATATATCCATTTATGCCACTGAGCCGAAATGAGATTGGTAACAATGCAAAATCATTTTACAAAGCTTAAGATATATTACTAAAGATAGCTTGACATGTGTTATTTTATATATTATTTCCATGAGAAGTTGTCATCTTTTTTTTTGAAGGTAAGTAAAATATGGCACCCCCAAAGTTACCACTTTAGCATATGAATTATTTTGAATTAAAGTTGTTTGAGAAACAGTCAGTGCAAGAAGGACACTCTGAACCTTCTTTATTCCCCTGAAAGGAGAAAATAAATTTCCCATAAAAGATATCCTCCTGTAACAGAAAGAAGAGAGGCATCCTTATCACGAGAGATAGGGAATTTAGGGGCAAGGAGGCTACATAAATAAACCTTGCTACATCCTCAGTAATTTTTACCCCACACCCAAACTATTTTGTCTTGTAAGTTCTTCACAAATTTATTGTTTCTTTGTTTAAAACATATAAAGTTTACATACCTGTCACTTCTTTCAGTCTAATATTTTCTATGAGGCTTCCATACATACAAAATTAAGTTTTTCTTGTTAATCTGTTTTATGCCAATATAATCATTAAATCAGCCAAAGAGTCATAAAGAAGGTAAAAGATTTACACTCCTACATTCTCTATAAATAAATGAAAGATATGGTGTCAGAGGTCAAAAAAGATATTGAGAGGTTCCTATATACAGGCTCAGTGTATAATTCATATACATATATAAATATATATATACGTACATACATATATATACACGTATTTATAAACACACATATATATTTGGAAAGAGTTCTTGAATGCTCTATCAGCCCATTAATGTACATAATTGATTTCTAATGATTCCTGTAAACAATAAATTTCTCATTTGAATGTTTAAGGTATTATCAGGTTTCTCTGATGGCTCAGATGGTAAAGAATCTGTCTGCAATGTGGGAAACATGAGTTAGATCCCTGGGTCAGGAAGTGGCAACCAACTCCATTCTTGCCTGGAGATTCCCATGGACAGAGGAAGCTGGTGGGCTAGAGTCGATGTGGTCACAAAGAGTTGGAAACAACTGAGCCACTAATACTTTTATTTCTGCTATTGTTCTGCCTATGAAAACTAATGGATTTATTTCACCTTGTGTACCTCATAATTGTGAAATAAAACACAACAATGGTAATCCTAAAGTGCTACAAATATGACCTTGGAGTACAAAATGAAGCAGGTCAAAGACTAACAGAATTTTGACAAGAGAATGCACTGGTCATAGCAAACAACCTCTTCCAGCAACACAAGAGAAGACTCTACACAGGGCCATCACCAGATGGTCAGTGTGGAACTCAGGTTGATTATATTCGTTGTAGCCAAAGATGGAGAAGCACTATACAGTCAGCAGAAACAAGACCAGGAGCTGACTGTGGCTCAGATCATGAACTCCTTATTGCCAAATTCAGACTTAAATTGAAGAAAGTAGGGAAAACCCCTAGACCATTCAGGTATGACCTAAATCAAGCCCCTTATGATTATACAGTCGAAGTGACAAGTAGATTCAAGGGATTAGATCTGATAGACAGAGTGCCTGAAGAACTATGAACAGAGGTTCATGATATTGTACAGGGGGCAGTAATCAAGACCACCCCCAAGAAAAAGATATGCAAAAAGGCAAAATGGTATCTAAAGAAGCCTTATAAATAGCTGAGAAAAGAAGAGATGCTAAAGGCAGAGGAGAAAAGGAAAGATATATCCATTTGAAGGCAGACTTCCAAAGAGCAGCAGGGAGAGAGAAGAAAGCATTCCTCAGTGATCAATGCAAAGAAATAGAGGAAAATAATAGAATGGGAAAGACTAGAGATCTCTTTAAGAAAATTAGAGATACCAAGGGAATATTTCATGCAAAGATGGGCTCAATAAAGGACAGAAATGGTATGGGCCTAACAGAAGCAGAAGATATTAAGAGGTGGCAAGAATACACAGAAGAACTGTACAAAAAAGATTTTCATAACCCAGATAATCATGACAGTATGATCTCCCACCTAGAGCCAGACATCCTGGAAGGTGAAGTCAAGAGGGCTTTAGGAAGTATCACTACAAACAAAGCTAGTGGAGGTGATGGAATTCTAGTTGAGCCACTTCAAATCCAAAAAGATGATACTGTGAAAGTATTGCACTCAATATGGCAGCAAATTTGGAAAACTCAAAAGTGGTAACAGGACTGGAAAAAGTCAGTTTTCATTACAATTCCAAAGAAAGGCAATGCCAAAGAAGGCTCAAACTACCACACAATTGCACTCATCTCACATGCTAACAAAGTAATGCTCAAAATTCTCCAAGTCAAGCTTAAATAGTACATGAACCAGTAACTTCCAAATGTTCAAGCTGGATTTAGAAAAGACAGAGGAACAAGAGATCAAATTGCCAACATCCGCTGGATCATGGAAAAAGCAAGAGTTCCAGAAAAACAACTACTACTGCTTTATTGACTACATCAAAGCCTTTGTGTGTATCACAACAAATTGTGGGAAATTCTTTAAAGAAATGAGAATACCATACCACCTGACCTGCTTCCTGAGAAATCTGCATGCAGGTCAAGAAGCAACAGTTAGAACCAGACATGGAACCACAGACTGGTTCCAAATAGGAAAAGGAGCATGTCAAGGCTGTATATTGTCACCCTGCTTATTTAATTTATATGCAGAGTACATCATGAGAAACGCTGTGCTGGAAGAAGCACAACCTGGAATCAATATTGCTGGGAGAAATATAAATTACCTCAGACATGCAGATGACATCACCCTTATGGCAGAAACCGAAGAACAACTAATGAGCCTCTCGATGAAAGTAAAAGAGGAGAGTGAAAAAGTTGGCTTGAAGCTCAACATTCAGAAAACTAAGATCATGGCATCTGGTCCCATCACTTCATGGCAAATAGATGGGGTAACAGTGGAAACAGTGGCTGACTTTATTTTTCTGAGCTCCAAAATCACTACAGATGGTGATTGCAGCCATGAAATTAAAGACCCTTGCTCCTTGGAAGAAAAGATATGATGTACCTAGACAGCATATTCAAAAGCAGAGACATTACTTTGCCAACAAAGGTCCGTCTAGTCAAGGGTATGGTTTTTCTAGTAGTCATGTACGGATGTCCGTGGGGTCGCAAAGAGTTGGACATGTCTGAGTGACTGAAACTGAACTGACTGAAAGTAGGCCAACATAATTATGCCCTTCAAGTAAATTTCAAGACTACAATTGCATCATCTTGTCCTTCAAACCAATTTCTTTCCCTAGGTATTCTGTAAATGGCACCCAATTTTCCTCTGTGGCCAATTTTGAACCAACCTCTGCAAAGCTGCTTCATTTAATTAATTGCCAAATGCTATGCATTCTACTTGCCATCTTTCTCATTTATTTACCCCTTTATGGACTTCCCTGGTGGCACAGAAGGTAAAGAGTCTGCCTAAAATGCAGCACACCCAGGTTCGATATCTAGATCAGGAAGATCCCCTGGAGAAGGAAATGGCAACCCACTCCAGTTCTCTTGCCTGGAAAATCCCATGGATGGAGGAGCCTGGTAGGCTGCAGTCCATGGGGTCGCGAAGAGTTGGGTATGACTGAGCAACTTTACTTTCACTTTTCACTTTCCTGCATTGGAGAAGGAAATGGCAACCCACTCCAGTATTCTTGTCTGAAGAATCCCATGGATGGAGGAGTCTGGTGGGCTGCCATCTATGGGGTTGCACAGCATCGGACGCGACTGAAGCAACTTAGCAGCAGCATATCAAGTAGGAGGCCTACTACATGAGTTTTACACTGAAAGAGGAGTGGAGGACTGAATGGGCTTCAGAGACTGGGTAGGCATCACCGGTTTTTACTTTGGTTTGTCATTATGGCTTCCTTTCCTCATCAATTACTCAAGAGCACCCCACCCCAGCCAGTTTTCATAAATACCTTCTAAAACTGTTCTGTCCAACATAGTAGCCAATAGCCATATGTGGCTACTTTAACTTAAATTAATAGAAATAAAATAAAAATTCACCCATTCAGTTGCAGTAATCACATATCAAGTACTCAAGATTCCATGGGACTAGGAGGTGCTTAGTAGACAGTGAGAATGTTAAAATATATCTATTTTTGCCACTGCAGAGAGTTCTATGGGATAGCACTGTCTAGATTCTCTAGACTGTCCAACGAAACTTTTAAAATCCTGTCCAAGTTCTTCATAAATATATATATATAATAAAATTTTCTTAAGCTTCTTACATTTTTTTCCTAAGAAAAGTCTACCTTTGAAGGACTTTTCACAACCTAACAGTTATTATATTAGGCATATTTAACAAATACTGTATATTAGTCTACAGTATTTGATGAAGGGTCATAATGGTAGTTACTATACTTTCAAATTTCCAAATATTTCTGGAGATGCTCCAAAAAGTTGGTTATTGTAATGAATAGGGTGTATTATTTTCCATGTTAAGTTTATCAAGATAAACATAGAATCAAGTCTTTTTTAATTCCAATTTATTTAGAACATTTTTCTTTTAAGTAGGATCTGTTGAACAGAAATTTAACTTTTTTCCTTCCTATTGTCATAGCACATCACTCACATATAACAGGATATCCTATATTTGCTGTCATTCCAGAGGTTTTGTCTTATTGTTTTTATTTATTCATCAACCTTGCTCCCTAGTTTAAGAACTATGGGAGGACAGAGACTTTCCTAGTCTCCTTTTCCCGATTAAACCTAGCATCAGTTCAATTCAGTTCAGTAGCTCAGTCATGTCTGACTCTCTGCGACCCCATGAATCGCAGCACGCCAGTCCTCCCTGTCCATCGAGTCAGTGATGCCATCCAGCTATCTCATCCTCTGTCATCCCCTTCTCCTCCTGCCCCCAATCCCTCCCAGTATCAGAGTCTTTTCCAATGAGTCAACTCTTCACATGAGGTGGCCAAAGTACTGGAGTTTCAGCTTTAGCATCATTCCTTCCAAAGAAATCCCAGGGCTGATCTCCTTCAGAATGGACTGGTTGGATCTCCTTGCAGTCCAAGGGACTCTCAAGAGTCTTCTCCAACACCACAGTTCAAAAGCATCAATTCTTCGGCACTCAGCCTTCTTCACAGTCCAACTCTCACATCCATACATGACCACAGGAAAAACCATAGCCTTGACTAGATGGACCTTAGTTGGCAAAGTAATGTCTCTGCTTTTGAATGTGCTATCTAGGTTGATCATAGCTTTCCTTCTAAGAAGTAAGCATCTTTTAATTTCATGGCTGCAGCCACCATCTGCAGTGATTTTGGAGCCCCCAAAAATAAAGTCTGACACTCTTTCCACTGTTTCCCCATCTATTTCCCATGAAGTGATGGGACCGGATGCCATGATCTCTGCATTTAGATGCCTATATCTTTCCTTTTCTTCTTTGCTTTTCACCTCTCTTCTTTTCACAGCTATTTGTAAGGCCTCCCCAGACAGCCATTTTGCTTTTTTTCATTTCTTTTCCATGGGGATGGTCTTGATCCCTCTCTCCTGTACAATGTCATGAACCTCATTCCATATGCTTTCAATTAAACCTAGTATAATGCTTTCAACAGAGTAAGCACTTAGTAAAATTTAAATGAAGTAATCTAATACTCATTTGATAGAAAAAAATGTGTAAATAATTTCCTGTCAAAATACTGACAATCATAAGAAACTCAGGATGTGACTTGCTATGTGTTTTAAGGCTTTAAAAAAGATTTGTTTTCTTATTCATTTATTTCATTTAATGACATTTAATAGGTACTCCAAAAGTACCCTGGGTCATATTGCAAAGGTCTGTTTTATTCTCTAATTCATTTAATAGAACCATTTAGCTGTCATACTAAGTGATGTCTTACAATTTAATCTTTATCATTAATAGAAGTCCTGTTTTAACAAGCCTGCAACTATTAACATTTTTTAAATATTTTTTCAATTTTTTAGAATCCATGCAGGGAAGAGGGTTGCTATTTATTGGTCTCCCCACAGGCACTGCCCACAAGAACTTGATAACTATGCTACTAATTTTGGATTTATCCCAGAGGCAATATTCATGTCAATGTATGGCAAAACCAATACAGAATTGTAAAGTAAAATAAAAAATAAATAAATTAAAAAAAGAAGTTATTAATAGTATTTGAACTACATGATATAAATGTATTTTATTTCTTATCAGTGTCACTAAAGGGAATGGTCATTTATGATATAAATGAGAAGCAAGAATATCATTTGAGAAAATATTGTAAGCAGTGATAATCATCTCTGCATATTCAAGTCTGAGTCACTGCATATATGAAATGAGGAGGCTTGAGAAACATTTCAGTGTTGAGACATATTTGTTATTTTTAAATCAGTTTGAGATTACTATAGCCATTTCAATGTCATTGCCCACAGCCAGCTGGAAAGATGGCATGTCTCTTATGAATTTATGATTCATAACAAAATTATTTGTCTCTTTTCTCCATTCTATAATCTAAAGACAGAAGAAAAGTAGGTATATACCTAATACCAAGAATGGTATAAGGAATGGGGATGAAAAACACTATTTGTGATTTTATTTTAATACACAACATAAATTCCATTGGAAAACTCTAAATTCTGTTTCAATTTGCTTGTCTAAAAATATGCATTTTAATAAAAATGTTAATAAAATGATATCTTAAGGATAAATATAATTTTTCCTTACTCTACATTAACTAATAGTTTGGGCTTCCCTGGTATCTCAGATGGTAAAGAATCTGCCAGCAATACAGGAGTTTGGTTTGATTCCTGGGTCAGAAGATCCCCTGGAGAAGGGGAATGGCTATCCACTCCAATATTCCTAGGCTTCCCTTGTGGCTCAGCTCACAAAGAATTTGCCTGCAATGTGGGAGACCTGGGTTGGGAAGATCCCCAGGAAAAGGGAAAGGCTTTTGGCCAGGAGATTTCCATGGATGGAGGAGCCTGGTGGCTTATAGTTCTTGGGGTTCCAAAGAGTTGGTCATGACTAAATGTCTAACAGTTACACTTTTTTTTTTCATACAGAATAAAATACCTGTTCTCATATCTGAGAGAAACTTCAAATCATTCCTATGTCTAGCACTTCACTACCAAGAGGATAAACACTATCATCCATGTTTTATAGATGTGGTATCTGAAGAGAATAAATTAATTCCTGAATCTACATAGTTAATGATTTGTAGGAGGTGATAGGCATACTTTGAAAAAGACAATGTTTGACTTATATTGATTCATGATTAATACTGAAATATTTCATAATTTACAAAATCAAAACTATTACATTCAATATTATAAATTTTAAAACCAGTGCCCTTTAAAATATATTTTTCTAAAATTTAAATAAAAGTATGCAAATTCTAAATAATATCATAAGTAATCCTTGATATTCACTTCTAAGTTTAATAAATAGAACATTTTTTATATGACCCATGAAAAATAGAACTAAATAAATAGAATTGCTTTCTATTCAGCTATTAAGAAAAGGCTATTATTTTCCTTCTCTCTTGTTATATTCATATGCATTATGAATAAAGAAAGAAATTTGAGGATGGAATGAGTTGGAAGTGGAGTACAAAAAACTAGTCTGTTCTTGGCAATGATTTGAAAGGAAATATTACATTAAACTTTTAAAAACAGGGGTAATCATCCTTCATTTGTTCCATACAGCAATTTGGCATTCCAGTGAAGTTCTTATAGTTCTTTGCAGATTAATGTTTTAAATACATAAAATAAAATATAAGGGTATAATAAAATAATATTAAAATAGTAAAATATTAAAAAAGCAAATTTGTGATATAGCAAAAACTTCTTCTCTTATAACTCATCATATATCATGACCAAGTAGCAAATCTACTGTCTTCAATAATTCTGAAGTAGTTGCTGCTGCTGCTGCTAAGGCACTTCAGTCACGTCCGACTCTATGTGACCCCATAGACGGCAGCCCACCAGGCTCCCCCCGTCCCTGGGATTCTCCAGGCAAGAACCCTGGAGTGGGTTGCCATTTCCTTCTCCAATGCATGCATGCCTGCTAAGTCGCTGCAGTCGTGTCCAACTGTTCGTGAACCCATGGACTGCAGCCTACCAGGCTCCTCCATCCATGGGATTTTCCAGACAAGAGTACTGGAGTGGGTTGCCATTGCCTTCTCCTATTCTGAAGTAGAGATGAGACTAAATGATACCTAAAAATATCAGAACAACTGGATAAGAAGCAAACAGCTGAAAGAACTGCAAAAATGTTCTAACCACTAAAACTGTTGCTATGACATTATATTAGCTATATATGAGCAATACACATTAGATTTATTAAGTATTCAGTTCAGTTCAGTCGCTCAGTCGTGTCCGACTCTTTGCAACCCCATGAATCACAGCACACCAGGATTAGACATGTGCAATAGGAATTTTCACTTCAAAAACATTACTCACAGACAATTGTGCATCAGGCAGTGCTGATAGACATTCATCTTCCATAAATATTTCTTTTCTATTGGACCAAAAGAATGTCCAGCTTTTTTAAAAAAACTGAAAATACCTGATTTACAATGTTGTGTCAGTTTCTGGTGATTTCAAAGTGACTCAGTTTAATATATATATATATATACACACACACATACATACATACACACATATATATATTCTTTCTCATATTCTTCAAAAATGTTCAGCTTTTTAAAATGTACCAAGATTCAATAAAATTGGTATAGGTATTGGGAAATTAACTGATAGAAAGCATTGAATGGTGATAAAAAGAGTAATATTCATTGTATTATTTTAAACATAAAATTATTTTATTCAACTTTTCTCCTTAATACAACAAATAAATTAGTTTTATGGATATAGGTTATTTAAGACTGAAAGCTCTGGAAACAGAAATACTGAAGATGAAAGCAAGAAAGATAATTAACTGGCAGATAAATAGTTTACAAGTAAAGCAAGAGAATATGTTAAATGAGTAATATTTTCCTTCAAAAGTGAAGCTAGTCTGCCAATTAAGTATTGTATATAACTACTCAGTGCCAAATTAAATACTGGAATGTATTTGGGGATAAAGAAAGAGAGAAAGAAAAGAAGGGGAAGAGGGAGAAAAGGGAGGAGAGACAAAGAAAGAAAAAATGACTGATTACAAGATTATATGTAAAAATTAAAATCAATTATCTTAATTTTTATTTGAAAAGATACATTTTGCTTCAACAAAATATGCCTTCAGAGTTTATTTGAAGTGGCAATTTTAAGACAAGGATTACTGCTGGCAAATAGTTTGTGTACTTTTTGCTATCCTATTGTGCCTTAAAATCACTGCCTTGTAGCTCAGCTGGTAAAGAATCCGCCTGCAATGCAGGAGACCCCGTTTCGATTCCTGGGTTGGTAAGATCCCCTGGGGAAAGGATAGACTACCCACTCCAGTATTCTCGGGCTTCCCTGGTGGCTCAGCTGGTAAAGAATCCACCCACAATGCAGGAGACCTGGGTTCAATCCCTGGGTTGGGAAGATCCCCTGGAGAAGGGAAAGGCTACCCACTCCAGTATTCTGGCCTGGAGAATTCCATGGACTATACAGTCCATGGAGTTACAAAGAGTCGGACATGACTGAATGACTTTCACTTTTCTGGGTAATAAAGGGTGATCAGAATATACAATCCTGAAGGTGTACAGCATTACATCAAGGCTCTGAGCGCAGCCAACAAACTCACAGAAGGGAACCTCATTGCCCAAATATTTCTTTCCGTGACTAGACATTTTGCTCTTCTCATTGGGAAGCCACTACACTTTGCAACCCTGGAAACCGTGGCCTAGTTTTATAGGAACCTGTCCAGCTGGCTTTAAAGGGATGCTCGACAGCATTGAATTTTATACAGAAGAGACAAGCTTGAGAAAAACAATAATAATAACTTATCTACCTTGGACATGAGCCCAGTTTTAAAGACACGTTACATTTATGAACTCTGAGATAACTCTGTATGCCACATCTTGGGAAAATTAAATGCCAAACTCTAAACAATGACAGATTCTACATGTAGTGAATGTCTACAAAATCATCACATCAAGGGACCTTGCTTTTAAAACATGTCAACAGGCAGTTCTGCTTATTTCCTCAATGTAGCTGTATAGATATACTATTTTTATTCAGTATAACAAACAGGTTCACGTAGTTTGGAACAGAGGTCGAGGAAGTATGTAGAACAAGATTTCCTGGGCTGGAGTTAAGCTTTCTGATACACTAATTGTATACCAAAGTATATGGATATTAGGCAAGGATATTCATCCTATTACAAGAAATTTTCTTATTTGCAAAATGAGTCAAATAACTAACCTGTGAAATGTCTAGAATCTCCATGAGATTCAAGCAATGTCTGGAAAAAATATTTAAATATTTCACAAACGGTTTTCTGTATTCATTTTTATTTAATTATTTTACCTTTACTGTGCCAACTCTTCCAACAAGTCTCCCCAGTTTGGATGTTCTTTTTGTGGACTTCCCTGGTGGCTCAGACGGTAAAGCGTCTCTCTACAATGTGGGAGACCTAGGTTCGATCCCTGGGTCAGGAAGTTCCCTGGAGAAGGAAATGGTAACCCACTCTAGTATTCTTGCCTAGAAAATCACATGGATGGAAGAACCTGGTAGGCTGCAGTCCATGGGGTTCTTTTTGTAGCTAGTGCAAATGAATAACTAATTCATCTTCCTCACTAAATACACACAGCAATTGTGTACTATTCATTTTTGTATTGGCACAGCATAGTATATCAGAGATGCTAAACAAATTGCATTAAACTAAAATTAATTTTTTAAAAAACTTAAGGGTATTCGTCTTTAGATAAGCATTAACTGTATTTTCCGTCTCTCTTAATCTCCACAATCACTAATATTTTGGTTATAAGTATCACTTTAAAAAGGCACCAAAAAAAGAATTATCTACCTGTGAATAGTTTATAAAAATACAGTTTAAAAGCAATATTCAGCATTTACAACCTATTTCACATCTCATTTTCTTTATTCATACTATTTTATTTCTTTTGCAATTGAGATTCTATTGAGACATAAGCAGGATTATTTTCATTTAGTGGGACATGAAATCTTTTGAGCCTTTAAGTATTTGAATTTATATTTAAAATTTTTCTGCTTAGTGCTATGAAAGATGTGTTGAATATTCTATATTTTTTGAACAATCAGTGGAACACAATCCAGTTATTTGCTTGGGTACAGCACAGAAATTAATCATTTTTCTCTACAAGGAGTTCTTCAAACCTAAGATGTACGTTCAGCTGCCTACATCCTACAGTGTTCCTTGTACTCATATTTCATGCTTGTGAATTATCAAATACACACAATTTATTTTTCTCATTGAAAATCAAGCACTAACCTAACCACACTCAGTTACCATTGTTAGCACTGATTATGGAATAAACGATGTTTCTGTACAACCATAAATTTCTTAGTCTTGATACTAAGTACATTCCTAGGTCTTCTTAAAGCAACATCTGATTCTAGCAAAAATAACTGTACATTTTAAGTACTCGACTATGCCAGTGCAGTTCCAACAGTGACAGTTTTCGGTTATTTTCAGATAATTAAGTTAATTAGAGAAGATATTTTCAGCATTCCAGGAGATATAGCCTACATGGAGCCTGCATTTCAAATTGGGTTGTTGCTTTTAAACTCCAAAAGATCCATATTATAGGAAACATTTTGCATATCTCATTTAGCTAGCAAAACACCCTCACAGAAAAGACAGGGCCTTCTAATGCATACAAAACGTCAAATGTTGCCTCAATTTTCTTCTTAATAATTTTAATTGGCTCTCATTTTAGAAACAAATTAGTTTTAAAGAGAGCAGTGTAGAGTAATCCCTACCAATATAAATGAAATCTATCAAAACTTACTGTAGTTAATTTGGCTAAGAGTTTACAGTTTCTCACAGGAGGACTCACAGGCCTAAGCAGCTGGAACTTAGAGAGTCAAAGCACCAACTTGAAACCATCAGAACCACCATACACAACTGAATTACAGCATTTTTTACAGACATGAAGCATGAAATGCATCCACTGGCAGCAAGACCCTCTATACTTAGCTTGTGATAACAGCTTTGCCAGGCATGGCTTCTGCCTATCTAAATTTTGATAATAAACTCTCAGGATACCATTAAATATCTGATTAGTTCAAAGCAGTTCTGTAATCTAACTGATTCATTTAGTTATTGACTATAGAACCTTACACTGGTCACTTGGTCTCATTAAGCCATTAATTAATATCTCAATAAATATGTATAATCACCTCAATAGAGTGAAAAATAAAACTTTTCAGTTTAGCATTATATGTCATTGTCTGCCAGAAATGCTTGTAATTCTGAGGAAAGGATTTATGAATATTTTCTATATAATTTCAAATGGTTTAATATAATAATTCCCTATTACAAATGATGCTGAAAATAACAGATTTTGATTAATGATCTTCAATTCTTCATTTAAAACTGTTGAAAGCAAGTTTAATGTTAACATATAATGAGAAAATATGATATATGCTATAAAATGGTAAAAGGTAACATCATCCCTTTTACTTAGTTTATTTTAATGTTTAACACAAACTGTATATGTATATAGATATGACCATTTTCTTCAGCTTGTGATGATTATTTTGAGTCTTGAGCTTTTGGGCCATTATAACTAACTCTTCCCCAAGTTGACCGTCTTATATACATGTGATAAGCATTCCCTTTTATCGTCATCCTAATCAGTGACAAGGGTAGAAGAATAAAAACTGAATACAAATAAAATTTATTTATACATCTATAAAAGTATACAAAATTATATAAATATTAAAAATAAAACTATCACAGGTAAACAAGTTAAACCTATGTAAACGTAGGTAAACAAACCCACATAAACATGTCATTCAGGTTATACTGCATTGTCTCTATTCTAAGTGAAGAACTTGTCAGCAAGAATATTATGAGAGGCTTCATGAATATTTTGAGCACTAGACTTAAAATATAGCCTTAGCTATAAAAGAGGGAAAGGATTATTGCATATCATTACAATGTTATAGTGTATTTATGTAGTTAAATCGTTTTAAGCAATTTTTATGACAATAGTTGGTCATTACTGAATTCTCTCTTTCATCCCTACTAATAATATTGATAATTGTATATTTAATATTTATTCTGGCTCAAATTAAGAACCTACATCATTATGCAAAAGATTATAGTGAGAATATTTGTTGTTTTCTTCCTACAGCAAAGAGATCCTATAAGGTACATTACATTCTTTAATGTTGCATTTTAAATTTTTAAAATTTTAAATAATGCTGATATAGATATTCCTTTTGGATAATTATAATATAAATGTTTATGCAAAATGAGGAAAGAAATAGAGGCCTATAAGTGAGTAGAATAAATATAAAGCTTTCTAATTGAGAAAACTTATTCTTATAACAGTAAAGGGAATTTGAGTTTTATATCCAGAGCAACTTCCTGACTACGAACAATAAATGAATTATGGAACAGCTTCCTGAGACTGTGGAATAAGCTCAACCACAGAGATTATTTTAAAATAGACTGGGAAAAGTGCTGAAGGTACATTTTGTAGAATAGGAAATCTGGATTTTCAAAAGGATAGAATGGTTAAATCGAGTTTGCTCTTTTTAATGGGATTATATTTGGGGCTTACATTGATGAAATAAATTTTAAACTGTAGACAGACAACATTCTTATCTCCCCTCCCCCAGGTCTGTGCTGCAGCAGCTCTATTCCAGACAACAAGGCTGAAAGGCCTGGTCATGTCATACCCAGGTATGGCAGGGAGAAAAAAACACCTTAGTGACCAAAAATACTGGGGTCCTGATCACATTTGCCCTGCCACACACTCATAGGCCAAAAGATCTATGCTAAGAGAGGCAAGCAAAGAAGATCAAAAGCTACCACCTCCATCAGTATCTTTCTTGTGAAGAAGGAGTGTCACCCCTAAGAAAAGTAGACCTCTGTCCCACCCTCAGCTTTGGAGCCCAGAGGCACAGAGATTCTGGCCAGGGCTGGCTTACATAAAAGAGAGAGCTCCAAAGTTCTTTCCAAAGGAAGCAATTTTGTTTGGGACAGAGTACAAAGAAAATCAAGCCTAAAGGCATTCTCTAACAATGGGGTGTGTGGAAGTGAGAACTGGAGGGGACTGGTATCCAGAAAAAGAAACAGACAAGAGCCCTCCTGGGCTCAGAGCATATCTCAGAGACTAGTCTCTGACATTACCTCTGTAAAGAGTGTAATTGGACAGGCTCTGGAGCAATTTATACTCCCAGGTATTTTAGAAAACAATAGAGTAATCAGTTGGCAATTGATGTTGAAGAGCATAAAAAGCATTGGTACTTCTGTGCAAAAATGCTTCCCTAAATTGTTCTGATATTTATTTTAAAACAAATATTGTTACCTCTACCTCTGCTTGTTAACTGAATACAGAAATAACTAACTGTTTACAGAGCATTTTTCTAGAAAATGTGTACCAATTTTTAACATAAATAGAACATGGAAGACTAAAGTAGGATTAATGGGCAAAATAAAATAGGGTCTGAATCTAGTTCAATTAAACTATAGAATAGTTTCTTCTTCATATCTACCAAAGATGAAAGAAGAAAAAATATACAGGTTATAACATAAAAGATGAAAGCCATGGTTACCTTTACAAAGACTCCAGGCCATTGTAAAAAGTTACAGTATATGGAGCAAAACCTGTAACCGCTTCTGTAAATACATTTTCATCAAATGGTAAAACTTTTCACACTATATTATATGTCTACAATTATTTACTTATAATCTACTTCATTCAAAAAGGATATAAGGCAATTTACAGAAACCCTTTGAATATGCTCTGAAACAAAAGCATTAACAGAAAATCAGTAGCATAAAGCCATGAATAATTCTTTAAAAATGCTATAAGATTCAAATAATATATTCAAAATAAGATAGTCAAAATATCTTGACTATGAAGTCAAGATACAGATTTAGTTCTGACTCTTTTTGACAAAAAAGAGAAAAACATAAATAGCTTTAGTTACACCGTTTAGCCCAAAAAAATTATACTGCTGCTCTGAAGGTCAGTCTTTTCCAGCACTGAGGTCTGAAAGTAACATCTCCAAGTCCTTGTTCTGGGAATGATGTATAATGACGGGAAAATGCTCCATAAGTAAAGTGGCATCCTAAATTGAATTGATGAAGCTGAAAATATTATCAAATTTAAAAAATTTTTCATTTATTTTTTGGGGCACATGAATAAATATATTTGAAGACTACTAGTCAAACTAATATAATCACATTTTAGAAGAATAAAGTCTTAGAATTGTTTGGATTCAAGAAGTGGTGGCAACAAACTGACAGCAGGATCCAAGCACGTAAACTTGCAATAGCAAATCAATTCAGTCTCATTAAAACAAAATGAACTTGAAGAAACTCCAAGGTCGACTTATAAATGTCAAAGAAAAAAGAACCAGGTTTTAAAAAACAGTCTCTCTACAACCAGAAGATAAGTGCTATGAATTCCACACACAATGTGCCTTCAGTTAATATGCAGTGTATTTTGACATGCATGATTCAAAGTTGTTTTTTTTTTAAATCATGTATCATAGTGTTTAAGACTCCACTAATTTGTACAATTTCTGAAAAATTAGCCAATTGAGCCAAAGGTATAGGTAATACTGTTAGAGCATTTATGTGGATAAAGAGTTATGGTTTCTATATAAATAGCTAAATTCTCTCATGAAAAACAAATGATGATGGTAGAGTACATATGGTGAACTAATACCACCTATTTGATCACAAACTAGATTTGTTATTTTCCATCCAGAAAGTTGTTTCAATTATGTTTAATAGTATACCTATAAATTACTTCCATCTTCTCTAAGGAATATTGTTACCTTCTTGAGATTATAAATCTGTTGGGTTCCACTATGTTATGTTGATAAAATTTAGAAATATACATGGGTACTGCAGATGGTGATTGCAGCCATGAAATTAAAAGCCACTTACTCCTTGGAAGAAAACTTATGACCAACCTAGACAGCATATTCAAAAGCAGAGATATTACTTTGCCAACAAAGGTCCGTCTAGTCAAGGCTATGGTTTTTCCTGTGGTCACGTATGGATGTGAGAAGTGGACTGGGAAGAAAGCTGAGCACCGAATGATTGATGCTTTTGAACTATGGTGCTGGAGAAGACTCTTGAGAGTCCTTTGGACTGCAAGGAGATCCAACCAGTCCATCCGAAAGGAGATCAGTCCTGGGTGTTCATTGGAAGGACTGATGCGGAGGCTGAAACTCCAATACTTTGGCCACCTCATTGGAAGAGTTGACTCACTGGAAAAGGCTCTGATGATGGGAGGGTTTGGGGGCAGGAAGAGAAGGGGATGACAAAAGATGAGATGGCTGGATGGCATCACCGACTCTATACACATGAGTTTGGGTGAACTCTGGGAGATGGTGATGGTCAGGGAGGTTTGGCATGCTGCGATTCATGGGGTCACAAAGAGTCAGACATGACTGAGTGACTGAACTGAACTGATACCTTGCTTTAGTAAATAATTTCCAAATTTAAGGTATCACCAAAACCAAATTCAAAGGTAAATCCTCTGTGGACAGTTATATTTATTTGATAGAAAAATAAAATCAGTGTTTTGAATAAAAATTCACTATAATCAAAAATATCACTACAATCAAAAGTTTACATAGATGAGTGTATAGAATACTGATTACATTTATAAATCCATAAGTACTCATATCTTTAGTTGAAATAAACTCATAATAGTCAATATAAAAAGATTTTTCTGTGCAAAGAAAAACATATTTCACTAAAAAAAAAAGGGAAGAAGGGTCAGTTCCACACTACAGCTTGCTGAAAGTCTGTCTACTGAAAACAAGCAACAACCACAGTATAACTTTCAATGTAGACTAATCATGGCACTATAAAATTAAACTAACCAAATTACAAAGGACTTGATAAAATTTTCATGAATGAATCTTCATTGAACAAAATCAGAAGGTGGGAGATGCACCTTATTTATGCCTAAAGCTTAAAATATATTACATGTAATCCTCATAGAAACTCTGTTATATGATCAACAAGAAAGTGAGGTTCACAATTTAGGTAATTTGTCTGATGTTTACTTCAATTAAGTGATGAAGCAGAAATCAAACCCAAGACATTGGAACTGTCCAGGCTTTAGTGTCTCCTTTGCACTCAGTTAGGGTGGACTCTCGGAGAAGGCAACGGCAAACCACTCCAGTACTCTTGCCTGGAAAATCCCATGGATGGAGGAGCCTGGTAGGGTGCAGTCCATGGGGTCGCTAAGAGTCGGACACGACTAAGCGACTTCACTTTCACTTTTCACTTTCATGCATTGGAGAAGGAAATGGCAACCCACTCCAGCGTTCTTGCCTGGAGAATCCCAGGGATGGGGGACCCTGGAGGGCTGCTGTCTATGGGGACGCACAGAGTTGGATACGACAGAAGTGACTTAGCAGCAGCAGGGCAGACTCTTTCACACTGCCCTGTTTCTCATAAAGTCGGTGAATTCTGAAAGAAGCCAAGTGCATTTTCCCCAATTTGTTCATCTAGATCTAGTTATTTCTGCAACTAGCTTTTGTGAGGCTATGCTGCACCTGAAAACAACAAAGGTTTATAGAAACAAAGAACATCATTCACATACTAGGCATCCAGCTTCTATTTAAATCATGACTGTTCACTATCTTAACAATTAGTACCAACCCAGTTTTCAGTTGCCACTATTCCAAACCTAAGCAAGGAAATAAGGAATGTTCTTTTTATTCAAAGAAATTATCTAAATTGGTATCTTTCTTCCATTAGAGTGTCTTTATCTTCTGAGAATTAGTCCTGCCAAATATTTCTATTTCCTGAGCAAGTGGAGGGGTGGGTGAAGGGAGACTAACAGAGCTCAGCAGGAATATAAATATAAATCAATTGTGTAGAACTGGGTTCTCTGGCATTTTCATTATAGAAAATCTTCTGTAGGAACAGGCACAGGATCAATAATTAAGCATGACCTTGAAATTACTTGAAAGCAATTAAACTGCATTAGTGAGCCAAAATAAATAAATAAATAAAAGTGACAGAGGATATAGGAATTTCCTTTTTAACTTCAAAATTTGATGTGAATGTTCAAAATTGATGCTTGTGGTAAATTAATCAAAGTATAAAAGATTTCTAAACAATTTTAAATACAAAAAGACTAATAATTGATCTATGTCAAGGAGTAAAAGAAAATGAACAATATTCTTTTATGAAATGAATGAAGAAGGAATTCTTTGTAATACATGAAGTTATCTTCATACTGGCAGTATATGAAGTCTTTTCTGAACATTAAGAGCAAGGTTTGTTATTATTTTAGGTAAAATAAACACCTTTGTTATAGTTGGCATAAAAGATGAATTTGTTTTAATATATGGATTTTCAGCATTTCTGATAGAGGCAATTGAAAGCATTAGTATTATCACAGTAATTTTAAACATAATGTGACCTTCCTAAGAATATTCAAATGATTTAGGGATGCCATACTTAATTTCATGAAACAGTGAGATTACATTAGAGTTACTATTGTAACTATTTTCTGCATTAAACTTAGTTTTAAACAGTCCTTTTCATACTCAAATATATCAACCAATCTTTTTTTTTATAAAGTCCAAGTATTATTTGTATAGTAGAAACTACATAAACCAAGAATTTTGTTAACCAGTTCAGCAACAAATATCCTATAATAAATTCATAATTAGATTATAGAATGAATTCCTAAGCACACAGATATAAGGAACTTAATAAAAATGATTTTGTATTATGCTTTAATCTATTACAATAAAAAGTGGTTTACAATTTCAGTATTACTTTTGAACCATTATTGCTTGGGACTCTAAAAATAGCCACCAACAGATAGCATTTAAATCTCTCCAATTGCAAAAATAGAAAGATATATATTTATAGTATTCCAGAGGCAGTCTATTTACATACAGAGTAACTCTCTCCAACCAAAAGGATCACATGGATCGTAGCTTTATGTAACTTAAAGAAGCCGTGAGTCATGCCATGCAGGGCCACACAAGATGGACAGATCATGGTGCAGAGTTCTGACAAAATGTGGTCCACTGGAGAAGGGAATGGCAAAACACTTCCATATCCTTGCTTTGAGAACCCCATGAACAGAATGAAAAGGTTAAAAATATATATATATTACACAGAAGATGAGACTCCCAGGTCAGTAGGTGTCCAATATGCTTTCGGGGAAGAGCAGAGAAATAGCTCCAGAAAGAAGAGGCTGAGCCAAAGCAGAAATGCTCAGCTATGGATTTGTCTGGTGGTGAAAGTAAAGTCCAATGTTGTAAAGAACAATACTGCATAGAAACCTGGAAGGTTAGATCCATGAATCAAGATAGTTAGACGGGGTCAAGCAGGAGATGGCAAGAGCAAATATCAACATTTTAGGAATTAGTGAATTCCTGGCTGGAATTGGTGAACTTAATTCACATGACCATTATATTTACTACTGTGGACAAGAATCCCTTAGAAGAAATAAAATAGCCCTCACAGTCAATGGAAATCCAAAATGCAGTATTTGGGTGCAATCTCAAAAACAATGAAATGATCTCGGTTTGTTTCCAAGGTTCAGTTCAGTTCAGTCACTCACTCGTGTCCAACTCTTTGTGACCTCATGAATTGCAGTACACCAAGCCCCCCTGTCCATCACCATCTCCGAGTTCACTCAGACTCACGTCCATCGAGTCGGTGATGCCATCCAGCCATCTCATCCTGGGTCGTCCCCTTCTCCTCCTGCCCCCAATCTCTCCCAGCATCAGAGTCTTTTCCAATGAGTCAACTATTCTCATGAGGTGGCCAAAGTACTGGAGCTTCAGCTTTAGCATCATTCCTTCCAAAGAAATCCCAGGGCTGATCTCCTTCAGAATGGACTGGTTGGATCTCCTTGAAGTCCAAGGGACTCTCAAGAGTCTTCTCCAACACCACAGTTCAAAAGCATCAATTCTTCGGCGCTCAGCCTTCTTCACATTCCAACTCTCACATCCATACATGACCACAGGAAAAACCACAGCCTTGACTAGGTGGACCTTAGTCTGCAAAGTAATGTCTCTGCTTTTGAATATACTATCTAGGTTGGTCATAACTTTTCTTCCAAGGAGTAAGCGTCTTTTAATTTTATGGCTGCAGTCACCATCTGCAGTGATTTTGGAGCCCAAAAAAACAAAGTCTGACACTGTTTCTACTGTTTCCCCATCTATTTCCCATGAAGTGATGGGACCGGATGCCATGATCTTAGTTTTCTGAATGTTGAGCTTTAAGCCAACTTTTTCACTCGCCCTTCTCACTTTCATCAAGAGGCTTTTTAGCTCCTCTTCAGTTTCTGCCATAAGGGTGGTGTCATCTATATATCTGAGGTTATTAATATTTCTCCCGGCAATCTTGATTCCAGCTTGTGTTTCTTCCAGTCCAGCATTTCTCATGATGTACTCTGCATATAAGTTAAATAAGCAGAGTGACAATATACCCCAAAAAGATGTCCTTTTCATTATGGGGGGCTGGAATGCAAAAGTAGGAAGTCAAGAAACACCTGGAGTAACAGGCAAATTTGGCCTTGGAATGCGGAATGAAGCAGGGCAAAGACTAAGAGTTTGGCCAAGAAAATGCACTGGTCATAGCAAACACCCTCTTCCAACAACACAAGAGAAGACTCAACACGTGGACCTCACTAGATGGTCAACACCGAAATCAGATTGATTATATTCTTTGCAGCCAAAGATGGAGAAGCTCTATACAGTCAACAAAAACAAGACCAGGAGCTGACTGTGGCTCAGATCATGAATTCCTTATTGCCAAATTCAGACTTAAATTGAAGAAAGTAGGGAAAACCACTAGACCATTCAGGTTTGACCTAAATCAAATCCCTTATGATTATACAGTGGAAGTGAGAAATAGATTTAAGGGCCTAGATCTGATGGATAGAATGCCTGATGAACTATGGAATGAGGTTCGTGACATTGTACAGGAGACAGGGATCAAGGCCATCCCCATGGAAAAGAAATGCAAAAAAGCAAAATGGCTGTCTGGGGAGGCCTTAGAAATAGCTGTGAAAAGAAGAGAGGCGAAAAGCAAAGGAGAAAAGGAAAGATATAAGCATCTGAATGAAGAGTTCCAAAGAATAGCAAGAAGAGATAGGAAAGCCTTCTTCAGTGATCAATGCAAAGAAATAGAGAAAACAACAGAATGGGACAGACTAGAGATCTCTTCAAGAAAATTAGAGATGCCAAGGGAACATTTCATGCAAAGATGGGCTCGATAAAGGACAGAAATGGTCTGGACCTAACAGAAGCAGAAGATATTAAGAAGAGGTGGCAAGAATACACAGAAGAACTGTACAAAAAAGATCTTCACCACCCAGATAATCATGATGATGTGATCACTAATCTAGAGCCAGACATCTTGGAAAGTGAAGTCAGGTGGGCCTTAGAAAGCATTACTACGAACAAAGCTAGTGGAGGTGATGGCATTCCAGTTGAGCTATTTCAAATTCTGAAAGATGATGCTGTGAAAGTCCTGCACTCAATATGCCAGCAAATTTGGAAAACTCAGCAGTGGCCACAGGACTGGAAAAGGTCAGTTTTCATTCCAATTCCAAAGAAAGGCAATGCCAAAGAATGCTCAAACGACCACAGAATTGCACTCATCTCACATGCTAGTAAAGTAATGCTCAAACTTCTCCAAGCCAGGCTTCAGCAATATGTGAACCGTGAACTCCCTGATGTTCAAGCTGGTTTTAGAAAAGGAAGAGGAACCAGAGATCAAATTGCCAACATCCGCTGGATCATGGAAAAAGTAAGAGAGTTCCAGAAAAACATCTATTTCTGTTTTATTGACTATGCCAAAGCCTTTGACTGTGTGGATCACAATAAACTGAGGAAAATTCTGAAAGAGATGGGAATACCAGACCACCTAACCTGCTTCCTGAGAAATCTGTATGCAGGTCAGGAAGCAACAGTTAGAACTGGACATGGAACAACAGACTGGTTCCAAAGAGGAAAAGGATATGTCAAGGCTGTATACTGTTTCCAAGGTAAACCATTCAATATCACAGTAATATAACACCCCATCCACTCATGTCAAAGAAGTTTAAGTCAAATGGCTCCAGGAAGACCTACAAGACTTTCTAGAAACAATACCCAAAACAGATATCCTTTTCATCATATGGGACTGGAATGCAAAAGTAAGAAGTCAAGAGATACATGGAATGCTCTTTACAGATGGAGATGGAGAAGCTCTATATAGTATGCCAAAACAAGACTGGGAATTGACTGTGGCTCAGATCATCAGCTCCTTATTGCAAAACTCAGGCCTAAACTGAGGAAAGTAGGGAAATCCACTAGGTCATTCAGGTATGATATAAATCAACTCTCTAATGATTACAGAGTGGAGGTGATGAATAGATTCAGGGGATTAGATCTGGTAGTCAGAGTGCCTGAAGAACTATGGACAGAGGTTCATAACACTGTTTGTGAAGTGGTGACCAAAACCATCCTCAAGAAAAAGAAATGCTAGAAAGCAAAGTGGTTGTCCAAAGAAGTGTTACAAATAGGTGAGAAAAGAAGAGAAGTGAAAGGCAACGGAGAAAGGGAAAGATACACTCAACTGAATACAGAGTTCCAGAGAACAGCAAGGAGAGATAAGAAAACCTTCTTATGTGATCAATGCAAAGAAATAGAAAGGAAAAAATAGAATGGGAAAAGATTAGAGATCTCTTCAAGAAAATTACAGATACCAAGGGAACACTTCATGCAAAGATGGGCACAATAAAGGACAACAATAGCAAGGACCTAATGGAAGCAGAGGAAATGGCAACCCACTCCAGTGTCCTTGCCTGGAGAATCCCAGGGATGTGGGAGCCTGGTGGGCTTTATGGGGTCACACAGAGTCGGACACGACTGAAGTGACTTAGCAGCAGCAGCACCAGCAATGGAAGCAGAAGACATTAAGAAGAAGTGGCAATAATATACAGAACTATAAAAAAGAAGGTCTTAATGACCCAGATAACCATGATAGTGTTGTCACTCACCTATAGCCAGATATCTTGGAATGTGAAATCAAGTGGGCCTTAGGAAGCATTACTAACGAACAAAGCTAGTGGAGGTGATAGAATTCTAGCTAAGTTATTTCAAATCTTAAAAGATGATGCTGTTAAAGTGTTGCACTCAATATGCCAGCATATTTGGAAAACTCAATAGTGGTCAAAGTATTAGAAAAGATTTGTTTTCAATTCAATCTCCCCAAAAAAGGTAATGCTAAAAATGTTCAAACTACCGTACAGTTGTTAGAATTTCACATTAGGAGGATTATGCTCAAAATCCTTCAAGCTAGGCTTCAACAGTATGTGAACCAAGAACTTTCTGATGTACAAGTTGGATTTAGAAAACGCAGAGTAATCAGAGTTCAAATTGCCAACATATGTTGAATCACAGAAAAAGCAAAGGAATTAAAAAAAAAAAACTACTCCTGCTTCACTGACTATGCTAAAGCCTTTGACTCGGTGGATGACAACAAACTGGAAAATTCTTAAAGAAATGGGGAAACCAAACCACCTTGCCTGTCTCCTGAAAAACCTGCGTGCAGGTCAAGAAGCAATAGTTAAAAGCAGACATGGACAAATGAATTGGTTCAAAACTGGGAAAGGAGTACATCAAGGCAGTATACTGTCACCCTGTTTATTTAATGTACACACAGAGCACATCATGGAAAATGCCAGGCTGGATGATTCACAAGCTTGAATCAGAATTGCTGGGAGAGATATCAATAACCTCAGATGTATGGATGACACCACCCTTATGGAAGAAAGCAAAGAGGAACTAAAAAGCCCCTTGATGAAGGTGAAAGAGGAGAGAGAAAAAGCTGGGTTGAAACTCAACACACAAAAACAAAGATCATGTCATCCAGTTCCATCACTTCATGGCAAATAGATGGGGAATAAAATGGAAAAAGTGACAAACTTTACACTCTTGGGTTCCAAAATCACTGTGGATGGTGACTGCAGTCATGAAATTAAAAGATGCTTGCTCCTAGGAAGAAAAGCCATGACAAACCTAGATAGCATGTTAAAATACAGAGACATCCCTTTGCCAACAAAGGTCCATCTAGTCAAAGCTATAGTTTTTCCAGTAGTCATGTACAGATATAAGAGTAGGGCCATACAAAAGGCTGAGCACTGAAGAATTGATGCTTTTGAACTGTAGTGCTTGATAAGACCCTTGAGAGTCCCTTGGACTGCAAGGAGATCAAACCAGTTAATCCTAAAGGAAATCTACCCTGAAAACTCATTAGAAGGACTGGTGCCAAAGCTCTAATACTTTGGCCTCCTGATGTGGAGAGCTGACTCATTGAAAAAGACCCTGATGCTGGGAAAGATTGAAGGCAGGAGGAGAAGGGGACAACAGAGGATGAGATGATTGGATGGCATCATCGACTCAGTAGACATATTGTTGTTGTTCAGTTGCTCAGTCGTACCTGACACCCTTTGCGAGCCCATGGACTGCAGCATTCCAAGGCTTCCATGCTCTTCACCATCTCCTAGAGCTTTCTCAAACTCATGTCCATTGAGTCAGTGATGCCATCTAACCATCTCATCCTCTCTCATCTCCTTCTCTTCCTGGAGAGGAATGGACAATGAGTTTGAGAAAACTTCAGGAGATAGTGAAGAACAGGGAAACCTTGAATGCTGCTATTCATGGGGTCACAAAGAGTCAGACATGACTGAGTGGTTAAACAAC
This sequence comes from Oryx dammah, assembly GCF_014754425.2. Lineage (NCBI taxonomy): Eukaryota > Metazoa > Chordata > Mammalia > Artiodactyla > Bovidae > Oryx > Oryx dammah. The sequence goes on along the minus strand of NW_024070211.1, from coordinate 93,772,356 downwards.
AGCAGATCAAGATAATGTATATTCAAAACACAAACTTCCCTGCTAATGCAGAAAGTGAGAGCATTAAAGATCTTTAGACACCACTGTGTTCAACAACCTTAAATAAGAAGTGAGGAAACAAAGATCAAGGACATTAATATAATCGATAGTCAAATTAATCTTCAAAGCTCACGAAATAAATACAAATATGTTAAATGCCATATAAAAACTTCAACTGCTCTGTAACCTAAAGTAGAGGAAACTTCTAGCTTTGAAGACACAATACTTGAAAAAATGTCAGTTCATAAAACCATGATTGTGTTCTTTCCTTTACACTCATGGATACAAGAGACTCCTAGTGGTTAACAGTCCTATACCCAGGGAATCTATTTGAACAGGGAATAGTAAACTGGTTTCTGGATTTTACTCAGGAACTAGGTACTAATTAGAAGCAATCTGTCACATGCACAAAATGTTTAAAGAATATTTTTTGTTGTATAGACAGGAAATTGCTTGAATTAGAGCCCAGAGACTAAGAGAACCAAGACTCAAGCACACGGCTTTATTGTGGTTCAACCACAAGTGTCCATTTAAGTTTGAGGCTACTTAATATTGTTAAACACCAGACATATTATTCAAGCATGAACAAGATAAATCAATGGCCACTTGACAATGGTCTACTTTCAGAGCGAACTGCACTTGGTTTCTGATAGCATTCATAGTCATGGGAAGTTGCTCAGTAGTAATAGAAAAATCATTGCAATGTGGGCTAAAGGGGTATAATTTGGGGGTAGAATAGCAGTAGCAAGTATTTCAGAGTGTGTTCACGTGTCTATGACCTCAGTTTTGGGTAGGAATGTGCTTGGTCCATCAGAGTGCATTTTTGTACGATCTTTTACTCATAGCAAGGACTAAAACAGACTCACTGGTACCGCCACATAAAAGGAACTCATGGGCAATGATGTGGATTTCTGGCAAGATGACATGAGTTCAGTTCAGTCGCTCAGTCGTGTCCGACTCTTTGTGATCTCATGAATCACAGCACGCCAGGCCTCCCTGTCCATCACCAACTCCCGGAGTTCACTCAAACTCATGTCCATCGAGTCGGTGATGCCATCCAGCCATCTCATCCTCTGTTGTCCCTTCTCCTCCTGCCCCCAATCCCTCCCTCATCAGAGTCTTTTCCAGTGAGTCAAATCTTCTCATGAGGTGGCCAAAGTACTGGAGTTTCAGCTTTAGCATCATTGCTTCCAAAGAACACCTGGGGCTGATCTCCTTTAGAATGGACTGGTTGGATACCCTTGCAGTCCAGGGGACTCTCAAGAGTCTTCTCCAACACCACATTTCAAAAGCATCAATTTTTTGGTGCTCAGCTTTCTTCACAGTCCAACTCTCAAATCCATACATGACCACTGGAAAAACTATAGCCTTGACTAGACAGACCTTTGTTGGCAAAGTAATGTTTCTGCTTTTTAATATGCTATCTAGGTTGGACATAACTTTCCTTCCAAGGAGTAAGTTCTTTTCATGAACAGTATGAAAAGATGACACAAGGACACTGCTTAATTAAAACTGACACGAGTCAATCTAAGAAGGTGAGTCCTGAACAGAGGCAGCCATGGAACAGAGAGCAGACAAAGAAGCCTAAAATAATGCCTCTTTCTGATTCAAAAAGAGGTCTGCATGCTAATATTGAGATGGTATAAAATATGAAAAGACTATAGAAGGAAATTAAAAATGAAAAAGTCAAGAGAAGGGTCCTGGGGTAGAGATCAATATCCAGAAATGAAAGAGATTTAGATAGAGGAGGAGTCTGCAGGCTTTATAACTTCTTTGTGGAGTTTATATTAAAATCAACTGGATTACAGGGGTTCCCCAGGTACATCCAGGCAGCAAGAGCATAAAACTCAATATGTATGAGAAATATTAGGGAATCCTATATGCACACAACATAAAATATACTACCAAATGCTTCAAAGTGATTACATAACATGATATATTAGACACCATGAAAAGCATTAAAAAATAAACTCTTCAAAATCCAACATTTTTGGTCTTCTTTCTCAGAGAATAAATATAATGTTCTGCTTAGAGATCATAATCTCTGAATTTACCTGAGGAACTGCAAAATTTCTAAACACTAGTGTGATGATAGATATACATTTGCTAACCAAGGGTCCCAACTCACAAAGAGCTGAAATCATCACGCTTTGATAACACCATTAGAATAGTCGAAGGATTATGGAGAAAGCGAATATAGAGGTGCCTTTAAAGTATTGAAAGGTGCTTTGAACTCTGGATATGTAGGAATTTGCCAATGTAATATGTCAGGAAATGCTAAAGAGGGTGCCAAGTTAGAAATCAAGTAAATACTCCTCCCCTTTCTACCTCCTTATATGAAAATCATGTTTTTAAAGAATCCTAAAAAAAATCTTAAAATTTCCTTCTATTGATTGTTGGTTCCAGAATTTCATCATATTTACAGACTGACATCCTAACGCAGAAGGAATTTTAACTTTTCCTTATTGCTATTTAACTCTCTGTTCTCTTCATTAAGTTCTAACGCAAGCTTTCCAATACCTTGGTCATCAAGATAATCCCTAATTCTTCCCCCCAACCCCACAACTTAGTTTCATTCAATTATGACTGGATGAGAGTTGCCTGTATTCTAATCCATTTGTTGTTGCTGTTTAGTAGCTCAGTCATGTCTGCCTCTTTGAGACCCCATGAATTGTAGTCTACCAGACTCCTCTGTCCATGGGACTTCCCAAGCAAGAATGCTGGAGTGGGTTGCCATTTCAGTCTCCAGGGAACAACCCAGGGATCAAACCTGTGTCTCCGGTGTTGGCAGGCAGATTTTTGCCACTGAACCACCTAGAAAGTCCATTCTAGTTCATATCCAGTGAATTTTTATGGAATAAATGAATAATGCCAAGTAAACTAGCCAAGATGCTAGTTAAAGATTTCCAAAGTATAATTCTTCCTAGCACCTTTTGTTGAAATGATGCTTGCAGAGACCAATTCTATCAACTAAAGGATGTTAAGAAAACAGAAGTAGAGAAGGGTCCAAAGTATATTAGGGACACATTATATTTGAATATTCTCAAGTCCATAATACTGATTACCTAAAAAAAAACTATAAACAAAAGTGTACTATGTAATGTTCATTCAGCTCAATATTTCTTCTCAGTATTTTGTGTTGTTAAAGAAGGGTCAAAGTTATTTAATTTTGTTTTCATTTTTTATATTTTATAATGATAGTTATTAATAAGTTGTAATTCTTAGATTTGTAAATAACTTAAAAGGTTTTTTTCTGTATTTCAAAGTAATCTTTTTTTTAATTATCTGTTTTAAAAAAGAAAATTTCAATTAAGGAAAACTATTTGTATGTCTATCAATATTGGTTTTATCCTGATTCACCAATACTTATCAGCATGCTGTAAGATTTTCCTCCTCTAAAATCTCTTTAATGACATCCCATAATGTTCATAATTTTTATATAATTATAAATTAATCAATAAATATTCAGGTTATCACACATTTCTCTATATCCAAAAATCTCTTGATGACTAGCCTACATGTTGACTATCTTCAACATCCCTACATAAAACAGTAGAGCTCCCAACAAATTATTCCAAGATTTGAATACATTTATGTTTGTACTGCAATCACTATAGTCATTGAGAAAGGAAATTATAATAACTAAGCATGCTATATGCCAGGCAATATTCTCAGCGTTTTATAAGCATTAACTCACACAGTTCTCTCAATTCTGAAGAAGGCTAGCATTGTTTTCCCCATATCAGTGTACTCAAGATAACTGAGGCAGAGAAGTTAAGTACTTTTCCTTAGGTCACATAGTAATACATGCTGGGATTCAAACACAAAAGAGCTGGATCCAGAGTCTGCTCTTTAAACCACTGTATATTGCCTGGCTGCATGAATGCAAACACATGTTAGTAATTTATTATCGATCATTTATGTCACATGTGCAATGTATTTGGTAGTTGGAAAAGATACAAAAAGGGAGGGAGGGGAAAAGATGGAGGAGGAGGAGGACACTGCTCACCTCCCCTCATGAGCAAGTAAAAAATACATCTACATGTAGAGCATGTAGATGCTCTCTCTCTGAAAACAAGCCAGAGACTGGTAAATGGCTCTTCCACAACCAAGCCTGTAAAGAAAACTGCACACACAGTCAGGTAGGAAGGGAGGAAAGCAGTCAGTAAGAACTCGCCCTCCTGGGAGGAGTCGCAGAAGAGGAGAAGGATATCACCAGCTTGCAGATCCTTCCTAGGGAGTGAGGGATATGAACCACATAGTGAGGACTGAAGTCCAAGGAAGACACCAGGAAGACGAGTTCCCTTAGCTGCTTTGGAAATCACTGGGACTTATAAGAGGGCTATAAGAAACTGAGTCTCAGCTTGTGAAGAGCACAGGCATGCTTGTTTACTCCTACAAACAAGGTGGAGGAAGCAGTTGACACTGCCAGGGCTCTGGCCCTCTGACTCCAGCATAGCTCCCACTAGGTTAAAAGTTGCTTTTTCCATGACAGTGCACACTTGGGATGGACAGGGCCAGCTTGGATTTAGCAGTGCTTTTTGAACAGGGTAAGGGTGGCTATTACAGTACTCAGAGAGGCAGTGGATCTGGAGCTGTCTAGAACTCTGGCTGGTTTGCAGGGACTGACCCAGTGCATGACCTAGCCTGCATCAGGAGTTCCTTCAGGCCCCTCCTGCTTCACCTCTGCTTCCCTCTCGGGTAAAGGTGCCATTGCTGGGAGGAGAAGAGTGCACACTTAGAGGAACAGAGGCACCAGCTTAGACCCTGCCTTCATGGTTTCTGCTTCAGCACTATGGGACACAACCACATCTCTGATAGGGTGGTGATATCCACTGGATATAAAAGAAGATTCAGCTAACACCTGGCCCTGACTCTAGCCCCTTCATGTCCAGCCCCATATTCCACCAAGGTACTAACTGCCAGCACCATTGGGGAAGACTCAACCAGTGCTCACTTCATATCTAACTCTCCCACCAAAGCCACTGGACACACACAGACACGGATGCACCCATACTAGGACACCCCTTCCAGACCAGGAGAGGTAACTTTTTCATAGAATTTCATAGAGACAGAGAAGGTTAAACAAAATGAGAAGACAAGGGGATGTTTTTCAAGTGAAAAAACTGAAGAAAAAAAAACCTAAACTAATGAAACAGAGATAAATAATTAACCAGATAATGAGTTCAAAGCATCAGTAATAAAACTGTTGACTGAATATTTTAACAAGGAACTAGGTAATATAAAAAAGATCCAATCAGAGCTGCTGAATACAATAAATGGGGTGAAAAACACTGGAAGAAATGAAGAGCAGCTTAGGCAACACAGAAGGCACAGGAGACCTGGAAGACAAAATGATGGAAGCCACTCAATCAGAACAGCAAAGAGGAAAACTAATTTTAAAATGAGAATAGCTTAAGGAACCGCTGGAACAACAAGCATACTGATTTTTGCATTGGGGTGCAGGGGGCAGAGCCCCAGAAGGAGAAGATAGAGAGAAAAGGGTCAAAAGTATATTTGATAAAATTATGACTGAAAACTTCCTAAAACCATGACTTGCTTTACCTTCCATTAATGTTTCCAGATTTTTAATATTATAAATAATGCTGGTAAATATGTTTTTAAATTTATGAGTATGTGCAAAAGATCAATTCCTTTCTGTCAATGTCCAGAAATATTTATAAAAGCTTGCTCTACTAGTATTTCAGACATTTTGTTCCCACAAAGGTGTGTCAATTTAAACTCTCAATGGCAGTATATGAGAGTGATCATGTGACCACAGCCTCACCAACACTGAACGTTATATATTTTAACCTTTGCCCACTTGGTAGATGTAGTGTCTTCATTTTAATTTAAAGGAGTATTCATAATTAATGTACAAGTGATATAAAACATATTTGTTTGTTTACTATTTCTTCTAGGAGTAATCTGCTTACTTCAGGTCCTAAGATCAGTTCTCTATGTGGGATTTATATTTTACTTTAAAATTTTCTAATCTCAAATGTTATATATGTCAACAGGAATCTTGTAAATAAAAGTTGTACCAGTACAATTAATGAGTCTGGTTAGCTTTTAAAAGCTTGCAAAGCAAAACTCCCCTAAAGGTTTCTAGTATATAAATAAGCAATGTTAAAATTAATAAGCTTTTGCAGTTTGTATACTCAGCTGCATTTATAAATCCCTTCACTAAGCACACAAAGTAATACAAAGTAATACACACAGAATCTCAGGTCCTTTTCATTGTTACACTAATCAATTCTCAGCTTAAGTTTTATTATTCATTCTACTCTAGCTATTAAAACTTTAGAACTATTATTTGGCATCCTTTAGGGATATTTATTACTTCAGAGAGTAGTTAAAATGAGCTAAAAGAGAACCAATTTTAGTGCCTATCTTGGAAAAGATTAGTGCCTACAAAGATTAGTAACCTTCACTTACAGTATACATCAAAGAAGCAAAGCCAACTTAAGACATTTACTATGCCTTGAATGCTATTACTCCATGTATTTCACAATCTCTGTTTGTTTACAGGATTAGCATTCCTTATCTAACGTGCCAAAGCCCTTATTACTGCCAAATAGTATTACAATGTTTTATAAAAATTGTTTCCAGTATAATCACTCATCTTTTTTTCCTTGGGACAGCTTTAGGTTAAAACTGGTATATGCATACAATTCAGTTAAGCATTTATCAAAAAATGTGCCCAGGTTTGAACAATAAATTACAGATTTGCCATATTTATGAACTACTATGAGGTGCTAGGTAATTTTTACTGGATGTAATTTATTGTGTACTATTGGACCCAAAGCATAGTCTCTAGAGTCAGAGTGCTTCAGCTTGCATCCTAGATCCATCATTCACTAAATCTGAGTAAAGACAAGTTACTTAAACATGCTGTTTTTCAATATTAGAATAATTAGAACTGTTTTTCTCATTCATAAAAGTGTGGAAAATCATGGTATCTAATGTGACAGATCATATTTTTGTTCCCAAATATTTGCCACCCCTCCTTATGAAAAAGGTAATATTTTTCCTTCCCCATTGAAAGCTGTTTCCCCATTGGGCTTTCCTAGTGGCTCAGCTGAAGAATCCACCTGTAACGTGGGAGACCTGGGTTCAATCCCTGGGTGGAAGATCCGCTGGAGAAGGGAAAGGCTACCCATTCCGGCATTCTGGCCTGGAGAATTCCATGTGCTGTATAGTCCATAGGGTCACAAAGAGTCAGACACAACTGAGCAACTTTCAGTCAGTCATTGAAAGTATGACTGTGATTGTGTTGCCCTCCTTACGAAAGGATTATACATCTCACTGCTGCTGCTGCTAAGTCACTTCAGTCGTGTCCGACTCTGTGCGACCCCATAGTCGACAGCCCACCAGGCTCCCCCGTCCCTGGGATTCTCCAGGCAAGAACACTGGTGTGGGTTGCTATTTCCTTCTCCAATGCATGAAAGTGAAAAATGAAAGTGAAGTTGCTCAGTCGTGTCCGACCCTCAACGACCCCATGGATTGCAGCCTTCCAGGCTCCTCTGTCCATGGGATTTTCCAGGCAAGAGTACTGGAGTGGGATGCCATTGCCTTCTCTGATACATCTCACTCTGATAGTTTTAACTATTTGATACATTTGGTCATATGTGTGTGTGTATATATATATCTCTGTGTGTATCTGTGTGTACATATGAAAAATTATATATATAGAGAGATATCTCCAATACAAAGTGTAGCAGCTCTCAAATAGTTTGCTTTTAGTACTCCTTTACTTTCCGAGAAATGATTAAAGACTCAAAGAGCATATTTTTGTGTCATAGCTATCAACACTGACTGTATTACAAATTAAGACTACCCATTTGAAAAATTATTTTTGAGTGTAAAAATAATAAACCTGTTAAATATGTTAACACATAATATTATAGTGTAAAATCATTATATTTTCCAGAAACTATGAGTGATATGTCATACATTTTTAAAAAATCTATAACATCTGTCTTTTAAAAAAGCCAGCTGAAGCCTCATATCATTCTTGAAGGAAATTTGTTGCAATATATTGTTTTGGTCATATGTTTTTTACTTCACATGTATATTCAGAAAACGGAAGCATTTTTATAGCATTTCTGCAATAATTGTGGATACCCGGCTTGGATACTACATCGAAACTCAACAAGTAATAGTTTCTTAAAGATTACTTGCAATGAAGAAATTGAAGCCATAATAATGAATATTTCACACTAGAGTAGATTAAATTTATTGGTCTACTTTGAACTTTGAATTGTTTTTTATCTATGAATAATTTAATAACATTATGCACTGTAACATTATGCATGGGGAATAAATATTGGTTTATTGATTTATTCATATCTTCCAACTATGGGATATTTCATATACATATCACATTCGCTTATGTCATCACTGATCTCTGAAAAGCCTTTAAATATTAGGGAACTATCAAGTACACAGTGAAGAAATACAAGTTTTCCAAAATTCTAATTTTCACTTGAAATCTCAGTTTTTATCACTGGCAATAAATACTGCTATTTGTATTCCCTGAGGTAAATGGTTCACTTTATCTTTCAAGGAAAATGTCTGCCCAGTACCTAACTTTGAATACTTATAGCTTCTCTGTCATCCTTCCATTTAAAAATGATGCTATGAAAAGAACAGTTAATTCAACTTACTATTCAAACAACTGCACAGAGATTTTAGTCTAGATAGCCACTATGTAGACAGTATGAGTTATAAAAAAATGTGCTTTATGTTTACTTTCCATTTATCATTAATTTATATAGACACTGAACTCATTCCTGTGAATGTATTGCCACTTTTACTCACCATGTGTTATCTCCTAAGAACGAATTCAACAAAATGAAAAGAGCAAAGAATATCTTAATAGTATTATGAAAAAAAAAATACTGACCTCATGGATCCTCTGAAAGGATCTCAGGGATCTCCAGAGATCCACAGACCACAAACTGAAAATCACCAACATAGAACATAGTCTAGTCCTAGAGTCATGCAAATTTTAACATATTCTTACTGTTCCAGGTTTGAACGGAATTTGTTACACTTTGCTTTAATCTTCTAAAATAAATTTCTCCTGTATTCTTTTATTTTTTTTCATTTTTTAATGTTTTTATTTTCTTTAATTTTACATCTTGAACATACTATGACTATTAAAACTGTTTCTTGGAGATTTTTAAGATGTCCTTCCCCCATTGCTTTTATTTTTTTTAATTTTTATTTTTACTTTATTTTACTTTACAATACTGTATTGGTTTTGCCATACATAGACATGAATCCGCCACGGGTGTACATGAGTTCCCAATCCTGAACCCCCCTCCCACCTCCCACCCCATGTCATCTCTCTGGATCATCCCCATGATTTGGGAGAATGGCACTGAAACATGTATACTGTCATGTAAGAAATGAATCGCCAGTCTATGTTCGATACAGGATACAGGATGCTTGGGGCTGGTGCACGGGGATGATCTCCTGTATTCATTTAACTCTTTGTTTTCCTAATGGCTAGTGAATAATTTTCCAATAAAAAATGTGTTAGCACATTGCAATCTTACCACATCAACTTTATGTACATTCTGAAGCTGCACACCCACCTCCACCTGCTGTAAGGATTACAGGGGTAGACAGATGGGTAGCTCAGTCTTTCATACTTATGAAAAGGCAACAATGCTCAACTGAGTCTGTTAAGGCATTACATAATCCCTTGGGTGAAACACTGTAGATGAGGGAACATTAAACATGGAAGTATAGAAGTGGGCTCTGATAAACTACTAACAGTTATGAACTATTAGGGTTAGATTGTAATTTTTGTCATCCTGAAAACACAGAAACAAAAACAGAAAAAGTTGCAACTATCTTCAGTCTCTTTGAAAGTGAATAACAGACTGTAAGCTATATGCCAAATTTTTCCACCCTTGATATGAACAGCAGAAGCTTGATGCTCATACAGAAGCCTGACGCTCATACAGAAGCCTGGTGCTCACACAGATGTCTCATGCTCAAACACGATGACTACACACATATGTAGATAAAGTACAGTTGTTCCCCGTTACTTGCAGTAGTTACGTTCTACAGAGTTTCTGTGAATATTAAATTAATACCAAAGTAGTCCTCTCAGAGGAAATAGAGTTGGGTTCCTGCAAGCCTGTGATCACAACATTTTTGACATTCAAAACAGTATCTGGTCATTTAGACTTGTTTGTTAAATTCCTTATAAATAAGGTAGACACATCTGCCTTGAAAATTCACTCTTCTATATAAGCCTTATCCTGTATCATATTCATCAGGTTTTTAAAAATTGTTCTCCAGCCTACTATCTGCAGAACCTGCCACACTTGGACCTTTAACAACAAGTTGCTGTATCACCGTTTGAAATGAGCAAACCCACCAGCAGTAGCCGAGAAGTGTTTAGCATTCTCCTGACACTGGGTAACATGACTAAGTTGTTTTGGCTATCAGCCCCACAACAATGTTCTTCACTATGGTTTCTTGGCCATCATCTCAAGAACGCATTGGTAGAGCACTCTCCATTCTTTCCCATAGCTTCATCATGTACTACCCATTAGTTTGTGTTAGTCGCTCAGTCGTGCCTGACTCTCTGTGACCCCATGGACTGCAATCCACCAGGTTCCTCTGTCCATGAGATTTTCCAGGCAAGGATACTGGAGTGGGTTGCCATTTCCTTCTCCAGGGGATCTTCTCATTAGTTTACCATTTTATAAAGTGGCTGAGGCCATGCAGAGATCAGTGAATTTTCTCTTTTTCTCAATGGACTATATTGTTGATTCATTAACATTAAACTCAGAGCCAACAGTACTATAACTCATGAGAACAAAGCTTATTTAACATATATGTTTTCTCCATAAGGCATATCACATCTCTTTGCACATAGGAACACTAGCATTTCAGCACTATGTTTGAGGGCTATTTTCAACAGCAAAACCCCAAGGGGAAAATAACAACAACAACAACTATGACTAGAAAGATTGCTAAAAGGATGAATTTTTAAAGCATAAGAACTAAAAAAAGAAAGCAGGTCATTACCTTCTCAGCTAGGAATGGGTATATTGGGCAACTAAAATTTTTGCTGCTCTGAACATGTGCAAGAATAAATAGAAAATTTCCATCAGTTCTAATTTTTGTGGTTACAAGTACATTTTAGCAAGTAGGCAAATTCACAAATATAAAATCCACAAATAATGAGAGTTGACTGTACTTATACAGAATTTAAAGTTCAAGGGTATTTGGAATTATGAAAATTATATAATTGAGAACAGAAAGATGAAACTGCAAGTATATTGTTTTTCCTTTAAAAAATGAGTGCTCACCTATAAATTTCTAATGTTTAGAGATATTTGACACTGTATTACAATTAACAATATTAAAATATCTTGTTTCTTATGATGTAACATTAAAAACCAAGAAATTCTGGACAGTTTTAATTGCAGGCTCTCATCCAAATGCATCAACGCCTGATATAAGTCCAATAAAAAAATGTTTCAGTTATTAACATCAGTGCAGTTTTTAGTGGGCTTCCCTAGTAGCTCAGATGGTAAAGAACCTGTCTACAAAGAGAGGAGACCCAGGTTCAGTCTTTGAGTTGGGAAGAACCCTTTGAGAAGGAAATGGCAACCCACTCCAGTATCTTTGCCTGGAGAAGCCCATGGACAGACGAGCTTGGTAAGCTACAGTCCATGGGGTCACAAAGAGTTGGACGCAACTGAGCAACTAACACTTTCACACTTTCACTTTTCACTTTTTAGTATAGAATAAAATATTGGTATAAAAGCTATGATGCTTGAATTAATAAAGAAAAATGCCAAATTGAATGAAAAAGTCATAAATCAGAAAATGTTTCTCAAGCATTCAATTTTACTTTGAAAATTCATTTTTGGAAAATTAGCATTTTCCTGACCATGATTAATTCCAGAAGTTTTAGAAAAGGCAATCAAATGTAGAAACACCATTTATAGATAAACTTCATTTTATCCATTTTAAATCATCCATAGTATTTAAAGATCCCTTAATAACATCTAAATGCCACAATTTTTCTTATCTCACACTTGAATCTTGCTTTATCAAAATGAAGAGGAAAAATAACTTTTTTGGGGGAGACTTTTAAGTTTGTCTTTATTTCTAAGTCTTGTTCAGTTCAGTTGCTCAGTCATGTCCAAGTCTTTGTACCCCATGGATTGCAGCAAGCCAGGCTTTCCTGTCCATCACCAACTCCCAGAGATCCTCAAATTCATGTCCATCAAGTCAATGATGCCATCCAACCATCTCATCCTCTGTTGTCCTGTTCTCTTCCTGCCTTCAGTCTTTCCCAGGATCAGTGTCTTTTGCAATGAGTTGGCTCTGCCTATCAGGTGGCCAAAGTACTGGAGTTTCAGCTTCAGCACAGTCCTTTCAATGAATATTCAGGACTGATTTCCTTTAGGATGGACTGGTTTGATCTCCTCACTGTCCAAGGGACTCTCAAGAGTCTTCTCCAACACCACAGATCAAAAGGATCAATTCTTCAGCGCTCAGCTTTCTTTATAGACCAACTCTTACATCTAAACATGAATACTGGAAAAACCATTGCTTTGACTAAATGGACCTCTTGTCAGCAATGTAATGTCTCTGCTTTTTAATATGCTGTTTGTCATAGCTCTTCTTCCAAGGACCAAGGGTCTTAATTTCATGCCAGCAGTAATCATCTGCAGTGATTTTGGAGCCCAAGATAATAAAGTCTGTCACTATTTCCATTGTTTCCCCATCTATTTGCCATGAAGTGATGGAACTGGATGCCATGATCTTCATTGCTTGAATGTTGTTTTAAGCCAGCTTTCTCACTGTGCTCTTTCACCTTCATCAAGAGGTTCTTTAGTTCCTCTTTGTTTTCTGCCATAAGGATGGTGTCATCTGCATATCTGAGGTTGTTGATATTTCTCCCGGCAATCTTGATTCTAGCTTGTGCTTCTTCCAGCCCAGCATTTCACATGATGTACTCTGCATATAAGTTAAATAAGCAGAGTGACAATACACAACCTTGACATACTCCTTTCCCAATTTGGAACCAATTCAGCTGGAGAAAGGAATGGCAAACCACTTCAGTAGTCTTGCCTTGAGAACACCATGAACGGTATGTAAAGTCCTCTCATACCCTTCATTAAAAGATACCAGTCCCAAGTTATTTCATCCATATTAATTTTCTGTATCTGGTTTCATACTAATTTAGATTAAATCTTCAGCAGTCACTAATTTGTATGGAGCTATCAGTGTGTGTAACTGTATAATATCATGTGAAGTCTCACAACTCTAAGAAATAATCTTATATGAAGAAGTTTCTCTTATTGAGTGACAGAAGCAATGCCAAAGGCCATCTTCCACTTCTCCTTTGCTCTATCTACTTCAACAGCAAGTGAAGAACTCTGCTTAGTGATAGGTTCACTTAATGCAAAACTATAAATCCATGGATGACAGTTCAGTTATGAATCACTTTAAGTTAAACCTGAGGTCATACATCAAACACCTGAAGGAATAGCCCTCATTTTTAATCCTCCAACCCTCAATAAGGAAGGTTCCAGGATCCTAAACCCTAGGTCAGTCAGATTGCTGATCCTAATTAAGACTTCTAATAAAATTTAATGAGGTTTATGTTGTGCTACTAACTTATCAACTATTTATTCAATATCCAATATGCATCTTGAACCGTGTGAGTCACCTGGGATAGAATATGAATGATACTGTATATTTCTGTCAATTGCTATTCTCATTAATTTTATGTAAGAAAGAACCACAATTTTCATTAAAAGATCATCCTTTTCCAAATGCATATGTGTTAGTCTATTTCTATACTACAGGCTATCTTACTGGTTAACCTGTTGAACCCTGCATTAATCCTTTACTCTATTAACTTCTCAAACTTTATGATGAGTTCATGAAATCTCATAGCATGTATTCTTCTTAAGCATTGTTCAAGCTATGCTTCAAACTTGAATTTCCATACAAACATTAAAATTATCTAGTTAATACACAACAAAATGAAAAAGTAAACATAGATATATAGTAATAAATATATGGATGAATTATATTCTCATTTAACTCTTCATTAAATATGGTTAAGACTTTCAATATAGAGGTAACACACATCTATGAAGTTCACTCCTGGGTATTTTGTGCTTTTATTATTATAATGTCACTGATACCATTCTTAAAATTTCATCTTTACAATTATTTGTTCAGTTCAGTTGCTCAGTTGTGTCCGACTCTTTGCGACCCCATGAATTGCAGCATGCCAGGCCTCCCTGTCCATCACCAACTCCCCAAGTTCACTCAAACTCACATCCATCGAGTCATTGATACCATCCAGCCATCTCATCCTCTGCTGTCCCCTTCTCCTCCTGCCCCCAATCCCTCCCTCATCAGAGTCTTTTCCAATGAGTCAACTGTTCACACGAGGTGGCCAAAGTACTGGAGTTTCAGCTTTAGCATCATTCCTTCCAAAGTACACCCAGGACTGATCTTCAGAATGGACTGGTTGGATCTCCTTGTGGTCCAAGGGACTCTCAAGAGTCTTCTCCAATACCACAGTTCAAAAGCATCAATTCTTTGGCGCCCAGCTTTCTTCACAGTCCAACTCTCACAGCCATACATGACCACTGGAAAAACCATAGCCTTGACTAGACAGACCTTTCTTGGCAAAGTAATGTCTCTGCTTTGTAATATGCTATCTAGGTTGGTCATAACTTTTCTTCCAAGGAGTAAGTGTCATTTAATTTCCTGGCTGCAATCACCATCTGCAGTGATTTTGGAGCCCAAAAAAATAAAGTCTGACACTGTTTCCACTGTTTCCCCATCTATTTCCCATGAAGTGATGGGACCAGATGCCATGATCTTCGTTTTTTGAATGTTGAGCTTTAAGCCAACTTTTTCACTCTCTTCTTTCACTTTCATCAAGAGGCTTTTTAGTTCCTCTTCACTTTCTGCCATAAGGGTGGTATCATTTGCATATCTGAGGTTATTGATATTTCTCCCGGCAATCTTGACTCCAGCTTGTGTTCTTCCAGTCCAAGGTTTCTCATGATGTACTCTGAGAATAAGTTAAATAAGCAGGGTGACAATATACAGCCTTGACGTACTCCTTTTCCTATTTGGAACCAGTCTGTTGTTCCATGTCCAATTCTAACTGTTGCTTCCTGGCCTGTATATAGGTTTCTCAAGAGGCAGGTAGGGTGATCTGTTATTCCCATCTCTTTCAGAATTTTCCACAGTTTATTGGAAAATTCTTGTTTGTTACTAGTATACAAAAGTAGAAGTGAGCTTTATATGTTGACCTGTATCTATAATTGACAACTCCAGAGCTGTTTTACTATTTCTGTAGTTGTGTGCTTCCATTTGAAGTTATTTTCCTTCAAGTCAAACAAATTTCCTTATTATTTCTTGTAGTAAAAGTTACTATAGACACATTGTTTTGTTACATTTTTGAGGAACATTTCAGTTGAGTATATAACTCTGTTAACTTTTTCCCTTCTTTTAGACATTTAGAATATCATGTTTTCCCGCTGTAAAATGAAAAAGTCAGCTTTCAGTCTTATTGCTACTCTTATAAGAAATAATTTTAACTCTATTTTCAAGATTTTCTTTCAATTTTTGGTACAAAATATTTGGCTCTGCTATGCCATGGCAGTGTTTTCTTAATATCTGAACCATTTAGGGATTGCTAAATTTCCAGTAGTGATGCACGGATGAGACAGCTGGAATATAAAGAAGGCTGAGCACAAAAGAATTGATGCTTTTGAACTGTTGGAGAAGACTTTTGGGAGACCCTTGGACATCAAGGAGATCAAATCAGTCAATCCTAAAGGAAATCAACCCTGAACATTCATTAGAAGGACTGATGCTGAAGCTCTAATACTTTGGCTACCTGATGTGAAGAGCTGACTCACTGGAAAAGATCCTGATGCTAGGAAAGATTGAGGGCAAGAGAAGGGGGTGACAGAGGATGAGATGGTTTGATAGCACCAGCAAATCAATGAATATGAGTTTGAGAAAATTCCAGGAGACAGTGAAGGACAGGGAAGCCTGGTGCTCTGCAGTCCATGGTGTCACTCAAAGAGTCAGAAATTATTTAGCAACTGAACAACAACAAATTTCTTAAAGCTGTAGATTCAGAAGTATCTTGGGTATTATTTTCCAATATTGCTTTGTCCTATTCTGACTCTCTCTTCTATGAGATTTTAGCCATTTGTATTTTTTCCCTTTTTACAGCACATTAAATCTCTCCAACTGTGTATTTCCTTTTTCTTCAGTTTTCCATTTTGGTTTCAGTTTGCATGTTTTCCATTGGCCTGACTTGAGTTCAAAATTCTATCAAGATTGCACTTAATCCTCATTCAATGAATTTTTAACTTCATATATTGTATTTTTCAGTTCTAAAACATGCACTTTATAGTAAATACATTTAAAGATTCTTTGAGATCTGTTTTTGTTTTTTCCATTCTTTCCATTTTAACATATTTGTAATAGTCACATGTGAATCCTTGTTTCAGTCATCAATGTTTCTGGTTCTATTGTCTGCTTTTCTAAGAGGTCACCTTTTCTTGCTACTTAGCATGTCTAACTTTTTTTTTTTTATCATTAGTACTTTATGTAGATACTACAAATAACTTTGGTATTCTCACAGGAGAAGACACACACACATCTTTCAACTTTGCCATCCTTATATAAATGGAATGTTAGGTCCATGAATTAAGGTAAATTGGAAGTGGTCAAACAAGAGATGGCAAGAGTAAACATCCACATTTTAGGAATCAGTGAACTAAAATGAATGGGAATGAGCAAATTTAAATCGGATGACCATTATATCTACTACTGTGGGCAAGATTCCCTTAGGAGAAATGGAGTAGCCACCATAGTCAACAAAAGACACTGAAATTCAGTACTTGGGTACACTATCAAAAACAACAGAATGATGTCAGTTCGTTTCCGAGGCAAACCATTCAATACAGCAGTAATCCAAGTATATGTTCCAACTACTAAAGCCAAAGAAGCTGAAGATGAATGGTTCTAGGAAGACCTACAAGACCTTCTAGAACTAATACCCCCCCCAAAAAAATAAAGATGTCCTTTTCATTGTAGGGGATTGAAATGCAAAAGTAGGAAGTCAAGAGATACCTGGAGTAACAGGCAAGTTTGGCCTTGGAGAACAAATGAAGCAGGGCAAAGTCTAACAGAGTTTTACCAAGAGAACTCACTGGTCATGTTGGAAGAGCAAACGTCCTCTTCCAATGACACAGGAGACGACTCTACACATGGACATCCCCAAATGGTTAATACTGAAATCAGATTGATTATATTCTCTATAGCCAAAGATGGAGAAGCTCTATACTGTCAGTGAAAATAAGACTGGGAGCTGACTATGGCTCAGATCATGAACTTCTCATTGCAAAATTCAGACTTAAATTGAAGAAAGTGACCATTCAGGTATAACCTAAATCAAATGCCTGATAATTATACAGTGGAAGTGACAAATATTTTCAAGGGATTAGATGTAGTCAGAGTGCCTGAAGAACTCTGGACAGAGCTTTGTAACACTGTACAGGAGGTGGTGATCAAAACCATCCCCAAGAAAAAGAAAAACAAAAGACAAAATGGTTGTCTGAGGAGGTCTTACAAAGAGCTGAGAAAAGAGAAGCAAAAGGCAAAGGAGAAAAGAAAAGTTATACCTATCTGGATGCAGAGTTCCAAGGAATAGCAAAGATAGCTAAGCCTTCCTAAGTGAACAATATAAAGACATAGAAGAAAACAATAGAATGGTAAAGACTAGAGATCTCTTCAAGAAGATAAGAGATACCAAGGGAACATTTCATGCAAAGATGGGCTCGATAAAGGACAGAAACATTATGGGCCTAACAAAGCAGAAGATATTAAGAAGAGGTGGCAAGAACGCACATGCACAGAAGAAATATACATAAAAGATCTTAATGACCCAGATAACCATGATGGTGTGATCACTCACCTAGAGCCAGACATCTTGGACGAAGAAGTCAAGTGGGCCTTAGGAAACATCACTACAAACAAAGCTAATGGAGGTGATGGAATTCCAGCTAACTATTTCAAATCCTAAAAGATGACGCTGTGAAAGTGCTGCAATCAATATGCCAGCAAAGTTGGAAAATTCGGCAGTGGCTGCAGGACTAGAAAAGGTCAGTTTTCATTTCAATTCCAAAGAAGGGCAATGCCAAAGAATGTTCAAACTACCCTACAACTGCATTCATATCACATGCTAGCAAAGTAAAGATCAAAATCTTCCTAGTGAGGCTTCCACAGTACGTGAACCAGTAAATTCCAGATGTTCAAGCTGGATTTAGAAAAGGCAGAGGAACCAGAGATCAAATTGCCAACATCCGTTGGATTATAGAAAAAGCAAGTGAATTTCAGAAAGGCTTTTGCTTCCTTGACTACACTAAAGCCTTTTACTGTGTGGATCAAACAAATTCTTAACGAGATATGAATACTAGATCACCTTACCTGCCTCCTGAGAAATGTGTATGCAGGTTAAGAAGCAACAGTTAGAACTGGACATGGAACAATGGACTGGATCCAAATCGGGAAAGGAACGTGTTAAGGCTACACATTTTCACCCCGCTTATTTAACTTATATGCAGAGTACATCATGCGAAATGCCTGGCTGGATGAAGCACAAGCTAGAATCAAGATTGCTGGGTAAAATATCAAACCCTCAGATATGCAGATGACACCACCCTTACGACAGAAAGGGAAAAAGAATTAAAAAGCCTCTTGATGAAAGTGAAAGAGGAGAGTGAAAAAGCTGGCTTAAAACTCAACATTCAAAAAACTAAGATCATGGCATCAGGTCCCATCACTTCATGGCAAATAGGTGTGGAAACAATGGAAACAGACAGACAATTTTCTTGTGCTCCAGAATCATTACAGATGGTGACTGCAGCCATGAAATTAAAAGACACTTGCTCCTTAGAAGAAAAGCTAGGCCCAACCTAGACAGTGGATTAAAATGCAGAGACAGTGCTTTACTGACAAAGGTCCGTGTGGTTTTTTCTCACATCCAGTCCTGTATGGATGTGAGAGCCAGACCATAAAAAAGGCTGAACACTGAGGAATTGATGCTTTTGAATTGTGGTGTCGGAGAAGACTCTTGAGAGTCCCTTGAACTGCAAGGAGATCAAATCAGTCCTTCCTAAAGGAAATCAATCCCGAATATTCACTGGAAGGACTGACGCCAAAGCTATAATACTTTGGCTACCTGATGCAAAGATCCAACTCATTGGAAAAGACCCTGATGCTGGGAAAACACGAGGAGGATAGAAGGCACAAGGAGAAGGAGATGACAGAGGACAAGATGATTGGATGGTATCACCCACTCAATGGACATAAGTTTGAGCAAGCTCCAGGAGTTGGTGATGGACATAGAGGCCTGGAGTGCGGCAGTCCATGGGGTTATGAAGAGCGACTGGACAACAACAAAAACAAAGTTTGAGAGAAAATTCCTACAATAATTCCCTAAGTGGGTTGTATTTGTTCTGTTAGGCAGGTAGCTTAGAAGCTGAGTGGAAGCTGGGTTAGAACTTTACTTACACATAGCCCACTCTATTTTCAATCATCTGAAGGATAAGATCTGTATTGTGGTTATTTTAGGCTCCTCTTTCTAGTGGGACTTTGTTTCCCAAGCACCATTATAACAAGGGAAGTCATGCTGAATTTCCTAACCAAGAACCTACTCTTTTTTATGTTACCAGAACTCAGCACGTGCTCATGAGGGAGGGAAGTGGTAGAGTTGCCATTTGGCTGTCCTCTACTTTTCAACATGTGACATAACCAAACAGGAACAGCTCCTCTGATATTTCATTTTCTCCACTAGACTTACTCTGTTCTAACCTAAACTCATCCTGTATCCAGCGTGGGCAGGAGGAAGAGAGACAGAGAGAGAGAAAGTAAATGAGAAGAAAAGCCAACAACAGTAGTTTTGAGACACCTGAGAAAACTGAAACTTTAACCCAACTACTGTTTGCTTTCATAGCTTTCTGCTGACCTTTAAAAGTAGGAATCTGAAATAGAACTGTCATTTTTCTCCCAACTTTTCTCAGTAACAACAATGGCATGCTACCGTCAAATTCATTCTACCAAACAGGGGAAATTTATTTAAAAGTTATCTCATTTTTTTCAAGGTGGGAACATTCTAGCTAAACTGATATTCAGATTTTGATAGTCATTAAAGTTAGATCATACTGACTTCTAAATATTCTATGTTATAATAATGTTATTCAAAGTGGCTAATTACATTAAAATGTCTATCAAACTGGTAGAAAGACTAAATGCCCTATCAATGTAGTCAAAACAGTAAATATGTCAACTGTTTTAGAAAGAAATAAGAGATAAATTAGAATACTTAACATTTTTCCAGGAACTTTGCAAATAAGTTCTAGTTACCAAGCATCTATCTGTAATGTTATTCATGATTAATTATATCATAACTAAGTAGATTAGCTTTGTGTCACATATATTTTAATGTCATTAGAATAAAATTCTAAAGAAAGACGCCTTTGGTCACTTGTCAGTGCTAAAGGGAGACTTTTTATACTGCTTTTTTATAGAATACATATTTCTGCCCACCCCTCAAAATCCCGTGCTTTTGAAACCAGAGAGTCCCTTGGACTGCAAGGATATCAGTCCTGGGTGTTCACTGGAAGAACTGATGCTAAAGCTGAAACTCTAATACTTTGGCCACCACATGCGAAGAGTTGACTCATTGGAAAAGACTGATGCTGGGAGGATTGGGGGCAGGAGGAGAAGGGGATGACAAAGGATGAGACGGCTGGATGGCATCACCGACTCGATGGACATGAGTTTGAGTAAACTCCGGGAGTTGGTGACGGACAGGGAGGCCTGGCATGCTGCGATTCATGGGGTTGCAAAGAGTCAGACATGACTGAGTGATTGAACTGAACTGAACTGTCTCATTTCAAAATTAGCAATTTAATAGTAAAGCTTTACATGATTATTTAAAAAAAAAAAAAAACAAAAATTTTTTGAAGTCTACTGCTGCTGATTGTGTTATTTACAATAAAAACAAATTAGAATTGCTAGGTTTGGAGAACAACATGGCCAACTGACACTGTACATCCACATACATCTTCCAAACAAATCATAAAAATAACATTAATGGCAAGTAAATCCAAAAATAACCCAGGACTTCAACATCACTAAGAGACAAAACACAACAATCTTAGAAAAGAGAGAGAGAGAAAAGAAAATTCCAGCAGCATTTTCACCAGTCACCTGATGCTATGCCTGTGGGTATGAAGAGTAAGATGGAAAAGGCATGAGACCCCCAAGAAAAACTGTGAAGGAAACAGAGGACATAGATGAAACAGACCAAATCATTCCCTAAAACTAAACTGCAGCAGCTGCTGCTAAGTGGCTTCAGTAGTGTCCAACTCTGTGCAACCCCATAGATGGCAGCCCACCAGGCTCCTCCATCCCTGGGATTCTCCAGGCAAGAACACTGGAGTGGGTTGCCATTTCCTTCTCCAATGCATGAAAGCGAAAAGTGAAAGTGAAGTCGCTCAGTCATGTCGGACTCTTAGAGACCCCATGGACTGAAGCCTGCCAGGCTCCTCCATCCATGTGATTTTCCGGGCAAAAGAGTACTGGAGTGGGGTGCCACTGCCTTCTCCAAACTGCAGCACTGTATTTCAAAATAATAAATTCAAGTGAACTGTGGTTGATTATAGCATTAGCTATAGAAGACTTGGGAATAAGCAGGATTGTCAGTGGCAGCCTGAAGAAGTAATGCTTATTGAAGAGAAACAGAGAGGCTAGAATGAGGCACGAAGGAAAATGAGAAAATAACAGGGAAATAAAGATGTGACAAAACACCAACTCTTCATCTTTCTCCCACCATCAACAACACTATTCTTTTAAAACAGAGCAGAAAAGAGCAAAAAATTACAAACTCTACTTTTAAGTTAGGAATCCTATTCAAAGAATAAATAATAGAAAAAACAGATAATATCAATATGAAAAGGTTGTTAAAGTTTTAAATTGTGACTAAAGCAATTGTATTGATGAAAACTATGTCCTAAAAAACAAACATGAAGTTAAGAGAAATAACAAAATCATTCCAAATTGAATCAAATATCCTAAAACATGTATTTGGGGGTCATGGAAAAAAAAAATCTTGAATTCTACGTACAAAAACTAATACCAGAAATGGACAAATAAGAAGAAAAGGCAAGAGAACTGAATGAACTCACTAAAGAAACAGAAGAAAAAGAATAACATAACAGAAATAAGCTCTAAAGGAAAAGATTTTGACAGGAAAAGAAGTTTGAATGAAAATTTAATAAAGGCCATTGTATAAAAGAAGTAAAATCACCAGGAGAATAAAAATGATATCTAAAAATAAGTAAAAATGGTCAGAGAGCAAGTGTTTGAATTGGAAGATAATCAACAATAGTCCAAAGCACATACAATTACAGTCCATGAAACAAGGTGAAAGGAATTTAACATTTCAATATTTACCATGATGATCAGAAAATAAGAGTACCTGAACTCCACATAGTGAAGTAGCACAGTTTCAATAGACTTGGCACACTAAACTCTGGTACATATCTATCAAAGCCATTAAAGTTTAAAGACAAAGTCTCAGAACCTTTCAGCAAAGAGATGCAAATTCAACAGAATTAGATCCTTAACAGAATTCTCAAAAACAAACACAAAGCAAGGTACAAGAAGACTAGTAGTTTCAAGAAAATTAAAGAAGTGTGAGCCAAAGATATTATTTAGTCTAAACCCTAAACTATCAAGAATATTGAAAACCAGATTTAAATGTGTCAGGACTCAGGGAGGACTGTACACACATACACTTCCTGAAGAGTCTACTTGGCATGTGCTTCATCCAACCAAGAGAGAACTGAAAAAACTTGCACAGGGACTGATGGTGAGCAGTCCGTATGTCTATGTGTACAATTATGACTAAAACAAAGGAGGAATCACAGGCAGAAAAGTAACATTCGTGAAATTATAATTTGTGACAAAGTACTGAAGAATCTGGGCAAATTCTGGTGTGTGATCTTTCAGGACCTCGTGGCAGAAGGCTGCCCACATCAGACTTGGTACATGCCAGGGCACAGCAGTCTTTGGGGATGCTGATAGTCAAGGACACAGGTCCTACTGGCTGGCCACATAATTAGGGTAGAATAACAAAATATATTAGAGAAAGAGGAACAGAGCATATGGTAAAACAAAAGTGGTAAGATGCTTACAAAGAAGAAATTTAGTTAAAGGATATACAGATGTTCTTTGTAATACTCTTATTTTTGCAACTCTTCTGTAAGTTTGAAAACTTTTTCTGAGAAAAATTCAAAAATATGTATAAACTAAGAAAGCAGTACTATTTGCAAAAGGTATTTATTGGGGAGGGAGCATGATGCGGATAATATTTGATATTTTTGTGGCTCTCAATATAAACCAATTCCTCCCTTACAAAATATAATTTCATGCAGACTGAATTTCTCTCTTCCTCCAAATCTAGTCTCTGGCTCTCCATTGTCACTATCTCTCTGGAGACTGACCTTTATGATTGCACAAATGGTCTCCCTTTTCTTAAAGCATTCTCTTGTGTTTGGCCAATGAGAATGCAAGGAGGATCATCGTGTGTGAAATGTAAGGTCAAACTTGCTTTGTTCCAGGCTTTGTTCCTCTACTCAAGTTTACTGTCTGTGGCTCGAGTGGTAAAGAACTCGCCTGCCAATGCAGGAGCCGTAAGAGATGCAGGTTTGATCCCTGGACTGGGAAGATCCGCTGAAGGTGGGCATAACAGCCTACTCCAATATTCTTGCCTGAGAAATTCTGTGGACAGAAGAGTTTGGTGGGCTACAGTCCATAGGGGCGCAAATGTCAGCCACGACTGAAGTGACTTGGCACACACGCATGGTAAGTTTACTATTTCTTTAAAGTGGTCTCCTTGAACAGATTAGGGGTTTCCCTGGTGGCTCACCAGTATCCAACTGCAATGCCGGAGACACAGGTTCGATCCCTGGGTCAGGAAGATCCTCTGGAGGAGGAAATGGCAACTTACTCCAATATTCTTGCCTGAAAAATCCCATGGACAGAGAAGCCTGGTGGGTTACAGTCCCTGGGGTCACAAAGAGTCAGACACAACTTACCATGCATGCACACCTGAACAGATATGACTGTACTTAAAGCCACAGCTCAATCTTCAGGAACCTGTAAAAATGTTCCTTTCCCTTGCTTCAGGTAGGTAACAGCAACCTTAGTCTTGTGAGCCTACTGCCCAAGCTTCACTATCCCTTGCTGCTTTCCTTTAACCTTGCATACGCGTTTATAAACATTCTCTTTTTTTTAAGCTTTCCCTAGTCATTCTTGTTTTTTCTTTTTAGTGTGTTCTCTTTCTTGCAGGGATCCTGTCTGGTACATAATACCAACATAAAACAAAAAATCTATGAAAAATGGAATGTATTTATATACTGAAAATATTTTTTAAAATGTATATTACAAAAACACAATTATTAATAGAAGCAGTGAAGTAGTATGGAACATTAATCATTTTAAAATATCTACATGGACTGTTTCACAGATGAAAAATGGATGAAACTAATTTATGTTAAGAAAGCGTCATTGTTGTTCAGTTGCCAAGTCATGTCCAACTCTTTGCAACTCCACTGACTGTGGCACACCAGGCCTTCTGTCCCTTACCATCTCCCAGAGTTTGCCCAAGTTCACGTTCATTGCATCGGAGATCAATCCAGCCATCTCATCCTCTGACATCCTCTTCTCCTTCTGCCCTCGATCTTGCCCAGCATCAGAGACTTTTCCAATGAATCTTCTGTTTGCATCAATTGACCAAAATACTGGAGCTATAGCTTCAGCATCAGTCCTTCCAGGGAATATTCAGGGTTGATCTCCCTTAAGATTGACTGTTTTGATCTCCTTGCTGTCCAAGGGACTTTCAGCAGTCTTCTCCAGTATAACAGTTAAAAGGCTTCAAATCTTTAGTGTTCTGCTTTCTTTACAGTCCAGCTTTCACAGGTCTCTCATATTGAACGCACATTCTTTACCATCTGAGCCACTAGGGAAGTCAGGGAATACCATAGCCTTGACTATATAGACCTTTGTCAGCAGAGTAATGTCTGCTTTTCAACACACTGTCTAGCTTTGTCATTGCTTTCCTGCCAAGCAGCAGCTGTCTTCTGATTTCATGGCTGTAGTCACCATCCACAGTGATTTTAGAGCACAAGAAGAGGAAATCTGTCATACTTCCACATTTTCCCCCTCTATTTGCCATTCAGTAATGGGGCTGGATGCCATGATCTTTTTTTTTTTTTTTTTTTAATATTTAGTCTTAAGGCAGCTCTTTCACTCTCCTCCTTCACCCTCATCAAGAGGCTCTTTAGTTACTCTTTGCTTTCTGCCATTAGGGTGGTATCATCTGCATATTGAGGTTGTTGTTTCCCCCACTTGTCTTGATTCCAGCTTGTAACTATTCCAGCTCGGCACTTTTCATGATGTGCTCAGCTTACAGGTTAAACAAGCAGGGTGACAGCAGACAGCCCTGTCATACTCCTCTCTCGGTCTTGGTCCAATCTGTTGCTCCATACAGAGTTCTAACTGTTGCTTCTTGACCTGCATATAGGTTTCTCAGGAGACAAGTAAGATGTTCTGGTATTCACATCTCTCTAAGAGCTTCCCAGTGTGTCATGATCCACACAGTCAAAGGTTTTAGCGTAGTCAATGAAACAGAGGTAGATGTTTTTTTCTGAGATTCCCTTGCTCTCTCGATAGTCCAGCAAATGTTGGCAGTTTGATCTCTAGTTCCTCTTCCTTTTCTATACCCAGCTTGGACATCTGGAAGTTCTTGGTTCACATCATGTTGAAGTCTAGCATGCAAGATTTTAAGCATGACCTTACTAGCATGGGAGATGAGTACAACTGTCCGACAGTTAGCACATTCTTTGGTATTACCCTTCTTGGGAACTGAGATGAGGATTGACTTTCCACTTCTGTGTCCACTGCCGGATCTTCCAGATTTGCTGACATAATGAATGCAAAATCTTGATGGCATCCTCCTTTAGTGATCTGAATAGTTCTGCTGGAATTTCATCCCATCCACTAGCTTTATTAACAGCAGTGCTTCTTATGATCCACTTGACTTCTCACACCAGAATATCTGGCTCTGGGAAACTAACCACACCATCATAGTAATGCAGTTCATTAAGAACTTTGTTATATAGTTCTTCCATGAATTCTTTCCATCCTGATCTCTTTAGTGTCTTCTAGTCTCTACCATTTTTATCCTCTATTGTGCCCATCTTTGGGTGGAATGCTCCCTTGATGTTTCCAGTTGTCCTGAAGAGCTCTCTAGCCTCTCAACTTTTGTTGTTTTCTTCTATTATTAAGCATTGTTCATTGAAGAAGGCCTTCTTGTCTCTTCCAGCTAGTTTTGGAACTCTGCACTTAATTGGATGTACCTTTCCCTCTCTGGCTTACTTTTCACTTCTCTTTATTCTTCCACTATTTGTAAAGGCCTCCTCAGATAAACATTTTGCCTTCTTGCTTTTGTTTTTCTTTGGGATGGTTTTATTTGCCATCTCCTAGTTCTGAAAAAGATGGGAATACCAGACCACCTGACCTGCCACTTGAGAAACCTATAGCAGGTCAGGAAGCAACAGTTAGAACTGGACATGGAACAACAGATTGGTTCCAAGTAGGAAAAGGAGTACGTCAAGGCTGTATATTGTCACCCTGCTTATTTAACTTATATGCAGAGTACATCATGAGAAATGCTGGGCTGGAAGAAGCACAAGGTGGAATCAAGATTGCTGGGAGAAAATATCAATAACCTCAGATATGCAGAAGACACCACTCTTATGGCAGAAAGTGAAGAGGAACTAAAAAGCCTCTTGATGAAAGTGAAAGTGGAGAGTGAAATGTTGGCTTAAAGCTCAACATTCAAAAACCTAAGATCACGGCATCTGGTCCCATCACTTCATGGGAAATAGATGAGGAAACAGTGGAAACAGTGTCAGACGTTATTTTTGGGCTCCAAAATCACTGCAGATGGTGATTGCAGCCATGAAATTGAAAGACGCTTACTCCTTGGAAGAAAAGTTATGACCAACCTAGATAGCATATTCAAAAGCAGAGACATTACTTTGCCAACAAAGGTCTGTCTAGTCAAGGCTATTGTTTTTCCTGTGGTCATGTATGGATGTGAGAGTTGGACTGTGAAGAAGGCTGAGCGCCGAAGAATTGATGCTTTTGAACTGTGGTATTGGAGAAGACTCTTGAGAGTCCCTTGGACTGCAAGGAGACCCAACCAGTCCATTCTGAAGGAGATCAACCCTCGGATTTCTTTGGAAGGAATGATGCTAAAGCTGAAACTCCAGTACTTTGGCCACCTCATGTGAAGAGTTGACTCATTGGAAAAGACTCTGATGCTGGGAAGGATTGGGGGCAGGAGCAGAAGGGGACGACAGAGGATGAGCTGGCTGATGGCATCACTGACTCGATGGATATGAGTCTGAGTGAACTCCAGGAGTTGGTGATGGACAGGGAGGCCTGGTGTGCTGCGATTCATGGGGTCGCAGAGTCAAACACGACTGAGCGACTGAACTGAAATGAACTGATACAATATTATGGACCTCTGTCCATAGTTCTTCAGGCACACTGTTCACTAGATCTAGTCCGTTGAATCAATTTGTCACCTCCACTGAAAATTCATATGGGATTTAAGTCATACCTGGCTGGCCTATTGTTTTTCCCAGTTTTCTTCAGTTTAAGCCTGAATTTTGCTATGAGAAGCTGATAATCTGAGCCAAAAGTCAGCTCCAGTCAGTTTCAAGCAGTATGAAACATTAATCATTTTGAAATATCTACATGGTCAGTTTCACAGACAAAAAAAATGGATGAAACTAATTTTACTGGGTGAAGATAGTATCATATGTTTTCTCGAAAGATTTCTCTAGGGTAGCATGATGTATCAGTGCATATATAGTTAGGTAGGGATTAAATATTTATATATAGATGTCAGAAGCAATGCCTTAAGAACAAAATAAAGTGTGCTATTTCTGATCATTTGTATTTTAAAGCATTATCACTCAAACTTTATCACTCTCCTTTCAGCCATGGTTAAGATCCTAAAGATCATGCAAGGGAAAGAAAGGGTCAAAGTTATCTAAAAGCAATTTAAATACAAAACATTGCTATTTTCCCTAATTTTTATCTTACCTCCATTTTCAAATTATATTTTTCATATTCTTTAACAAAATCTACCTGAATTCTACCACTGAATATTAATATCGGTGGATTAGGCAAAAGGGGACATTTTCTTTAATTTGGTTTATGTTAACTCCATCTTCTAGTTGCTCGGTCTCAAAATCTCAGAGTCATCCTAAAGTCTATCTCTGTCTTATACCTCAAATCCTATTTATCAGCAAAAAATTATTGCTTCTGACTTCAAATATAACCTGACTACTCGTCACCTCCTCCACTGCTCCATCTTCATCTGAACTACCTTCTCCTCTCACCTAGATTACTATAATAGCCTTCCAAATGGCACTATTGGTTCTATCTGGTCACTCAGTATCTCTTAACACACTAACCAGAGCAATCCCTTTAAAAGTAAGACAGACTATGTTACACTTCTCAAAACTCTGCAATGTGTTTTACTTTGAGTGAAACCAAAGTCTACACTTGCTTAAAAGGCCCTATGTGATTTATTTCCCTATTATCTCTCAAAACTCACTGCCTATCAATTTGCAACATGTTCTCTCTCCTCTAGCCAAACTGGTTTCCTTGCTGCCCCACAAATACAGCAGGCATGATGCCACTTTTACACTGGCTATGCTTACTGCCTGGAAATCTCAACTTTAAAAGACAACAATCACATGCGATGCCTCTTCTTCATCTGATGACATCTACCAACGCTAAAATAGACTGGTGCAACATGTTGCACTTTAACCATGGACATAATGTGACTTTTGATTTTAACTTGTTTTAATGACTATGTTGCCTTACATCTGTAACTGTATAACTGGATTTGTTTCTAGCTGCATGAAAGCTTTTAAGTTACAAATGGCTGCTCAAACTCCTGCTACTGCTGCACCTTCCTCCAACTACTATTTGGGGCCCCTGGATCAGATATCCTCAATATGAGGATTAGGAGAATATGTTGCCTCACCAGTTTAGGGACAATGCCCCTTCTCAGCTCTGAAGCAGTTATGGAATGAGAACGATGCCCCTTTTCCCTAGGCAACATAATTCTCCTAAAAGAAAAGGGGGAAATGAGAGAGTCATTTCCTAGGCAGGTTGATAAGAAGTCTAGGGGTCCCCAAGGAGAGAGGGGTCTGGAATTCTCAAAGAAGAAGGACGGACAAACTTTTTTTCCCTCCTCTACATTCCTTAGGATTATATAATAATAATGTATTCTGCCTGAGGACAGTCTCTGGATTAAACCTTCTGGCTAATTCTGTAAATTATGGGAGTAGACCTGCTCTTTACAAGGATTATATAACAATAATGTATTCTGCCTGAGGACAGTCTCTGGATTAAAACTTCTGGCTAATTCTGTTATCTTAAAATGTAAATTATGGGAGTAGGTCTGGTGAGGTCTTTACAACCTCCAGACATTTTTTGGATTCATTGGAGAGTATATAACTTCATTGCTAACACTAACAAGGGGGTACTCTTTCTACTCCCTTCTGATGCCTATGTCAGAAGCTTTCTCTCTCTCTTTTATACTTTAATAAAACTTTATTACACAAAAAAATAAATAAAAAATTGCAAAACAAACTTTATATATTTCCTTAATTGTTAACATTTCAAGGGGTCTACCCAGACCTCTACTTAGCATTTGTAAGATGTCTCTTATCCAACCATTCCCTATCACCCACTCTTTTCTCTTTGTGCCACAAGAATTACTGTCTTAAAACTTTACATATCATTTATGTATTCCATATATTATGTATGGCCTCCTATAAATCAAATGAAATGACTGGAATTAAGCAAATATTTAATACATATTTGGTGAATGAATTGATACATTAATACATGCAAAAGAAATATATTGAGTGTTTCCAAAATTGTTAGATACCCTAAAAGTATTTTTTTCTAATAAACATTTATTCTGTAGGTTAATGACATTGAATATCCAAATGGTATTGAAATCATAATATACTACAATTTTACCACAGAAAAGATTTTTTGAGTAATTCTACTCAAATATTTCTATACATTTGCTTCAAACAAACAAAACATATAGATTTATCTTGTGATTACTCTCTCTTATATTTTCTCACTAATCCCATCTTGGCTCCAAAGCTGAATTGCTAAGTCACTTCAGTCGTGTCCGACTCTGTGACCCCATAGACAGCAGCCCACCAGGCTCCGCCATCCCTGGGATTCTCCAGGAAAGAACACTGGAGTGGGTTGCCATTTCCTTCTCCAATGCATGAGAATGAAAAGTGAAAGTGAGGTCATTCAGTTGTGTCCAACTCGTAGTGATCCTATGGACTGCAGCCTACCAGGCTCCTCTATCCATGGGATTTTCCAGGCAAGAGTACTGGAGTGGGCTGACATTGCCTTCTCAAAGCTGAATTACATGGTTCTATTTCTCTTTATTCCAGCATGACATTTAATATATTTGATTGAAGTTATCTCTTAACATTTCTATATTTCACAGTCAATTATGAAGTTTTCAAGGGCTATGTCTATTGCATTCACCTTAGTTTCCCTAACACTTAAAGGCACTACTGTATAAACGTATAATAAATAAAAAGGAGAAAAAGAAAAGAATAAGAAAGTACACAGACCTCCCTGCATATTTTTGGGCAACCTGTCACTATATAATTGTTTTAAAATTGAGAAAAATAGGTTTTCTTCTTGCCTTTCTCATAAAGTTTTCTTCAGTTGTAAGTAGTCAGAGACTTAGTATATAAAACCTTAAAAAAAAAAAAAAGAATGAAAACTCAACCTAAGACTAAAATGAATTAATTTTTCTAATGCTTTAGCTTTACTACACATAGGTAATTAAGTATTTTCAAAATTATTACATAAATATGCTAATACTTTTATTATTTTGACACTCTAAAATCCCTAGAGTACCATGAAAAAATTATGAGTTTATAACAAATTCTATTATATATATACTGTGGCTCAGATCATGAATTCCTTATTACCAAATTCAAACTTAAATTGAAGAAAGTAGGGAAAACCGCTAGACCATTCAGGTATGACCTAAATCAAATCCCTTATGATTATACAGTGAAAGTGATAAATAGATTTAAGGGCCTAGATCTGATAGATAGAGTGCCTGATGAACTGTGGAATGAAGTTCATGACATTGTGCAGGAGACAGGGATCAAGACCATCCCCATGGAAAAGAAATGCAAAAAAGCAAAATGGCTGACTGGGGAGGCCTTACAAATAGCTGTGAAAAGAAGAGGCAAAAAGCAAAGGAGAAAAGGAAAGATATAGGCATCTAAATGCAGAGTTCCAAAGAATAGCAAGAAGAGATAAGAAAGCATTCTTCAGCGATCAATGCAAAGAAATAGAGGAAAACCACAGATTGGGAAAAATTAGAGATCTCTTCAAGAAAATTAGAGATACCAAGGGAACATTTCATGCAAAGATGGGGTCATTAAAGGACAGAAATGGTCTGGACCTAACAGAAGCAGAAGATATTAAGAAGAGGTGGCAAGAATACACGGAAGAACTGTATAAAAAATATCTTCATGGCCCAGATAGTCATGATGATGTGATCACTAATCTAGAGCCAGACATCTTGGAATGTGAAGTCAAGTGGGCCTTAGAAAGCATCACTACGAACAAAGCAAGTGGAGGTGATGGAATTCCAGTTGAGCTGTTTCAAATCCTGAAAGATGATGCTATGAAAGTGCAGCACTCAATATGCCAGCAAATTTGGAAAACACAACAGTGGCCACAGGACTGGAAAAGGTCAGTTTTCATTCCAATCCCAAAGAAAGGCAATGCCAAAGAATGCTCAAACTACCGCACAATTGCACTCATCTCACACACTAGTAAAGTAATGCTCAAAATTCTCCAAGCCAGGCTTCAGCAATACGTGAACCACGAATTCCCTGATGTTCAAGCTGGTTTTAGAAAAGGCAGAGGAACCAGAGATCAAATTGCCATCATCTGCTGGATCATGGAAAAAGCAAGAGAGTTCCAGAAAAACATCTATTTCTGTTTTATTGACTATGCCAAAGCCTTTGACTGTGTGGATCACAATCAACTGTGGAAAATTCTGAAAGAGATGGGAATACCAGACCACCTGACCTGCCTCTTGAGAAATCTGTATGCAGGTCAGGAAGCAACAGTTAGAACTGGACATGGAACAACAGACTGGTTCCAAATAGGAAAAGGAGTACATCACGGCTGTATATTGTCACCCTGCTTATTTAACTTATATGCAGAGTACATCATGAGAAACGCTGGACTGGAAGAAGCACAAGCTGGAATCAAGATTGCTGGGAGAAATATCAATAACCTCAGATATGCAGATGACACCACCCCTATGGCAGAAAGTGAAGAGGAGCTAAAAAGCCTCTTGATGAAAGTGAAAGTGGAGAGCAAAAAAGTTGGCCTAAAGCTCAACATTCAGAAAACGAAGATCATGGCATCCGGTCCCATCACTTCATGGGAAATAGATGGGGAAACAGTGGAAACAGTTTCAGACTTTATTTTTTGGGGCTCCAAAATCACTGCAGATGGTGACTGCAGCCATGAAATTAAAAGACGCTTACTCCTTGGAAGAAAAGTTATGACCAACCTAGACAGCATATTCAAAAGCAGAAACATTACTTTGCCAATAAAGGTCCATCTAGTCAAGGCTATCGTTTTTCCTGTGGTCGTGTATGGATGTGAGAGTTGGACTGTGAAGAAGGCTGAGCGCTGAAGAATTCATGCTTTTGAACTGTGGTGTTGGAGAAGACTCTTGAGAGTCCCTTGGGCTGCAAGGAGATCCAACCAGTCCATTCTGAAGATCAACCCTGGGATTTCTTTGGAAGGAATGATGCTAAAGCTGAAACTCCAGTACTTTGGCCACCTCATGAGTAGCGTTGACTCTTTGGAAAAAACTCTGATGCTGGGAGGGATTGGGGGCAGCAGCAGAAGGGGACAACAGAGGATGAGATGGCTGGATGGTACCACCGACTCGATGGATGTGAGTCTGGGTGAACTCTGGGAGATGATGATGAACAGGGAGGCCTGGCGTGCTGCGATTCATGGGGTCACAAAGAGTCAGACACGACTGAGTGACTGAACTGAACTGAACTAATAACAAATTCAGGGAACCTGGGTCATGGAGCTTTACGCAAAGGCATGTTTAAGAGCTTAACTAAAATTTGAGCAGTTCATATCATCAGTGTCAGCTATGGGCTTGATTTCAAATCCCCATTTAATGATGGCTCTATCAACAATAACTTTAAATATAGGAAGAAGAAAGGCTGAAAATTAATCTGAGCATAAATATCAAGAATTCAAGGTTTTCTAAGTACTATAAAAAGCACTTGATCTATGAATCTGAAGCTATCAGAACAGTTAAATTGATCAGCTAATGTATTAACTATGTCCTAGGATAGGCTGATCAAAATTTTGCCTTAGATTAAAAATGTAAGGATGCTACTAAGATATTGCTGTAATGTATACAATAAACCTGAGTCTCTAGTAACACTGAAATCATTATAGGTGAATACAGTGTACCATCAATCTGGGATTTTTTTTTTTTTTTAAACTGGAGGACATTTTTGGAAAACAAACTAAGAGTTGTATTGACTTTTAGCCAACATGTTTTTCAATTATTTTATCCAGCAAAATAGCTGGTTTATTTTTCTTTTCAACTAGACAAAGATGCACAGTTATAAAAAAAAATAGTGAGAAAATCAGTTTAACACATTTTTCTTACCTAAGCTTTTATCTTTATGAGGATCAGTAATTCTATCATGAAGAAAAGTCTATCACAGAATTGCATAATAACTAAAAAGATAAAATCTGTTTATTTAACAACCAAATTTAGATTTCAGTTAATTTCCTGTGCCTGAGGGAATAGAGAATACTTGATCCACTAGAAAGATACATTATTCATTAAATTTGGAGAATGACCATTAGATCATACACTATTGCTTTTGTTCTGGTGAGGTCACAAGCCTCTAAAAGCCTATTTGAAATGCAGTGTTCTTAATGAGAATGAATCTGAAACTGTGGAAATTTAACAAGCATATGTTTATGAATACAGACACTCTTGTATCTTTGTAGTTGCCTTTCTGCTGTCTTTGTAGTTCACTCCTTTTCTTGTTTGTTTTTATTTTTGGCATCTCTGCAGCATATGAGATCTTAGTTCTCAGACCAGAGACTGAAGCCATGTCCCCTGCTTAGAAACAGAGAGTCTTAACCACTCTACCACTGGGAAGGCCCTACCTTCTTATTTTTTAAAGCAAACCACCTCTACTAAGGCTGTCTTAATTCTACAGAACAGAATTCTTCCTTCTATCTAGAGCACTTTTTTCCATAAAATTACATGTAGGATACTTCTTCCAAATAGTCACTCCCATTCTTATAGCCAAAACTCAGTGCAAACTTGAATTATGTGCTAATCCCCATTTTAATAATTAAACATTTGTTTTATCCCTGAAAATGTGTACAAGTTACAGAGGAAGGAATATGTTTAAACTACTGTGAATGCTGTGGTCAGAAAACAAATACTAGATGACTAAGGGACTGATCACACTCACTCCCATAAAAAAGGCATTATATTTATTTCAATCTGTATTTCCATGAACAACACTGGCTTAAACAAAAAGAGGAAACAAAGAGCTACAGGCTAGAAAATGTGGCTCAAGAAGGACTCCTGCTGTGGATAAACTTATCAAAGATACTATCTTGCCTTCTTATAGGGAGAACTACTGCTTCAGAGAAATAGCTGTATCTACAAAAGCAGCAAAAGAAAATGTTATATGGCAAAAATTCCTACTTATAAGAGAAATCATGTAATTAGATAAAGATTTGTGTGGGATTTAGTGACCCAGAGAGTCTAGATCCTTGATCAAGCCTCCACTTAACTTTGCCTAAGCACAGTAATTTGGCATACATCTACAAAGAGTTATAATAGAAATTCTTTTACTTTTAACAAAATTTGTTCCACATGACATTTTACCAATATAATTAGACACTGAATATGTCATACAGCCCACTGAAATATACAGGACACTTAAAGGCCATTTTAAGATGAGCTCATAATTTCTAATTACTTATTTTATTATGGATATAGTTTTCAATTCATAAAGCTTCCTGTGAAGAAAATTCTACCAAAATTTTCTTATCAATTTGATCAGCCTGACTGGTTTTTCTTCTTACAAAGATGTTGCTCTCTTGGGTACCAACATACATTCCTCAAAGGATGTTATAAAAGGAAGAATGAGGCCTTTATTCAAATGGTAAAGATTCTGCCTGCAATGCAGGAGACAAGGGTTTGATCCCTGGGTTGGGAAGATCCTCTGGAGAAGGGAATGACAATCCACTCCAGTGTTCTTGCCTGGAGAATCCCATGGACAGAGGAGCCTGGTGGGCTATAGTCTGTGGCTCACAAAGAGTACGACATGACTGAGTGACACACAAAGCATTTAGGTTCCTGTCTGCAAAGAAGGGAGTGAAAGAAAGGGGAAATCGTTCTTGTGAATATTTGTACACAAACACAATTTGAGGAATTATGCATATGCCTGCACACAATTTATACCTTAAAATTTAAAATGAATATATGCATTTTTCCAATATAACATGGGTTTCTGAAGTGAAATACAAAATATTTCATGAATAAATCTCAAACAGAAAATAAGTAATCAACTGGCAGTAACTTTGATAGTGGAGTTTCTTTTATTACTCTTCATCTTTTTTTTTTCTTCATATGGACAATAGTAGAGACATAGAATGTCACCTCAGAGCATAAAAGTATATTACTTGAAATTCATGACATGCTTGTTCAGAAGCATTTTGGGAAAAAAAGTAAAAAAAAAAAAAAAAGGACAGAAAATATTCACAGGGGAAGGGGGAGAACCAAACAGAAAACCAAGAAAAAAGATGTTGAATACCCCCCAAAAAATGAGAAATAACTAAGCTGAATGTATCATGCTCCATAATTTTAAGCCATACTACAAATCTACCATAATCCAAACAGTATGGTGCTGGAACAAAAGAGAGACAATGAAACAGAACTCAGAGCTCAGAAATAAACCCACATATACATGGACAATCAATTTACAACAAGGATAAGAGAACATACAATGAAGAAAGGATAGTCTCTTCAATAAACAGTGCTAGGAAAACTGAATAACCACATACAAAATCATGAAACTGGACCACTATCCCATATCATACAAAAAAATTAACTCAAAATGGATTAAAGACTCCAATGTCGTACCTGAAACAAAAAAATTCTTAGAAGAAAACACAGGCAGTAACTTTATTGATATTCAAATTACTAATGATTCTGTGAACCTGAATCTAAAGGCAAGTGAAAACAGACACAAACAAACATGAAACCAGAAAGCTTCTGCAGAGAAGGATGAAAATGAAAAGGGAAATTACTGAATGGGAGAAGATATTTGGAAACCATATCAGATAAAGGGCTAAAAATGAAAATATACAAACAACTTATACAATTCAATGAAAAAAACAATTCAAAAATGCTCAGAGGATTTGAATAAACATTTTTCCTAAGAAGACATACAGAAGGCCAACAGATGCATGAAAAACTTTTCAACATTACTACCTATTAAGAAAATGAAAATCAAAACCACAATTAGATCTCCTCACACCTGTTAGAAAGGCTATTATAAAAAATAAACAAACATTAGAGGATGTGGAGGAAAAAAAACCCCTCATGCACAATTGCTGAGGACTGTAAAATGATGCAGCCACTATTGAAAACAGTATGGATAGTCTTCAAAAAAACTATGGAATAGAACTACCATATGATCCAGCTATTCAAGTGCTCGGTATTTATCTAATGAACACAAAAACACTAATTTGAGAAGACATAGGCACCTCTATATTCAGTATTTATTGCAACATTATTTACAATCAAGATTTGGAAGCAACCTAAGTGCCCATGGATCAATGAATGGATAAAGAATATGTGAATATTTATATTATATTACTCAGCCATCAAAAACAGAATGAAATCCTGTCACTTGCAATAACCTGGATGGACCCTGAAGTATATAACAAGTCAAATAAGTTAGAGAAAGACAAATACCATAGGATTTCACTCATATGTGTAATAACAATAATAATAATAACCTCATAGATACAGAGAACAGATTTGTGGTTTCCAGAGGGGAAGGGGTTGGCGGGTGGGAAAAATGGGTGAAGGAGGTCAGATTTATGATGATGAATGGTAACTACATTTGTGCTTATCACTTTGCAGTGTATACAGATGCCAAATTATACTACCGTGCTATATACCTGAAACTTTTATATAAATATGAATATAAATGTAATGTATATAGACACTGACCCTGCACTATAAAAAGGAAACAATCATATATAGAAAAATTTTCATCATATAATAGAAATTCAAATGACAAAATATTAGAAGTGAATATTAAAAATGTTCCATGCAAAAATGATGCACTATATTCATACAAAGAGAATAAGAGCAAAGAAAAATACTGTGATTATGAAATAAAGGGAAATATATGTCCTCATGCAAGAAAGTGATAAAAGGAGAAAGTGAAGTGTCAAGAACCTGGTGTTTCCCTGTAGGTACACTAATAGGAAAATCTATCCATTGTGTTAAATGTTATCATCACCTAAAACATAGAACACATATACTCTCAGATTTTATAAGAAAAGAAAAGTCAGAAAAAGAAAACAAAAAAGAGCATGTACTTCAAAGTGACTCCAAATGTTGGTCTTTGATCCATTCTCAGCCCAGATTCAAACCACAAGTTTCTTTTCTTTAAATCCTATTTCTTTAGAATCGAAACCACAAATTTTCTAAAGGACTAAACCAAATACTCTAATATCTAAAAACATCTATTCCCTTGACACTCCAAGAGATACTTGAAATAATAGGCAAGTTTGGCCTTGAAGTACAAAATGAAGTAGGGCAGAGGCTAACAGAGTTTTGCCAAGAGAATGCACTGGTCATAGCAAACACCCTCTTCCAACAACATAAGAGAAGACTCTACACATAGCCATCACCAGATGGTCAATACTAAAATCAGATTGATTATATTCTTTGCAGCCAAAGATGGAGAAGCTCTATAGAGTCAGCAAAAGCAAGACCTGGAGCTGACTGTGGCTCAGATCATGAACACCTTATTGCAAAATTCAGACTTAAATTGAAGAAAGTAGGAAAAACCACTAGACCATTCAGGTATGACCTAAATCAAATGCCTTACAATTATACAGAGGAAATGACAAATAGATTCAAGGGATTAGATTTGACAGACAGATGCCAGAAGAACTATGGATGGAGTTTCTTGACATTCTATAGGAGGTGGTGATCAAAACCATCTCAAAGAAAAAGAAAGGCAAAATGGTTGTCTGAGGAGGCCTTACAAATAGCTGTGAAAAGAAGAGAAGCAAAAAAGCAAAGGAGAAAAGGAAAGATATACACATCTGAATACAGAATTCCAAAGAATAGCAAGGAGAAGTAAGAAAGCCTTCCTCAGTGATCAATGCAAAGAAGCAGAGGAAAACAATAGAATGGGAAAGACTTTAGAGATCTTTTCAAGAAAATTAGATACCAAAGGAACTTTTCATGCAAAGATGGGCACAGTAAAGGACAGAAATCGTATGAACCTAACAGAAGCAGAAGTTATTAAGAAGAGGTGACAAGAATACAAAGAAGAATTATACAAAAAAGAGCTTTATGACTCAGATAAGCATGATGGTGTGATCACTCACCTAGAGCCAGACATCCTGGAGTGTGAAGTCAAGTGGGCCTTAGGAAGCATTACTACAAAGACAGTGGAGGTGATGGAATTCCAGCTGAACTATTTCAAATCCTAAAAGATGATGTTGTGAAAGTGCTGCACTCAATATGCCAGAAAATTTGGAAAACACAGCAGTGGTCACAGGACTGGAAAGGGTCAGTTTTCATTCCAGTCCCAAAGAAGGGCAATGCCAAAGAATGTTCAAACTACTATACAATTGTGCTCATTTCACATGCTCACAAGGTGATGCTCAAAATCCTTCAAGCTAGGCTTCAATAATATGTGACCCAAGAACTTGCAGATGTACAATCTGGTTTTAGAAAAGGCAGAGGAATCAGAGATCAAATGACCAACATCTGTTGCACCATAGAAAAAGCAAGAGAATTTCAGGCAAACATCTACTTCTGCATCATTGATTAAAGCCTTTGATTGTGTGGATCACAACAAACTGGAAAATGCTTAAAGATATGGGAATACCAGACTACCTTATCTGCCTCCTGAGAAATCTGTATGCAGTTCAAGAAGCAACATTTAGAACTGACATGGAACAACAGACTGGTTCCAAATTGGGAAAGGAGTATATTAAAGCTGCATATTGTCATTCTGCTTATTTAACTTATATGCAGAGTACATCATGCAAAATGCCCAGCTGAATGAAGCACAAGCTAGAATCAAGGCTACCCAGAAATATCAATAACCTCAGATATGCAGATGACACAACCCTTATGGCAGAAAGTGAAAAGGAACTAAGGAGCCTCTTCACGAAGGTGAAAGAAGAGAGTGAAAAAGCTGGCTTAAAACTCAACAATCAAAAAACAAAGATCATGGTATCCAGTCCCATCACTTCACGACAAATAGATTAGGAAACAATGGAAACAATGACAGACTTTATTCTCTTGGGCTCCAAAATCACTGCTGATGGTGACCGTAGTTACGAAATTAAGACACTTGCTCCTTGGAAGAAAAGCTATGACAAACATAGACAGCATATTAAAAAGCAGAGACAACACTTTGCCAACAAAGGTCCATATAGTTAAAGCTATGGCTTTTCCAGTAGTCATGTACAGATATAAGAGTTGGACCATAAAGAAGACTGAGCATGGAAGAACTGATGCTTTTGAACTGTGGTGTTGGAGAAGACTCTTGAGAGTTTCTTGGTCTGCAAGGAGATCAAACTAGTCAATCATAAAGGAAATAAGCCCTGAATATTCTTTATAAGGACTGATGCTGAAGCTCCAATACTTTGGCCACCAGATGTAAAGAGCTGCTTAACTGAAAAGACTTTGATGATGAGGAAGATTGAAGATAGGAGGAGAAGGGGACAACAGAAGATGAGATGGTTGGATGGCATCATCTATTCAAAGGACATGAGTCTGAGCAAACTCTGGGAAATGGTGAAGGACAGGGAAGCCTGGTGTGCTGCAGTCCATGGAATAGCAAAGAGTTGGACACAACTGAGCGATAACCACCATAACCCTTTGACATAAGATCTAAATACTCTAATAGAAAAAGAACTCGATGTTAGATATGATAGCTGTCTCGGGCAGGGATGCAAGATAGTCCTGTATAAAGAGAACAATTTTAATTGAAAAGAAATCTTATTTAACAATTTGTCTAACACTATTATTTACAAAGCTTCCCTAGTGCCTCAGAGGGTAAAGCATTTACAAGCATTGTTTCATAATGATCCTAAGAGGTAAGAGCTATTGTTATAATTATTTCAAGAAACTGTGGTACAAAAAGTTAAGTAATCTGCCCAAGGTATTTAAGTCCTATAGGTTGGAGGAGGTAAGAAGAATGTAAATCTGATGTGGGCAAACTCACAAGGCTGAGATTTACTCTTGAATCATCCTATGTTAAAGGGCTGACCTGGCAACTAATTAGCAATGTGACCACAGGTAACTATCTTTCTGCTATGCCTCAATTTCCCTTTATTTTAAAAATTACTTTAAATTTTTCACAATAGCTAAATTATCTCGTTTTCAAACAAAATCAATTTGAATTAAGTAGCATCACTGAGTGAGTCATCCTATGAGGCAATACGATGATATAAGAGATCTTTTCTCTTAAAAAATATGTCTTCTTTTTTCTACTTCACGTTTATTCACATGTACTTGTCTCTGAGGATAGAACATTTCTCTTCTTGAATTCACAAGTATAAAAAGGAAGCCATGCAAGACTTGACTCAGTCCATTCACTAAGGAACCCACATAGTGAGAAAGTTTCATTTTGATCGGCCAAGGCCAGCATACCTCCTGCAAGCTCTTCCAGCCAGTATTCTTTGCCTACTCACTCTTTGCATCAAATAAAAACACCCAGCACCCCCAATAACTCTTAACCTCTTGGCTATCTTAGCGGAGGTAGAAATATCCAAAATAAGGCCCAGAAATGGCATCAGTTAAGCCAACACGGTCCCTTCCCTCTAATGATTTATTTAAACCAGAATTCACTTAGCATTGACTAATGTAATTTGAGTCCCAAGGTATCCAAAAGTGAATTTTCTCCCAATGATTAAGAAAGAATTTTTTATTTAACTGAAGCATAATTTACATTCAGCAAAACCTACCATTTTTTATGTATAGTTCTTTTATGAGTTACAGCCATGTAATCACCACCGAAACAGAGATATAAAATAGTCGTTCCACCAGCCCCAAATTTACCCTTTTTGGTTTATAGTTCCATCTGTTCTGGAAACAAACACAATTGTGTAACTACCGTCACAAGACATAAAACAGTTTCATCACGCCACAAGACTCTCTGGTGCTCTTGTGTAGAAAATTTCACTCTCTACTCCCTTCCACTGGCAATGAAAGATCTGTTTCCTATCTCTATATTTTTTTCCCCAGAATATCACATAAAAATAATCATAGAGCTTAGAGTCTTTTGAATCCAGTTTTCCTACTCAGCATAATGAATGTGAAAGCTTTTTGTTTCATTTATCAGTGGTGGTGGTTTAGTGACTAAGTCATGTCTGACTCTAGCGACTCCATGGACTGTAGCCAGCCAGGCTCTTCTGTCCATGCTAAATCCTAGGCAAGAATACTAAAGTGGATTGATATTTCCTTCCCCAAGGGATCTTCCTGACCAGTGGCTGAGAAGTACAGTACTATATGGATGCACTACAGTTAATTTATCCAGTCACTAGTTGAAGGACAAACTTGGGTGTTTGGCAAGTGATTGGGAACAGAGTTGCTCTATCTGCATATGGGCTTCCCAGTTAGCTCAGTTCAGTTCAGTCACTCAGTCGTGTCCGACTCTTTGCGACCCCATGGGCTGCAGCACACCAGGCTTCCCTGTCCATCACCAATCTCCAGAGGTTGCTCAAACTCATATCCATCCAGTCAGTGATATCATCCAACCATCTCATTCTCTGTCATCCCCTTCTCCTCCTACCTTCTATATTTCCCAGCATCAGGATCTTTGCCAGTGAGTCACTTCTTCATATTAGGTGACCAAAGTATTGGAACTTCAGTTTCAGCATCAGTCCTTCCAATGAGTGTTCAGGACCAATTTCCTTTAGGATTGACTGGTTGGATCTCCTTACAGTCCAAGGGACTCTCAAGAGTCTTCTCCAACACCACACTTCAAAAGCATCAATTCTTCGGTGCTCAGCTTTCTTTATAGTCCAACTCTCACATCCATACATGACCACTGGAAAAACCATAGCCTTGACTAGATGGACCTTTGTTGGCAAAGTAATGTCTCTGCTTTTCAATATGATGTCTAGGTTGGTCATAGCTTTCCTTCCAAGAAGGAAATGTCTTTTAATTCCATGGCTGCAATCACCATCTGCAGTGATTTTGGAGCCCCCCACCAAAATAAAGTCTATCACTGTTTCCATTGTTTCCCCATCTACTTGCCATAAAGAGATGGGACCAAATGCCATGGGCTCAGTGGTAAAGAATCTGCCTGCCAGTGCAGAAGATGCAAGAGACATGGGTTCGATCCCCCTGGGTTGGGAAGAGCCACTGGAGGAGGAAATGGCAACCCACTCCACTAATCTTGCCTGGAGAATCCCATGGACAGAGGAGTTTGGCAGGCTTACAGTACATGGGTTTGCAAAGAGTCAGACATGACTAAGCACACACACAGACACATAGACACACACAGACACACACACACCACACACATTTGCATACAGATATTTAGGTAAAACTAAGCTTTTACTTTCTTGGGTAAATTGCCTTTGTACCTTTTTTGAAAATCAATTGACCATACATATGTGAGTCTACATCTGACCTCTCTATTTAAACAAACTCATTCTGAAGGAGACTTGGTGGGTAGATGCTAGTAACAGCTAGATATTGCCCACAAATAATGTTTGTTTTTTTTTTTTAAATAGCTGTATTCAAATACTTCATCCTAGGAGTACTATAGTCTCATTAGTCTGCATTATATAATCAATACATAGCAAATACATTTTTTTCCAGTTTTTGCATATGGGAAATCAAAGGCACTAAAAGAAAAAAAGATGAATTGATATAAAGCCCAGGTAATAAAAGTTTGCAAAGAATTAGAAGTTTAAAAGGGTTAAACTTTAAGAAAATTACTATTTTTTAAATATGATGACAGAAGAAAATAGTAAAGTGAAGGAAAAGAATACAGTATAAAAAAATGAACATTTATTGACCACCTATTATTACATATTATTATTAAATATACAATTTTAGGTGTTTTTGCATGTGATATTAGTAATCATTGATTCTGATGCCAATTTATACAATCAGTTTATAGAGAAGCCAATCACAGAAGTGAAGATTCTTCCTCCCAGTTCAATGTTCAATCCTGTCATGCATCTCAAACCAAAAGTTATTCAGCTATTTTTAAAAGCCAAGTTTTATTGAATTCCTAATCAATCACATGAGCTGTGGGAAGTTTTTAAGGTATCTAGGGAAAAAGCAACAACTAAAAGATAAATCAGTTCTTTAGTGAAGTATGGAGAAGGAAGCCATGTTTCCATTCAATCAACAACCATTCACTGAGCGTCAGCACATCGAAGGGTCTATGCTGGGTACCACTGAAGAAAGACGAGTTAAGATATACTCTTATCTCTTACACTCAAGTACCTCAAGGAGGAAAGAAAAGCTATATCCAATTACAGTGATTTGAAAGGGAAAAGAAAAATGATAAATAAAAGAAATGCAAGCAATATACTAAAGAAGTTTTAAAAACACAAAAATAATCTAGATAAGATTAGAGAAACCATAGGAACAGACTACACTTGAGCTGGTGGCTCTTAGAACAAGAAGCAGACATGATAGCATGCCACGTTAAGGAGACGAAGCACTTCAAATACATGGAGAAAGTGGTGTTTATTCAGGGAACAGGGAAAATAAACTCACTGAGTTAAAACATAGAATATGTGGAGATAAGTGATGGAAGATAACCTTGGGAAAATAGACTGAGGACAAATAATGCACTGCCTTGCTGTGACTTCCCTTGGGCCTCCCTCGTGGCTCAGCTGGTAAAGAATCTGCCTGCAACTCAATCCCTGGGTTGGGAAGATCCCCTGGAGAAGGGAACGGCTACCCACTCCAGTATTCTGGCCTGGAGAATCCCATGAACTGTATA
Source organism: Oryx dammah (assembly GCF_014754425.2). NCBI lineage: Eukaryota > Metazoa > Chordata > Mammalia > Artiodactyla > Bovidae > Oryx > Oryx dammah. Next base: position 93,727,735 of record NW_024070211.1, on the reverse strand, counting down.
GTCCATGGGCTCGCGAAGAGATGGACACGACTGAGCAACTTTCACTTCACTTTCACACCCTAAAGTAGGATGGATTTCAGGATTTGTTTAAGACACAGGAATTACAGGGAGCAGTGATGTTCCAGCACAACTTTGGTGTCATTCAATGCCTTATTCCTAGCCCCCAGAAACTATCCTCAGATTTGAGGATGGGGCCTTAAAGTTTGGTCACTTGGAGGACAGAGAACAAGTTATTTAGGGCAGTATTGATTGCACCCGAGCGACTTACACTCACTTCACTTTCTATGACATTAATTCTTGCTCTGACAAATATTTCCTGAGTACCTATGGAAAGACAAGCATGACAGCAAGCACTGACAATATTAGCCCCAAATATGACCACACAAAGTAACTGCCCTCATGGAGGTAAAGTCTAGAGGCTTAGGAATTGGACTTTACTCAAAAAGCAATGGTTGTTGTTGAAGATATTCAAGCAGTCAGGCTAGTTTGGGGAGGTGGGATGGTAGAGGAATATAACCAAGAAAACAAGTAAAAAAAAAAAATCAGATTATTTTCTCTTACATCCTTTGATTTGGCTAAAAAGTGTGAACAATGAGAAACACATAATGTTTTGTAAATGAAAATCATTTCTAAATAGACTTTTGAAGTTTAGCATTTGGATGGGACAGTATACTGAATCAAATGTTTTGCTAAATAGGAGAATCACATGGTTTACATGTAGTTCATAAAGTTCATTTGGTGGAGTGGAATTTAGACTATGTTTATCTAAAAAAGGAGAGTATCTTGTATCTGTACATCTTACTGATATCCATTCATCTAAAAATACTTCTCCTGGTGAATATGTACTCTCTATTTAAAGAAACCAATTAGATTCTTTAAACTAGATTCAAACCCCAACTAATAATTGTTAAGAGCTTCAACTTCAGGAAGGAATGAGATTTTTTTCCCCACCTGCTTTTTTCAGTAATTGAGATATAAACAGGAGTGAAATTTAACAAGTTGTACTACACAGAACAGAACATTCTGCACATTTGATGTCTCCTTGGCAATATCTTCTGATTTCCACTCAGACAATGTCCGATTCATGAGATGATAGGACAGATATTGTTGCTAACAGTTAGACCTACTGCTGGCTCTTATCTGAGCACCACCCCTCAGTCTGACACAATGCTCCCAAAGTTTCCGACAGACATTCTATTCTGGAGGTTATAATGTCCTCTGTCCTCACAGTGGGGGTCAAATATTGCATCTGTGCTACCAAACGGACAGAAAATACTCAGCTTTGATTATTGAAACAAATGACATGTGATTTCTTTTAAACTTTAAGACATATTCAGATATTTTCCAGTATAGTACAATATAAGGGCACAGTATTTCTGAAATGATGGTTAATTGATTTTGAAGATGATCAGTGTGTAGGAAAATGCAATGACAAAAATATTAAGCATTAAAATATTTCACTATAGTAGATCCCATGAAGTAAAACAACTCACTTTTCTCTCTACTATCGGTGGAATATAAGTTATATATCTCTGTATATATCATATAAGACTCTTGAGAGTCCCTTGATCTGCAAGGAGATCAAACCAGTCCATCCTAAAGGAGATCAGTCCTGAGTGTTCATTGGAAGGACGGATGTTGAAGCTAAAACTCCAATCCTTTGGCCACCTGATGCAAAGAGCTGACTCATTTGAAAAGACCCTGATGCTGGGAAAGATTGAGGGCAGGTGGAGAAGGGGACAACAGAGGATGAGATGGTTGGATGGCATCACTGACTCGATGGACACGAGTCTGGGTAAACTCCAGGAGTTGGTGATGGACAGGGAGGCCTGGCGTGCTGTGGTCAATGGGGTCACAAAGAGTCAGACATGACTAAGCAACTGAACTGAACACATTATATCATATATACATATCAGAAATGTGTATATATATACCATATATATTTTTTTACATGTATGTTTCCTAATGCTCTTAAACCTTGAAAAGAAAGCAGCAATCTATTCACATATTCCCTCTTTAAGCATGCCACCATATCTGATATTTAACTGTTAAAATGCATATTTTATATTTCAATATTATTTCCCTTCCAAACTGGCTGCTGTGTCTTTCAGCAAAGGAGAGATCCTAAAGGCTTTGTAAAGTGAAATTAAAAGGGAGATGGGGAGCATCATCATTCTCCAAAACTTCATCATTCTCCAAAACTTTGTGGCTCTCTTTATTGGTGTTTCAAAGGCTCTACCAAGAGGAATTACATATTACAATAAGGAATTCAAGTTTATTTTCTTAGCAACAAGCGTGAGAGAAGTTTATCCAACAGACCCTGTGATGGAACAAAAGAGCACTGGCTATGGAGTCAGAGGAACTGACTTCTGCCTCTTACTGGTTACACCTGCTTGTTCCACCCACAGGCTCAAGTTTTTTCACCACAAATAACTACATCTGCATCACTGCATTACTATGAAAAAAAATTTAAAGCCATGTATGGAAAATTATACAAACTGTTAATTATTATTACATTTAAAATCTTTAAATTTTCTATTATTGATTTCAACATTGACTCTGTAAGACAAAAGGAAGAAAAGAGAAAAGTAGGATTGAAAAATTTTGCATCTAATCTTTTGGTGGCACAATTAGAATAACATATTGAGGAAAAAAAAACAGTAATAAACATTTAAAATAATCGAGGAATGAAGATATATTTAGATTGAGCTATAGTCTTATTTTTGAAAGACTTCCTGAAGTTGATCCAAAAGAAAAGGTACCTAAGAAAATGAAAATAAAGAAGTAAAGATAAAATTCTGATAATGATAAAAACTATAGGATACTTGTATTTATAATATATAATAATTGGAATATACTATTCTATGAAACAGTGTGTCAGTAATGATACATCCCATCTTGCAAGGAGCAAAGGAGTAAGGGATGGTAATTGACAGGTGTTAATTATTCAATTGATCCCAAATAAATGTCAGACAAGATTTGATACATTTATTATACAGACAGATTTACACAAATGCACTTGAAAAAAAAGCTTTCCATTGTTTTATAGGTTCTACTGTTTAAAGCACAAGAACATCACATTAATCCTGTAATGTGGTAGGGTAGTAATTATTCGTCTCCATATAACCACCATGTGTTTTATGTCTCTAACACAATGATACATCTATACTTTTTTAAATTCCCCACATCAGTTCAGTTGCTCAGTCCCCACATACTTCACATTTTGCGCTTTTGACCATGAAACATAGTAGCATACTTTGATAAGTATTTAAATTTCTCTCTCCTACATTCAATGCTACTTTAGTCAAAGTGTTCTACAGTACATGAGACACATCAGACAGTAGTTACTTTCATTATTGATAATATTTGAGTTTACTCTGATAATATGTAAGTAATAACTTGTTTTATCTGAATAGAGGTCTTCATGACAATGTATGTGATCAATTTTTAAGTCCATTATACTTTTCCATTACTATACATTTTTATTTTAGAAAAAAGACATACCAAGATATTTTAACCTTATGCCACAATAAAAGAAATTGTGTTACATTTCAGCTAGCCTAGTTTAATTGTATTTTAAAAGAAAAATTATCTTACAAAATCCTAACACTTTAGAATAAACCAAGCATCATATTAGCTTACTTAAACAACAAACAGGCAATAGGTATAATATTTTCCAAATCAAGTTTTTTTGTTAGTCAAATATTTCCCAGTGATTCTCAACAGGAGACAATTTTGTCCCAAGAACATCTGACAGTGTCAAGGCAATGTTTTTAGTTGTCAGAACTAGGGACCATTGACTAAGGGACTCTAATAGAGCCCATGAATGCTACTAAACAATCTGCATGCATAGGATAGCCCTCGGAGAAGGCGATGGCACCCCACTCCAGTACTCTTGCCTGGAAAGCCCCATGGACGGAGGAACCTGGAAGGCTGCAGTCCATGGGGTCGCTAAGAGTCGGACCTGACTGAGCGACTTCACTTTCACTTTTCACTTTCACGCATTGGAGAAGGAAATGGCAACCCACTCCAGTGTTCTTGCCTGGAGAATCCCAGGGATGGAAGAGCCTGGTGGGCTGCCGTTTATGGGGTCGCACAGAGTCGGACACGACTGAAGCGACTCAGCAGCAGCAGCAGCAGCAGGATAGCCCTCACAGTAAAGAATTATCCAGGTTCAAATGTCAACAGAACCAAGGATAAGAAACTCTGCCTAAAATTAATATCATAATAAGGTTCTAATAAGAACAAAATTAATACAAGGTGATTTTTCACCAGCAAGCAATAAGATTCAGGAAAATAATAGCTCAGATGTAGGGAGCATTAACCATGAACCGGGTGCTGTTTTATTAATTCACTTATCTGTGCTGATCACAGTCCTATGCATTAGGCATCACTATTTATTAACTTTATTCTACAGATGACAAAATGAGACTTTAACGTAATTTCATTGCTCAGTGTTACCTATCTTCCAAGAGGTTGAGATAAGATTTTAACCACAGCCTGTTTACTCTAGATCATATACTCTTGACTACATCACTATACAGTTGACTCTTGAACAACTTTGGCTTGAAATGCACAGGTCCCACTTACACATGGATTTTGTTTTTCCTAAATATATCCTAGAAACTACAATCTGCAGTTGTTGAATCTGCAGTTGCAGAATTGTGGATATAGAGGACCCACTGTAAAGCTGGACTCAGATTTTTTACTTCAAAGAGGGTTAGTGCCCCTATTCCCCATTGTTCAAGAGTCAACCATACTGTCTTTGTGTTGAGAACATGCTTTCTGATTTAGGTTTTTGAAAATGCATCACATTTAATAAAATCTATAGAAACCTCTGATGTATTATTCTGTATTAGAAAATCTCATTTTTGAAGATCAATAAAAGTTTAAGACACTGCAGATGTCAGTAAATCATTATTTATTCATTTATCGAGATTCTCATTTCAGCTTTAGCAAATGTATTCAAAATGTCTAGAAGAATGAAAAATGCAATTAAGTGAAACATATCACACTAACAAAATGAGAACAGAAACTACTTAGCTCTGGAATAATATTACAAGTGTAAAAGCAAGTTAAAATAAGAGAAAGGCTCATCAAATCATCAGGAGGTCTCACATTTTCAGTATAGCAGAGAGAATTACAGCTACCAAAAATCCTCTCAGGAATAATACAAACTTACTAATTGGAAAGTATGGTGTATTCATTTTCTGGGAGTGCCAGAACAAAATACTTGGTGGATTAAACAACACATTTATTTCTCACAGTTCTAGAGGCTAGATGTCCAAGGTTAAGGTGTTGGCAGGTTTGGTTTCTCCTAAGGCTTCTCTTCTTAATTTGCAGATGGCAGTCTTCTTGCTGTGCCTTCCCATGGACTTTTTCTTCTTAAAAGGACACCAATCAGATGGGATTAGGGCCCCAACCTAACAGACTCATTTTTACCTATTTAAAGACCTTATTTCCAAATAAGGTACATTCTAAGGTACTGGAGGTTAGGACCTCAACACTAGATTTTACTGGTACATAATTCTGCTAAATATAAGCTAAGGACAATTACTAAAAAGACATGGGGCTTGCCTAGAACTCTCATGGAGGACTAAACAAACAGTTTGTCAGCTATTAGGGAAAATCTATAAAAGACTTGTAAAAACAGATGGCACTGTGTCAGTTCAAGGTGCTAAAACCTAAAGGGGATGGCCAAGATTCAACTTTTCCCAGGCCCATATTGAAATCTGCTTGTGTATATACATGGCAGTCATGGTCTCATCAATAGCCCTGCAACATTTTCCCTACATTTACTACACAGAAAAATAAATAAATGAAAGATTGCAATAGCCAAAATGCATTGATCGTCAAAGTGTACTGGATCTTAGTGCAGGTGAGGAAGAGTAAAGTGCAATCTGGAGTCCCTCTGCTTTTAGTTAGGTTTCTTTTTTGTTTGTTTCTTCCTGCATTTCTTTTTTCCCCCGTAAACCCACAGGAACATCAGAACTGCTGCCTTGAGTCTAAGGCAGTGTTTTTCACTAGAATTTAAAGCCTGTTTCTCTGTGCCTGCCAAGAAAGCAAGATCATGACTGCAGGACATGTTTTTTTCCCTCATACCTGAAGCAACACAACTTGCCTCCAGAGCTGTCTGTCTACTCAGCAGGACAGTAAAAACAGAGAGGAAAATATGAGTCAAGCGGGATAGAAGATAAAGACCAAATGGAGAGATGACTGAAGCAAGCATCACAGAGGAGTGTTCTCTTAGAAAAATGGCTAACTGGAACAAGATAAGAAGCATGATAACTAAAGAATATTTGTTAAGAATAAGCAAATCAGTAATATAATTATTAATCTACTGTCATTCTAATGTAATTTGCCATTTCATTCCTGTTCTTAGTCTCCTATATCACATCTTAAATGATCCTCTGCTATCTCTTTTAACCGCAGGAACCAAAACTCACATGGGTTTGACTGTAATAAATTCTCCCCGTTCAACCTCAACTTGATTACTTATGCTTAAACAGCACTTTCACCATGTCATTTCATTCCCCTTTTCTAAGTCTCTTCAATTAAAAAGGACATAAACTCTTAATTACTGTTACTTTTCTCCACAATTTGGTCTCACCCTACAGATTCATGATCCATCCTTATTATTCATTACTTCAGCACACAGTGAGTTAAGTAACGCCAGTCTCATTATTCTAAGATCATGTCACTAGTCAGCCTAAAATATCTTCCCTTTCCCCTTGCACTGACCATAGACACATTATCTTCTCATTTAGTTTTTTTTTTTTTTTCCTTTTTTGGGGGGTTGGGGCACTGTATCATGCATCATGTGGGATCTTTACCTCCTCGACCTGGGATCAAACCCACATCCCCTGCAGTGGAAGCACAGAGTCTTAACTACTGGGCCCCCAGGGAAGTCACAACACCTCATCTGCTGAAACCCAGCTAGTAGCCAATCCATAGTCCATTTGCAACTTATGGCTTCCAAGAGGATAACACCAGAGCTGAAGCTGACAATCCATATACCTTCTGAATATCTTACCTTGTATCTCCCCAAATTATCTCAGATTAAACATATCATTTAATTCATTTTTGCCTCCAAAAATAACTGTTCCTGCCCCCAGAGTTCCTTTTATATGCTCAGCCAAGAGAGGCCTAAGAACCAGCCTTCACTGTCCCTCCCCTTTACTCTCTTCTGTATCCAGTCATTCATTAAACCTGACTGAAATGTCTCTTTAAAATTCTTTCATATCTAGTACTGTCTCTCTGTGTTCTTTATCACATTATTCATCATCTCTCACCTAGCCCAGGGTGTTAGTTTCCTAACCCTCTTCTGTGTCACTTCATCCTATTTCAATTCACCAAACTATAGCTCTGTAGCATGGGAACCAAAGCCCATCTCGATATAGACTCTGGAGTAGTGGTCAGCTTCCACCACTATCCCCAAGCCAGCAATATCTTCCTGGCCCATAACTAATGGTGAATGTCTCTAAGTTTTTGCACAGGGAGGGCCACAATCTAAAATGCCTCCCTTTCATTGTCCTTCCGATAAATTCTTAAACATGGTTCAAGCAGTTTAAAGCACCTATTTGAGGAAGTCTTCCCTGACTACATGGGCAGACCTGGTCATGTCTTCTCCAAAATTCTATTTTGTACAAACTCTGTTTTCACATTGGTAATCTTTTCATATATTCCTTGTACATTATTCTAGCAAGTAGCTAGTGAGCAAGGTTTGGAGTCATGCAGTTTTTTCATTTACATATTCCCAGAATATATCAGGAAATTATTCCACAGAAGATATCAAACAGATACCTGATAACTATTAGTCACCTAATATATTTATGGTGGTGGTGGTTTAGTCACCAAGTTGTGTCTGCTTCTTGTGATCCCATGCTCTGTAGCCCATCAGAATCCTCTGTCCATGGGATTTTCTAGGCAAGAATACTGGAGTGGTTTGCCATTGCCTTCTCCAGGGGATCTTCCCTGACCTAGGGGTTGAACCTGGGTCTCCTGCACTGCTGGCAGATTCTTTACTAGCTGAGCTACCAGGGAAACCTAAAAGAAGCTGAGAAGGTAAGCAAAGCCACAGAGAAAATCTACAACAGAAATAAACACTTCTGACCTCAGGATGTTCAGCTGCGCTAAAAATGGAGACTCACTATTACCATCAGGATTCAAAACTATACACCTGATTCATAGAGAAAGGTCAATTACAAATTCTAATTATCAGCTCTGAAAATTCCTTCATCAACAAATGTGCTAGTCTTTAGACAATTGTTTAATTACTACTGTTATCACATATTAAATGTAATAGACTCTTATGTGGGAAGTAACCTCTTGAAATATCAAATAAGAATATAAAAGCAATAAAATAAAACAAAGTCCATACACAGCAGCACCATTTTCTTGATATCAGAGGAGTTCTAAGTGAATTTTCTAGAAAACTGAAATTTATTAACAAAGCTTTGAAAACATTTACTCTTAAATTTGATGCTTTTGAACTGTGGTCCTGAAGAAGACTCTTGAGAGTCCCTTAGACAGCAAGGAAATCAAACGAGTAAGGAAATAAACCCTGAATAGTCATTGGAAGGACTGATGCTGAAGCTGAAGCTACAATATCTTGGCCACTTAATGCAAAGAGCTGATCCACTGGAAAAGATCTTGATGCTAGGAAAGACTGAGGGCAAGAGGAGAAGTGGATGACAGAGGATGATACAATTGCATGGTACCACTGACTCAATGGACGTGAGTTTGAGCAAACTCAGGGAGACAGTGAAGGACAGGGAAGCCTGGAGTGCTTCATAGTGTTGCAAAGTGTTGGACATGAAAAATCTTGTAAAAAGATATCAATTTCTTAATTTCTAAAACAGTACATAGAGTAAAATTTATTCCTGATTAACATCACTGTGACAGACCAGTGCTATCCTGATCTACAATATTGTGATTCTCTCAGAAGTTAATAATTATAGGACTATATGTCTCCATGTAATGACACTACCTTTTAAAGTTTCACATACTTAATAGAGCTTCTTCAATAGCCTTGAAATAAGATGACACTTAAGTTGTCAGTGTGCCTAACTCTAATGGCCAATCTTGCAATCTGTGGGCAAAAAAAAAAAAAAAAAAAAAATCACATGAACAACCTTATTGGGGTTGAAAAATGTGTTTTATTCCAGTAAGTATTTCCTGAATAAAACTCACAGGCTTATTATACTTGGTTACAATTACTCTGAGCCTCAGAGCTCTGCTGTTTCAAATGGATGAAATCACTATCACTAAAAAAAAAAAAAAAAGTTTAATTACTGACTGGAACATACGTACTCTGGAGTTCCAAAATAATAATAATTGAATAGTCTGACAGTATCCTCGGGGAAAGTTACTCAAGTCAACTCTGACTAGAAAAAAATTACCTACGTGAGAAATAACAGATGAAAAGAAAAAGAAGCAAAAATGTGAGAAAGGCAAGTTCCAATGAAACAGCAGAATCCACACTGCATGGTTTTAGAAGTCAAGACTTGATACCTTGAGAAATATTTAGTCATACTGTGTTCTAATGTAAAATTACAATGGTTATCAGAATATTAATAACAGAAATTTGTACAACAGTGTATACCACATATAATGTAAGAATCAGAAGACTGGGATTCCTTTGAGGTCCAGTGGTTAGGACCTCATTCTTTCACTGCCAAGGGCATAACACAGCCAATAAATAAATAATTAAATAAATATTTTTTAATCAAAAGACTTGACCTTAAATTGACATTGAATTTTCATATGAAATGGCAGATTTTTTAAGAAGTCCTACAACATACTTTCAACGATATTTCTGATCAAGTAATTTCCTGTAAACTGTCTTGGACACTGGTTCAGGAAAAGATGAAATAAAATGTATATTCTTCATATAATTAATATGTAACATAGGTAATACACCGTATAGTTTACAAAGTTACAGGACCATGGAAATTAGCATTGTGTCATGTCTAAAGAAAAAAATCCAAGTGAGGACATTATGACTTTTGTTAATATCCTCTGATCACTGAAGCTCATTAGCTCTCATAGATCACTTCTATAACAATATAAATTCGAAGAAAAAGAAAATAAAGTTTATTGGTTTTCTAAGTTTTACTCAAGCAAAACTCAAATCATATAAGATATATTTCTCCTTGAATTTTCTCAGTATATTTCTACCCAGTACTTGGGTATTTTAGTGTCTATAGAAATCTAGTAATTTCTAGGATCGGCTATCAAACACAGTTTATAAAACAAAGTTGTTAAGAATAAGCAAAAAATACTATTGCAACAATTGGATACACCAAAGGCCAAATTCCCAAGCAAAACTGTGTGAACACTTTGCAAAGGTCAGTATAAAACTGTCACCTTTGAATCCATAGTCATTTTCACAAGCTCCCATCTCTTAAAAAATGTACTCAAGAAAAGTTATTTAATGAAAGACAGGCTTTACCTAAGTTTTAAACATCAACTTCAGTTGATATTTTTTCTGGGGGTGGGGATAGAGACAAGTGATATCCAACAATTTGGGGGATGGGCTTAAACATGGTTAGAAAAATTAAGAGGGAAAAAAATTGCCTCACATACGGACTCCAAATTCTGGTCAACTCAACCTCGCTCCCACCATCATGAGCCGCCTATTTTGGGAACATGGCTGTCAACCTTCTACCATCTTTCCCTTTTTTGCAACTTCTCCAGTTCCATTTCAGTATCAACCCATACACACTCCTACATCTCCTTTGCCTCTTTCCCACATCACAGCTCTCAACACTCACTTTTATTCGCCTACATTACTGCTTGAACTATTATAAGAGGAAACCATGTATAGTACCATATTGATTGGAATAATTTTTTAAAAAAATCCACAAACTACTTGTATAGGTGTAAAGCCTCTGACTGTGTGGATCACAATAACCTGTGGAAAATCCTGAAAGAGATGGGAATATCAGACCACCTAACCTGCCTCTTGAGAAACCTGTATGCAGGTCAGAAAGCAATAGTTAGAACTGGACATGGAACAACAGACTGGTTCCAAATAGGGAAAGGAGTACGTCAAGGCTGTATATTGTCACCCTGCTTATTTAACTTCTATGCAGAGTACATCATGAGAAACGCTGGGCTGGAAGGAGCACAAGTGGGAATCAAGATTGCTAGAAGAAATATCAATAACCTCAGATATGCAGATGACACCACCCTTATGGCAGAAAGGGAAGAGGAGCTAAAAAGCCTCTTGATGAAAGTGAAAGAGGAGAATGAAAAAGTTGGCTTAAAGCTCAACATTCAGAAAATGAAGATCATGGCATCTGGTCCCATCACTTCATGGGAAATAGATGGGGAAACAGTGGAAACAGTGTCAGACTTTATTTTTTGGGGCTCCAGAATCACCGCAGATGGTTACTGCAGCCATGAAATTAAAAGACACTTAGTCCTTGGAAGGAAAGTTATGACCAACCTAGATGGCATGTCAAAAAGCAGAGACATTACTTTGCCTACTAAGGTCCGTCTAGTCAGGCTATGGTTTTTCCTGTGGTCATGTATGGATGTGAGAGTTGGACTGCGAAGAAAGCTGAGCACTGAAGAATTGATGCTTTTGAACTGTGGTGTTGAAGACTCTTGAGCGTCCCTTGGACTGCAAGGAGATCCAAACAGTCCATTCTGAAGGAGATCAACCCTGGGATTTCTTTGGAGGGAATGATGCTGAAGCTGAAACTCCAGTATTTTGGCCACCTCATGTGAAGAGTTGACTCATTGGAAAAGACTCTGATGCTGGGAGGGATTAGAGGCAGGAGGAGAAGGGGACAACAGAGGATGAGATGGCTGGATGGCATCACTGACTCGATGGACGTGAGTCTGAGTGAACTCCAGGAGATGGTGATGGACAGGGAGGCCTGGCGTGCTGCGATTCATGGGGTCGCAAAGAGTTAGACACGACTGAGCAACTGAACTGAACTGAACTGAATTCTGATTTTTTACTCAAAAACCTAAAGTGTTAACTTCTAAGCCTTAAGAAAAGGGTAAGACTTAGTATCTTATGATTTATATTAAAAAGTATAGGAGTCTAATACTCTAACAATATTTTAAACAAAAACTATGAGTGTACATGTGACATGATGTCTTACGAAATATCCCATGGAAATCCTAGAAGAAAATATCTTAACTTTTAGTTCAGTTCAGTCACTTAGTCATGTCTGACTTTTGCAACCCTGTGGACTTCAGCACACCAAGCTTCCCTGTCTATCACCAACCCTTGGAGCCTACTCAAGCTCATGTCCAGCGTCAGTGATGCCATCCAACCATCTCATCCTCTGTCATCCCCTTCTGCTCCCACCTTCAATCTTTCCCAGTATTAGGGTGTTTTCCAATGAGTCAGTTCTTCATACCAGATGGCCAACGTATTGGAGTTTCAGCTTCATCATCAGTCCTTCCAATGAATATTCCTTTGGGATTGATTAACAGGTTGGATCTCCCTGCAGTGCAAGGGACTCTCAAGAGTCTTCTCCAACACCACAGTTCAAAACCATCAATTCTTCAGCACTCAAGCTTTCTTTATAGTCCAGCTTTCACATCCATACATGACCACTGGAAAAACCATAGCCTTGACTAGATGGACCTTTGTTGGTAAAGTAATGTGTCTTTTTTAATTTGCTGTCTAGGTTGGTTATAGCTTTTCTTCCTGGAGAAGGAAATGGCAACCCACTCCAGTGTTCTTGCCTGGAGAATCCCAGGGATGGGGGAGACTTGTGGGCTGCTGTCTCTGGGGTCGCACAGAGTCGGATACGACTGAAGCAACTTAGCAGCAGCAGTAGCTTTTCTTCCAAGGAGTAAGTGTCTTAATTTCATAGCTAAAGTCACCATCTACACTGCTTTTGGATTCCCCCAAAATAAAGTCTCTCACTGTTTCCATTGTTTCCCGATATATTTGCCATGAAGTGATGGGACCAGATGCCATGATCTTAGTTACATCAGATTTAAAATTAGTAGCAAATCAATACCCATTTACATCAGTGAATAACTAGCTTATAACAAATTCAAAAGAAAAGCAATATTTTGTCATTTTAAAAGCCTTATGATGAAACCTGTGTACATGTTTTAGAAAAAATTGTTATTATGCTTAATAATTTTGAAAACAAAAACTTAGTATATTAGGTAAGAAGCAATTCCATGAAAAAAGAAAGGTGTTTATCTCAAGAACAGGAAAATTATTTTGAAGGCAACATTTTTAAGGGAGATCAATTTATATTATACATAAAGATAATTCATAGTTTTAATTCATACATAAATGAAAATATGCTTTAGAAAGCCTTTTAAGCCACTTTTTCTAGAATTTTAATAATGCTGAATTATTTTCCCTTTATAATTCATAGTGTAAAATCTACTTCATTACAATATTTTGGCAAGGTAGCTTTCTATTAAGGTTTTGGTTTTCATACTCCTGAACTTAGTTTTTTCATAAAAAAAAATCAATCTATGTGTAAAATGTACATATCTTGCTAATTCCTATTTTTATGAATTGGATCTTGTGCATTTATCATTAACATTTTTCCCATTCTCCCCGCTTATTCATTAATATACATTTTCTTCAAAATTGAATCCAAATCTGATTCACTGCAAAGCTTTAAATGCTTAACTACCAGATCTTACTCATCTCCTCCCTTTCAAATTATGCATTAGTCTTGTGTTTGCTAAGATACTTTTCACTTATTTAAGTTTTAACTCTTAGTGGATTTTTTGAAAGTAGAACTAGGTGTTTTATCTCATTCTATGAAAAGTAGGGTTTCCCTGGTGGCTCAGATAGTAAAAAATCTGCCTGCAATGTGAGAGACCTGAGTTCGATCCCTTGGGTTTGGAAGATCCCCTAAAGGAGGGCATGTCAACCCACTCCAGTATTCTTGACTGGAGAATCTTCACGGACAGAGGAGCCTGGCAGGTTACAGTCCATGGGGCTACAAAGAGTTGGACATGACTGACTAAGCACACAGAACACATTCCAACAATAAATATTTGGACTTATTTATAAATTCATAATGTGGTCCACTGGAGAAGAGAATGGAAACCACTCCAGTATTCTTGCTTTGAGAACCCCATGAACAGTATGAAAAGGCAAAAATACAGCACAGTGAAAGATGAACTTCCCAGGTCAGTAGGTACCCAATATGTTACTGGAGCTCAGTGGAGAAATAACTCCAGAAACAATGAAGGGATGGAGACAAAGCAAAAACATCACCCAGTTGTGGATGTGACTGGTGATAGAAGCAAGATCCAATGCTGTAAAGAGCAATATTGCATAGGAACCAGGAATGTCAGGTCCATGAATCAGGGAAAATTGGAAGTGGTCAAACAAGAGATGGCAAGAGTAAACGTCAATATTCTAGAACTAGCGAACGAAGATGGACTGGAATGGGTGAATTTAACTCAGATGACCATTATATCTACTACTGTGTGCAGGAATCTTTTAGAAGAAATGGAGTAGCCATCACAGTGAGTGAAAGAGTCCAAAATGCAGTACTGGTATGCAATCTCAAAAACGACAGAATGATCTCTGTTCGTTTCCAAGGCAAACCATTCAATATCACAGAAATCCAAGTCTATGACCCGACCAGTAACAATGAAGAAGCTGAAGTTGAATGGTTCTATGAAGACCTATGAGAACTTTTAGAACTAACACCCCCAAAAATGTTCTTATCATTATAGGGGACTGGAATGCAAAAGTAGGAAGTCAAGATATACCAGGAGTAACAGACAAATGAGGCCTTGAAATACAGACGGAAGCAGGGCAAAGGCTAATAGAGTTTTGCCAAGGGAATGCTCTGGTCATAGCAAATACACTCTTCTAACAACACAAGAGAACACTCTGCACATGGACATCACCAGATGGTCAACACAAGATACAGATAGTTTTTTTTTTTTTTTTTTTTGCAGCCAAAGATGGAGAAGCTCTATACAATCAGCAAAAACAAGACTGGGAGCTGACTGTGGCTCAGATCATGAACTCCTTATTGCCAAATTCAGACTTAAATTGAATAAATGGGGAAAACCACTAGACCATTCAGGTTTGACCTAAATCAAATCCTTTATGATTATACAGCAGAAGTGAGAAATAGATTTAAGGGACTAGATCTGATAGACAGAGTGCCTGATGAACTATGGACAGAAGTTTGTGACACTGTAAATGAGACAGGGCTCAACACCATCGCCAAGAAAAAGAAATGCAAAAAAGTAAAATGGCTTTCTGAGGAGGCCTTACAAATAGCTGTGAAGAGAAGTGAAAAGCAAAGGAGAAAAGGAAAGATATTGCCATTTGAATGCAGAGTTCTAAAGAATAGCAAGGTATTCTAACACATATATATGGAATTTAGAAAGATGGTAATGATGACCCTGTATGCAAGACAGCAAAAGAGACACAGATATGTAGAGTGGACTTCTGGACTCTGAGGGAGAGGGAGAGGGTGGGATGACTTGGGAGAATGGCATTGAAACATGTATACTATCATGTAAGAAACGAATCACCAGTCTATGTTTGATGCAGGATGCTTGGGGCTGGTGCACGGGGCGATCTGGAGGGATGATATGGGGTGGGAGGTGGGAGGGGGGTTCATGTTTGGGAGCTCATGTACACCCATGGCAGATTCATGTCAATGTATGCCAAAACCAATACAGTATTGTAAAGTAAAATAAAGTATATATAAAAAAAAGAATAGCAAGGAGAGAGAGATAAGAAAGCCTTCCTCAGGGATCAATGCAAAGAAATAGAGGAAAACAATAGAATGGGAAAGACTAGAGATCTCTTCAAGAAAATTAGAGATACCAACGGACTATTTCATGCAAAGATGTGCTCAATAAAGGACAGAAATGGTATGGACCTAACAGAAGCAGAAGATATTAAGAAGAGGTGGCAAGAGTACACAGAAAAACTATACAAAACAGATCTTCACAACCCAGATAATCATGATGGTTTGATCACTCACCTAGAGCCAGACATTCTGGAATGTGAAGTCAAGTGGGCTTTGGGAAGTATAACTATGAAAAAAGCAAGTGGAGGTGATGGAATCCCAGTTGAGCTGTTTCAAATCCTAAAAGATGCCACTGTGAAAGTGCTGCACTGAATAGGTCATCAAATCTGGAAAACTCAGCAGTGGCCACATGACTGGAAAAGGTCAGTTTTCATTCCAATCCCAAAGAAAGGCAATGCCAAAGAATACCCAAACTACCACACAATTGCACTCATCTCACACACTAGTAAAATAATGTTCAAAATTCTCCAAGCCAGGCTTCAGCAATACGTGAACCGTGAACTTCCAGATGTTCAAGCTGGTTGTAGAAAAGGCAGAGAAACCAGAGATCAAATTGCCAACATCCACTGGTTCATTGAAAAAGCAAGAGAGTTCCAGAAAAATGTTTATTTCTGCTGTATTGACTATGCCAAAGCCTTTAACTGTGTGGATCACAACAAACTGGAAAATTCTGAAAGAGATGGGAATAGCAGACCACCGGACCTGCCTCTTGAGAAACCGATACGCAGGTCAGGAAGCAACAGTTAAACTGGACATGGAACAACAGACTGGTTCCAAACAGGAAAAGGAGTACGTTAAGGCTATATACTGTCACCTTACTTATTTAACTTATATGCAGAGTACATCATGAGAAATGCTGGGCTGGAAGGAGCACAAGCGGGAATCAAGATTGCTAGAAGAAATATCAATAACCTCAGATATGCAGATGACACCACCCTTATGGCAGAAAGTGAAGAAGAACTAAAGAGCCTCTTGATGAAAGTGAAAGAGGAGAATGAAAACCTTGGCTTAAAGCTCAACATTCAGAAAACGAAGATCATGGCAACAGGTCCCATCACTTCATGGGAAATAGATGGGGAAACACTGGAAACAGTGTCAGACTTTATTTTTCTGGGCTCCAAAATCACTGCAGATGGTGATTGCAGCCATGAAATTAAAAGACGCTTACTCCTTGGAAGGAAAGTTATGATCGGCCTTGACAGCATATTAAAAAGCAGAGACATTACTTTGTCAACAAAAGTCCACTAGTCAAGGCTATGGTTTTTCCAGTGGTCATTATGGATGTGAGAGTTGGAGTGTGAAGAAAACTGAGCGCCGAAGAATTGATGCTTTTGAACTGTGGTGTTGGAGAAGACTCTTGAGAGTCCCTTGGACTGCAAAGAGATCCAACCAGTCCATCCTAAAGGAGATCAGCCCTGGATGTTCACTGGAAGGACTGATGCTGAGGCTGAAACTCCAATATTTTGGCCACCTGATGCAAAGTGCTGACTCATTTGAAAAGACCCTGATGCTGGGAAAGATTGAAGGTACGAGGAGAAGGGGACAAAAGGGTATGAGATGGTAGATGGCATCACCGACCAATGGATATGAGTTGGGTAAAGTCCGGGAGTTGGTGATGGACAAGGAGACCTGGTGTGCTGCGGTTCATGGGGTTGCAAAGAGTTGGATATGACTGAGTGACTGAACTGATACTGATCAATTCATTTTCAATTTTCTATTCTTTATTGTTTATTATAGACATGTTTTACAATTCACTTTACTTCAGTTGGGCGCATAGCTTTTTAGTTAAAGATTTATCCATTTAAAGACAAGTGACTAGCAAAAAAATGTTGACGACTGTTTCATAGATTTCTTATTTTTATGTGCAATGGGTATACATGTAACACTTTTAAAATCCTTACAATAAAGTAGAAGAGATTTCGGGATGAGGCCTTTTTTTTTTGTCTTTTCCTTTTCTTATGTTCTTCCTTCCATATACATTTTGCTTTTTGATATTAACTATTAATATGGAACTAAATGCTTTACACATTCTGGGTTCAGCATCTTAGTCACATCTCTCCTACTGTACCATGTACTGTGTAACATTCATCCATAACTCTTTCACTTTCTTAAAACACCTCAGTTTTCACCAGCACCGTGCCTTTACATATGAAAGCCTCATCATCTATGCATGGTGGTACAAACAAATCATTCAAGTTTTAGCCCAAATGAAACTTCCTCTAAAGTCTTCTGATCTCTGGTTAGGTATTTTGTTATATGGTTGTATGCCACTCTGGACTATTTTCCAGGCAATAATACTGGAGTGGGTTGCCATTTCCTTCTCCAGGAGACCTTCTGGACCCAGGGTTCAAACCCACATTCTGCACTGCAGATGGTCTCCTGCACTGCAGGCAGATTCTTTATTGACTGATCTACCAGGGAAACCCTGAGACATAGCAAACACATAATAAATTTCCATCAAATGAATAAAGTTGCCTTATGTGTCTAAAAGTTATGACCAACCTAGATAGTATATTCAAAAGCAGAGATATTACTTTGCCGACTAAGGTCCGTCTAGTCAAGGCTATGGTTTTTCCTGTGGTCATGTATGGATGTGAGAGTTGGACTGTGAAGAAGGCTGAGCACTGAAGAATTGATACTTTTGAACTGTGGTGTTGGAGAAGACTCTTGAGAGTCCCTTGGACTGCAAGGAGATCCAACCAGTCCATTCTGAAGGAGATCAGACCTGGGATTTCTTTGGAAGGAATGATGCTAAAGCTGAAACTTTAGTACTTTGGCCACCTCATGCGAAGAGTTGACTCATTGGAAAAGACTCTGATGCTGGGAGGGATTAGGGGCAAGAGGAGAAGGGGACGCAGAGGATGAGACGGCTGGATGGCATCACGGACTCGATGGACGTGGAGTGAACTCCGGGAAATGGTGATGGACAGGGAGGCCTGGCGTGCTGCGATTCATGGGGTCGCAAAGAGTTGGACACGACTGAGCGACTGAACTGAACTGAACTGATGTGTCTTTATCTATTTGACAGAAGGGCCAGCAAATATACTTGAAATCAATGTGGCCCAGAAGAGCTCAAGCTGAGAAAAAGGCAGGTAGACTCAGTTTTGCAGAGCAAACCCAGTACCCCTGTTCATCCAGGAATTTGGAGAGCAGGTCACTTTCAGTTAAGACAACAAAGTGCTTTGATGGTTTTAGAGCTGCTTCTGTTACTGTATCCAGGCAGAATACTGTATCCATATCTCTTACTGTATCCATATCCTTACTCATTGCTAAATACAGTTTATAATGTGTCTCCTGAGGCAATGTAAACAGAGCACGTGGGAGTTGCAAAGCCTATTCAAAAGCCCTACATACAGTGACTTGAACAGAGAGAATGGCAGGTAGCTTGATCCATCTGCAGAATAAAATTGATAGCCTCACCTGATCAAGGAATTCAGTGTACACTCAGGCCTGACTCAGGTTCCCAAACAATGAGCTGTACAGGCCCTAAGTCCTGCCCTGCTGCCCTGCCAGAGCAGAGAAGCTACTCACAGTCCCATCTACTACTGAATATAGATAGTATCTAGTCCTGGCCATCTAGTCAGTCTAACTAGAGAATCCAGGCAACCACAGAACACATCCTGCAGTCTCACTTGGTAGGGAACCAGGACAGTAGTCCTATCTAACATTCTTAGTGAAGGCCACACCTTCCATCTCTATGCGTTCCCCTGTCCCAACATAGACCATAATAGCAAAGCTTACCTGTCCTTGGGCAGACAAACCCAGAAACCCAAATTGAGCAGATTGGTGAAGAACGGTTTCTCCTAAAGCAAACCGGTCAAGTTTGGAAAAGGAGCCCCATTACTCAAATGGGCAGATACTAAGATAAGAAATCAAGGATCATGAAAAGTCATAAATATGACATGAGCAGAAACTAAGAAAGCTCCAAAAATGGCCCAAAGGAACTGGGTATCTATGAGGTTAAAGTGTCTGCCTGCAATGCAGGAGACCTAATTTCAATCCCTGGGTTGGCAAGATCCCTGGAGAAGGAAATGGCAACCCACTCCAGTATTCTTGCCTGGAGAATCCCATGGACGGAGAAGCCTAGTGGGCTACAGTCCATGGGGTCGCAAAGAGTCAGACACAACTGAGCAACTTCACTCACTCACTCACTCATGAACTATAAGGCAAAGAATTCAGTATAATCATCTTAAGGAGGTCTAGTGAATTACAAGAATAGAAAACTATAAACAAAATTAGGAAAACAATGCATGAGTTCAACAATCAAATATGAAAATAAAAACAAAAACCTTAAAGTTGAACAATACAATAACTGAACTGAAGAATTCAATAGAGTTTCAAAAAGTAGATTTAATCAGAAGAAAGAATTAATGACCTAGAGTATATGACATTAGAAACTATTCAGTCAGAGGAGCAAAAATAATAAAGAAGAATGATGAAATCCTATGGAAATTATGAAACACAATGAAAAAAAAATCACATTATGGGAAGTCTAGAAAGAGAAGAGAAAGAGACAGGGAAAGTATATATAAGGCAATATGGCAAAAACTTATCAATCCTGAGAAGAATGGACACTCAGCTCCATAAATACTTTATGTAGGTAGGACCTAAATAGAGCTATACCAAGATCCATTATAATTATCAAGTGTCTAAGAAAAAAATTTAAGCACAGCAGAACAAAAGAGAAAAGCTACATACAAGGGAAACTCCATAAGATTGGTGGCAGATTTTTCAACAGAAACTCTTCAGACTAGAAAATGGGATGACATATTCAAAAGATTTAAATAAAATAAATATCAACCAAAAATTCTATATTCAGGGAAGCTGTCATTCAGAAACAATGGAGGGATAAAGACATTCCCAAATACCCAAACAATCAAAAACTGAGGGAGTTCATTAACACCAGACTTGCCTTACAGGAAACGCCAAAGTGATGCTAAAAGTAATGGATAAGTCAAAAATGTAGTTTAAAAGGTTTCTAAGTAGTAAAAGTGACCACAATTCCAATAATTTGTTATTCAGTTCAGTACTCAGTCATGTCTGACTCTTTGCGACCCCATGAATTGCAGCACACCAGGCCTCCCTGTCCATCACCAACTCCCGGAGTTCACTCAGACACACGTCCAAGTCCGTGATGCCATCCAGCA
This sequence comes from Oryx dammah, assembly GCF_014754425.2. Taxonomy (NCBI): domain Eukaryota; kingdom Metazoa; phylum Chordata; class Mammalia; order Artiodactyla; family Bovidae; genus Oryx; species Oryx dammah. The sequence goes on along the minus strand of NW_024070211.1, from coordinate 93,706,797 downwards.
ATCTCATCCTCTGTCGTCCTCTTCTCCGCCTGCCGCCAATCCCTCCCAACATCAGAGTCTTTTCCAGTGAGTCAACTCTTCACATGAGGTGGCCAAAGTACTGGAGTTTCAACTTTAGCATCATTCCCTCCAAAGAAATCCCAGGGTTGATCTCCTTCAGAATGGACTGGTTGGATCTCCTTGCAGTCCAAGGGACTCTCAAGAGTCTTCTCCAACACCACAGTTCAAAAGCATCAATTCTTCGGTGCTCAGCCTTCTTCACAGTCCAACTCTCACATCCATACATGACCACAGGAAAAACCATAGCCTTGACTAGACGGACCTTAGTCGGCAAAGTAATGTCTCTGCTTCTGAATATGCTGTCTAGGTTGATCATAACTTTTCTTGCAAGGAGTAAGCATCTTTTAATTTCATGGCTGCAATCACCATCTGCAGGGATTTTGGAGCCCCCCAAAATAAAGTCTGACCCTGTTTCCACTGTTTCCCCATCTATTTCCCATGAAGTAATGGGACCGGATGCCATGATCTTCGTTTTCTGAATTTTGAGCTTTAAGCTAACTTTTTCATTCTCCTCTTTCACTTTCATCAAGAGGCTTTTTAGTTCCTCTTCACTTTCTGCCATAAGGGTGGTGTCATCTATATATCTGAGGTTATTGATATTTCTCCCAGCAATCTTGATTCCAGCTTGTGTTTCTTCCAGTCCAGTGTTTCTCATGATGTACTCTGCATAGAAGTTAAATAACCAAGGTGACAATATACAGCCTTAATGCACTCCTTTTCCTATTTGGAACCAGTCTGTTGTTCCATGTCCAGTTCTAACTGTTGCTTCCTGACCTGCATACAGATTTCTCAAGAGGCAGGTCAGGTGGTCTGGTATTCCCATCTCTTTCAGAATTTTCCACAGTTGATTGTGATCCACATAGTCAAAGGCTTTGGCATAGTCAATAAAGCAGAAATAGATGTTTTTCTGGAACTCTCTTGCTTTTTCCATGATCCAGCAGATGTTGGCAATTTGATCTCTGGTTCCTCTGCCTTTTCTAAAACCAGCTTGAACATCTGGAAGTTCATGGTTCATGTATTGCTGAAGCCTGGCTTGGAGAATTTTGAGCATTACTTTCTAGCATGTGAGATGAGTGCAACTGTGCGGTCATTTGAGCATGCTTTGGTATTGCCTTTCTTTGGGATTGGAATGAAAACTGACCTTTTCCAGTCCTGTGGCCACTGCTGAGTTTTCCAAATTTGCTGGTATATTGAGTGCAGCACTTTCACAGCATCATCTTTCAGGATTTGAAACAGCTCAACTGGAATTCCATCACCTCCACTAGCTTTGTTCGTAGTAATGCTTTCTAAGGCCCATTTGACTTCACATTCCAGGATGTCTGGCTCTAGATGAGTGATCACACCATCGTGATTATCTTAGTCATGAAGATCTGTTTTGTTTAGTTCTTCTGTGTATTCTTGTCACCACTTCTTAATATCTTCTGCTTCTGTTAGGTCCATATTTCTGTCCTTTATCGAGCCCATCTTTACATGAAATGTTCCCTTGGTATCTCTAATTTTCTTGAAGAGATCCCTAGTCTTTCCCATTCTTTTCTTTTCCTCTATTTCTTTGCATTGATCACTGAAGAAGGCTTTCCTATCTCTTCTTGCTATTCTTTGGAACTCTGCATTCAGATGCTTATATCTTTCCTTTTCTCCTTTGCTTTTTGCTTCTCTTCTTTTCACAGCTATTTGTAAGGCCTCCCCAGACAGCCATTTTGCTTTTTTGCATTTCTTTTCCATGGGGATGGTCTTGATCCCTGTCTCCTGTACAATGTCACGAACCTCATTCCATAGTTCATCAGGCACTCTATCTATCAGATCTAGGCCCTTAAATCTATTTCTCACTTCCACTGTATAATCATAAGGGATTTGATTTAGGTCATACCTGAATGGTCTAGCAGTTTTCCCTACTTTCTTCAATTTAAGTTTAAATTTGGTAATAAGGAGTTCATGATCTGAGCCACAGTCAGCTCCTGGTCTTGTTTTTGTTGACTGTATAGAGCTTCTCCATCTTTGGCTGCAAAGAATATAATCAATCTGATTTCGGTGTTTACCATCTGGTGATGTCCATGTGTAGAGTCTTCTCTTGTGTTGTTGGAAGAGGGTGTTTCCTATGACCAGTGCATTTTCTTGGCAAAACTATTAGTCTTTGCCCATTCCACATTCCAAGGCCAAATTTGCCTGTTACTCCAGGTGTTTCTTGACTTCCTCCTTTGCATTCCAGTCCCCTATAATGAAAAGGACATCTTTTTTGGGTGTTAGTTCTAAAAGGTCTTATAGTTCTTCATAGAACCGTTCAACTTCAGCTTCTTCAGACTTACTGGTTGGGACATAGACTTGGATTACCCTGATATAGAATGGTTTGCCTTGGAGACAAACAGAGATCATTCTATAAGTTTTGAGACTGCATCCAAGTACTACATTAAGCACAGGCAGCTGCGGCCGGCGCACTAAGCATGGCCGAGAGGGGCGACCCCACGTCGGAGGTCAGAGGCAGTGGCCTAGAGTGCCAGGCTTTGATGGCGCAAGAATGGCCAAGAGGAGCTACCCCGCATCCGAGGCTGGAGGCGGCAGCCGAGAGGAGCGACCCCACGTCTGAGTCCAGGGGCGGCTCCCGAGGCCAGGGGAGGTGCCCAAGGTCAGGGGCAGCAGCCGGGAGGAGCAACCCCCATGCCCAAGGCCAGAGTGGTGACCGGGAGGAGCAACCCCACACCCGAGGCCAGGGTGGATGGCCAGGAGGAGAAACCCCACGTCCAAGGAGCAGTGGCTGCGAGGGTGCAGGAGGGCCTAGAGGAGCCATCCCACGATGAAGGTCAGGAAGGGCGGCGGGAGGAGATACCCCTCGTCCAAGGTAAGGAGCAGCAGCTGTGCTTTGCTGGAGCAGCTGTGAAGAGATACCCCACGCCTAAGGTAAGAGAAACCCAAGTAAGATGGTAGGTGTTGCAAGAGGGCATCAGAGGGAAGATATACTGAAACCATACTCACAGAAAACTAGTCAATCTAATCACACTAGGACCACAGCCTTGTCTAACTCAATGAAACTAAGCTATGCCTGTGGGGCAACCCAAGATGGGTGGGTCATGGTGGAGAGGTCTGACAGAATGTGGTCCACTGGAGAAGAGAATGGAAAAGCACTTCAGTATTCTTGCCTTGAGAACCCCATGAACAGTATGAAAAGGCAAAATGATAGGATACTGAAAGAGGAACTCCCCAGGTCAGTAGGTGCCCAATATGCTACTAGAGATCAGTGGAGAAATAACTCTAGAAAGAATGAAGGGATGGAGCCAAAGCAAAAACAATACCCAGCTGTGGATGTGACTGGTGATAGAAGCAAGGTCTGATGCTGTAAAGAGCAATATTGCATAGGAACCTGGAATGTCAGGTCCATGAATCAGGGCAAATTGGAAGTGGTCAAACAAGAGATGGCAAGAGTGAATGTTGACATTCTAGGAATCAGTGAACTAAAATGGACTGGAATGGGTGAATTTAACTCAGATGACCATGATATCTACTACTGTGGGCAGGAATCCCTCAGAAGAAATGGAGTAGCCATCATGGTCAAAAATTTGTTATTAGCTATATAATATAAAAAATGTAACAGCAATACCTAAAATGTGAAAGGAGGCAGAAGGAAAAGTAACATTGTAATGAAGTTAATTTGTTATCAGTTTAAAATCTTCATTTGTTTAAGATATTTATGTAAGCTTAATGGTAACCATGGAAAAAATCCTATTCTGATTATATAAAGAACATGATTAGGAGTCAAAACATACTGATACCAAAATATCAAAACACAAAAAAGAGCTGGATAAGAAACAAGGACTAGCAGATGTACAAAACAACCAGGAACATTTGACAAAAGGGCAACAGTAAGTCTTCACCCATTAAGAATTGCTTTAATTTTTAATGAATGAAAATATTCAAGCAACAGACACAGAATGGCTTAAATTGTTGAAAAAACAAGATCCAACAACATGCTGCCTATAAGACTGAGACTGAAGATATGGAAAAAGACATTTCAAACAAATGATATACCAAAAAAAAAAAAAACAAAAGCTATCCTTATATCAGACAAAATATACTTTAAATTATAACTGGCAAAAAGAGACAAAGAAAGTCACCATACAATTATCAATGTGAAACATTACATTAATAGAATGACAGAAAAGAATCAAGTGATCATCTCAATAGATGCAGAAAAACACTGACAAAACAATTTCCAATCATGATAAAAACTCTCAACAAAGTAGGCCTGAAGGAACATATCTCAATAAAGGCCCAAGCTAACATCATACTTCATGGTTAAATGTTGAAAGCTTTTCTTCTAAGATCCGGAATAAGACAAAAGTGCTAACTCTCACCAGTCCTCTTCAACAAAGTACTGGATGTTCTAGCTAGACCCATCAGGTCAGGCAAGGAAAATAAAAGTTATCAGAACAGGAAAGGAAGAAGTAAAATTGTCTCTTTGCAAGCGACATGATTTTATATATAGAAAATTTTGAAGACTAAACCAAAAATCTGCCAGACCTGATCAATAAATTCTTAAGGTAGCAGAATAAAAAATTAACTTGCAAAAACCAGTAGTATTTCTATACACTAACAATAGTTATCTGAAATCATTTATAATAGCATCAAAAGCAATAAAATACTTAGGAATAAATTTAAGGACATAAAAGATCTCTATGCTGAAAGTTACATATTGATGAAAGAAAATGAAGACACATAGAAATGGAAAAGTATTCCATGTTCATGGATTGGAAGAATATTTTTTAAATGTAAATATTAATGAAAGTCATCTATTGATTCAGTGAAATCTATCAAGATTCCAATGGCACTTTTTTTTTTTTTTACAGAGTAGGAAAAACACTCTTAAAATTTATATTGAACCACAGACGAGCCAAAGAAACCCTGAAAAACAAGAACAAAGCAAGAAGAACTTTCCTGATTTCATGCTATACTACAGAAGACTATAGAAGAGTAGTCATAAAAACACAGTGGTACTGGCATTAAAATAGTCAAATAAACCCATACAACAGAATTGAAAGCCTTGAAATAAACCCAAGCATATGCAGTTAATTAATATTTCACAAGCAAGTCAAGAATACTCAATGGAGCAAGTCCTCTCAATAAATGGTGGCAGAATTGGATATCTACATTTAAAGAATGAAATTGAACTTATGTATTTGGCATCACTCACAACAATTAACTTGCAATGGATTAAAGACTTAAGTGTAAGATCCAAAACAATGAACATAGATGATATGAATCATAGAAGAAAATACAAAAATAAACTTCTTGATATGGGCCTTGGTAATGATTATTTGGATATGACATGTAAAACATAAGCAACAAAATAGAAAATGAACAAGTGGGACTACATGCAACTAAAAAGCTTCTGCACAGCAAAAGAACCCATTAGCAAAGTGAAAGACAGCCTATGGAGTAGAAAAATATTTGCAAACTATGTATCTGATAAGGGGCTAATACCTGCAATATATAAAGAACTCAAACAACTTGATAGCAAAAAATAACCCAACTTAGGTGCAAAGGACATGAATAGACATTTCTCTAAAAAGATATGCAAAAAGTCAACAGGTACATGAAAAGATGCTCAACATCACTAGTCATTAGGGAAATGCAAATTAAAACCACAATGAAATATCAAGTCAAATCTGTTAAAAAGAAAAAAGTCATCATCAAAAAGACGAGATAAAAACACTGGTATGCATGTGGAGAAAAGGGAATCGTTGTGCACTGCTGATGGGCTTGTAAACTTGTAGAGTCACTATGCAACACAGTATGAAAGTTCCTCAAAAAATTAAAAATAAAACCACCATATAATTAAACAATTATATTTCTGGGATTATATCCAAAGGAAACAGAAATGCTAACTGGAAAAAATATCTGCACTCCCACGGTCATAGCAGCATTATTTACAATAAGCGAGACACCAGAACAACCTAGGTTTCCATCAATGTATAAATGGATAAAGAAGTTGTTGTATAAAATTCATGGGAATATTATTGCCATTAAAAATAAGAAAATATTTGTGACAAACATGAATGGACCTTGAAGACATTATGCTAAGTGAAATAAGGCAGATAAAGACTAATACTGTATGATTTCACTTAAAATAAAGACCAAACTGAGAGAAAAAGAGATTAGGCTTTTGGTTGCCAGAAGGGAAGGATGAGGGAGGGAAAAATACAGGAAAGATGTCAAAAGACACAAATTTGCAATTATAAGATAAATAAGTACTAGACTATAAAATACATGATAACTGTAGCAAACACTGCTGTATGACATATAGAAAAGTTAGAAGAGTAAATACTAAGTTTTCTCATCATAATAAGAAGAGTTTTTCCCATTTTTCTTTTTAGTGTACCTATTAATAGATGAGAAGATGGATGTCAGCTGAACCTATTATGGTAAGCATTTCACAATGTATGTTAATCAAACCATTATGCTGTGCAACTCAAACTTATGCACTGATGTAGTCAATTATTTTTCACTAAAACTGGTGGGGGGAAGTGAATAAAATGACATTTCATTTGGGAGAAACAAAATAGACTGTCAGGAAAGAAGATTTAGAGAGTGTTGTTCACTTTAAAAATGATCATGATACTGTTGGGGATACAGCATTAGACTGGGTGGGTAGGTCAGGTATCTCCTCTTTGAAGATGTGCCATTTAAGCTGTCACCAAACAGTAAGACTCAAATAATAATGTTGTAACATGTAAATGTTAGTTGCGCAGTCGTGTCCGACTCTTTGTGACTCCATGGACTGTAGCCTGCCAGGCTCCTCTGTCCATGGGATTCTCCAGGCAAGAAGACTGAAGTAGGTTGCCATGTTCTTCTCCAGGGGATCTTCCCAACCCAGGGATCTAACATGAGTCTCCTGAATTGAAGGCAGATTCTTTACCATCTGAGCCACTAGAGAAGCCCTGTGTAACATGTAACCCTGTAGTAAAAGAGTCTGCTAGTTTGTCTACCCCACTGAGTGTAAGATCATTCTTTGAAAATAGGGATTAAATCCTCAGTACTTAGAATCATGGGAAGCATACAATAGTGCTCAGTATGTATTTCTAAAGTGGTTGGGGGGAAAAAAAAAAACTATGTGATTAATGGTGCAAACGCGATCATTTTCAACTTCAGTGCAAGGTTAGAGATGCAGAGAAGTTAAATCATAATGACTATTCAGAGCAGAACCCAAGTTCTACTTAAGTTCCTTCTCCAGTCTTTCACCCATCAAAATCTTGACCTTGCTCCTTCTTTTAAGAGCTATGATATATAGCCAACAAGTCTTCTGTATCAAGTCACATAGTTATTTTACTTATTATAGATGAAGATAGTTATTATATAGAAAGAGTATCACTTGCATTGTAATTTGTTTAAATCAATTATAAATCATTCCAGTTTTAAATGTTAGATTTAAATCTATTCAATGCATTCACCAAACACCTAGTTGATACAATGCCATGCAAAGAAATATTTTATTGTCATGAGGTTTACAAACTAGTCTGAAAAACAAATATGAGAAAAACTACTCTAGGAGACAAATATGAGAAAAACTAACTAAAAACAACAATCTAAGGAATGAAGTTTGATGGCAACACAGGAGAAGCAGAATTCAAATGTTCAAAGGGCTATTCAAGTACAGAACAAAAGCACACACACAAGCTTTAGCCTGAAAAGGCTTATTGAAGCTTATAATGCAAGGGAAAAGAACCAATATACTGTTTAATTGAGTAAGCTAGGTGTTTCTTGTCAAATTGATAAAGTTGTTTTACCTATTCTGATTTTTTTCCCTCTGTCTTTATTTGGCTTTCCTGGTGCCTCAGAGGATAAAGTGTCTGCCTGCAATGCAGGAGACCCGGGTTTGATCCCTGGGTTAGGAAGATCCCCTGGAGAAGGAAATGGCAACCCACTCCAGTATTCTTGCCTGGAGAATCCCATGGACAGAGGAGCCTGGTGGGCTACACTCCACGGGGTCGCAAAGAGTCGGACACGACTGAACGACTTCACTTTCACTTTATTTGTAAAATTCAGAAAAAATAAATAAAATCAATAGCTGAACTATGGCTGTACATAAAATTATGGTGATTTAATATTAAGTCTTAGACATAGCCTGGCAATCAGGAAAAAAATCCTACCTTAGTTCAGTTCTATCTTTGGTCAGTATATTACATTGTTTAGAAACAAAGGAAAAAAGCAATAAAATCTATATCTGAATTAGATATGTTATAAAGCTCATCTCCAACATCATGATGATTTGGGGAAGATGTTAGAAGCTTCGTATATCAGTAGTAACTGTATGCAAAGTGTATTTTATACTGTAACAGAAGGGCTTGCCTCTATGTATATAAATTCTTATGTCTGTTTAAAAATATATGTTCTCTTAACAGGATAAGCCAGGCTTCAGGAATTCTGAACTTCTCATTTGTGAATAGGTTTTATAGCTATCTTGATGATCTATATAAATTAATCATCGATTTACATACTTTTTATATACTTCAATTTATATATTGGTGTACTTCTTTTTTCATAGGGCTTCCCTGGTGGCTTAGAGGTTAAAGTGTCTGCCTATGATGCGGGAGACCTGGGTTTGATCCCTGGGTCGGGAAGATGGAGAAGGAAATGGCAACCCACTCCAGTACTCTTGCCTGGAGAATCCCATGGACGGAGGAGCCTGGTGGGCTACAGTCCATGGGGTCGCAAAGAGTCAGACATGACTGAGCGACTTGACTTCACTTCTTTTTTCATATGTAAAGTTCATATTGTGTTTACATGGGTTTTGACCCATTCTGTCATAATATCAACACAGAAAGAAAACCACAGCATTTTCTAAGATGAAAATAATACTTAATAGGCAATGAAAGTTTTACATTATCTAAATCAAGAGACTCCCTCTTAAATATATATATACACACACACATATATATGAATATAAATATATCCATTACATACATGCAAGCATAAATATATATAGATACACACGTGTGTATAGACATGTATGTGTATGTGTGCATATATATATATATATATATAAAAGAAGCAAAGCAAAGGTTTAATGCCTAAAAGTCACAGTGTACTTGTTGGGAAAAACAAGCAAAGTATCACAGACTAAAAAATATCCAGAGAGTTGCCCATTTAAGTTAGCTTGAGTAATTTCTATGACAATACAGCCATGGAAGAAGCCACATTTCATAAGACCATTCACAAACCCTAAAATCTATAGATTTTTATCAAAGAACAAATAACCACTGGATTTACAATACCAACTCATCTGAAATGTATGGTTAGTTTATAATTGTGTCCTGCACATAATAAAAGTCAAAGTAAATCAATATAATCCCATGCCTTAGCAGCAGTCCTCAACTTTTTATATTAGGTTTACTACTTTTTCTACTGATGTAGTTTCATGGCAGACTTTCTATAAAAACAGATGTTCTCTTTAAAATTACCATAAGGCATAATAAAGGATATGAGTGTCTGATGAATAATAATAGGCTTAAGCCAGAAAGCAGAAAAAGAAAATATTGATATGTTGATTTAACATAAAATATTTCATGTTTGCCAACTTTTTTCCTTTATCTGGCTAATGAAATCACATTTTCTCTAGTTCTGTAATGCCTAGCACATACCTTAAGTACAATATAGTTCCACTTAAACATTTTGACATGTAAAAAAGCAAAAAGGATATTCTCCCTGACTAAGCAATATCAAAGCAATTTTACAATAAATTGTGAATAATGCCCATTCCCCATGTGCCACACATCAAAGGTGTTGTCTCTCATTGATTTTCACAATTCCTAGAGGTAAACATTGCTATCTTATTTTGCAGATGAGGACACTGAAACACAGAATATAAAAATCTGCCCGAGGTTGTGCAGCTGACTTTCAGTAAAGCAAAGATTTAAACCAAGACAATATGATTTCAGAGCTTACACCTTAATCCATTAATAGTTTATACTACCTCCCAATAAACACATTTTTAAATCACAATGTATTCCACTCAATGCACCAAAATGTCAATGCCCAAGAGGCATTAGGAAAGTGTCTTATACCTGAATGCATTTTGTTTGGACTTTAAAAAATTATAAAATGACCTTGATGTGGCATTTATGTTTTAGTGAAGCATATCCCGGAATTCTAGCTTCCTCTCATCATCAAAAATACAAATATGTGTGCGCATTTCTTCTGTCTTAGTGATTCATTTGAAAGATAGGAACTAGGTGTGGCTCTGTATCTACAATATTAGCAAGTGTCTGAAAAACATAGTAAGCGTTTGAATAAAGGATTACTTAATGAACACATATGTGAATGAGTTAATAGCAAATGTGTTATTCAGTAAAACGATCTCAAAAACATACACTGTATACAAAAGGCTAGAAACAACAGTGGGTAATTATATTCAAAATCTGCACTGTGTTTATTAAGAATTTCCTTGACATACTCCACTGGATTTGCAAAATACCATAAGGAATAAAATACTATCTGCGCTTGATACATAAGGAAGTTTCATAAGAAGTCCAGTCAAGGCAGTATACTTAGGAAGTGATAGAATCACCACTCAAACCCATGTGCTCTGACCTTTTTTTTTTTGTAGAACATTTTATACATTTATTCATTGCTCAGGGATACATATTAAGGTTTTGTCTGACGTTTCTGGTAGTGAAACTACATAAGACATACTCTAACATGTCTAGGGGACTAGGGCAAGTTTTTGCTTTTATAAAATGTGACTTTTCAAACCTTACTCTTGTCTCACTAGAAGCCATTCCTTTCTATCTGATAAGAATAAGCTCTTGAAGAAAGTGTTTTCACTGAATTTCTGAAGTTTACATATAAAACTGTTTCATCATTCAGTATAAATGTATTTATTGAATACAAACCAGGCACACCCCACATCCCACTCTATGATCCTAACTCTAAGTCTAGTTTCTTCAAGGAACTTTTCTTACCTATTCTCACTCTGCTCCAAGCAGTCCCATTCCTTCTATATGACCCTACTCCCCTTTCACGGCTTTTATCATTAACAACACACGCAGCCCTCTATTGCTCTTGTTCACTTTGAGATCTCTCTCGCCCCTCAAATATCCTTATCTGCTCTTTGAAGACAGAGCTGTTTTCATTTCTGTCTTTCTGACTTTTAATGAGGGTAATTCCATAGACTCCACAAAAAGAACACACCCCTTCTTGAAGATTGATACAGTACATCAAATCACTTTAAGTCTCAATAAAAATAACCTCAGCACACTTTTATGATTTTTAAAATCATAAAAGGTTAATAAAATGGTTACTTAATTTACACATGAATCTTTGCTTATTAGGTACTTATATAAACGTACTTATATAAACTACATTTTCTAGAGCAGTGGTTTTCAAACTTTATTGCATATAAGGCACATCTGGGGAGTTGATTTTTTTTTAAATCCTAATATACCATTTACACACCATAAATTTTAAATTAGAATCTCCGGGGCTGTAACCAAGACATTAATATTTCTTTAGAAATCCACAAGTGTTTTCAACACGCAGCCAATTTTGTGGACTCTCCTTCTGAATTTCTGTATACCCTTGCAGTGTTTTCTTTCTTCCCTTATTGAATTAGAGGGCAGACTCAGGTTGTAAAGTTTAAAGCAACAACATATGATGATGTAAAGGAAAATGAAAAAGTTAGTTAAAAGAAAGTGTATGAAAATAAGTACATATATATATATATATACATGCACACTCACAGACATACCTACACACTCATACATACACCCAGGCCATGAAGAATAGAATATACCTTAATACTGTATATTATCTTGCCATTACTTGTGTGCATCAAATGAGTCAATAGATAAGTCAAGGCTGAATTCCACTTTAGGAATGGAGTCTAAGATGTTTCACCTTATGGGGAAACAATTATTCTCTCAGAAGCTTTTGTTTTGTCATCATTCTATAAATTTTGCATAAGTTAAACAGCATTTACCATGATGGTACCTGCAATGCAGAATTTGTGGTCACATTCTAGACAAATAGTATATATCAAGGGATCAATTCTGCTATTTTCAGTATTGATAAATTTAAACAAAGGAACTATAATGTTAACTATTCTCACTTTAAGATTTAAGATCTCTAGAAAAGTCACTGCTGCTGTAACAGTTTTTAAGTTGGACACTAAGATGTGGCAAAGTGCATCAATAAATGGGAAAAATTTGTCTTAATTTTTCTAATATATATATGAATGTGTGTGTGTGCACAGATTTTAAGGAGAAATAACCATTCAACTCTTACTAAGGGCAAATTAGAAATATCAGAAAAAAAGAAAACTGAAATCAGTATGTAATAGAAAGTCAAGTTTTTAAGTTATCAACAGCAAAAAGTATTGGGCATGGAAGGAGGTCTTTGTCTCAAGGCAAATTTTTCACGCTTCATTCCAACTTTGACTAATGTTCAATTAACATTTGTAACACAACAATGCTAAAATCCTAAAACATGTTCTAGGTGTGCGTGTGTTTTATAGATAGATGGATTCTAGATTTTCCTAAAGCATGCTTTAGAAAAACGGTTTTGTTATATTTAGTTATGATGTGTTCTTGCTACAGATTAATTTATTCAACAATTTTTTTTACAAATAAGCATCAGATATGTACTATATTTCAACCACTGGTACAAGTATTAATAAGTAATAGTGATCAAAATATCTGCCTTCATGGATCAAAATACTGTTAAAAAAAATCAATTAGTAGTTTAAGCCACTCCCCTTTGAAATAGTTTTCCTACTTTAAAATTTGTTTGATCACAGCATGCTAGACATCTGCTAATCTTCTTACTATATACAGTTCAGGGACAGAAACAAGTCTCATGACATTAACCAGTGTAGGTGAAATAACCTAGTCCTGGGACAATTTAAAGTTGTAGACTATACTAAATCTTGGTGTTTGACTTTCAACTCTTTTGTCTTCTGGATTATTTCTGATGAGAAGTCAGCTGTGTATAATATGCATTTTTTCCTGAATGTCTTCAAGATTTTCTGTTTATCTTAATTTCTCATTTGATTGTAATTTGTTCTTTGAGCTTCTTCAATCCATGCTTTGGTATTTCCCGTTGATTTTTTATTAAATTCTCAATGTTTTCCTTATTAATTTAAAAAAATACTTGCCATCATTTCTTCAAATTTTATTTGGTTGCATTCTGTCTTTTCCATATTGGATTCCAATTACACATATATAAAATTACTTTTGGTATTACAATTGCACTAGTTGATACTGTACCATAACTCTTGTTTTTTTTCTGATTTTTCTATGTTTTAAACTTTTGTCTTGGTTTTTCATTCTGAGTAATTTCTGTGGACCTACATTCAAATACAATAATTCTTTGCTCAGCTGTACCATGCATACTGAGGAGCCCATTAAAGGCATTCTTCAACTCCATTATGGTGTTTTTCATTGGTAACACTTCTGTTTGATTCTTTCTTATGGTTTCCAGCTCTGCTAAAATTACCTATGTGATATGCGTAGTATCCACCTTTTATATTAGAGTCTATAAAATATTAATAATACTTAATTAAAATGTGTCTGATAGTTCTATTATCTGGATCATACATCTAGTCGGTTGAATTTTCCTGGCAGTCTGTCCATTTTACTGTGCCATTTTGTGGGCCTCATAAATTTTGTTTAAAGCTGGACATTAGAGACTGAGCAAATGGGTCTTATGCTTTTAAATGAGAGTGACTATCCTTCTGTTAGTGCTAGGCTTTGAATCAATTTACTCAGGATTTGAGCTAGGTTTGAGATTTGCTATTACCAAAGTTATTGCCTGTATTTCAGGAATCATATTCTTCTTGTATTATCTTATGTTTAGGGTAGGGACTAGTTGGGTTGAGGGATTTTTCTCTAGCTTCTCTACCCTCAACTTTAGTCTTTCCTTTGCTCTGTGCTTCTGAGAAAGCCTCTCTGCATGTTATTTTACTCACCTAGTTGTGCTCCACTCTTACTTTTATTTGAAGCTTGTTAGCCTGGCTGGTGGCAGACCAGGATGATGGATATTTATTCTCTGTTGTTTTGATTGACTCTCAGTCTTAACTAGATTCTGTAGCTCCGGGTCCTTTTAGCACGTCAGTCTTCCTCCAGCTACAGATATGAGATGAGGAGATATTTGCATTGCCTTTTCTATAGGGAAAGAGGGGTGTTTTCTGCTGTCTTTCCCTTCCTTCAGTGGGTTTTCAGCTAGGACCCTAGCAGTCACAGTTCATCCTTCCCCTAGCAGTTTAAAACTTTTCAGGAGGAATGGAAAAATCCAGATGGCATCTCCTGCCTTTCCCAGAGTAGCTGCAGTACTCTATACTAAGTCTGTGCTAGAAGAGCTGCTTTCTGAGGACTCTAGCCAATCTTTATTTTTCTCTATGAGCATCCCGTGAAATCCATATAGAAAAGTATACAAGTGAACAAAAATGCCTGTTTTATATCCGCAGCCTTTAGACACTAAATTCTCTTTCTAACCTGTGCTGCCTTTATTAATAAAGTTTAAATTCATTTTTAAATTTATTATTGTGATATATTTGTGTAAATATAAGGTGCATAGCATTAATGTGAGGCATTTATATTTGCAATTTAATTGCTATTACAGCAATAACTAGCACCTCTATCACAAATAATGACTGTCTCTTCTTAGTGCTTAGAATCATTAAGTTTAGGCTCTTAGAATGTCTGATGATTACACTACAACTGTGTCTATTCGCTAGACTGAGCACTAGATGTCTAGGACTTACTTTCTACATGATGCAAGTTCATACACTTAAACATCTCTCCCTTTCCTCTAACCCTGTAGCCCCTGGTAAGCACCATTTCACTCTTATTTTGAGTTAGATTCCACATACAAGTGGTATCATACATTACTGATGGCTGACGGGATCTGCCCCAGCCAAAAAAGCGATCCCGCCCTGTGTTAAATGTTTCGAGTGAGTTGGTTGCCCCATCACCTCAGCTCTCTAATGTGTTTAAGAAAAATTTTGAATTTGCAGATGCTCCAGGTTTTTGTTACTGCTGTTTTAAAGGTAACAGTAATGCCCCTTCCAGATCATTACATCCCAAGCAGAAACTATAAGTCTCTTATTTACTTATTAACCCATACACTGTATTATATGTCTTTATCAAGGCATAATCATCATGTCCCTTAAAATGCATCAGAATTAAAAGCAATGACTAAAGTATAAGAAAATTCTCATAAAGACATGTCAGGTTAAAGTATAAATGAATTTTATGTACTCTGGGCAAGGCTCCAATTACCTGAAAGAAGTGGTAAATACAATTACAGAAAAGTTAACCTATTATTTATTAGAATGCATGGAATATCATTAAGATGTTTGAAGTGGGCAATGTTACATTTCTTAAAGCCATCTGTTTATGTAGAAAGAAGTAAATGAAAGCATAATATCCCAGTTGATAGGAATCTTAATGTAAAGTTTCATGCTTGAAAATATACTGTTTTTTTACAGTATACTGGTAAAATATACTGGTTTTTTTTTTTTTTTACTGTATAATACATACAGTTGCTGCTGCTGCTAAGTCGCTTCAGTCGTGTCCAACTGTGTGTGACCCCACAGACGGCAGCCCACCAAGCTTCCCTGTCCCTGGGATTCTCCAATGCAGGAAAGTAAAAAGTGAAAGCTCAGTCATGTCCGACTCTTAGCGACCCCATGGACTGCAGCCTGGCGCCCATGGATTTTCCAGGCAAGAGTACTGGAGTGGGGTGCCATTGCCTTCTCCATTTGTATATTTATGAAAATATACTGTATACAAAACAAAAAATCAGTTTGCAAGCTATTAATAAAATTACAGGCTATTGAATTTTAAAAAAATCATCATGCCCTTGTGAAGAAAAAATTAAACTAATCAGATTTATTTCCCCAGCAAACTAGCACAGACAATATAATAAGTTGTAATATATTGTGACTTTATATAGCTTCTGATTTGCCCTCAGCATTCTTAAAAATCCAGAAAATAATATGTAGGACAAAGACAGCATTTTTTTCAGTTCATACCACTGTTAGCACCCCAGATGCCCTCACAGGCTATAGGTTCAGCATTACCTAAGTTTGTCATACTTTGGACACAATGCTCTAGAGATATGGTTATTAACATGTGATGACCAAGGCTCATGTTTGATGGCAAAAACCAAAATTTTATAGGCAAAGATTAAAAAAAAAGTAAGATCCTTCCCATTTACATAAACTTTTGATATATAACACCTAATAACATGAGATGTAACTTTGCAACAACTACTGTTTAATTTCTTATTTTTTTAATTTCAAAATACTGTTCAATTTAAGTTTATGGAAATGCTGTTGTCAAACTGTTCTGTGGAATATCTGGGACAGATTCCCAATTCCTACATATATATTCCCTCATTATATTTCTAATATTATACTGAATCTCTTTTATAAATCTTTTCCTAACATTTTTTCTTAATACTAAAAATGTTAAGCTATCAACATTCTCAATATCTTTCCTTCTGAAAACAGCAATTCTTTTTTAAATAATTTACTTCTTTCTGGAAAGTTCATGCTTGAACAGTTCTAAGCTCATGAGTTATAGATCTCATGTATCATTTGAATGACTACAAATAGAGAACCATCATGGTTTAGTATCTGCAGGAGGACTTATCTGTGATAGATTTTCTTCACTTAGATATAGTCTGTCTACTTGACAATCTGCCTCTACTAATCCCGTGCAAATTTTAATCAAGGATCTTTTTTTTAAAGATCTAACATTACATTTGTTATATACTGATTATGGAAGAGTAGACAACAACATTCTACAAAGTAGGCAAGTTTAATGCTGTGCTGATAACATTGTTCATTACAGACAATATAACAAAATCATAGAAAGCAAGATTCATGAATCTTTGAGTTCTTGACCCATTTCCTTTCTTACTCTGGATGCCCAATCTGGGCAGACTCATTTATTCTCATGAGGCATACTCAACTACCTCTCCAGTTACAAAAAGTTAAATTTCAGGTTTATTTCTAGCTTCTAAGCACTACATTATGTCACATCCAAATTAATACACTAAAGCCTTCAGGATGACAGTATCTGGAGATAGGATCTTTAGGAGGTAAATTATGGTAAAATGAGGTAATAAAGGCTGGGCTCTAATCTGAGAGGACTGTGGCCTTAGACAAAGAGGAAGTGAGAGAGTTTCCCTTCTCTCTCTCCACCATGTGAGGAGAGAAAGGGAACATTGCAGGCCAGGAGGAGAGCTCTCACCAGAACCTGACCATGGTGGCATCGTGATCTTGGACTTTCAGCCCCTAGAACTGAGAAATAAATTTCTGTTGTTTAAACCACAAATCTATGGTATGTTTCATAGTCAGCCTGAACTGACTAGCACAGTAGCGGACTACTGATGATCTCTACTTAGATGTCCAACAGGAAATTCAAGCCAAATATGTCTAAATTAATACTCATAATCTTTTGCTAACCTGCCCCTCCTCTTGTATTCTATGTAACAAGTAATCATAGCAAGCCAGAAGACTGAGAATAATCTGGGATTCTCCTCACTCTTCACTTTTTGACAGCCCACAAGTCAAATACCATAAATTATCTTTTCAGTGTATCTATAGCTTAATCTCTGTCCATTCCTAATATAGTGATATTGGATATCATTTTTTTGCATAGATTATTTCAGTAGATTTCTCACTTCCAGTAGCTTCCTCACATCAAGTTTTACACCTGAGCAATCCATCTTCTGCTATCATATAATCAATTGAAAATGCAAATCTCCCAGGCTACCCCTCCTCCTTGAAACTCTGTTCTATCCATTTCTTATATAATGGCAAGTTAAGTCTCCCTTCACCATGATCTGCACCCTGCTTACTTTTCTAATTTAACTCTTGCTGCTTCACATGTACCCTTCTCTCTAGTTATTTATTCATATGTCAATATTCAGTCCAAAATCCAATTTCCCACTACCAAGCACTTTACCTCTTTTCCTTCAAAGAACTGACTGATCTAAATTTGAGGAACATATTGCTCTTTTACATTAAGGCTCTAATTTCCTTAAAGCAAGGAAACATATCTTATGAGCTAGTTGTATCAAAGATATCTGATATATGGTGGACACTTAATATAGATTTGCTGAATAAAAAAAAAATTACAAAAAAAATCAAAGAACCAAAGAGACTACAATTAATATTTTTAAGTTAAAAAACAGAATGATCATAAACAGGAAATGGTTCATTAAATGGTGTTACAGTAAATAAAAACCATCTCCAAAAATCATTTTGTTAAATAAAAATAGCAAACCAAAACTATGCTTGCTGTTGATTATGATTCACTGGGTATATGTGTGCGTGCTCAAGTATGTGCTGGCATATACAGATTACAACGATATATATCAAACATTAACAGAAGCTCCTTCCAGATGGTGGGGTTACAGGCAATTTTTTTAAATTAAAAATGTTTTTTTCAAATATGAAAATAAAATTTCTACAGCAAAGCAAAATATTAAACAGGATTAAAATATTTAAAAGTCTATTTGCTTTTTGAAATATGAGACTGGTCAATCTTTATGTCTTAGTCAAGGTTCTTGAAAGATTGACCAGTCTCATATTTTAAAAAGCAAACAGACTTAAATATTTTTTAAAAAAATTTTTAAAAGATAAAATCTTAATCTTTAAAAAAGACAAAATCTTTGATTTATGTCTTAGTCAAAGTTCTTGAGGTCTAAACAGTAACAGTAAGCCTATTTTGTAGCCTAAATGGTAAAGAATCTCCCTGCAATGCCAGAGACCAGGGTTTCATCCCTGGTTGGGAAGATCCTCTGGAGAAGGGAACAGCAACCCACTCCAGTATTCTTGCCTGGAGAATCCCATGGACAGAGGAGCCTGTGGGGTCCCAAAGAGTCGGACATGACTGAGCCACTAACACACGCACACAAGGTTCTTAGTGTTGTAAGAATGAAGCAAAATAAATGAACAGACAGTACAGGTGCAACATAGGGAAGGCAAGAGCAAAAGTTCAGCCAAGACCCTGGAAACTAGATTTGGTGGGGGGGAAGATGTTTGCAACCTGGACATTTATTTTTCTGAGGATATTTAATCTCTTAATCACGTTATTCTCCATATATCTGTTTTGGGGTTTTTTCATTTGTTTGGTTGGTTTTGTCTTGGAATTTCCCCCTCCCCCCACTCCCTCTATGTGTTGAGGTTCTCTGCTTTTCTATACACACAGGCCAAGCAAAGCTGAACCTTTCCATTGTGAGTTTATATTACTTTAGTTTGAGTGACTATAGAGATTAACATCAGAGAATCCCAATTCTAAATTTCTGAAAGAAATCTGACTAGCCCAGCTTGGATAATGTGTGGCAAATCAGCTATGGCTAGGTTGCTGGGGAAGGGCTAACAGATTTTACAAATCCATTTTTTTCCCCTTACAGGTGTGAGCAGCAGTTTATAAGAGAGAATAAATTCTAAACAATAAATGCAAAACAAATGTAAAAAAAAACTTTCATTCATATATTTACCAGGATTATGAATTTATAATTGGAACTATACCAGAGATCTCCAAAAGAACAGTGCTTAGGTTGCTATCACCTTTGGATACTTATATATAAAAATAGAAAAAGATAACTTACAGAATGGGAGGAAATTTTTGCCAACAATATGATAAATAGGATTCAAGTTCCAAAACATACAAACAGCTCAAACATCTCAATAACAAGAAAAAAACAACCCAATCAAAAAACAGGCAGAAGACCTAAGTAGATATTTCTCTGAAGAAAACTCCAGATCTTCAACAGGCATGTGAAAAGATGCTCAGCATCACAAACTTTTAGAGGAATGCAAGTCAAAACTCAATGAGGCAGTACTTCACACCAGTCAGGACAACCATCCTCAAAAAGTGTACAAATAAGAGGCTTCCCTGGCAGTCCAGGAAAGAGGAAGTCCAGTGAAGAGGAACCAAAGAGCCTCCTGATGAACGTGAAAGAGGAGAGTAAAACAGCTGGCTTAAAACTCAACATTCAAAAAACGAAGATCATGGCATCTGGTCCTATCACTTCATGGCAAATAGATGGGGAGAAAATGGAAGCAATGACAGCCTCTATTATTCTCAGGCTACAAATCACTACAGATGGAGACTGCTGCCATGAAATTAGAAGACACTTGAAGAGGGTGTGGAGAAAAGGGAACCCTCCTACATTATTGATTGATAGGATATTGATAACACAACCACTATGGGGAACAGTATGGAAGTTCCTTTATAAACTAGAGTTACCATATGACCCAGCAATCCATCTCCTGGGTACATATCCAGAAAAGATGAAAACTCCATATACATGCACCCCAATGTTCATAGCAGCACTATTTACAATGGCCAAGACATGGAAGTAACTGAAGCATTCATCAACAGATGAAAAGACTTGTTGTCAGTGTGGATGTGTCTGGTGATGAAGGCAAAATCCAATGTTTCAAAGAACAGTATTTCATAGGAACCTGGACTACTAGGTCCATGAATCAAAGTAAATTGGATATGGCCAAGCAGGAGATGGTAAGAATAAACATCAGTTCAGTCACTCAGTCATGTCTGACTCTTTGAGACCCCATGGACTACAGCACACCAGGCCTCCTTGTCCATCACCAACTCCCAGAGCTTGCTCAAACTCATGTCCATCGAGTCAGTGATGCCATCCAACCATTTCATCCTCTGTCATCCCCTTCTCCTCCTGCCCTCAATTGTTCCCAGCATCAGAGTCTTTTCCCATGAGTCAGTTCTTCACATCAGGTGGCCAAAATATTGGAGCTTCAGCATCAGTCCTTCCAACGAATAATCAGAACTG
Organism: Oryx dammah; assembly: GCF_014754425.2. Classification (NCBI taxonomy): domain Eukaryota; kingdom Metazoa; phylum Chordata; class Mammalia; order Artiodactyla; family Bovidae; genus Oryx; species Oryx dammah. The sequence goes on along the minus strand of NW_024070211.1, from coordinate 93,685,926 downwards.
ATTTCCTTTAAGATGGACTGGTTGGATCTCCTTTCTGTCCAAGGAACTCTCAAGAGTACATCAACATCTTAGAAATCAGTGAACTAAAATGGATGGGAATGGCAAATTTAATTCTGTTGACCATTATATCTATTACTGAGGGCAAGAATCCCATACAACTAATGGAGTAGCCCTCATAATCAACAAGAGTCTGAAATGTAGTACTTGAGTGCAACATCAAAAATGACAGAATCATCTTAGTTTGTTTCCAAGGCAAGCTGTTCAACATCACAGTAATTCAAGACTATGCCCCTGACACCTATGCCAAAGAAGCTGATCAGTTCTATGAATACCTAGAAGACCTCCTAGAACTAATACCAAAATAAAAAAGATGTTCTATTCATCACTGGGGATTGGAATGCAAAAGTAGGAAGTCAAGAGATACCTAGAGTAACAGGCAAGTTTGGCCTTGGAGAATAAAATGAAGCAGGACAAAGGCTAACTGAATTCTGCCAAGAGAATGCATTAGTCATAGCAAATACCCTTTTTTCAACAACACAAGAGATGACTTCACACATGGACATCACCAAATGGCCAATACCAAAATCAAATTGATTACATTCTTTTTAGCCAAAGATGGAGAAGCTGTCTACAGCCAGCAAACACAAGACCTGGAGCTTATTGTGGCTCAGATCATCAGCTTCTCATAGCAAAATTCAGGCTTAAACTAAAGAAAGTGCAGAAAACCACTAGGCAAGCCAGGCACAACTTAAAGCTCCTATGAATAGGCAGTGGAGGTAACAAATAGATTCAAAGGACTAGAACTTGTAAACAGTGCACCTAAAGAACTATGGATAGAGGTCCATAATATTATGTGGAAGGCAGTGAACAAAACCATCCCAAAGAAAAGGAAAAGCAAGAAGACAACGTGGTTATCTGATGAGGCCTTACAAATAACTAAAGAAAGAAGTGAAAAGCAAATGAGAAAGCAAAAGGTATGTCCAACTAAACGCAGATTTCCAAAGAACAGCACAGAAAGACAAGAAGGCCTTCTTCAATAAACAGTATATAAAACTAAGGGGAAAGAAAAGAAAGGGAGAGACTAGAGATCTCTTCAGGAAAACTGGAGATATTGGAGATATCAAGGGAACATTTTGCCAAAAGATGGGCACAATAAAGGACATAAACAGCAAAGATCTAGTAGATGCTGAAGAGATCAAGATGGAAAGATTACAAGGAAGAACTGTACAAAAAGATCCAAATGAACTGGATTACTATGATGGTGGGGTCAACCTCTCAGAGCCAGACATTCTGGAGAGTGAAGTCAATTGGGCCTTAGGAAACACTGCTATTAATAAACTAAAATGAACTAAAGGATGTGATGGAATTTCAGCAAAACTATTCAAAACCCTATAGGATGGTGCCATCAAGGTGTTGCATTCAATAAGTCAGAAAATCTGGAACCCAGCAGTGGCCACAGGACTGGAAAAGGTCAATCCTCATCCCAATTCCCAAAAAGGGTAGTACCAAAGAATGTGATAACCATCGGGTAATTGCATATATCTCCCAGGATAGTATGGTCATGCTTAAAATCTTGCACACTAGGCTTCAGCATTATGCAAACCAAGAACTTCCAGATGTCCAAGCTGGGTTTAGAAAAGGAAGAGGAGCTAGAAATCAAATTGCCAACATTTTCTGGATCATAGGGAAAGCTATGGAATTCCAGAAAAACATCTACATCTCCCATGCTAGTAAGGTCATGCTTAAAAGCTTGCATGTTAGGCTTTAGCATTATGTGAACCAAGAATTTCCAGATGTCCAAGCTAGGTTTAGAAAAGAAAGAGAAGCCAGAGATCAAATTGTCAACATTTGCTGGATCATAGAGAAAGCTAGGGAATTTCAGAAAAACATCTACTTCTGTTTCATCAAGTATGCCAAAATCTTTGACTGTATGGATAAACTGTAGAAAGCTCTTAAAGAGCTGGGGATACCAGACCATCTATCTGTCTCCTCAGAAACCTGTATGTGGGTCAAGAAGCAACAGTTTAGAACCAGGTACGGAACAATTGATTGGTTCAAGATAGAGAAAGGAGTATGCCAGGGCTTTCTGCTGTTGCCTTGTTTGTTTAATCTATACACTGAGTACATCAAGAGAAATGCCGAGCTGGATGAGTTACAAGCTGGAATCAAGATAGCCGGGAGAAACATTGACAACCTCAGATATGCATATTTTACTACTCTAACGACAGAAAGCGAAGAGGAACTGAAAAGCCACTTGATGAGGCTGAAGCAAGACAATGAAAGAGCTGGCTTGAAACTAAATATTAAAAAACTAAGATCATGGCATCTGGCCCCATTACTTCATGGCAAATAGAGGGGGAAAAGGTGGAAGTAGTGACAGATTTCCTCTTCTTGGCCTCTAAAATCCCTGTGGATGGTGACTACAGCCATGAAATCAGAAGACATCTGCTTTATGGCAGGAAAGCTATGACAACCCTTGACAGTGTGCTAAAAGCAGACACATTACTCTGCCAACAAAGGGTGCCAACAAAAGTCAAGGCTATGGTCTTCCCACTGGTCACATACGGTGTTGAGAGCTGGACTGTAATGACAGCGAAGCGCTGAAGAATCTATGTCTTTGAACTGTGGTGCTGGAGAAGACTCCCGGGAGCCCCTTGGACAGCAAGAAGATCAAAGCAGTCAATCTTTGTATTTTCGTCAAGTGATCTGAACAGTTGACTCATTGGAAAAGTGCCTGATGCTGGGAAAGATTGAGGCCAGAAAGAGAAGAGGACATCAGAGGTGAGATGGCTGGATGGCATCACCAATGCAATGGACATGAAGTAGAGAAGCCTGACATGTTGCAGTCCGTGCGGTTACAAAGAGTTGGATACAACTGGGCCATTCAATAACAACAATACATGTATACATATGTAAGGTTCTGGCACAAAGAGAATCTGCCTAATATGTATATACACGAATACACAAACACACCAAATACACAGACACATACACACACAACAGATTATTACTTGACCATAAAGGAAAACAAAATAACAACATTTGCAGCAATATAGATTGACTTAGAGATTATCACACTAAGTGAATTAAGTCAGAAAAGGAAAAATGTCATATCACTTATGTGTGGAAACTAAAAAAAAATGTTACAAATGAATTTATTCACAATGGACCCCTTAGACAGAAAACTAATGTTACCAGAGGGAAAGGATGGGGGAATAATATGTTAGGAAATGGGACTTACAGACACACACTACTATATAATATAGATAAAAAAGGTCCTGCTATATAGCACAGGGAACTACATTTCTTATAATAACCCTCAGTGGAAAAGCATATGTGTGTATATGTATATGTGTGTACATATATATAATCACTTTGTTGTACACTAGAAACAATGTAAATCAGTTATACTTCAATTTAAAAAATACAGAAACAATAGAACAAATATTGCAAACATGAAGTGGTATGTCAGTATACATTATTTGGTCTTCTACTTGACTACACAGTTATCTAATTCTCTAAAATCATTCCAATTTCATTACATTAATAACAAATTAGAGAGATACAGAGTAAAAACCAGGCATGACATCAGAACCTGAGTCTAATTTCAGTTTCCCACTTGAAATATATGTGGCAATTATAAAACCCAATAATTTCTCTAACCAGCAGTTTCCTCCATTGCAAGAGGGAAAGAAGGAAATATGGCAAGATTGTATCTTCGCATTGCTATTAAAACTAAAGTGGAATAAAGGTACACTGATTTAAAAAAAAAAAACTTCAGGGCCATAAACGTGAGCAATACACAATGACAAGTATCAACAAATAGCCTCATTTCACTTGTAGGTACTAAAAATACAAGTTAGCATTTGAAGACAGTACGTAACATAAATAAAGCTCATTTCGGCACTTCAGAAGGCAGTTATAATCCTCTGTATGAAGAATCAAAGTCCACATTGTGCATGTCAATTCGCAGTGGCAAGATACAAACAGAGTAAGATTCAAAAATATTAAAAATGGTTATTTAGAGAAAAAAGTTAATCCTATTATTTCAGAAAAGTGCTGGTTTTGCTCATGCTTGGCAGGAAATTCTAAAAACTTTTGTCATATATATCATGTTAAGCTTTGTGCATCTGGGCAGTAAAATGCTATTCATTATATCCTTACCAAATTACTTTTAAACAATGTAGATTTCTGAATGCTACTATCACAAATAACACCTTAGTATTTATAAATAACAAAGCTTTGAATAAGAATTAGAGTAGTATGTTTGTTATTTCCTAAGATAGTGTTCTTCAGTTTACACAGTATTATTATAGCAATCAATGATTTATTTAAGAAGAGAATAGCTTTTGATGGTTTTTTAAACCGGTAAGCATAGTAAGATTCCAAACCTAATACTTCCACATTTCTCACTTCTACTTATGAAGGTAAGTTAAAAGTACATGTGGGTATAATTTCAGCTTACAGTCAATACACATTTAATAACAATTATGTGCTGTGCTTAACCATGTCCGACTCTCTGCAACACCACGGTCTGTAGCCTACCAGGCTCCACTTTCCATGGGATTCTTCCGGCAAGAATACTGGAGGGGGCTGCCATGCCCTCCCCTCCAGTGGATCTTCCCCACCCTGGGATCGAACCCAGGTCTCCCACATTGCAGGTGGATTCTTTACCATCTGAGCCACCAGGGAAGTCACAATAACAATTATAGCATTCATATAACTTACAATTTTAAAAGTGCATTCACAAAATTTTATTAAACAGAATCAACAATTCCCACTTTATGAATAAAAAAGGAGGTCTCTGAATCTCTAGTAGTGCTTTTTATGGGATACCATGCTGCCTATGTATACACTGTTCTTTGTTCTTCCCAAGACCATGGGTTCCCCATTGGTCTTCTGTTATGTGTGTGATAATCCTGCCAGATATGAGTACATTATACAATTCCTCCAAGTCTCTGTACTTTCCTACACTTTCAGAAAATTCTTATCAACTACATTTTCTTCATCCTTTAAACTCTAGCACCTTAAGATAACCTCCCCTTCACTTGCGACTTTTTCCTTTCAATAATGATCATTTACATCACACCCTTTAGCATTCATGACTTCCCTGGTGGCTCAGACGATAAAGCATCTGCCTACAATATAGGAGACTGGGTTCAATCCCTGGGTCAGGAAGATGTCCTGGAGGAGGAAATGGCACCCCACTCCAGCATTCTTGCCTGGAAAATCCCATGGACGGAGGAGCCTGGTAGGCTACAGTCCATGGGGTCGCCAAGAGTCGGACATGACTGAGCAACTTCACTTTCACTTCCTTTCTTTAGCATTCAGTTATTGATTTATCATCTCATTTAAAAGTAGAAATTATTACTGTTATTCAATTTTCTCATCTCATATAAGTCATTCATATTATCTGGATTTCTTGATTGTTGATTTAAGGATCTGGCAGAATGATAATCTGCCCAATCTCTTCTGAGGAGGCTAACACCAAAAGCTTAAATTTCAAAAACTAAATGTGTAAATATTGTCTCCGTGTTTATGAATGAACAATCCAATATCACGTTATTATATACCCAATAGTATAATCCCACATACAACTGAATTTCTGTTTCATTCACTTTGTCCCAGCTTCCAATCTTGGCAACTAAGAACAACTACTCATGGAAAATTGAGAGAGAGCCATCTAAAATTATTTAGAATGTCATAAGCTAATTTATAGTTATAATATTCAAATTTCCAATTTAAAGGCACATGTTTCTCAAGGGATTCATGTCTGCCTGTCAGGTATTTCTCCAGAGTGGGGCCATATGATTTTGAACTCCGTTTACTACAGCCCTCCCAATTTCCTTTCTCTTTTCTCTATAAAAGGATTCTCCCTCCCTTATAGTGAGGGGACTTGTTCATGACTTGCAGACTCTGAACTACAAGTCTCTGCTTATCCCAAATAAACTCAAATATACTGGAGAAATACCTGACAGTAAATTTTCTATTTACTTTAGGCCAACAATGTATATTAAGCCAAAGAATAATCTAATTTGCTACATCTGCCAATGGTAACTGCCTAAAACAAATAGATACTGATTAGCTTCATTTTGGTTGGCACTTCTGGCTGGACCTAAAACTTTCACATTTTTCACATCAGAATTTATATAGTAACAGGTACTTGCTTTTTGTTATGTTAGTTGTTGGGGAGACTACAAAGATCTAAAAACTTAAATACACAACATTGGATTTATTTCTCAGGGAGTAGAGTACAAAAGCATGACACTAACTAGCTAAACCTGGAGGAAAAAAGCCTGATTGTAATGAGGAAAATTCAAAATATCTGAGTAAAATCCTCCCTGTAGACATTATCTTTTTAAAATTTAAGCTTTTGTTCATTTCCTCTAAGCCTCAGAGTGACTAGTGTAGTGAGCAACATGTTTCCAAGTAGAAATGTTTAAAAAATTAGTTTTTAAAATCCAGAATAAGGAAAACTGTTCACTGAGAGTTGTGCTTCCTTTTAGAGGAATATTGAGAAACCACTGAGATACTGTTAAAAGGGGAGATAATAATGTCAACAGCCACAGTTTACAGATACCTCATATTTTTATAAATAGCAGAATCCCATTTATTAACTGCAAACCCCTACTTCAGCAAAGGAATTTCTTAAAAAATTAATCAGTGATGCCATGCCTTGGGTCTTATCTAGTATCAGGAAGTAAGTAATCTTATTATTTTTTCCCTCATATTCTCCACTCATAACTTGAAAATAAAATGCTTAAATCTACTAAGTTAGATTTCTTTTGATGGCATAATTTATATTTTAACTCAATACGGCAAATCTTAAAGTACTGTAAAAACTGAAGCACTCAAACCGTGGTGTTAGAAAAGCAGTACCTACTACCTTCCTTTTTAAATTTTCTGTGCTGACATACATGAACACTTGTTTCCTGGTATAAATAAAGATTGGATAAATATTTTTCTGTACATAGTATGTGCATATTTTTATTTCATACATGGGCCAATAGAGGGAAATTACATATTTTTTTAATAGGTATGTTTAGTCAGGTAGATACAGGTAACTGTTGGATAAAAAGTTTCAGAAAAAAACAACTAGAAAATTGACCCCAAATAGGGATAAATTTTCAGTACAAGTAATAATATACTAAAGCCGGATCAAAAAATAATACAGCATTTCTGTTGCAAGATAATAAGTAAACCTAATATCCCTAAAGGGGGATAAACTGAGTAGACTTCATTCTCTCTTGAGAGAAAGACTCTGGATTACTCTACCAAATATAAAATTCTAATAAAGAATAATAAAGTAAATTATAAGCTGAGGTTGGACACCCGGAGACCAAAATTTGATGAAACTGATTTGGATTTCGAAGCACTGAAGAAGTGCATATGGCGGAAGAGGCAACATGAAGACTCTTTCTTTTCACTGAACACAGAAAGAATTCCCCACCATCATTAAGTCTAGCTAAGGCTATAGTTAGTACCGGACTTCCTCAGGACTGCATGTGGAAGGAACTGTGGGCTCTAATGTGAATATCAGACATCAGGGTGCAAGAAACTGAAGACTAAACAAGCCTGAAAAAAAAGTATAAAAGAGAATAAAGAAAATGCTAGTGTTTTCTTTGCTTTCTCCCATCCATCCAGCACTTTCTAATCCTACACCTACTATAGGCACTATAACATCAAATTTTTTTTTCATAAAGCTTTTCCTAGGTAAAGAAAATCCTTTTCAAAGAAACAAAGGACAAATCTCCTCACACAGAGTCCATTCTAAAAACCTCAATTCAGGATGTAACATTAACACAATTGGGGAATGCAACGTTTAGAAATGGAAAGCTCTGATATAAATTACTTAAAACCTTTCATCTTACCTTTGAAGATTCTCACAGTTTCCCGTGGCTCAGTGGGCCAGGGAAAAGTAGAACTATGCCAGCTGCTCAGGGCCTCATAAGGCTGAAATTAAGTTTGTTAGGCCATTTCCTTTCTGGAATTTAAGATCCTTCTCTAAGCTCACATGATGGTAGACAAAACTGAGTTTTTTGCAGTTACAAGAATAAAGTTTCAGCTTTCTTGCCTGTGGTTCTTAACTTCTAGAGGCCAAGGAGCCCTTAAAACTTGGCTGCTTTGAACTTCAAGGCCTGTAGAAGAATGTCTCTGACTAGGAAGGGCCTAAACTTTCCACGTGATTAACTCAAACTCAGCCACAAATTGTCTTCACCTTTTTCTAATTAATCACAGGTAAATCTAATCACAGGATGATAGCTCATATTTGGAGCGCCTCTAACCCTCAAGACAAGGGGGTTGATCCAAGGATGTGCACCATTCAGGCTACCTTAGAATTTTGCTGAGTCATGAAGCCTTCTTAAACTCTGCCTAGCACACCCCCTATATCCAATGTGGGCCCTTCAGTGCTTCAAGTGGAAAGTTTGGGTATTTAAAACAGCTCCTCCTTGAGATGCTTGGTACATACCATGGCCCTGGAAAATTACCAGAAGCTCTGCTTTTGTTTTCTAGTCTAGTAACTATCACTTAAAAATTAGCAATTACCTGGAAAATAACTCTAAATGCTGGACTCCCATCTCAGCTTCCCTTCTTTTCAGGATTCCGGGCCCCTTGAGTGCTCCCTGTTTTGGCTTGATTTTCAAACGTATGTTAACTAAATTTATTTATTTACTAAAATAGCATCCATGTTTTCTCCTTCTTGTTAATGCTAACAACCTACAACAAGACGGCTCACCATCACTGGAACCCAAAATTGATTATTCGAGTATCTTGTAAGATTTTATTGGCAAACGGTGAATTTACAAGATGAAGCACACCAATAATAAGCTAGCAAGTGGTGAAGTTTGACATAAAGCTAACCTCTTTTTTATTCATAACATCTGTGATAAATTAACTAGAAAATAATTTTAAAAATCATCTCTTAATGTTAAACATTTACTTAAATGTAAATTTAATTGATAATACTTCATACCACCAAGGACATTAACCAAAAATTTCAATATATGCATCAAAAATAATTTAAAAAATATTTTAAAAATAATAACTTGCATGTTATTATTTTTCTTTGATAAGTGATCAAAGAAGCAGCTTTCATTTGATGCTTAAACTAATCCAGTGAGCTTTGGGAATTAAGACGCTCACAGGATTATTCTAATGTTAAATTTTTATGAAACAAAATAGACATTCAGCATAATTACCACCAAATTTGGACCCTTAAAGTTCTGCTAATTATTAAGATTCAAACCTGTGGAAGATGCTTCTGTGTACCTAATTAATAAATGTACTCATTTTCCTCAAAGTTTTATACATTCAGTTGATATCTCTGCTTGGTTTACATTATCCACATCAATGCTAGTCAAAGTGGTCTATGAACAGGCAGCATCAGCAATGCCTTTGAGCTTAAGAAACTTAACCCTACACCTACTGAATTAGAATCTCTGGGGGTTAGAGCTAAATTATCTGTGTCTTACCAGTCTCTCCATGTGATTCTGAGGCACACTAAAGTTTGACAAGCATATATCTAGCTCATCTTGATAGATGTGGGAATTTTTATTTTAACAACCACAAAACAAAGAGCTTAAAGCATGTGCGTGGGATTTCCCCCTTAGGTTTGTGCCCATCTTTGTATTAGTCCATAAGCTGTCCCATTAAGAAGGAAGAGGATAATAAATCCACCTCATGCTTGGATAAACCTCTGGTACACAGGGCAAAGGGCCCAACACTGAATATAGATTCAAATGTTATTTCTCACTTTCACATGATGGTTTGGGGCTGTAAATTCTGTCATAGTGCAAACAAGTGAACAATGATTCAGAGATACTAGCACTTCAGCCCTGGAGATTATGTAGTAAGGAGTTTAAAGTAAATTAAAATATATATATATAACAGTGGGCACCAGGTTCTAACACACCAAGAATCTCAGAGAATAAAAGCATAACACTGAACATAAAGTTTGCAACCAATATTTAGAACTAACACCCAAAAAAGATGTCCTTTTCATTAGAGGGGACTGGAATGCAAAAGTAGGAAGTCAAGAAACACCTGGAGTAACAGGCAAATTTGGCCTTAGAATGCAGAATGAAGCAGGGCAAAGACTAATAGAGTTTTGCCAAGAAAATGCACTGGTCATAGCAAACACCCTCTTCCAACAACACAAGAGAAGACTCTACACATGGACATCACCAGATGGTCAACACCAAAATCAGATTGATTATATTCTTTGCAGCCAAAGATGGAGAAGCTCTATACACTCAACAAAAACAAGACCAGGAGCTGACTGTGGATCAGATCATGAACACCTTATTGCCAAATTCAGACTCAAATTGAAGAAAGTAGGGAAAACCGCTAGACCATTTAGGTATGACCTAAATCAAATCCCTTACAATTATACAGTGGAAGTGAGAAATAGATTTAAGGGTGTAGATTTGATAGATAGAGTGCCTGATGAACTATGGAATGAGGTTCGTGACATTGTACAGGAGACAGGGGTCAAGACCATCCGCATGGAAAAGAAATGCAAAAATGTAAAATGCAAAATGGCTGTCTGGGGAGGCCTTACAAATAGCTGTGAAAAGAAGAGAAGCAAAAAGCAAAGGAGAAAAGGAAAGATATAAGCATCTGAATGCAGAGTTCCAAAGAATAGTAAGAAGAGACAAGAAAGCCTTCTTCAGCAATCAATGCAAAGAAATAGAGGAAAAGAACAGAATGGGAAAGACTAGAGATCTCTTCAAGAAAATTAGAGATACCAAGGGAACATTTCATGTAAAGATGGGCTCGATAAAGGACAGAAATGGTCTGGACCTAACAGAAGCAGAAGATATTAAGAAGAGGTGGCAAGAATACATGGTAGAACTGTACAAAAAAGATCTTCACGAGCCAATAATCATGATGATGTGATCACTCATCTAGAGCCAGACATCTTGGAATGTGAAGTCAAGTGGGCCTTAGAAAGCATCACTATGAACAAAGCTAGTGGAGGTGATGGAATTCCAGTTGAGCTGTTTCAAATCCTGAAAGATGATGCTGTGAAAGTGCTGCTCTCAATATGCTAGCAAATTTGGAAAACTCAGCAGTGGCCACAGGACTGGAAAAGGTCAGTTTTCATTCCAATTCCAAAGAAAGGAAATGCAAAAGAATGCTCAAACTACAGCACAATTGCACTCATCTCACATGCTAGTAAAGTAATGCTCAAAATTCTCCAAGCCAGGCTTCAGCAATACATGAACCGTGAACTCCCTGATGTTCAAGCTGGTTTTAGAACAGGCAGAGGAACCAGAGATCAAATTGCCAACATCCTCTGGATCATGGAAAAAGCAAGAGAGTTCCAGAAAAACATCTATTTCTGCTTTATTGACTATGGCAAAGCCTTTGACTGTGTGGATCACAATAAACTGTGGAAAATTCTGAAAGAGATGGGAATACCAGACCACCTGACCTGCCTCTTGAGAAATCTGTATGCAGGTCAGGAAGCAACAGTTAGAATTGGACATGGAACAACAGACTGGTTCCAAATAGGAAAAGGAGTACGTCAAGGTTGTATATTGTCACCCTGCTTATTTAACTTATATGCAGAGTACATCATAAGAAACGCTGGACTGGAAGAAACACAACCTGGACTCAAGATTGCTGGGAGAAATATCAATAACCTCAGATATGCAGATGACACCACCCTTATGGCAGAAAGTGAAGAGGAGCTAAAAATCCTATTGATGAAAGTAAAAGAGGAGAGCAAAAAAGTTGGCTTATAGCTCAACATTCAGAAAATGAAGATGATGGCATCCGGTCTCATCACTTCATGGGAAATAGAATGGGAAACAGTGTCAGACATTGTTTTTTGGGGCTCCAAAATCACTGCAGATGGTGATTGCAGCCATGAAATTAAAAGACGCTTGCTCCTTGGAAGAAAAGTTATGACCAACCTAGATAGTATATTCAAAAGCAGAGACATTACTGTGCCAACTAAGGTCCGTCTAGTCAAGGCTATGGTTTTTCCTGTGGTCATGTATGAATGTGAGAGTTGAACTGTGTAGAAGGCTGAGCACCGAAGAATTGTTGCTTTTGAACTGTGGTGTTGGAGAAGACTCTTGAGAGTCCCTTGGACTGCAAGGAGATCCAACCAGTCCATTCTGAAGGAGATCAACCCTGGGATTTCTTTGGAGGGAATGATGCTAAAGCTGAAACTCCAGTACTTTGGCCACCTCATGTGAAGAGTTGCCTCATTGGAAAAGACTCTTATGCTGGGAGGGATTGGAGGCAGGAGCAGAAGGGGACGACAGAGGATGAGATGGCTGGATGGCATCACGGACTCGATGGACGTGAGTCTGAGTGAACTCTGGAAGATGGTGATGGACAGGGAGGCCTGGTGTGCTGCGATTCATGGGGTCGCAAAGAGTCAGACACAACTGAGTGACTGAACTGAACTGAACTGAAAAAAAAAAGTAATCAAGATTCCAAACTATAATATAGTAGTATCTTTTCTTAGAATTCCTCTAAAAGGTAAGAAATTACTGCTTGTATATCAATATCAACATGAATTACCCATTTCATCAACCCAAAATTTAAATCATTTTCTCTAAAACTATGAAATAAATTTAAGGTTGAATTATTTTTAATGACATAAAATGACAAAATTCAAAAATACATAGTATTCATAAAAATTAAAACAGTAAAGTTAAAAAATGAAATATGCATAGATTATGATCATCTTCCCTCATAGTGACTAAATTCTAAAACTACATATTATGTAAATTCTGTATTTAAAATTACTAAATTTGCCATTCCATTTTTTTCTAACTTGAAATGTAATTCTTAACTCCTGCATTTAAAATTACTAAATTTGCCATTCCATTCTCCTCTAACGTGAAATATAACTCTTCAGTGATTATATGTTTTCCTAAAACTACAAGCAATAAAATAATGCCGAAAACCCAGGGCCACTAACCACCTGGTATATTTATTTGCTAATTAGCATTTGTAAAGATTTATTATCTTCACAATCAAGGATATACATTTGAGATTATTATGCAAAAAGTATTCTCTACATCAATGAAACAGTTGTAAAACCTGCTCACCTCATGACATCTATGAGCTAACTGAGCAAAAGCAGATCAATTTTTGCTGCATGGGTACCATTAAAGGTAACTACTAATCTACAGACGAACTGAGACAGGAGCAGCAAATAAAAATGCTTTGGAAAGATCAATTTATAATATATCATAAGAAAAGTTGACCTCAAAACCCATATAATATTGTAAAGTAAAATAATAATAATAAAAAAGCTGACCCATATTTAAGGGCCATGTTCTGTCAGGAACTAATCTCATTTTCAATGTACCATATTTAACTCAATTATATCAAGTTATGTCCATAGTGAATTGTTTAGAATTTTAGGGAAACCGAATAAAGTATCTGGAGACTCTGTAGTAAACTAGTAACAATTACGAATAAAACTAGTAACAATTAGGAATAATAATTTTCCTGTGGAAAAACAAATCAAGGGTAGATAACAAGACTTTGTGTTCAACATGATTAAAATAAAATTAAAATGTTAGTCATGAAATGACTGAAAACATGTCTAAGTTGACTGTTAAGTTAGTTTAAAGCAACAGTAATGTCTTTATTGACTATGCCAAAGCCTTTGTCTGAGTGGATCACAATAAACTGTGGAAAATTCTGAAAGAGATGGGCATACCAGACCACCTGACCTGCCTCTTGAGAAACCTAAATGCAGGTCAGGAAGAAACAGAACTGGACATGGAACAACAGACTGGTTCCAAATAGGAAAAGGAGTACATCAAGGTTGTGTATTGTCACCCTGCTTATTTAACTTATGTGCAGAGTACATCATGAGAAATGCTGGACTGGAAGGAGCACAAGCTGGAATCAAGATTGCCCGGAGAAATATCAATAACCTCAGATATGCAGATGACACCACCCTTATGGCAGAAAGTGAAGAGGAGCTAAAAAGCCCCTTGATGAAAGTGAAAGAGGAGAGTGAAAAAGTTGGCTTAAAGCTTAACATTCAGAAAATGAAGATGATGGCATCAGGTCCCATCACTTCATGGGAAATAGATAGGGAAACAGTGGAAACAGTGTCAGACTTTATTTTTGGGGGCTCCAAAATCACTGCAGATGGTGATTGCAGCCATGAAATTAAAAGACGCTTACTCCTTGGAAGAAAAGTTATGACCAACCTAGATAGCATATTCAAAAGCAGAGACATTACTTTGCCGACTAAGGTCCGTCTAATCAAGGCTATGGTTTTTCCACTAGTCATGTATGGATGTGAGAGTTGGACTGTGAAGAAGGCTGAGCGCCGAAGAATTGATGCTTTTGAACTGTGGTGTTGGAGAAGACTCTTGAGAGTCCCTTGGACTGCGAGGAGATCCAACCAGTCCATTCTGAAGGAGATCAGCCCTGGGATTTCTTTGGAAGGAATGATGCTGAAGCTGAATCTCCAGGACTTTGGCCACCTCATGCGAAGAGTTGACTCATTGGAAAAGCCTCTGATGCTGGGAGGGATTGGGGGCAAGAGGAGAAGGGGACGACAGAGGATGAGATGGCTGGATGGCATCATGGACTCGATGGACATGATCTGAGTGATCTCTGGGAGATGGTGATGAACAGGGAGGCCTGGCGTGCTGCGATTCATGGGGTTGCAAAGAATCGGACACAACTGAGCGACTGAACTGAACTGAACTGAATGGATGCACAATGGGCTTACACACATTTTTTGAAAATCAAGACCGCAAAAAACAATACTATAAAGTGTTTGCATTTTTGCAGCATTTCTTCTAAAATGCTAATAAAATATGACCATATTAATTATATTGGTTCTACTGTGATAGTGGGAATAAACTATTTTTTCCTAATATAGCTATTATCAAATTCAGTATATTAAATATATCAATATTTTAATCTGTTCAATTTAGTGAATTTACAGCCATTTAAAATTTTATCCATCTATTTAGAAAAAATCTATTTAATTTATTTAAAAAATCTATAGCTGCTAAATATAGCAAATTAAAATATTTAATTGTTTCAACACTCTGGTGTGTGAATTGTGTAAACTTCTTCAGTACACTTCAGTTCAGTCTCTCAGTCGTGTCCAACTCTTTGCAATCTCATGAACTGCAGCACGCCAGGCTTCCCTGTCCATCCTCATCTCCCGGAGTTCACTCAGACTCACATCCATTGAGTCGGTGATGCCACCCAGCCATCACATCCTCTGTCGTCCCCTTCTCCTCCTGCCTCTAATCCCTCCCAGCATAAGAGTCTTTTCCAATGAGTCAACTCTTCACATGAGGTGGCCAAAGTACTGGAGTTTCAGCTTCAGCATCGTTCCCTCCAAAGAACACCCAGGACTGATCTCCTTCAGAATGGACTGGTTGGATCTCCTTGCAGTCCAAGGGACTCTCAAGAGTCTTCTCCAACACCACAGTTCAAAAGCATCAATTCTTTGGTGCTCAGCTTTCTTCACAGTCCAACTCTCACAACCATACATGACTAGTGGAAAAACCATAGCCTTGACTAGATGGACCTTTGTTGACAACGTAATGTCTCTGCTTTTTAACATGCTGTCTAGGTTGGTCATAACTTTTCTTCCAAGGAGTAAGCGTCTTTTAATTTCATGGCTGCAATCACCATCTGCAGTGATTTTGGAGCCCAAAAAAAACAAAGTCTGACACTGTTTCCACTGTTTCCCTATTTCCCATGAAGTGATGGGACCAGATGCCATCATCTTCGTTTTCTGAATGTTGAGCTTTAAGCCAACTTTTTCACTCTCCTCTTTCACTTTCATCAAGAGGCTTTTTAGCTCCTCTTCACTTTCTGCCATAAGGGTGGTGTCATCTGCATATCTGAGGTTATTGATATTTCTCCGGGCAATCTTGATTCCAGCTTGTGCTCCTTCCAGCCCAGCATTTCTCATGATGTACTCTGCATATAAGTTAAATAAGCAGGGAGAGAATATACAGCGTTGAGTACTCCTTTTCCTATTTGGGTCCCGTCTGTTGTTCCATGTCCGTTTCTAACTGTTGCTGCCTGACCTGCATATAGGTTTCTCAAGAGGCAGCTCAGGTGGTCTGGTATTCCCGTCTCTTTCAGAATTTTCCACAGTTTATTTTGATCCACACAGTCAAAGGCTTTGGCATAGTCAATAAAGCAGAAATACATGTTTTTCTAGAACTCTCTACCTTTTTCCATGATGCAGTGGATGTTAGCAATTTGATCTCTGGTTCCTTTCCCTTTTCCAAAACTAGCTTGAACATCTGGAAGTTCACGATTCACATATTGCTGAAGCCTGGCTTGGAGAATTTTGAGCATTACTTCACTAGCATGTGAGATGAGTACAATTGTGCAGTAGTTTGAGCATTCTTTGGCATTGTCTTTCTGATTGGAATGAAAACTGACCTTTTCCAGTCGTGTGGGCATTGCTGAGTTTTCAAAATTTGCTGGCATATTGAGTGCAGCACTTTCACAGCATCATCTTTCAGGATTTGAAATAGCTCAACTGGAATTCCATCACCTACACTAGCTTTGTTCGTAGTGATGCTTTCTAAACTTCTTGGTGAGTGTCTAAACTTGACTTCTTGACCTTAGTAAGATGATAGAATATATTAGTCCTAAGATAGCACATTTTGGTTTTCTCAAAATTACTCTGTAAAGAGGAGCTTAGACTGACATTTCCTAATCAAGTAAATACTTGCCCAGACTATATATCATGTCTGATTTCACAGTATATTTTTTATAAAGTAGAAATTTGTAAGGCTTTCAAGTTTTAATGAAATGAAAAAACTGAGAATTAGGAAAAGATACAAAATGTGCAAGAAACACAATCATGAAAATTAGTTTACTTCTATGGGCCACGAGAAGAAAAATTAAGTTGCCTAATAGGGATGAGTGATGAAGAAGCAGTTACAGTACATTGGTTTTTCTTAGTGCTGCCACGATTTTTCTGTGTTTTTATTCCATCTTTAGTTTCTAAAGTGTTTAGAAAACAATTATAAGTACTATTATGTTTTCCCAAACTCAAATGATAATCCAGGACACCATATTACAAATGCATTTTGATTTTTAGGAGAGTTACGAGAAACAGATACACTTTTTCCAGAATCACCCTTATTACTAGGAAACCTGTTCTGTGACCCTCAGAACCCAAAACCAAATTGTACAGTCAAGTCATTCCATGTTCAGGTTGAATCTAACTTTGCCCATGCATGTATTTTTCAATGAATTATATATAAAATGAATAATTTAGTATTAAGTTACTAGGTCCTACTCTACTTTAATTCCATATATGTTTTTACAGACTGAGGTAGGATGTAATATGCATTCTGAATAGCTTTAAATACTACTGGCATTCACTGTTATTTTATTTTCATCAAAGCATGGTTTGTGCTGGAACTTTTCCTTTAGAAATCAGTCAAATGAACAAGTATATGTTATCTTAGCACACTAAATGCAAACATAAATATTAGATATTAAAATACACTGAACTATTAATTATCACTTCATTTTTGAGTTCTTTTACCTCATGATACTCAAATACTTAAATAAACAAAAGGGTTGATACTTCCTATCACCATTTAGAAGAACTCACAGATTGAAAGCACAGCATACAAATTTAGCAATGGTAATTAATTCATTCATCAAATTTTAGGAAAAATAATCAGATATTATCATTTCTCTAAAAGATTTAGTTTTCCAAAGGAGAGTAACAATTATCAAATTAATGTTTCAATAGTGTAATTTCACTCTCACATTGTTTCAAACGTTATTGATGCCATCAGTCTTCCACAATATTTACTTTTATCTTTAGCATTAAGTCTAATCTTTTTCCTAGTAAATTAGAAAAGTTTGATAATCTTCAACACACTGATCCACAACAACAGCCCAACAACATCAGTAATGCTATTAACCCCCTTTTTTTTTAAATTTATTTATTTTTTATATTAACCCCTTTTAAAGACAGAGAAATAGAAGTTTAAAAAATAAATAACCCCTCAAGGTTAACTTGGCCAGGAGTGGCAGAAATAAGAATCAAACAAAAGGTCAAAACTATTTCCTTGACCACTATATGATAATGTCTCTGTTTAAAGCATTATACGGTAATTCTATGTTTCTAGATCTATATTCACCACTGTCTTCAATAGCATGAACTATACCAGATCCATTCTTTTCTTATAGCTTAACCCAACAGTTCTTTAATCATAGCTTATTCGTTGAAGAGTGAAGAGCAGTCTCTGAGGGAGAAATGCTCTTTACACCAGAGGTCCCCAACCTTTTTGGCACCAGGGATGGGTTTTGGGGAAGACAATTTTTCCATGAACTAGGGGGTGGGAGATGGTTTTGGGATGATTTGACCACATTAAATTTATTGTGCCCTTTATTTTTATTACTATTATTACAGTTGTACCTCAGGTCATCAAGCATTAGATCCTTGAGGTTGGGGACCTCTGCTTTACACTCCCCTGCCCATAGATTCCTCCCTCACTTGTACCTTGGGACAAAGTTCACCCTTTGTCTTCTGAATCTTGCCCACATGCTCCAGTGGGTCTCAGGTCTCATAACCCATCTGATTTGGATCAATCCTCTGTACTCTTGGTCTCTTTCTACTAACCTATTCAGGCTCACCCTCAGTCCTCTCCACTCCCAGCCTCTCCATTCAGCCAGGAATCAGCTCCTTCTCACAGTCTTTGTCCCACCACCATCCAGACCGAGCTAATGGCTTATTGGAATGAGTTGCACACCATTCCCAACATTATGGAAGAATGCTTCTGTCCTCCGAGTTAGGCTTCAATGTCTATGAAATGTATGTGATGATTTGTTCTGGCTGACTCTCCTGGAGAAAGTTTTGCTGGGTAAAACTCTGAGTGTGGCTTTATATAAGCCTGTCCTGTCTCTCTTTTCTCCATTTCCTAAAGGTCAGTTGAACATATGTCTCAAAGTTACCACAAAGGAATTTAATTAGAACCCAGGGCACCCATCTCAAATGGAAGGCAACTAGCTAGTTTCAGTTAGTTTCAGGTAGTTTTCCCCTTCCTAAAAATTATTTAAGCTTTAGGCTAATAGCCAATTTTGTGTTTCTGTCTGTTCATCAAATGTTGAGACAATAGCTATCGCCATTTGTATACCAATTTTCTAAAATGTTAGTCTGAACCACCTCAAAGTTTCAGAAGAAAGCTCTAAGTTCTGCTTTGTAAGCTGTATGGCTAGAAAAGCACACATCATATTATTCATTTAAACTGCTTTTTAGCACAGCTCTGGGATATTTTTCATTCCATATTCTCAAGCCCATTCTATTGTTTTACTTTCCAAAGTAACAGAGCACCACTCTATGTAATGAATATCCCACTAGACTCTGAAACATATTTTTAAAATATGATTAATTGAACCTAATTCCCCTGTAACAAAGATCCCTAAAATTGATCATCCTCCAGTGACTCATTTTCATTTCTACATTAAATGTGGAAAGATTTTATTATAAGAAACTGCATATTAGTTACTCATTTATTTATTCTGAGTATGTCATATAACACAGAGATTTAGGATTCTAACACTGGAGAGAAAGAGAATGTTAGTCACTCAGTCATGTCCAACTCTGTGTGACCCCATGGACTGTAGCCCACCAAGCTCTTCTGTCTGTAGGATTCTCCCCGCAAGAATACTGGAATGGATTCCCATTCCCTTCTCCAGGGGACCTTCCTGACCCAGGTCTCCTGCATTGCAGGCAGATTCTTTACCATCTGAGCCACCACGGCACATTGGCAATCCATATAATCAAGTGTGGAAAGTCTAAGTACAAATTATGATATGAAGAACAATTGTTGTTAAATGTATCTTCTCTCCTGTTCTTGTGATAGCTTGCTTTTTTCCTTTTCACCTTTTCTTAAATGATAGCTTACTCCTTGAGAATGCCACCTCCACTAATTGTATGATCTGTGCAAATTTAACTTCTGTGTGACTTAATTTTTTTATATATCTAAAAAATAGGGAAGAAGTGAAGCACCAACCTATAGCTAGAGAAAATAATGCTCATGCTCCATAGAACTGTCCACAGAAGCCTTAAATAATGCCAGCTATTTTGCTATCAATAGTATACTTCCTCTAAATCAAGAAAGATTAAACTCTCATGTGTGGCTCCATTTCAATGAGCATATTTTGATACACTATTGATCGTTTTTGTTTAATTTTCTCTCTACAGATATCATGCTTCTCATAATGGAACTAATTCCATTGTCTTCTGACAAGTTTATTTACCTCTAGACTTTTCTTTGTCAAAAACATCATGCATTCTGAGATCCTATCAACATGCTTTAAAATATCGCTTCTGTCTTTTACTACCTAACATGTCTAACTAAATTCCTAAGGCATATAAGAGCAGGAAGAAGGATGTGCATCATTTCACTGCTACAGTATTTTATAGTATTAACAGATATGTAAAATGATCAAAAAAGAGTTCTCTGTGATATTCACTCTCTCCCAGAAATTGTCCTGGACTTTCCAAATTCGTACACATTTCCTCACACAATCTACCTTGCAAAGATCTTTCTAAAACTTTACAGCTATCCAAAATTTACCCATCAGTTTGCTTCAAAGAGAAGAGTGTCCTCATCTCTTTATATCCATGCTTCCTTGCACACCACCCCACAGGAGAAAAATTAATGAGTTGAGTTCTATCATCATAATCGGGCCACATATATTTAATAACTGGTGGCTCAGAGGAAGGCATACAAATAATCAGCAAAGACTAAGCACTCTCCACTTTCTGCTTCTTAACTTCTAGCCCTAAAGGATGTGGCCTTTTCAAGCAATAGAGAAGTATGATTTGAGACTTAGGTTTATACTTAGAGCTTAAAATACACACTGCAGACCTATCATTGTACTCTGAGTACAGAATATTGAGACCATAAATAAGATTACAGAGTTTTCAACAGAACCAAACCTATCTTCATAAAGCATCGCTTTGCCTTGGTTTGAATTATTATGCATTAATTCCTAACAAAATTTTTGGGAAACTGATTTAGAGAAGATTCGAGAATTTCAGATACACTGGTAAAGCTATTTTACCAATAACATCAAATAATTACTCCATAACTGTACCTCTATCTATCATTGCAAGCATATACCTTGGCCAGCATTAATCAAATTTAATGTAAATTATCCCATCTTCCGTGGTTCAATTTAAATCCAACACGATAACTTTCTCAAGGAGAGAGGATCATTCTATTTTCATTTAACCATTTCTAGCATTTACTCTTTTATAGATTCAATATGTTTCCTGGTTTTTGCATAAACCACATTACCCACTTCAACTAGTCACCTGGATTCAGTAAAAAAAAAAAGTTAATAAGTAATTCAATGATTTAAAAGTATACGTGTGTGTGTATATATATATACATACATACATATAGCTTTCACTACATATTAAGGCTTTAGGTCCTTAGCCTGAATTTGCCCTCTCAAATTTTACAACTTTTCTCAAGGGTAAGGATAGACACATACTACTCAGAGTGCCACCAATGTCCACGCTGCTCACAATCATGTGATGTCAGTGACTCAGTCATCACTGCTAATGCTTTTTCCAACATTGCCCATATGTTTAATTCCTGCTTCATAATGCTCCTTCCTATAATGTTTTTAAGGACCTTGCTGCTGCTGCTGCTAAGTCACTTCAGTTGTGTCCGACTCTGTGAGACTCCATAGACAGCAGCCCACCAGGCTCCTCTGTCCCTGGGATTTTCCCACCAAGAATACTGCAGTGGGTTGCCATTTCCTTCTCCAGTGCATGCATGCATGCTAAGTCGCTGCAGTCATGTCCAACTCTGTGCGACCCCATGGACAGCAGCCACCAGGCTCCTCTGTCCACGGGATTCTCTAGGCAAGAATATTGGAGTGCGTTGCTATGCTCTTCTCCTCTAAATAGCTTAGTCATACTTTATGGATTGTCAAAGAGCCGTTAATATTACAAAACTTTTATTTGACAAAATCTTTTCCATTTAATTCTATTCCAGAAGGGTGATACAGTTGGTCAGAAAAACAAGTGAATGATTCCGTAACAATCTTTACTGAAAAAAAAAAAAAATCTCCATTGGCTTAAAGTCATATCCCCAGACTCAGGGTGAGTTCCATTCCAACTGGTATGCCCAGGAAATTAAGGGATAAATCCTATTTCTATGATTTTCTATGCAGCCAAGTCTTTGAGGTTATCTTTCAGCAGCTGGGGTTTTTAAAATTAATTTATTTATTTTAATTGGAGGCTAATTACTTTACAGTATTGTAGTGGTTTTTGCCATACATTGACATGAATCAGCCAGGGGACCCATCCTGAAGCCCCCTCCTGCATCCCTCCCCATCCCATCCCTCAGGGTCGTCCCAGTGCACCAGCCCTGAGCACCCTGTTTCATGCATTGAACCTGGACTGGTGATCTATTTCACATATGGTAATATACATGTTTCAATGCTATTCTCTCAAATCATCCTACCCTCGCCTTCTCCCACAGAGTCCAAAAGTCTGTTCTTTATCTCTGTGTCTCTTTTGCTGTCTCTCATATAGGGTCATCATTACTACCTTTCTAAATTCCATATATATGTGTTAATATACTGCATTGGTGTTTTTCTTTCTAACTTACTTCACTCTGTACAATAAGCTCCAGTTTCATACACCTCATTAGAACTGATTCAAGTGCATTGTTTTTAGTAGCTGAGTAATATTCCATTGTGTATATTTATCACAGCTTTCTTATCCATTCATCTGCCAATGGACATCTAGGTTGCTTCCATGTCCTGGCTATTGTAAACGGTGCTGTGATGAACACTGGGGTATACGTGTCTCTTTCAATTCTGGTTTTTGGTGTGTATGCCCAGCAATGGGGTTGCTGTTCTATTGTATGGCAGTTCTATTTCCAGTTTTGTAAGGAATCTCCACAGTGACTGTACTAGTTTGCATTCCCATCAACAGTGTAAGAAGGTTCTGTTTTCTCCGCACCCTCTCCAGCATTTATTGTTTGTAGACTTTTTGATAGCAGCCATTCTGACTGGCACGAGATGGTACCTCACTGTGGTTTTGATTGCATGTCTCTGATAATGATGTTGAACATCTTTTCATGCATTTGTTAGCCATCTGTAAGTCTTCTTCAGAGAAATGTCTGTTTAGTTCTTTGGCCCATTTTTTGATTGGGTTGTTTATTTTTCTGGTATTGAGCATGAGCTGCTTGTATATTTTTGAGATTAATTCTTTGTCCGTTGCCTCATTTGCTATTATTTTCTCCCATTCTGAAGGCTGTCTTTTCACCTTCAGCACCTGGTTTTGTAGTGTAATTTCTTCAAAGAAATTTTACACTTATATAATCCCTATGTCTTGCCCTGGCATGAGCTAAAATGCCTAAATTCCTCACAATAAGTACAAGAATAGGCTCTATCCTGGGACTATTTAAACATATATGTATATTGGATCTCTCCAATTAAAATATAAGATCTTTAAACACAAAGACTGTCTAATAATATTTATCCCCTTTCATGTCTGGATAGGTCATTTTATTCTTGTGAAGTATTTGTTTCCTAAGTAGCAGCAGCAAAGTACCCTTACCGAATCCCAGACTAATTTTTCTACCACTTAGCTAACAACTCCACTTGGATGGATTATGAGATTTTCTAATCCAATAGCCAACACCAAACAGGGCTTTCATAACACCCTCATTCCTTGTACTCTCTATCAATTTTTCTTCCCACAAATAAAACTGTCCAATTTTATTTCAATGACCTCAGCATTTATATATTGCTTATGCCAGAGATGTGAACCTCATCCTGATTCTTCCCACTCATTCATCTTTCAGATCCAATATATTATCAAGACACATTTGTGTATAAATGCATCTCAATTTCACCAATTTCTCTCCATCTCAATTTCCTCCTCCGAAGTTCAAACCATCTTTTGTTCCCTTGGATTACTGTAATGGTCTAGTTATTGGTCCTCATGTTTCTACTCTTGCTTCCCTCCATGAGTGTGTGCTCAGTTGCTCAGACATGTCTGACTCTGTTACCCTTTGCACTGTAGCCCTCCAGGCTCCTCTGTCCATGGAATTCTCCAGGCCAGAATACTGGAGTAGGTAGCCTTTCCCTTCTCCAGGGGATATTCCCAACCCAGGAATTGAACCAGGGTCTCCTGCATCACAGGCAGAGTCTTTACCAACTGAGCCACCAGGGAAGCCCTGTAATGATATATAACTTTTTTATTTAAATTACATAAATTCCAACTTTTAATTTCCATGAGTTGTATCAGTCTTTTTTTAAGCCAAATGGTGTTTTTACCTTCTTCTGTTTTTTTTTTAAATCAGTTTACTGACATATACTTTATAAACAAGTATATTTATCAGTTTTAAGAGTGCACCATGGTGGGTTTCAACAAGCATATACAGTTATAGAGAATACTGGAATGGGTGGCCATTCCCTTCTCCAGGGGATCTTCCCAACCCAAGTATCCAACCCAGGTCTCCCAGATTGCAGGTAGATTATTTACCATCTGGTCCACCAGGGAAGCCCAATCTTTGCATTTATATGGTTGATGTTTGTTATATGATCACATACATTATTGTAATCTAGTACTCATTAATTATCACTAATTAAAACTGGCCACCTGATGTGAAGAACCAACTTATTGGAAAAGACCCTGATGTTGGGAAAGACTGAGGCAAAAGGAGAAGGGATCAGCAGAGGATAAGATGACTAGACACCATCACTGACTCAATGGATATGAATTTGAGCAAACTGCAGGAAACGGTGAAGGAGAGGGAAGGCTGGTCCATGGGGTCACTAGTTGGAAACTACTAAGAGACTGAACACAATTAAAGCTGAAATATCCAACTTGGAACAGTAACAATATTCCTTTGTTTTAATATGATATATACATATCTTATTAAATATATGTAAACAAATAGAGAAAATTAGACCATTTATAGATAAAATAGATCTATATCTGCCTAAACATAAAATTGCTCTTTATGTTTCTGAAAAATTAACTCTAGAAAATGTATCTTATTTCTTACCCAAATTATTTCCAAATAGAAACAGATCTCCTGTCAATAAACTAAGTAAATTTAGTTTTGTTTTTCCTCTGACTTAAAAGCTGAAAGTCAAAAAGAAAATATTATAATCTCTAAGTGACACTCTTCCAGAATAAACCACCCTCCATACCAATGCTTGTGGAATTTGATATTTGGAAGCCAACTATTTACTATAAAAAGCAAATGTAAGTTAATGATTTGGAAAAGAGGCAAAGTCACAGACACTTTGTTGTTTTTTCATTGCCAGAATCAAAGAGTAGGAGAAAGCTAGCTCCCAGAGGCACCTGCTCAGTGTATTAATACTTCATCATTGGAAATGCTATCAAGAAACTTCATATTACTTGCAGATAATGCTCAATAAGCTAGCTGAGGGCCAATTTCAGACTAACACAGTAGAAAAGTGGTCTAATCTGTGTTGAGATCACATAACAATTTACACCAAAGAAATTAAATACAACCAAAGATTTCCAATAAATACAGCATTACAAACTATTGCCAAATTTGGCCTCTTGAATAGCTTTTTAATAAGTAAAGAAACAGTATCCCATTGGAAGGACTGATGCTAAAGCTGAAGCTCCAACACTGTGGACACCTGATGTGAAGAGAGGACACATTGGAAAAGACCCTGATGCTGGGAAATGTTGAAGGCAGGAGAAGAGGGCAACAGAGGATGAGATGGTAGGATGGCAACACTGACGTGATGGACTTGAGTTTGAGCAAACTCTAGGAGATAGAGAAGTACTGCATGCTGCAGTCCATGGGGTCACAAAGAGTCGGACATGACTGAGCAACTGAAATGAATGAGAGGACTTAGAAACAAAGAAAAACTGTTAAAAGTCTCCAAAAAAAAAAAAAAAGTTGTTTTTCCTCATCATTTTGATAAAGAGAAATGCATTGGAGAAACAGGCCTGGAATGCTTCCTGAGACATCTGGTGAGGACATGTTTTCAAGTATTATCAAGGAGCTACTGGGATAAATTCTTCATATTCTGTAATTTTTTATGATAGGTAAGAAGAAGGCCATTGACATGTGAAGTTGACATAGTCCAACAAAACTACCTAAATTTAAATGACACAAGTGAAAGTTAATTTTTTTCCAGAATTTTCCTATTATTTTACATATTTCCCTTCATTACTATATAACTATTATGCTTGATATTATGTTTTATACTGAAAATACAAGTAAGGTGAAAACCAACTTCTCCAGGAGTTCCCAGTCCAAAGGAGAAGAATTCATATAATAATCCATATTTAGTATAAAAATTGATATAAAAAAGAATACCAAGTGAAAAGGAATGGAATTCTTCACAAAACTCAAGCACCAGTCATTCAGTGAGTCAGTTCAGTTACTCAGTCATGCCCAGCCCTTTGTGATCCCATGAACTGCAGCATGCCAGACTTCCCTGTCCATCACCAACTCTTGGAGTTTATTCAAACTCATGTCCATTGGGTCAGTGATGCCATCCAACTGTCTCATCCTCTGTTGTCCCCTTCTCCAACCTTCAATCTTTCCCAGCATCAGGATCTTTTCCAATGAGTCAGTTCTTTACCTCAGGTATCCAAAGTTTTGGAGTTTCAGCTTCAGCATCAGTCCTTCCAATGAATATTCAGGACTGATTTGCTTTAGGATTGACAGATTGGATCTCCTTGCAGTCCAAGAGACTCTCAAGAGGCTTCTCAACACCACAGTTCAAAAGCATCAATTCTTCAGCACTCAGCTTTCTTTGTAGAAACTGAGCCTCCAAACATGACTCACACATCCAAACATGACTACTGGAAAAACCATAGCTTTGACTAGATGGACCTCTGTTGGCAAAGTAATGAGAGATCTAGAAAAATATCTACTTTTGCTTAATTGACTATGCCAAAGCCTTTGACTGTGTGGATCACAACAAACTAGAAAATTCTTCAAGAGATGGGAAGACCACCTGACCTGCTTCCTAAGAAATCTGTATGCAGGTCAGGAGCAACAATTAGAACTGGACATGGAACAATAGACTGCTTCCAATTAGGGAAAGGAATATGTTAAAGCTACATATTGTCACCCTGCTTATTTAACTTATATGCAGAGTACATAATGTGAAATGCTGGATTGGATGAAGCACAAGCTGGAATCAATATGACACGCTTGGGGCTGACGCGCGGGGATGACCCAGAGAGATGTTGTGGGGAGGGGGGTGGGAGGGGGGTTCATGTTTGGGAACGCATGTACACCTGTGGTGGATTCATGTCAATCTATGCCAAAACCAATACAGAATTGTAAAGTAAAAATTAAAAATAAATTAATTAATTAAAAAAAAAAAAAAAAGATTGTGGGGAGAAATATCAATAACCTCAGATATGCAATCCCATATGTGCAATCCCATATATGGCAGACCACCAGGCTCTTCCATCCCTGGGATTCTCCAGGCAAGAACACTGAAGTGGGTTGCCATTTCCTTCTCCAATGCATGAAAGTGAAAAGTGAAAATCAAGTCACTCAGTCGTGTCCAACTCATAGCGACCCCATGGACTGCAGCCTACCAGGCTCCTCCATCCATGGGATTTTCCAGGCAAGAGTACTGGAGTGAGTCACCAGTGCCTTCTCTGCAGATACAGAGATGACACTACCCTTATGGCAGAAAGTGAAGAAGAACTAAAGAGCCTCTTGATGAAAGTGAAAGAGGAGAGTTTGGCTTAAAACCCAACACTCAGAAAACTAAGATCATGGGATATGGTCCCATCATTTCATGGCAAATAGATGGGGAAACAATGGAAACAGTGAGAGACTTTATTTTTGGGGGCTGAAAATCACTGCAGATGGTGACTGCAGCCATGAAATTAAAAGACACTTGCTTCTTGGAAGAAAAGCTATGAGCAACCTAGATAGCATATTAAAAAGCAGAGACATTACTTTGCCAACAAGCACCAGTAGGGAAGGTATATTGTATGTATGGAAGTGAGGAGAGGAGTCTGTGCAGAATGCTGTCAAGAAATTAACTTTTGAACTTCAACAGAAATTAACTTTTCAAAGAAATTAACATTTGAACTTTGGAAAGAAAGGGAGTTAACTAGGAAGCAAGGGGCCTTTGCTTAGAAAGTGATGTTCTTAGCTGACAACTAGAAATAATGAACATGTTTAGTTATCTAAGAAATGAATTAAAAGACGCTTACTTCTTGGAAGGAAAGTTATGACCAAGCTAGATAGCATATTCAAAAGCAGAGACATTACTTTGCCAACAAAGGTCCGTCTAGTCAAGGCTATGGTTTTTCCAGCGGTCATGTATGGATGTGAGAGTTGGACTGTGAAGAAAGCTGAGCACCAAAGATTTGATGCTTTTGAACTGTGGTATTGGATAAGATTCTTGAGAGTCCCTTGGACCACAAGGAGATCTAACCAGTCCATTCTAAAGGAGATCAGTCCTGGGTGTTCATCGGAAGGACTGATGCTAAAGCTGAAACTCCAATACTTTGGCCACCTCATGGGAAGAGCTGACTCATTGGAAAAGACTCTGATGCTGGGAGGGATTGGGGGCAGGAGGAAAAGGGGACGGCAGAGGATGAGATGGCTGGATGGCATCACCGACTTGATGGACGTGAGTTTGAGTGAACTCTGGGAGTTGGTGGTGGACAGGGAGGCCTGGCATGCTGCAACTCATAGGGTCACAAAGAGTTGGACACGACTGAGTGACTGAACTGAACTGAACTGAACTGAACTGAAACCATGAATCTGTGCTAAGTTGCTTCAGTTGTGTCTGACTCTTTGCAACCCTATGGACTGTCATGAATACTTAAAATTGGTAAAAATAACATGGAAAATACCCCTGGAGAGTTTCCTATTTACTGTTCAGAGCTATACATAAGTAATTGCATTTACTATGAAGCATATATATAGATATATAGATATATATATATTTCATTTTGCAAATGAAAGACCCCAGGCTTCCCTGGTGGTCCAGTCATTAAAAATCTGCCTTGCAATGCAAGGAGCACCAGTTTGATCCCTGTCCAGGAAGATCCCGATTCTGCTGATTAATGAGGCCCTCAAGCCACAACTACTAAGCCCCCATGCGTAGAGCCTGTGCTCTGCAAAAAGAGAAGCCACCACAATGTGAAGCCTGAAAAGGGCAACAAAGAGCAGCCCCTGCTCACCACAACTAGAGAAAGCCTGCAAGCAGCAATGAAGACCCACCACAGTCAAAAAACACAATAAATAAATCTTAAAAATATATATATCCTAAGGTCAAACATCAGAGATAACATTTGATGCCACATAGTCATATGAAAAAATATGCATATTTTATTCCTGAAGTCCTTATTGAGTTGGAAAATACAATAATACAAATAATAAACTGGGTAGAATCAAGAAGAGTTTCAATATTACAGAAGATAACAGTGAAACTGATAGTGATTCAAATTGTCCAAAATGAAACAGAGAGAAAAAGAAAACACTTTAAGAAGAAAACAGAAGCAGCAGTGATAGGTTAGACAATGAACTGTAGTTATCAAAACCAGGTCAGTGATTTCCAGGGGGCAGGGTGAGGAGAAAGACAGTGTTGGTGACTGCACAACTCTATATGTTTGTCGAAATTCACCATGCTGCACCCTTAAAGCTGATGAATATATCTGTTTAGAAAGTATACTTTAGTAAGCTGATTAAAGAAAAAAAAAAAACAAAACAGAAGGTAACTCACCATTTGACGTAAAAAAAGACTGTGATACAACTCATGGAACTTAAAAGTTGAAATTTATGGAATTTACATAATGAGTTCTATATTATTAAAGGAGGACTTCCTGGTGGTTCAGACAGTAAAGACTCCACCTGCATTGCAGCAGACCTGAGTTCGATAGCTCGGCTGGGAAGATCCCCTGGAGAAGGTAACGGCCACCCACACCAGTATTCTCACCTGGAGAATTCCATGGACAGAGGAGTCTGGCAGTCTATAGTCCATGAGGTCACAAAGAGTTGGATATGACTGAGTGACTTTCCCTACACTTCACTTCATTATTAAAGTTAATACTAATATTAACTAATATTACTAGAACATGACTAGTATTAATGTTAATATTTATAATATCACTAGCAATATTTAGGTCACATTAAAGGTAACTGTTGCTTAAATTTCTCTTTAAATATATATCTAGGTGAATGTAACCTTCTCTAGGTACAGTCAGTATATGAAAGACTTCTGGAACTAGTATTTTACCTTTTATTATACAAGCCTCCAAATACACATTCAAGTATCTGGGATGAAACACACTGATTGTGTTTTATATCAGAACTATTGCTGGTGATCTAAGTATTCAATTACAAAAATAATTTAAGGTTTCCATAAATCTGGCCTTGATTTTTTAAAATTTCACATTCCAAAAAAATCCTAAGGTAAAAGAACACAAATAAAGCAGTGTTATTGGAAATCACCTCTGACCACATTACAGTTTACAATTTAGGTATATCATTAAACTTCTAAAATGTAGTTCCTATAAATAAAAAATTAGCATTCAATGGATTTCCTTTAAGAACCATTTTACTATTAAAAATAAAACTAAAATTAAAGATAACAATATAATCAAATATGATAGAGCTTTCCTTAAGCTAAACTGAAAAATTTATTGCAATTCTGTGACATGATTAAAGAGTTACCTATTTCTCAGCTCAGTTCAGTTGCTCAGTCGTGTCCGACTATTTATGACCCCATGAATCACAGCATGCCAGGCCTCCCTGTCCATCACCAACTCCCGGAGTTCACTCAAACTAATATCCATTGAGTCCCTATTTCTAGTCTCATGTTATCTTTCCTTTCCTTTCAGCTCAGTTCAGTTCAGTTCAGTTGCTCAGTCATGTCTGACTCTTTGGGACCCCATGGACTGCAGAATGCCAGGCCTCCCCGTCCATCACCAACTCCTGGAGTTTACTCAAACTCATGTCCATTGAGTTGGTGATGCCATCCAACCATCTCATCCTCTGTTGTCCCCTTCTCCTCCCTCCTTCAATCTTCACCAGCATCAGCACCTTTTCAAATGAGTCAGTTATTCTCATCAGATGGCTAAAGTATTGGAGTTTGAGCTTCAGCATCAGTCCTTCCAATGAATATTCAGGACTGATTTCCTTTAGGATGGACTTGTTGGATCTCCTTGCAGTCCAAAGCACTCTCAAGAGTCTTGTCCAACACCACACTTCAAAAGCATCAATTCTTTGGTGCTCAGCTTTCTTTATAGTCCAACTCTCACATCCATACATGACTACAGGAAAAAACATAGCTTTGACTAGATTGACCTTTGTTGGCAAAGTGATGTCTGTACTTTTTAATATGCTGTCTAGGTTGGTCATAACTTTCCTTCCAAGGAGTAAGCATTATTTAATTTCATGGCAGCAGTCACCATCTGCAGTGATTTTGGAGACCAAAAAAATAAAGTCAGTCACTGTTTCCACTGTTTCCCCATCTATTTGCCATAAAGTGATTGGATCAGATGCCATGATGTTAGTTTTCTGAATGTTGAGCTTTAAGCCAGCTTTTTCACTCTCCTCTTTGACTTTCATAAAGAGACTCTTTAGTTCTTCTTCACTTTGTGCCATAAGTGTGGTGTCATCTGCATATCTGAGGTTATTGATATTTCTCCTGGCAATCTTGATTCCAGCTCATGCTTCATCCAGCCCAGAATTTCTCATGATGTACTCTCCATATAAGTTAAACAATCAGGGTGACAATATACAGCCTTGACATACTCCTTTCCTGATTTGGAACCAGTCCGTTATTCCATGTCCAATTCCAAACGTTGTTTCTTGACCTGCATGCAGTTTTCTCAGGAGGCAGCTCAGGTGGTCTGGTATTCCCAACTGTTTGAGAATTTTCCACAGTATGTTGTGATCCACAAAAAGTCTTTGGCATAGTCAATAAAGCAGAAATAGATGTTTTTCTGGAACTCTCTGGCTTTTTCGATGGTCCAACAGATGTTGGCAATTTGATCTCTGGTTCCTCTGACTTTTGTAAATCCAGCTTGAACATCTAAAAGTTCACAGTTCACGTACTGTTGAAGCCTGGTTTGTAGAATTTTGAGCATTACTTTACTAGTGTGTGAAATGAGTGCAATTGTGTGGTAGTTTGAGCATTCTTTGGCAATGCCTTTCTTTGGGATTGGAATGAAAACTGACCTTTTCCAGTCATGTGGCCACTGCTGAGTTTTCCAAATTTGCTGGCATATTGGGTGCAACACTTTCACAGCATCGTCTTTTAGGATTTGAAATAGCTCAACTGGAATTCCATGATTTCCACCGTCTGTTCATAGTGATGCTTCCTAAGGCCCACTTGACTTTGTATTCCAGAATGTCTGGTTCTAGGTGAGTGATCACACCATCATGATTATCTGGGTCATGAAGATTTTTTTTATAGTTCTGTGTATTCTTGCCACCTCTTCTTAATAATCTTCTGCTTCTCTTAGGTCCATACCATTTCTGTCCTTTAGGAATATCCTTTCCTTTAGGAGTCAACAATATTTTCTCTAAAGGAAACAAGGTAAGTAACACCTTTAAATGGCTAGTATATCAGGTTACAAATGTGTTTATTTCCTTGAGACCATCCATAATGGCACATGTTAAATGGGTGATGAAAGTTAAAACAGACTGTCAAGGACATCAAGGGTTGCAATGAAATAAATCTCAATCAAAATCTTTCTTATTATTTCCTTATGTAAATGATACTTAGTTTTATTTTGTCATATTTGGAAATCAGTTTGGGAGAATATTTAAAGCCTAAATCTTTCATTATGGTCAACCTAAACCATCCAATGGACACTTCAGTAAATTATCACAGACCAACTTTATCATATAATCTAACCCAACATAAAACTTAAATGAAGAAAAGAGGGTGAAGGGAACTAAATTACATTATGTAATTAATTTAGGGCAGCCAGCAGCAGCAGACAGGCCAGGAATCCTCCACTCCTGAGCATCCTCCAACATTGATCACCTCCAAAAACTCCACCAGGGACCCTGCCGAGGCCCCAGGAAGAACGTGGATCAACACCCAGTGACTGACACAGGCTTACACACCCAAATGGGACAACCAGGGTACCAGGAATGACCTCTGGCTACATGGAGCAGCTTAAAGGCATGAAGGACATGTCCCTGATAGGCAGAATCTGACAAAACATAGTCCACTGGAGAAGGGAATGGCAAAGCACATCAGTATTTTTGCCTTGAGAACCCCAAGAACAGTGTGAAAATGCAAAAAGGTATGGCACTGAAAGATGATTCCCCAAGTCAGTAGGTGTTCAGTATGCTACTGGGGAAGAGCAGAGAAGTAGCTCCGGAAAGAATAAGAGGCTGAGCCAAAGCAGTAATGATGCCCAGTTGTGGATGTGTCTAGGAATGAAAGTAAAATCTGATACTGTAAAGAACAACCCTGCACAGGAACCTGGCATGTTATATGCATGAATCAAGGTAAATTGGACATGGTCAAACAGGAGATGGCAAGCGTGGACCTCAACATTTTAGGAATCAGTGAACTAAAATGGATAGGAATGGGCAAATTTAATTCAAATGACCATTATATAGACTACAATGGGCAAGAATCCCTTAAAAGAAACGGAATAGCCCTCATCATCAACAAAAGAGTCCAAAATGCAGTATTTGGGTGCAGTCTCAAAAATGACAGAATGATCTTGGTTCATTTCCAAGGCAAACCATTCAATATCACAGTAATCAAAGTATATTCCCAACCACTAATGCTAAAAAGCTGAAGTTGAAAGATTCTATGTAGACCTGAAGACCTTTTAGAAATAACATCAAAAAAGATGTCCTTTTCATCATAGGGGATTGGAATACAAAAGTAGGAAGTCAGGAGATACCAGGAATAACAGGCAAGTTTGACTTTGGAGTACAAAATGAAAGAGGGCAAAGGCTAACAGAGTTTTGCCAAGAGAATGCACTGGTCATAGCAAACACCGTCTTCCAACAACACAAGGGACAACTGTACACATAAACGTCACCAGATGGTCAATAGCAAAATCAGACTGATTATATTCTTTGCAGCCAAATATAGAGAAGCTCTATACAGTCAGCAAAAACAAGGCCTGGATCTGACTGTAGCTCAGATCATTAGCGCCCTATTGCAAAACTGAGGTTCAAATTGAAGAAAGTAGGGAAAACCACTAGGCCATTCAAGTATGATCTAAATTGAATCCCTTGTGATTAAACAGTGGAGGTCATGAATAGATTCAAGGGATTAGATGTAGACAGAATGCCTGAAGAACTATGGATGAAGGTTTGTAATACTGTGCAGTAAGTGGTGACCAAAACCATCCCCAAGAAAAAAGAAATGGATGAAGGCATTGTGGTTGTCTGAGGAGGGCTTACAAATAGCTGTGAAAACAAAAGAAGCAAAAGGCAAACAAGAAAGGGACTTACCCAAGTGAATGCAGAGTTCCAGAAAATAGCAAGGAAGAGATAAGAAGCCTTTTAAGTGAACAATGCAAAGAAATAGAGAAAACAAATAGAATGGGAAAGACTAGAGATCTCTTCAAGAAATGTAGAGATAACAAGGGAACATTTCATGCAAAGATGGGCCCAATCACAATAAAGGACAGAAACGGCAAGGACCTAACAGACACAGAAGAGATTAGGAAGAAGAGACAAGAATACATACAAGAACTGTAGAAAAAAGCTCTTAAGACCTGGATAACCATGATAGTGTGATCACTCACCTAGACCCAGACATCCTGGAATGTGAAGTCAAGTGGGTCTTAGGAAGTATTTTCTACAAACAAAGCTAGTGGAGTTGATGGAATTCCAGTTGAAGTATTTCAAATTCAAAAGGACAATGCTTTTAAAGTGCTGCACGCAATATGCCAACAAAACTGGAACACTCAGTAGTGGACACAGGACTAGAAAAGATCAGCTTTTATTCCAATCCCAAAGAAAGACAGTGCCAAAGAATAATCAAATCACCACACAATTGCACTTATTTCACATGCTAACAAGATTATGCTCAAAATTCTTCAAGCTAGGAATAAGCAATATGTGGAACTGAGAATTTCCAGATGGACAAGCTACATTTAGAAAAGGCAGAGGAACAAGATAAAATTGCCAGTGTCCATTGGATCATCAAAAAAGCAAGAGTTCATGAAAAACATCTACTTCTGCTTTATTGACTATGCCAAAGCCTTTGACTATGTGGATCACAATAAACTGTGGAAAATTCTTAAAGCGATGAGGATACGCAACCATGAGAAACGTGTATGCAGGTCAAGAAGCAAGAGTTAGTAGTGGGCATGTAAAAACATACTGTTTCAAAATTGGGAAAGGAGACTGTCAAGGCTGTATATTGTCACCCTGCGTATTTAACTTATATCCAGAGTACATCATGAGAAATGCCAGGCTGGATGAAGCAAAAGTCAGAATCAAGATTGCCAGGAGAAATATCAACCACCTCAGATATGCAGATGATACTACTTTAATGGCAGAAAGCAAAGAGGAACTAAAGAGCCTCTTAATAAATGTGAAAGAGGGGAGTGAAAAAACTGGCTTATCTCAACTTTCAAAAAACTAAGATCATGGTATCTTATCCCATCACTTCATGCAAATAGATGGGAAAAAGTGGAAACAATGAGAGACATTTTCTTGGGCTCCAAAATCACTGTGGACAGTGACTACAGCCATGAAATTAAAAGACATTTGCTCCTTGAAAGAAAAGCTGTGACAAACCCGGACAGCATATTAAAAAACAAAGACATCACTTTACCCACAAAAGTCTGTCTGTCAAAGCTATTGTTTTTCCAGTGGTCATGTGTGGAAGTGAGAGTTGGAGTATAAAGAAAGCTGAGCACTAAAGAACTGATGCTTTTGAACTATGGTCCTGGAGAAGACTTTTGAAAGTCCCTTGGACAATTGGAGATCAATGAGTCAATCCTAGAGGAAATCAACACTGAATACTCATTGGAAGGCCTGATGTTGAAGCTGAAGCTCCAATACGTTAGCCACCTGATGCAAAGAGATAATTCACTGGAAAATGTCCTAATGCTGGGAAAGATTTAGGGCAAGAGGAGAAGGAAGCAACAGAGGATAAGATGGTTGGATTGCATCATTGACTCAAATGAACATTAGTTTGAGCAAACTCAGGGAGAAAGTGAAGGACAGAGAAGCCTGGTGTGTTGTAGTTCGTGGGGTTGCAGATAGTCAGATTCGACATGGAGACTGAAAAATAACAACAACAAATTTTATAATCTAGGTTGTAGTTTCTCATATTTACAAAGTTTGTAAATAAATGTCTATCTATAGTAGCCTGATTAACGTATCTTATTTTTTAGGTATAAATAACTAAGATAAAAATTTGATAGAAAATCATTTTCTCACTTACAATTATATAATTTGCAAATAATATTTCAAAGCTCAGAATTAGTAAAGATTAAAGTAACATGTGTATTTGCTTTAAAAAAAAGTAAAAATGCAGAAAACTGTAGTAAATTTCACTAAACCAAACTTGATACCAAATTTCATTCTGCACATAACTAAGAAAATTAGTTTATAGATAAAATAGACATATCAAAAAATTAACTCTAGAAAATGTATCTTATAATTGCCTAAATCATTTCTAGATAGAAATAGCTCTACTTTTAATAAATTAAGTAAATTTAAACTTGTTTCCTTTCTTTCCAAGTGCTAACAAAAATTCTCAGCATCTTAAATATACCTAGTACCTTAAATATACCTAGTACCTTAAATACTCTCAACACCCTGATACAGAAAAAATTAAAGCTTTTTATTTTTTCCTCTAGGAAGATTAAAAACTACTTTTATCTGTTTTTGGGCTTCTATAGTAGCTATTGTTGTCTGTGTGGTGTTTGTTTTATTCTGTTTTTGTATAAAGTTATACTAGTTCCAACAGACTGGTTCCAAATAGGAAAAGGGGTACATCAAGGCTGTACATTGTCACCCTGCTTATTTAACTTATGTGCAGAGTACATCATGAAAATGCTGGGCTGCAAGAAGCACACGCTGGAATCAAGATTGCTGGGAGAAATATCAATAAACTCAGATATGCAGAAGACACCACCCTTATGGCAGAAAGTGAAGACAAACTAAAAAGCCTCTTGGTGAAAGTGAAAGAGGAGAATGAAAAAGTTGGCTTAAAGCTCAACATTCAGAAAACGAAGATCATGGCATCTGGTCCCATCACTTCATGGAAAATAGATGGGGAAACAGTGGAAACAGTGTCAGACTTTATTTTTTTGGACTCCAAAATCACTGCAGATGGTGACTGCAGCCATGAAATTAAAAGACGCTTACTCCTTGGAAGAAAGGTTATGACCAACCTAGATAGCATATTCAAAAGCAGAGACATTACTTTGCCAACAAAGGTCCGTCTAGTCAAGGCTATGGTTTTTCCAGTGGTCATGTATGGATGTAAGAGTTGGACTGTGAAGAAAGCTGAGCACCGAAGAATTGATGCTTTTGAACTGTGGTGTTGGAGAAAACTCTTGAGAGACCCTTGGACTGCAAGGAGATTCAACTAGTCCATTCTAAAGGAGATTGGTCCTGGGATTTCTTTGGAAGGAATGATGCTAAAGCTGAAGCTCCAGCACTTTGGCCACCTCATGTGAAGAGTTGACTCATTGGAAAAGACTCTGATGAGGGAGGGATTGGGGACAGGAGAAGAAGGGGAAGACAGAGGATGAGATGGCTAGATGGCATCACCGACTTGATGGACATGAGTTTGAGTGAACTCCAGGAGATGGTGATGGACAGGGAGGCCTGGCGTGCTGTGATTCATGGGGTCGCAGTCAGACACAACTGAGCGACTGAACTGAACTGAGTTGATAGTAGTTCAGTCACTCAGTCATGTCTGACTCTTTCCAACCCCATGGACTGCAGCACGCCAGGCATCCCTGTTCATCACCAACTCCCAAAGCGTACTCAAACTCATGTCCATGGCGTCAGTGATGCCATCCAACCATCTCATCCTCTGTTGTCACCTTCCCCTCCAGCCTTCAATCTTTCCCAGCATGGAGGTCTTTTTCAACGAGTCAGTTCAAATCACGTGGCCAAAGTATTGGAGTTTCAGCTTCAGCATCAGTCCTTCCAATGAATATTCAGGACTGATTTCCTTTAGGATGGACTGGTTGGATCTTCTTGCAGTCCAAGGGACTCTCAAGAGTCTTCTCCAACACCACAGTTCAAAAGCATCAATTCTTCAGCGCCTAGCTTTCTTTATAGTACAATTTTCACATCTACATGTGACTATTGGAAAATCCCTACAAACTGTCCTAAAAATGAAACATAAGGTTTGGTTAAGATAATTCAACATATTTCTGAAAGTCGTTAGAAGTTACAGCTTCATCACGCAACTTGTTAAAGGAAATAGAGAGTGAATCTTAGAGTCAGTCCTATATTACCTGCTAAAGATAGTTAAGCTTTTCACCTATAAAATGAGGTAGCTATCTACACTGACAGATGCTATGAAGAAACTAATCTGTCTGTCACCCTTTTTTCTTAGAAACACTTACTTTGACACATAAACTGGTAATAGATGATGGTTGTAACTCACAACAGAATTTGCAGTTATCAGCAATCTATTTACAGACTTGTAAAGGGAAACAGCACAGGATTTGTATTACAGTAGAAAATGTTTTGCATATATTTATAACCTCCCCATTTTGAAATTCATTTAATCCTCCACTGAAAACAGATCAATATTTAAATAAATTTCACAGTATTTTCTTACTAAAATGAGCTACGTACATTTCATCCATGCAAATGGATCATAAAGTTTAATTCCACAACATAATTTCTCTCTGAGCCTGTCACTTTGATTTCTAATGTTTCAGTGACCTAAAATGATCAGTTGTTGAAACTCTGTCTGTTCTTGCAGATTGTAGTGAAATATGAGAGAAAAAGAAGGGCTAATTTCTGCCAGCACAGATTAACAAATCTATGAGTGTCAGTTTGAAAGGACATCAGAAAGCTGA
This sequence comes from Oryx dammah, assembly GCF_014754425.2. Lineage (NCBI taxonomy): Eukaryota > Metazoa > Chordata > Mammalia > Artiodactyla > Bovidae > Oryx > Oryx dammah. The sequence continues at coordinate 93,646,922 of NW_024070211.1, read as the reverse complement.
AATTACACCTTTACAGTTCCTGTAGTAAAGGGGCCTTCTTTGTGTGTTAAGTGTCCTTTGTAGCCAGAAAATGGGCATGACTACTCACTAATCCTGCAAATGACATTACAGTAATAGACATGATAAAATGTATATTAAATTAATAATGAGTATAGAAAAAAATAACTGTACAAAACAAAATATATCTCAGGCCATTCCATCTCATGAAGAGGAATACTGGCTTGGACCACCAGTCTATAAGTCATGCAACTAGAAAAAATCTGCCAGATGAAAGGAGATAATCTGGTTCAGCCAATTGTTTATCTCAGGTGACAAGGCAAAACTCATAATATGAAAATGAAAATTGATGCAACTCTCACCTTATTGTTTCTGAAAATTATCTTTTATAAATATCTTTTAGAAATATGAAAAGAAGTTTGAATGAGACTAAAAGAACAGTCTTTCCAATCTAATATTTAGTCTCCAAAAAAATAACTGGGGAGATAAGTATGAGTATTTGTCCTTCAAGACTTCATCCTCATGTGTTAGGGTTGTGAACTGGGAATCCTCACTCATCTTTAATAACATATCAGAGCATTTCCAATCTGGAATGTAGGTATTTAAGTTAACAAATGAGTCTTTTTTTTTTAAGTATAATATTATTTGAAATTGCAACTCACATTTTAAATAAGAGCAGAACTCACTGCCTTGAAAAGGAGCTCAAGGGCCTAGTTTTCTATGCCCAGACACCACCTTAGTACACAAGATGCTCTGAGACTCCTGTATGGTACTGTATGGTTCTGAGGGGGAAAAGAAAGAAACTTGCAAACCCTTGCATGCATCTGAATCCTTTGGAAATCTACTCCTATTTCCCACTCACATTTCAAGAAAAGTAAAAGGATAGGCTTCCTACGTTTATGAGTATAGAAGTATTTCTTTCATTTGCCTTAAAATGATAATTTTCAGATTGTAAAGTTACTTTTTAGGTCCTTAAGCCTCAGAAACATATATCCAACTGCCTGCTCAACACTTGCAATGAATCCCTCAAGGGCATCTCAAGTGCAACAAATCTAAGAAGACTAAACTCACTTTCTTAGCAAAGATCACATCACTCAGGTACTAGCTCAGGAAGGAAACCTGGTTATCATCCTCATCACTTCCCTCTTGCTCCTCCTCACTTTCTGACTATCTCAAAGCTAGGCACATTTCTATTCTTAAATCATTCTCTCTCAAGTCTATCTATTTCTCTCACTCTCCATCTCTAGTGCCACTAAAATGATTCAAACTACCATTATGTCTCCTTCAGTACTTCCCAATAGGTCTTCCTTCCCAGCCATTTTTCAAGCTCTTTAATCTATCTTTTTACATAGCAGTTAATTATGACCTTAGGTCTTTCCTGTTTAAAATCCTTCGGAAGTGTCCTGCTTTTAAAATTAAAAGCAAACATTTTAATATAACCTAGAATGACTTGGTCACACTACAAGCTTCCTGGGTTCTGTCCTCCAGCAATATTAGCTAGCATTTTCACAGTCTTGCAAATCTGTCAGCTCCTACCTGCCGCTAGGCCTTCATACAGATAAGATCTGGTCATTTATTTAAATGCTGTCATATCACTTTGGATTAGAAGCATTCACCACAACTACAAATCAACATGCAGTTCTGCTTTTAAAGTTTATGGTCCATATTGGCTGGACTATCTGGCTTACACATATATCCCAGTACGTGGCATAATGTCTTGCACAGAATAGAACTTCATGAGTCTCTATCAGCTGAATTAGCAAGTGATAATCTGAGATCTGGAGAAGAGTACAACTGATCTTTAATTTTATTTTTATAGACTTTTGATAAGAGGTAAAGTTTTAAATCCTCTTAGCCTCTTTTCAAAAAAAAGCCTCATTTTAGGGTCTGAACTTGCTGTTTTCTATTTCCACTATCTTATATATTCAATGAAGTTGAAGAATCTCTAGAATCATACAGTGTGTCCAACTCTTTGCAACCCCATGGACTATACAGTCCATGGAATTCTCCAGGCCAGAATACTGGCGTGAGTAGCCTTTCCCTTCTCCAGGGAATCTTCCCAACCCAGGGACTGAAGCCAGGTCTACCTCATTGCAAGCAGATTCTTTACCAGCTGAGCCAAAAGGGAAGCCTGGAATCATACATACAGATGTTTTATTTGTACGTACGATTGTATGTACAAAGAGTCTACCACAGAATGATTGTGATTTGCATTTGTATTATTAAAACTATTACTGATTAAGGAGCTTGACTCTTTAATATTAAAGCATCCAAGCATATCAATAGTATTAAAATTAGTAAGAATTACAGAAAGGGAGATGGTAGCAGAGAAATATGTGTTCAGGCCACTAAGATTTGGCAGAGACCATAATGTTAGATCCCTAGCTCCATTCAATAACAGTGAATCTATTTTTAATTCATTCCTGGATATTTAGTTGTAAGTGCCTCTAGTTCACTTACAGATATTGATCTGTTCAAAAGCAAGGAAGCCTTTATTACTACATTAATTTTTGATCCTCTGCCCCTCAGCAACCTGGCAATTATTTAAATGTGTGGCTAGCTGAATTACTGATAAGATTCATGAAATCATCCATATTTAAAGTTCAAAACCATTGATTTTGAGTAATTTTATTAAAGGTGAACATAAATTAATTTTAAGAGTTTTCACTAGATAGCTACACTAAAGTAACCTGGATTTAAAATAATAAAATAATACCACTACTACTAAAATAATAATAATTTCAGAATCTTCTAAGGACTATGCAAATTTTTTGCAGATATTACATAATTTAATCTTGATAATAACTCTATGAAGTACCCTATGAAGTAGTATATTACTGTACTGTTATTATGTCTATATAATAGATGAGGAAGCTAAGACTCGTAAAACTAATACACTGGCCAAAAATCACATAGAAGAAAAATTCACACCCAGGGTACCTCATTGCAAGTAGAGATAATCATATAAACATAACTCTATAGAGTCTCAGCCACAATGAAAATACAGGGAGCTTCTTCAGCCTTGCTTTCCTCCACTACCATCTAAGTCAAGGAGGGAAAAGATGAAAAGTCTCCCACTCAGAACCAGCAATGCCAGTGATTAATAAATAGCTTATGGAGTTTATTGGTAATACTCTGTCTTCTTACCTCAGAGAAATTTATTTTGCATTAAATTCAGTAGTCCATTTGCAATGCTCTGGGAAGTATAGATATTACTGACAGAATACTTTTAGGAAATCTATGAAACCCCTTTTGCTAGGAAATGATTTAGGCATGAATATCATCCTCAAGAAAGAAATCTCCATACAAATAATAAGATTTAAGGCTTATAAAATATAATATTTTTAAAAAATTATAATAATTCCTATTAGAGATATTATATTACTCTAGGAAAGACTTCAATAGGTACAGGTGTGAATGTGATCTTGAAAAACACTTAACAATTTAAAAAATTGGACCTTACTTCTACAATTTTAACATTCATATAAGTACCATATCACTTTCAATCAGGCATTGAAGACCACAAATTCATCTATTTCCATGTCATTTATTTTTACCAAAACTATCTAATATGCAAATATCAAATGCTCTGCAGCAATTAATTAATTAACAGCATGAAATTAAATATATTTACTAAGTTATTGTAAGTAGCCCAGCATAGAAGACTGACAGAAAAACTTGTTTCTGAAATAAAAGCTAAAATGAATTCTTATTTTCCAAAGCAAGCTATTACCTCAAACATTTATTTTTGGTTCCAAATCTTTATTCATTCACCTCATATGATACAAACACAGTCTGTTCTTTACAGGAGAATTATTTTACTTTTGTAATTAAGGTAATACAAATATTGCTCTAATAAATTAATACCTGATTAGTTTGGAAGAAAATTAAGTTGAGATGTAAGTGACATCAAGGTTTACAAGGCTTGAAACAAATTAATTTTGGAGGAACCTTTTGTAAAGAATATAAAATTGAAAATAGTTCCTGATCATATGGACCCTAAAGCTTATGCTTAAATAGCTTCATGGTCAGTAAGATGCATAGATAGAACTGACTCATTGGAAAAGACCCTGAGGCTGGGAAAGATTGAAGGCCACAGGAGAAGGGGACAACAGAGGATGAGATGGTTGGATGGATGGCATCACCAACTCGATGCACATGGGTTTGAGCAAGCTCCAGGAGTTGGTGATGGACATGGAAGCCTGGCATGCTGTAGTCCATGGGGTCGCAAAGAGTCAGACATGACTGAGCGACTGAACTGAATTGAACAGTAAGATTCAGCTTAGGAACTCTAGAGGTCACATTTCATTGTATTATATAATTGTTGATTAACTAATTAATTATTGGATACCTACTGTGTTTCAGTAGTATGTTTCAATATTACAGAATAACCAATATTATTCTAAGCACTGAGAATGAAACATGAATGAAACATACAAAAGTTTCATCTTCCTAGAATATATGTTCTAAAGGTGAGAGACACAATAGTACATGAATAAGTAAGACAAATCTGGAACTCATAAGATGAGGGCTATATATTTAAAAGGGTGAGAAATACAGGATAGTTCAGAACTGGCTAGGGAAGGTGTATCAGGATCTGATATTTAAATTGAATCATTTAATAATGAGAGAGGCAGACAAGCTAAGAGGGATTCTTTTTCAGTTTTATCCACAGGAGGAAGAGAAAGTGATCAATAAATATTTGTTGAAATGTTAAATGAACACATCTATGGCAAAGAATTTTCAGTAAAGTAGAAAATACAAAGACCCTGAGATGAGTGTAACTTGCAGTTTGGGGAGATGAAAAAAAAGGCCTCTGTCCAGCAAAAGGTAAATTATGGAAAGAATAGTAGGAGATGAGGTTGAAGAGAGGCAGAACTTAGATCAGTTTAATGAGTTGTTCTCAGGTCGACTGCACATTAAGTCATTTGAGGAACTGTAGAAAGCACCAGTGTCTATGTCCCACTAGAAGCCTCAGCAGCAGAGGGTGGGGGAAGTGGCATACAAAGAAGCGTTTGTTTTCAAGCCCTCCAGGTTAAGAACCGATGATCTACATACTTGAAGGCACAATAAGAATTTTGGTTTTAGTCTATCACCAAGAAATGCCATGATGGGTTTATTAGAGGGAATTCAATAATGACATGCAGACGTATATAGCCTTGAATTAAGATTCAGAATAAAGACTTTGCCTAGATTCATCATGTGTTTTTCATTCTACCTAATTTGAATATTTATACTCAAACACAGAGCAAACAAAGATGGTCATATGCCAAGCAGAGAATGTTATAAAATATTTTCTATTCTTTCTAATAGTGATACCCATATTAACATACTAGTCAAGAATTCTGAAAGTTTCTCACCACATAAGAAAAAAATCACTTTTTCTTCATCTAGACCATTTTATGTTACAAAGTCCCCAGAGGATTAAATTGTCAAAACCAACTTCTTTTCCTGACACATAACTCCAATTTCCTAGGACCTTCTGGCCAAACAAGTAATAGGAAACTTGAATCAGTTTTATCTCCAAAATCTGAATTCTTCTGGTAGCTCCATGATTTCTGAAGAGCAAGACAGGAAAAATACCTCAGTACTTCCACGACTGATTTCAATCCTTTCTCTTCATTGTCACCTCTTCTCAATTCTTAAAATTCCTTACCAGCATTTTTCCAAAGCTGAAATACCTTCTGAAACAAGGCTTCTTATGTTTAATTTAAGCTATGTATTCATTTATTCTATTCCTCGACTATCCCCATTAGCATGTAAGCTCCACAATAATTTTAGTCTAATTTGTTTACAGATTTATCCCAACATCTGGAGAAGTGCCTAGCACTGGAACTTTAATAAAGGAATACTTATGGAAGAATGGAATGAAAGTAGGTGTAGTCATTATTCCTGTTTTTCAGATGAAGAAACTAAGGCTCAAAATGGTAGATGACATGTACAAGGACATATCTTTAGGCAATAACGTTTAGGACTAAAATGCTTATATTTTTCACCCTAAAGTCTGTGTGCTAAACGCTACACACTAATTTTCAGTACAGCATTTGAAGCTGAGACTAGGTTTTTGTGCAGTGATCAGACTGTAGACAGCCTCTAGTGCCAGAGCAAGGAGTTATGACTTTGAGCTGCCATTAGTTGGAAGTTATTGAAGGACACTGAGCAGGCAAGTAACAGCATCAAAGTAGTGTTTCAAAAAGATTTATCTGCTATCATTGGAGAGAACAGATGGGAAGGAGAAGAATATCAAGGCAGCAAGACAGTTCAAAGAAAAAAGTACAGCGTCCAGATAATTTCAGGAACTAGTCAAAATAAAGTCTATATGTCACTGATAACAGCAAATTATTCTTCACCTTCGAAATGCAGACCGGTTATAAATGCTCATTCAACAAATATTTATTGAGGGCACACAACAGTCATCAACATGCTCTATCAAACATTTTATGTCGAGTAATAAGACAAGATCATCTATACATGGCCATGCCCATTTCATTCCACTTGGTGGGCATGTGAATAGCACAGATAAACTGAAAGATCTTCAAAGAACCCCAGTAAAAATAAAAGTGAAAGCAGAAAAGGGTATCCAGACTAGATCAAAGCTTATTCATCATCAAATATTGATTCCATACTTGACTTATGAAAAACACACTGGTGGATTATTTACTAAGTCACAAATAAATCTTAACTTTGAATACAAAGTGCCCTTAGTAAGAACAACAATAACAAAAACAAAATGCACATAAAGAGTCTGAAAACAAAGAGACTATAATGAAAGACATTTAGATAAAGTACTATGTAAATTAAGAGGACCAAAGGATTTCCTTATATTCGGGACTGTAGAAATCTTCAGTGAATTGCTAGTAACTGAGGATAAAATATACTACACCAAAGTGTATCCAGAATAATTAATGGATTTTGTGTTTGATTCTTGGTAAACAAAATTAAGTTTTAATGGTACTAGGTATAGCAGATATAACCATAGTGAAGGAACATTATAAAACCCAAGAGGCCAACAGCAAGGCTGAACATTGTACAGGCCCTTTCAGGGTCACTCTAATTGTTAAACATGGCTCTAGATTAAAATCATCAGGTTCTCAGTAGGTTTATATTGATCTCTACTATTCTTTTAAGTTTGATAATTAATATAATCTCCCTGGATATTCATTTTTTGTTTGGAAAAAAAAGCCTATTGAGCAGTAACCCTTTCTCACATGGTTTTTGTCATATGGGTATCAATTCTAAAATGTTATATTGATATAAATTCTATCAACAAGGTCATTGTGTGGACTACACTGAGTAATCCATACTAGAAAGTTTCATTCTGTGTAGCTAAAGGGTTGCATGCACATATCATGACATAGCTTCCAATTCATTTCCAACTCTCTTTGTCATGAGAAATGAGAACTTCAAACTATGAAATAAAACAATCACTCCAGTAGCCTGCTTATACAAGCTGGTAAATGGGTATACAGTCTTAATTTTTCTTAACTCTTTTCTAACAGAGGTGACTTTCTGAAATATGTATTCCCACAGTACCCTAAAATATTTTTAATCTTGATATTAAAGTTAGAAAGATGGAGAAATGCGTTTGAGATAGAACCTTGAATTACTGATAGAGACTTCTTAACATCACCAACAGAATCCCAACTGAGCTACTTTGTGATTTGGAACAAGTCATGCTTCACTCTTTCCATGCTTTCATGACTAGGGAACATTTTAAGAATGGTTCTTAGTGGTTGTATTCATTTCCTAGCGTTGCAATAACAAATTACCACACACTTGGTGGCGTGAAACCAACAGAGATGTATTCTCTTACAGTTCTAGAAGACAGAAGTTCAAAATCAGGTTGTCAGCAGGGCCATGATCCTTGCAAATGTTCTATAGTCCTTCTTTGCCTAATGCATATCTTGTCTTTGGCAGCATAACTCCAGTCTCTGCCTCCATTTTCACTTGGTTTTCTTCTTCCTCTGTTTCTCTATCTACTCTTTCTTTATGAAAGACATCATTCATGGCCTTTAGGGTCCACCCTAAGGCAATATGATCTCATCTTAAATAATTATATCTACATGGATCTTATTTCCAGAAAAGGTGACATTCTAAGGTTCCAGGAGAACCTGAATTTTTCTCAGACATTATTCAGCCTATTAAAGTGGTTGTGAAATATTCTACCGATTCATATAAAATTAGCATATATATATCAATGTGCAAATTTTTATTAATATTATAAAGTTCTATGAAAAGAGAAAATAATCTTGCTTCCAGCTGAGTGAGTGACAGCCAATGAAGTGGCTTAAGCAGAGGAAAGCCATGACCTGACATAAGTTTTAAAGAATCACTCTGGCTGAACTATTGAGAACAGATTATAGGTGAGCAAGGGTAGAAACAGGGAGGCTAGTGAATTGGTAAGAAATGCTTGAATTCTGAATATATTTAAAGAAAGAAAAATGGTATCTGCTAGTATAAAATGGAAGAGAAGGAGAAAAGTTAAGAATGACTAAGATTTTTGGCTTAAGCAACTGCAATGCCAGAGCTGCTAAAACTGAGGCAGAGAAGACTACAAGTTGAGAAGTCTTTGGTGGAAGATTTGAAGTTCAGTTTCAAAAACAGTAAGTCTGAGCTGTCTAAGAATCTGAAAGAACATATCCAATAAGCCTCGATTGTAAATGTCCAAAATTTAAGATAAAAGTGTGAGATGGATATACAAAATTTGCAAGTTGCAAAATTATGAGATGACATATAAAGCAATGAGATAAGATCAGATGAGATCACTAAAGTAGTGAGCATAGATAAAAATGGGCTTGCTACGTAGCAATAGTGGTAAAGAACTTGGCTACCAATGCAGGAGACGTAATAAATTTGGGTTTGATCCCTGGGTCAGGAAGATCCCCTGGAGTAGAAAATGGCAACCCACTCCAGTATTCTTGCCTGGAGAATCCCATGGACAGAGGAGTCTGGTGGGTTAAGTCAATAGGGTCACAAAGGGTTGGACACAACTGAAGTGACTCAGCATGCACATATGCATAGATAAAGAACAGATAAATCCAATCCCATTTCCTGAGCTTCCTCAATATTAAAAGGTGACATGAAGAAAGGAAACCTGAAGAGATGATTGAGAAGGAGTAGTCAATGAGGTAGAAATTCAGGACAATGTGATACCCTCTAAGACAATTCACTAATGTATTGCAGGGTGATAGGAATGATTAAGGTATTTCAGATGTTATTACAGTGAAATAAATTATAACATCAATTACTCTAAAGAAAAAGAGAAAACTACAATAGAGACATACTACACGGTGGCAAATAATGAAGACAGTCATGAAGTTTTTATACTCCTTTATCCTCATTTTAAAAGTTAGAGGGAAAAAATTATGATGCATTACATAGAATAATGTACAGCCAGTAAAACTGTCTTAAGCAATATTTGATGCAAGAAAATATCCAAAGTATAAATTCAAAGACTTAAGCATAATATAAAAATGAAATAAAATAAGATCCCTATTAGAGATATAAAGAAATAAACCAAAACTTTATTTATAATAACTTATATATGGTTGCCTTCTAGGTTCTTTTATATCCTTTTTTATATTTTTCTACACTGAAATAATATTTTTTAAATAAAGACTGTGTTACCATAACTTGAAAGAAGAATTAATCTTCCAAAGAAGGAAGCATGTATTATATTTAAGAGATTTTTAATAATAACTGTATTTTTAAAGTAAAAAATACTTAAAGGAAAAAGATTTTGAGAACCATTAACTTCAGGTATATCAGTGGGGGGGGGTGTATTAATTTCTTTTTGTAGAGTTTTGTTGTGATACCTATTTTTCTACTACATGTACTTAATCCTCAAAAGGCGGAGAAAGTGAGATTCTGTTTAGATCAGATATCTAGTTAAGGTCAGAGTCATGATAAAGTCCAGATCTTCCAAATATAGCACTGGTGTTCTTGCCACTATACTATTTTATATCCCATATTCCCACTCCCTACTCATTATACCAACTCATAGAATCAGGGTGACAGATCTATAAGAAAACTCATTTGAAAGTACTTCCAATGAGCATGAAAGAAAAAAGATAAAGAATAATGGTTCTAGTAATGCCAAATATAGTTTTAAGATGAATATTCTGGCACATTCCACAGCCTGATTCTATTTAGCAATATGGCAAGATTCAATGATAACAGTACTTTACATTCATTTATCATGAAAAAAAATCATGAAATTTAGATACAGAAGAAAAGTAGGTCTACTCCAAGCCTCTCATTTTATAGAATAAGGCAGAGTGATACAAGGAGACACACTAAAAGTAGCAAAGCCAAGATTAGAACTATAATGTACTCATTTTGCAGACTAGAGCAGTTTGCAACTTGTCAAGTTATTTGTCAGTTAATATAAAGTTAAATAATTAAAATAACTTGAATACAATTGAAAATCATAACTTTTTTTTTAAAAGGAACCGAAAGAATCAAATAAATAGACCATATAAAGACCCTGGTAGATATAAAGATTTTCTATATGTTAATTTTAACACTGGGCTTCCCTGGTATACCAGTGGTGAAGAATTTGCCTGACAATGCAAGAGACATCAGAGATGTGGGTTCAATCCCTGGGTCAGGAAGTTCCCCTGGAGAAGTAAATGGCAACATCTTCCAGTATACTTGCCTGGAAAATTCCCATGGAGAGAGGAACCTGGCTTGCTACAGTCCATGGAGGTACAAACAGTTGGACAGACACAACTGAGCAACAAAAACAACAATTTTTTTTAATTTAAATTTATTTTAATTGGAGGCTCATTACTTTACAATATTGTATTGGTTTTGCCATACATCAACATGAATCTGCCACGAGTGTACACGTGTTCCCAATCCTGAACCCCCTTCCCACCTCCCTCCCTATACCATCCTTATGTGTCATCCCAGTGCACCAGCCCCAAGCATCCTGTATCCTGCATCAAACCTGGACTGGCAATTTTAATATTATAAATCAGCAATGACAGGAAAGATGTGTCAAAAGTAATTACTGAAAATAAACATCTTCATTATTACAAAAAATAAACTACATATAGATCAAATAATTTAATGTGAAAAAATTAACAACAGAAAACCTCAAAGAATTTGTGAAGACAAGTACCTCTCAGTTCAGTCCTTGAAGGTTCTTCCCCTAAATTACAGCCAAAAGTTTCATATTTATCTTCCTGTCCCTACAGAGTTTACTGGTACCAATAAATGTGATACACTTAGAATTTTACCAACACCCAAATTCTGTAATTATTTAATATATTATACAATGTTTAATATATCATATACTTTAAGCCATCATCCATTTATCTTTACATTCAAAACTCTGAACATGAAGCCAGTATACATTTATGCTTGGTATTTAATAGTAAAATTTTAATGTCAGAATAATAAAACATAAAAAATGCTTTAAAATGTGTGATTAGAAAGTACTCTAATTAGCAAATGTGTTTTAAATAAAATTAAAAATAACATGGTAAGATAAGTATCCTCTTATATCAGTGATGAAATATAATGACTAATGAGCTTTCCAGAAAGTCAACAGAAATGTCTATCAAGAGCCTTTTAAAAATATGTACACCTTTAAAAACTAAATTCCATAAATAAGAATCTTGCCTAAGCCTATAATCAGCAACATGTTTAAAAATAACTTCCTAAAAATGTTCATAACATTATTAAGTAGTTTAAAAAAATTATATTGAAATTTCTGGGTGGCATCTCAAGTTATTTTTCTTCTTTATTTTTATTTGTATTTTATATTTTACTACAATAGGTATTTATTATTATCAGAAAAAAGTTTTTCATGGTAATGTTCTAAATTAGATTTTCATTTGCCTTTTAAGTTAAAATATCTAAAGATTTGCTTAGTAACATTTGGATACTTTTCAAGCTACATAACAAATTTTATATCAATTCAATATAATATGCAATGAATTTTAGAAAGTAAACTCAAATATTTATAACTAAATCATACATGTAAGCAATAGAAAACCTTATAGATTCATACGAAGAAATATTATATGAAAGCATTGTCCTTGTTTCTAAAACCCTCTCCTTTTTAACCTTCAAGGAACAAATGTTTCTGGAATGGCAGGATTTTTATTTTGGAAAATGTAACCTTGACTCTCCTCACCTCATACACAGAAATTAACTCAAACCTTATAAACTGCAACCATAAATCTTCTAGAGAAAATATAGAGTGGCCTTGGCATAGGCAGAGATTTCTTAAGTAGGATACCAAAAGAACAATAAAAGAGGAAAAGATACACTGGACTTCATCAAAATAAAAAATCTCTGCTCTTTGAAGGATACCATTTAAAATTGTAATGCAACTATATTCCAATAAAATTAAAAATAAATAACTAGATAATACTGTACTAACTAAACAAATATAAAGCCATATGAATCCTGGAGGGGGGAATTAATACTTAATTTCTTTCCAGGACACATGTGTGTGCTCAGTTGCAGCCAATTATTTGCAACCCCTGGACTGTAGTCCATCAGAGTCCTCTGTCCATGGGATTTTCCAGGCAAGAATGTTGGAGAGGGTTGCCGTTTCCTCCTTTTGGGGATCTTCTCCATCCAGGGATCAAACCCACGTCTTCTGCATCTCCTGCACTAGCAGGCAGATTGTTTACCACTGAGCCACCTGGGAAACCCATGCATATGTATGTGTAAATATCTTTGATAAGCAATTTGCTGCATATATTAAACAATATGTCACATTAAAAAACTGAAAATAGAAAGTGCTAAAAATAAAAGTAGCAACTAGAACTATAATACATTGTTAGTGCAAGCAAAAAAATGGGTCAATTGCTTATGAAGATGGTTTAGTAGTCTCTTGTTAAAAATATACTTACCATCCAACCCAGCAATTTTAATTCTGTGGTATTTCCCAGAATAGAATTTAAAACTTACATTTATACAAATGAATAAATAAAAAGCAAGCCATAAACAACCCAATTACAAAATAGCCAAAAGAACATGACTAATACTTTATAAAAGAAGGATGGCCAAAAAAAAAAAAAAACTATGAAAAAATACTCAGTATCATTGGTTACCATGACATGCAAATTAAAACCATCATCAGAAATCATTACACACTTATGAAAATGGCTAAAATTACACTGACTAGGAAGCGTGGGTCAGGATGTGAGTAACTAAATCTCTCCTATGTTACTGATGGGAATAGCAAATAGTCTAGCAACTTGGGAAAACAGACTGGTAGGATCTTGCAAAATTAAAACACACTTAGCATACGACTGAGCACTACCACTTCTTGCTGTTTGCCCAAGAGTTGTAAAAACATATGTCCACATATGTAAACAAAGACTTATGTACAAATGTAGCAACGGTACTCACAACCATCCTGGAAAGAATGCAAATATCCATCAACAGGTGAAAAGATAAATTGTAGTAAATACATACAACAGAATACTGCTCAGCAATAAACCCTCTGATACAGTCAACAGCATGGATTAATCTCAATACCCATATGCTGAGCAAAACTAACCAGACACACAAGAACTCATAGTCATCCATCAGATTTTCTGGAATAGGCAAAACTAACCAACAGTCACAAAAAAATCTATCAGTAGATGTCTGGGGCCAGATTAGAGGGATTGGACGGCCCTGGGGTATACAGGATACTTTAGAGGGGATCATCCTTGTGAGGTTGAACCCTGAGATTCATTTGTCAAACTCATCAAATTGCACAGTTAAAAGGGAGCATTAATGTTACAACTCAACAAAGTTTATTGAGAAATGACATTCATTAAATTATCTAATATCCTCAGTCATTCCCAAAGATATATTTATATAGAGCCTAACTTACTGACTGGAATCAAGATTGCTGGGAGAAATACCAATAACCTCAGATATGCAGATGACACCACCCTTATGGCAGAAAATGAAAAGGAACTAAAAAGCCTCTTGATGAAAGTGAAAGAGGAGAGTGAAAAAGTTGGCTTAAAGCTCAACATTCAGAAAACTAAGATCATGGCATCTAGTCCCATCACTTCATGGGAAATAGATGGGGAAACCATGGAAACAGTGTCAGACGTTATATTTTTGGGTTCCAAAATCACTGCACATGGTGATTGGAGCCATGAAATTAAAAGAAAGTTATGACCAACCTAGATAGCATATTCAAAAGCAGAGACATTACTTTGCCAACAAAGGTCCGTCTAGTCAAGGCTACGGTTTTTCCAGTGGTCATATATAGATGCAAGACTTGGGCTGTGAAGAAAGCTGAGCGCCAAAGAATTGATGCTTTTGATCTGTGGTGTTGGAGAAGACTCTTGAGAGTCCCTTGGACTGCGAGGAGATCCAACCAGTCCATTCTGAAGGAGATCAGTCCTGGGTATTCTTTGGAGGGAATGATGCTGAAGCTGAAACTCCAGTACTTTGGCCACCTCACGCAAAGAGTTGACTCATTGGAAAAGACTCTGATGCTGGGAGGGATTGGGGGCAGGAGGAGAAGGGGATGACAGAGGATGAGATGGCTGGATGGCATCACTGACTCGATGGATGTGAGTGTGAGTGAACTCCAGGAGATGGTGATGGAAAGGGAGGCCTGGCGTGCTGCGATTCATGGGGTCGCAAAAAGTCAGACATGACTGAGCGACTGAACTGAACTGAACTGAACTGAACTTACTGATTAACCATGGATCCTCTTCTACAGCTTCATCACTTTATTCTTGGTAATTTTTTTTTTTTAGATTCTTTCACTTTTAAAACTGTTCAACATGACTTTCTTTTATTAATTTTCCATCATTTTCATCTTCCCTATCTTCTTTCATAGATGAACAAAATCTACCACACACCTGCATCTTTTTCAATATTCTTCAGTCTAACTTCATAAATGTTCCTTTGGGTCCTCCATGTATTGGTTCATATCCTAATAATCTGTCTGCTCCATAAGAGCTCTCTTCAATGACAGCACTACTACATGTCAACAGGCAGTGTCCTAACATGTCCTGCATTGCAGAGACAGTGTGTAACAGTGCAACGTAAGACAGATTCAGAAGGAAAAAAAGAGTCCTTTGGTTATGTATTTGCCAATTTGAATTGTAAATCAAAATTTCAGTTCAATTTCTCAGTCATGTCCAACTCTACAACCTCATGGACTGCAGAAGCCCAGGATTCCCTGTCCATCACCAACTCCCAGACTTACCCAAACTCATGTCCATTGAGTCGGTGATGCCATCCAACCATCTCATCCTCTGTTGGGCTTTTCTCTTCCCACCTTAAATCTTTCCCAGCATCATGGTCTTTTCAAATGAGTCAGCTCTTCACATCAGGTGGCCAAAATATTGGAGTTGCAGCTTCAGCATCAGTGCTCCAGTGAATATTCAGGACTCATTTCCTTTAGGTTGGATCTCCTTGCAATCCAAGGGACTCTCAAGAGTCTTCTCCAACACCACAGTTCAAAAGCAACAATTCTTTGGTGCTCAGCTTTCTGTAAAGTCCAACTCTCACATCCATGCATGACTACTGGAAAAACCATAGCTTTGACTAGATGGACCTTTGTTGGCAAAGTAACATCTCTGCTTTTTAATATGCTGTCTAGGTTGGTCATAACTTTCCTTCCAAAGAGCAAGCATCTTTTAATTTCATGGCCACAGTCACCATCTGCAGTGATTTTTGGCCCAAGAAAAGAAAGTCTGTCACTGTTTCCATTGTTTCCCCACTTATTTACTGTGAAGTGATGGGACCAGATTCCATGATGTTAGTTTTCTGAATGTTGAGTTTTAAGCCAACTTTTCATTCTTCTCTTTCACTTTCATCAAGAGACTCTTTAGTTCTTCTTTGCTTTCTGCCATAAGTGTGGTATTATATGCATATCTTAAATTTCTCCCGGCAATCTTGATTCTAACTTGTGCTTCATCCAGCCCAACATTTCTCATGATGTACCATGCATATAAGTTAAATAAGCAGGGTGACAATATACAGCCTTGATGTACTCATTTCCCAATTTGGAAGCAGTCTGTTGTTCCATGTCCAGTTCTAACTGTTGCTTCTTGACCTGCATACATATTTCTCAGGAGGTAAGTCAGGTGTTCTGGTATTCCCATCACTTGAAGAGTTATCCACAGTTTGTGGTGATCCACATAGTCAAACAACATTTCATGCAAAGATGGACTCAATAAAGGACAGAAATGGTATGGACATAACAGAAGGAGAAGATATTAAAAAGAGGTGGCAAGAATACACAGAAGAACAATACAAAAAAGACCTTCACAACCCAGATAATCACGATAGTGTGATCACTCACCTAGAGCCAGACATACTGGAATGTGAAGTCAAGTGGGTCTTAGGAAGAATCACTATGAACAAAGCTAGTGGAGGTGATAGAATTCCAGTTGAGCTACTTCAAATCCTGAAAGATGATGCTGTGAAAGTGCTGCACTCAATATGGCAGCAAATTGTGAGAACTCAGCAGTGGCCACAAAACTGGAAAAGGTCAGTTTTCATTCCAATCCCAAAGAAAGGCAATGCTAAAGAATGTTCAAACTACCACACAATTGCACTCATCTCACATGTTACTAGAGTAATGCTTAAAATTCTCCAAGCCAGGCTTCAGCAAGACATGAACCATCAACTTCCAGATGTTCAAGCTGGTTTTAGAAAAGGCAGAGGAACCAGAGATCAAATTACCAACATCCAGTTGATCATTGAAAAAGCAAGAGAGTTCCAGAAAAACATCTATTTCTGCTTTATTGACTATGCCAAAGCCTTTGTGGATCACAATAAACTGTGGAAAATTCTGAAAGAGATGGGAATACCAGACTAGCTGACCTGCCTCTTGAGAAACCTATATGCAGGTCAGGAAGCAACAGTTAGAACTGGACATGGAACAACAGACTGGTTCCAAATAGGACAAGGAGTATGTCAAGGTTGTGTATTGTCATCCTGCTTATTTAACTTATGTGCAGAGTACATCATGAGAAACGCTGGGCTGGAGTAAGCACAAGCTGGAACTAAGACTGCCGGGAGAAATATCAATAACCTCAGATGTGCAGATGACACCACCCTTATGGCAGAAAGTGAAGAGGAACTAAAAAGCCTCTTGATGAAAGTGAAAGAGGAGAGTGAAAAAGTTGGCTTAAAGCTCAACATTCAGAAAACTAAGATCATGGAATCCGGTCCCATCACTTCGTGGCAAATAGATAGGGAAACAGTGGAAACAGTGGCTGACTTTTATTTTAGGGGGCTCCAAAATCACTGCACATGGTGATTTCAGCCATGAAATTAAAAGATGCTTACTCCTTGGCAGGAAAGTTATGACTAACCCAGACAGCATATTAAAAAGCAGAGACATTACTTTGTCAACAAAGGTCCATCTAGTCAAGACTATGGTTTTTCCAGTAGTCATTATGGATGTGAGAGTTGGACTGTAAAGAAAGCTGAGTGTAGAAATGATGCTTTGAACAGTGGTGTTGGAGAAAACTCTTGAGAGTCCCTTGGACCTTAAGGAGATCCAACAAGTCCACTCTAAAGGAAATCAGTCCTGGGTTTTCATTGGAAGGACTGATGTTGAAGCTGAAACTCCAATATTTTGGCCACCTAATGTGAAGAGCTGACTCATGTGAAAAGACCCTGATGTTGGGAAAGATTGAAGGCAGGAGGAGAAGGGGACAATGGAAGATGAGATGGTTAGATGGCATCACCGACTCAATGGACATGGGTTTGTCTAAAGTCCAGGAGTTGGTGATGGACAGGGAGGCCTGGTGTGCTGTGGTTCATGAGCTTACAAAGAGTCGGACACAACTGACTGACTGAACTAAGCTGAACACGGTCAAAGGCTTTGGCATAGTCAGTAAAGCAGAAGTAGATGTCTTTCTGGAACTCTCTTGCTTTTTTGATAATCTAACAAATGTTGTCAATCTGATCTCTGGTTCCTCTGCCTTTTGTAAATCCAGCTTAAACATCTAAAAGTTCATGGTTCACATACTGTTGAAGCCTGACTTGGTGTATTTTGAGCATTACTTTGCTAGTGTGTGAGATCAAATTTTATGAGATAATGAAATATAAAAGAAAAAGTTTGGACTCTGTGTGGAAAGAGTAACAATAAAAATATGTTTGCCATGATAATACAGTTGTTTCAAGATTCTTAATCATCTTCCTATACTGCATAGTCTATTATGAAAACAGAAATCTGCCACACTGATCATGCATTAATTGTTTTACTTGTTCAACAGTTATTAATTGAGCATATATGATGTGCAGCTGTCTCTGCCTCAACACAGCCCTTTAGTGCCCATGATTTCCAATGTGTAGAGATAAAAATGTGTCCATTTACATTTTATTGATGGGCTATTTGGTAATAAGCTTTGTCCTTCATTTTCTATTCAATCAACTCTAATCTTTATGAAATTGAAAATTAGAGCTTGCCCTCAAAAGACAAGTATTGTCTTACTGATGTATTTCCCTTTATTTTGTATATTTTATCTCCTCCTGATAGCACAGTATTTATATGCTGACATTTCATTCTAAAATAAGAGTGATGCTTACCTTTCTGTCTACAGCTCTGATACAAATCAAGCCTTTAAATTGTGTATTGAGTGAATTGGCTCATCTTATTTCATACTAATAAGCAAAGATATGAGTATTTACTTCTTCAAACTGTTTTTAAACTTGACTTTACGAAACAGAAAACTTTCCTGTTTTTACCAATTAATTTTCAGAATAAAGAATTTAAATGACTTAATATTCAGTTGGTTTTAACTGCCATCTAATTTAAATGGTTTTAATTAATGAATAAAACTTCAGTGGCCAAAAACAGCTTATTGTTATCTTGCAGATGTACTAAACAACACTGCATTCTCCTTCTGAACTCCATCTGATGCTAAACACATCTTTCCTTCTCCAGAAACCTTCAACAGTTTCTCTTTTCCTAGAGAAGAGAATTAAAATTCATTTCCCTAGCACTTAAAGTCCTTTAAAATCTCTCTTTATCTTAACTTTCAATCTAAAATCTGTAAATCCTCTTTATGTCTGATTCTTCCCCAATCAACCAATTCACTGATTTCTTATATCCTCATGTTGAGGAAGCCAATAGCCTTCTCCTGATAATTTCTTTCCCCTGATACCCACTCCCTCCCAATTTACATATGTCCACATAATTAATATACTTTGGGGCCTCTCATAGCAATTTACTTGTTATCTCTCTTATAGCAGTTACCATTTTATATTTTGTAATGTAGTTATTTATATACATGCTATGTCTCCAGTAGACTGTGTGATTCTTCAAGACAGATGTTCTATTTGATTAAGTTTTGTATATTTCATAGTATCTACACCAGCACTTTTAACAAATAAATGGATGAAAAATTATCTCAATCATTCTTGTTAAAATTTTGAGAAAAAATAGTGTTTCACTACTGTTCACAACTTTTAATTATTCTTTGTAAGACAAGAGGATTGGCTCCAAAGGAAACTGCTAAGGAAAATTGCAACCTAAATCAGTATACTGTAACAATTCAACAAATGCAAAATTGCTAAAGTCTGAAAGCCTACCTTTCAGACAGGTAACTTTGCCAGAGTACTATTCTCCTAAGTTATAATTAAATAAGACATATTATTACCCAAGGTCAGTGGCCACCTCCTTCTTTGTCCTCCAGAAATATTCCAATATTTGTAAGTACTTTATGAATAGTATGTAAATGATATGATTATTTTTCCTTAAAGATGTCTAGGCACTTGAGTAAGGGACATAGCATAACACTGTGGTTTAAAGTCTGAGCTCAAAAGTCTGACAAACCAGCCTGAGAGCCCTTTCTTCCCATTTGTCAGTTTTGTAACCTTGGGGAAATTAATTAACCCTTTCATATCTCAGTCTTTTATATATAAAAGAGAGTAACAATCATATCTACACTCAATGCACCTGTGAGAACTAACTGAAACAGTATATACAAAGTAGCTGCCACAGCAAACCTCACAATTGTTCATTATTACAATGTATTTTTCTTCCTGACACTGATATGTCTGTCTGGATTGGAGAAGGGATCAGAGTGAATTGTGAACAAAACCATGTAAGGCAAAAGCAAATATCAAAGGTCAAATTTTTATGAAGTCTATTAATTTTTGAATACTATTTATAAACTCAATTGAAAATTACCTGGGACATATACATGTTCTATTCCAAGTGACTGAGCCTGTATCTCCTACCTTTTCTATGACTATAAATATTATCACCTGAAAGTCCCAGTAGTCATCAAAATTTATTCAGGACAATTCCAATACATTGTAATCACTTATGCTCTTCTACCCTCCTCATTAAAGGTGAAGCCATGTTTTTAAAAAACAAGAAAAAAGTGATGTTAGTTTTAACACTTTAATTCACTACTTTTCAGTTTCCTCTTACACCTACACAGAAAATTCTCCCTTAAAGCACTAAAGATGAATCAAACAAGGTCAACAAGCATTTTCTATTTAATAAATGAGTACAAGGCAAGATGTTAGTGTTATGAAGAGATCACTTAGAAAGAAACAAAAGAGGGAACTCCCTGGTGGTCCAGTGATTAGAATTTGGTGCTTTCATTGCCAGGGCCGGGGTTCCATTCCTGGTCCAACAACTAAGATCCTGCAGGGTTACCTGTATCTCCAGGTTTATGAGAAGAGACCAGGGAGCCCCCCAGGCAGGGCTAAAGGGAAACATGGAGGGATGGAATTAAGATTGCAGTCAACAATTCCATTAATTTTCTTGATTCTCCAATTCAGAGCAGCACCAAGGAGGTCTTGGGGGACACAAGGGCATGAAAGTAACTTTGCAAAACCTTAAAATGCCAGATATGGCAATATTGTTTCATAAATGACCTGAAACAAGAAGGGTACCTAGGAAATATCTTCCTGACCATGATTTATATATACTGCTAGCCAGAGAGATTTGGTCAAGTCTAGGATGCCTCTGAGAGTGAAGACAAAACCCTCAACTCAAATTTTCAGACTCAGTGTTCCATATTGGTATCTGAATGAAAGCATGGCACTTGAATTCCAATGAAAATTGGAATTAAGTGATAACAAAGTCCTTTACTGAACTTACACTGCAATAACCAAATTCTGTTCTATTGGTTGTTAAAATTCTGGCACGTCCTCTTGACCACACTGTGAAACAAGAGAAGATACAGGTATTGCTATTGGTCTCTACTACCAGTTCCTGGCTCAGAGTTACTCTAACCCTTATAATTTCCTAAGTTATGCACTAGAAGCATCTGATGTTTGGTCTTTGATCCTGGTTCCTGATATGGAGCCCCTAGATCCCTTGGAATTTCCTGGATAATAGGAGCATCTTTTTTTTCAAATGAGATGATTCGGTTTGAGCTCCTGGATAGCTCTGAGATGGGGCTTGTCATCAGAAAGACCAAGGCATGACTGGACGATTGAAACATTCAGCGCTACCTCCCATCCTCCAGGAAGCAGAGAGGGGCTGGAGACTGAGCTGATACGAAACATATCTATATGATGGAACCTCCATAAAAATCTGACAAGTATGGGGTTCAGAGAGTTTCTACGATGTTCAACACATCTACATGACAGGAAGTTCACATATTCCAATTCCAAGGGCACAGAAGCTCCTGCGCTTGGTGCCTTTCTGGACCTCCACCTGCAAAAGTCTTCATCTGGCTTTATTATAACTTTTATAATAAGCTGGTGAATGTAAATAAGGGTTTCCCTAAGTTCTTGGAGGCATTCTAGCACATTATCAGACTCAAGAAGGGGTCATGGATGTGCCAATTTACAGCTGGTTTGTCAGAAGTACTGAGGACAAGATGGGATCTTAAATTGGTGTCTGAAGTGGGGGCAGCCTTGTGGGACTGAGTCCATAACTTGTGGGGTCTGATGCTCAGTCCAGGTAGATAGCGTCAGACTTGTAGAACACTAAGTTCGTGTTGCAGAGAATTGTTTGGGGAAAAGTCAACACGTCTGGTGTTAGAAATACTGTGCACATGAGTAAAAGAAAACCATGGAAGTGATTTCCTCATATGCTCACTCTGCTTCAGTGTATTTATATGTAAAAGAAGAAAAATGTCATCACATTTTTTTGGGTGATGATTAAGCTAACATGTATACAAAATTTAGAATAATCATAGTTTATTTTTATTACTGTTGGCTAATGTACTTATCTTTGTTTATATACCAGCAATGACTCTTTCTTAAATATTCTTTCATCTCCCGTTTTTTGAAGGTAACTTTTATTTCATTTCCTAAATATGTGTAATATGTTCAATATTCAGGATCAGGTAAAGAATGGGAGGTTCCTTCCTTTCTTGAATATCATAATTTTATATCCCTTTGTCCTCTGCTGATGAGAAGGCTCTCCTGGGGTTGCTAAGCAGCTCTCTCCCCATGTCACTTCCACATCACCACTTCTTCCAGCAGACAATACATTTTCCATGGAATGAACAAAATAGTTCATTTTCCATACTTTTATTGAGAAAAACTAGCTAGAATCATAATCTTTCATTTGGAAATAAGCATGTAAACCAGGGCTTCCCTGGTGGCTCAGACAGTAAAGAATCTGCCTGCAAAGCAGGAGACCTGGGTTCAGTGTCTGGGTCGGGAAGATCCTCTGGAGAAGGAAATGGCAACCCACTCCAATATTCTTGCCTGGAGGATCCCATGGGCAGAGGAGCCTGGCAGGCTCCATGGGGTCACAAAGAGTCAGATACAACTGAAGAACACGTTTTCATGACTGAAAACCATGATTCATCATATTCATTTCATTTTATACATGGTGACTGAGGCCCAGAGAGACAAATTAACTTGCCTAAGGACACAGGCTCTTAGAGGACAGAGATCATGCAGACTGTCCATGTAACCTCAAATTTCCCCAAAGCATTTGTAGGTACACTGCAGCAACATTGGTCTTTTAAATATCTACTCTCTCAAATAGCTATTCTAACTCTTCCAACTCTGAAGCAGCATCACTTAGTATTCCACACCAGTTAGGAGTCAGAAATATCCTTCAGTGCATTTTAGCTCTAGGTGGCCCCAGAGTGGCATAAAGAGTTATACTCCCCTAACAAGAACTTATGTCACCCAAAGGTACTCCTTTAGAAAATAGGAAAAAGGATTCATGGCCCTGTATCTAATATTAGAACAAGTCTTTGTGCTCCCAGGAAGTCCCTCAAAATAATCATTTTTATAGCATCACTCAATAATTGATATATAAAATGATAGTGCTCACTCAAAAGCAAAGATTCAATTCTATTCCATATACTCCATTTTATAAAGAAGAGAAAAAGAATGTAATCCATCTTAGAAAAAAAAATGATAGTTTTTAAGTCTGGTATTTAGAGTTTATTAATGTAGTCAACTTCCTACTGAACAATTCCATTCAGTTGCCTGACACATGTCTCAACCTCAACACATACAAAATAGACTCAGTATCTACTTCAACTCCTCCTCCATCTCATCTATCAAGAAACTGGATCAAATAATGTCCTGCAAGGAACTTGAAATCTGTCCTTGACACTTCCATCTCCTCCACCCACCGGAGTCTGTCAAGCACCCAGGTCTCTTAATCCTGTGTCTCAAATACCTCTTTATTTTACCCACTTCTGTCACATCTCACTGGCACTACTATGCTCTAAGCAGGCCTTACTTCCCACACAGAACTCATGAAGGCCACCACCACTACCTACCCCACCTCCCTGTACAGTTGTCTGTTCCCCAATCTATTCCACACATGAACTTTCCACAACACAGAGCTAATCATGTCTGCTGTATTCTAAACTCGTTCAGCGGCTTTCCCTTTTTTTCAAATTCAATGGTTCTTATTCACTCACTTTAGTTGTCTATATTACAGACACATCAAACCCACATCCAAAACAAACCTAGGACCCTAGTAATGCCCCATATTCAGTCAAAATACTCCCGTCTCATGCACCTGTTGCCCCAACACATGACAGTCAACATCCTGAATCTTATGTTCACAGTTAGCTTTACTTGCTTTATATGAAGTCTTGATGCATCTCTATACAGTTCTAAAGTATGCATTTGAAAAACTAAGTTGATTTTAACTTATCAAACTGTACCATGCTGTATATCATCTCTGAAAGATATAACTTCCATACTTAATTTACTATTGTATTATCACAATTAATTCATATTGGTGCAAATTTCTATAGTTCACTTTGACTAAAATATATTATTCTCTTACATTCCATACATCTATTCATTCATCAGATTTTGCATTAATTGGCCTATGGATTATTTTCAACTTTTATTTTTATGAACAGTAGCACTGTAAAATATATGGATTCTGGTTCATTCATGAATTTTTAGATATTGGCAGCAATGTCAAACCATTATCTGAAGTTACTGTTAAAAAATGTGAAAATACATCACCTCTAACAACTGGTATTAGCAGCCTTTTTAATTTTTGCCAATTGAATGTGTATAAATATATCATTGTAGTCTTGGTCTGCATTTTCATCTCACAGTCAATGTTCAGTATTTTACCATAACTTTCTTTTTTGTTATATGTGTTTCTTTTTTTCCTAGAAATGTGTATTTATGCTTATTTCCTGCCCATTTTTTCCCTGTTGGACTATGTGGGCTTTCCTTACTATTAATAGGAATTATTTATATATATTTGACAATAATCTTTCAGCTATATGTTCTTTGAACATCTTCTACAGTTTGTAATCTCTCTTTTTACTTTCTTTAAAGTTTATGCAAGTAAACCGACTTCCTGAATTTTAATGTAGTCAAATTCATCAATAGTATCTTTTATGGTCAATGATGTTGTATAGTATTTCAGAATTGTTCCTTAATTCAGAGTCCTAAAAATGCCTATTTTATTTTCTGCTAAAAGTAAAGTTTTCTTGTGACACTAATACTTCCAAAGCATATCTTGGTTTATGACATGATGAAGCATCCAATTTCATCTATTTTCCACGCATATTACCACGATTTTCACTGTATTTATTGAAGAGCTCTTCTCTCCCCTACTGATTTGCAGTGCTTCCTCTGTCATATATTGAATGTTCCAAACATGTGAGTGTACTTCTAGGGTCTCTATTCTGTTCCTCTGGGCACTTGGGCTACTCTTTGTGCAAATACTACAGTCTTGATTACTCAAATTTTGTAAGATCTCTGTATTTTTTCCCTTCAGAAGTATTTTGGGTGTTCCATTATCTTTATAATTCCATAAAAATTAGTGTTTTCTTCTTTAACTATTTACTTCCTGCTTTTATGTTTTAGACCTCAGTTTAAGTGCCACAGTCTCTTAAGAAGTTTTAGCTAGTATCTGAGATCCATTTCTAATACCCTAGATGCTCTACTCAGAGCATTGTTCTTCCTCATCCCAATACTCTCTGTGCTTTGTAATCATTTCTAAATTACATTTTTACTTAAAGAGACAGAGAGAGAAATAAATTTTTAGTATTAACTATGTGCTGGAGAAGACTCTTGAGGGTCCATGGAGGGTAAGGATATCAAACCAGTCGATCCTAAAGAAATCAACTCTGAATACTCATTGGAAGGACTGATGCTGAAGCTCTAATACTTTGGCCACCTAATGCAAAGAGCCAACTCGTTGGAAAAGACTCTGATGCTGGGAAAGACTGAAGGCAAAAGAAGATGAGGGCAGCAGAGGATGAGATGGTTAGATAGCATCACTGACTCAATGGACATAAATTTGAGCAAACTCTGGGGGATAGGGGAGGACAGAGGAGACTGGCATACTACAGTCCATGAGTTCACAAAGAGTCAGACATGACTTAGTGACAGAACAACAACAACAACAAATAAGCTGCATGACAACAGAGACCTTGTTTCCCTTGTATCTCTAGGTCTTAGCACATAGTCCATAATTATTTTTGAAGAGTTATTTCCTTTGTGGGGGCTATACCCGGAATAACTGCCCCGTGCTGTGGACCTGACTCAGCCTGGACAGCAGAGTCTGGTGGAGTCTCATTCAGACCTTTCATTACTTTCACAATGTTTAGCAGACACTGATACAGGGTCAGCATGAGCTACCACTCCACTGAGAGGCTTATCACATCATCATGTTTAATTCTCAAGGCAGCTCTGTGAAGTAAGATTTATTAACTTTAAGGTTCTCCTCTTAAATGGAACACCAAGATTTTGTTAAGGAATTTGCTAAAAGTCACACAGCTATTAATAATTCAAGGGAGGACTTAAGGACCAGGTTAGTCAATAAAGCTGGGTTTTTAACCATGGGGCGATCTGTCTTGTTATGCCCCCTATGAAGTCTGAGGTGCTGATACTCGAGATTGCTTCTTGTTTTTTGCCCATTACCAGACTATGTACTTCTTTTTTATAATTGAGATATAATTGACACACAGCTTTGTGTAAGTTTAAGATATACAACATGTTAACTTTAGAAGCACTTAAATAATTAATGATTTGGTAAATGAATGAACAGATCTCAAAAATTAATTCAGAGTGTTTGCTAATATTGGGTATTTACAAGTGGTTTAAAATTTAGAACTAGAAGACACCTTAGAAACTATGTAGCCTGAAACCTTTATTTTAATAATGCAGACAAAAACGTCCAGAAAGATCAACATTTTTGGTCAAAAAAATCCTGTTTTTAACATATCTAGAACCTGAAAATTTCAGCCAAGTGCACTTTGTACAATATCATCTATATGTAAATAAAATATTTTAAATACACAGTATGAGTTCCTAAATAAAGTAATATTCTGAAATAATGAGTAACAATAGAAGATGAAATTAAAACTATAAAGCCTAATTTTCATATTTTCAAGACAAATATTAATGTATAACATTAAAGAAGTATTAAAAGTAAAAAGAATATAGTTTAATTCTACATTTTAAGTACAAGGAAAAATTACTATTTTTGCCTTGCATCATTAAATTTTACATTTTGAGATTTGAAACTGAACATTAAGAACTTAAATCAGCAAAACTGCTCTTTAGGTACTTCCAGAAAAGGCTGTCATAGTTTTGCTGAATCAGATCATAAAATTTTCTGTGACCAATCTAGATGTCTCCATTCAACAAATGACCAAGTGATCATACTAAACTGATGTGATCCATCAAATCACGTTTCCACTTTCAGCCAAGCAGCAGCTCAGCCAGTTCTAACAAAGCAGAGAAGGCTGATTTATTCTGTGATTTTAACCAAAGATCAGCAAATCAATCCCCATGCTCATTTATCAAAAACTGATGGACTCATAAAGTTTTCCTCTTTGAATAATTCTAATATAAGAGCATAAAAAATGTATATAAACTATCTAAATGGGTCTAGGCTCAGTCACTTTCATATTACTTTCTCTCAATTTTTTGTGTTAGTCAGAAACTCTACTGAAAGAGTTAGACTCATTTTGAAAAGAAGATAATCATAATTTCTTCAGCTAGACCAGAGTATTATTGCAAAGTAAGCTAAAGATGTCCAACAAAATAACTCAACAAAAAATTAATTTTTAGAAATGCTTTTCTGAATTTTCCTACTCATACAATCAGATAGTATCAGTGAAATTATCTTTCTTAGAATATTTTGATTAATAAATAACCTCAAAAATATATATATATTAGAAGCAGAATACATTCATTAAATGAATGGAAACCTCAAGTCAGTAAATTAGATTCACTTTTCCAAAAGGTACAAATATCTCAACTGGGCTTCAAAGTTTACCTTTTGTTATGCTTATAAAGAAAAATTTTGCTAAGTAAGGAATTAATATAAACTAGATTTTAAGAAAAAAAGTGTTAAAAAATGTTAAGAAAAAAATTCAAGAGAATAAAATTATCTACTTCTGCTTCATTGACTACACTAAAGGGTTTGACTATGTGCATAACAACAAACTGTGGAAAATTCTTAAGGAGATGGGAAAACCAGACCACCTTATCTGTCTCCTGAGAAGCCTATATGTAGGTCAAGAAGCAACAGTTAAAACTGGATATGAAACAATGGAGTGGTTCAAAAGTGGGAAAGGAGTACGTCAAGGCTGTATATTTTTACCCTGACAATTTAACCTAAATACAGAGTACATCATGTGAAGGGGTTTCCCAGGTGGCTCAGTGGTAAAGAATCCACCTGCCAATGCATGAGTTGTGGATCCAATCACCAGTTTGAGAAGATCCCCTGGAGAAGGAAATGGCAACACACTCCAGTCTTCTTGCAACTTTTTTCTTATAGTACTCTTACTTCCCTGATGGTTCAGATGGTAAAGAATCTGCCTGCAATGCAGGAGATCTGGACTTGATCCCTGAATTGGGAAGATCCCCTGAAGAAGGAAAAGGCAATCCACTCCATTATTCTTGCCTGGAGAATCCCATGGACAAAGGAGTCTGGCGGGCTATAGTCCATGGGATCGCAAAGAGTTAGACACGACTGAATGACAAACAATTTCATTTTCACAATTTTCACATCATGTGATATGCCAGCACAGATGACTCACACGCTGGAATCAAGATGGAAGAATATCAACAACCTCAGATATGCAGATGACACCACCCTAATGGCAGAAAGTGAAGAGGAACTAAAAAGCCTCTTGATCAAGGTGAAAGAGAGTGATAAAGCTGGCTTAAAACTCAATATTCAAAAAATGGAGATCATGGCAACCAGTCCTATTACTTCATGGTTAAAAGATGGGGGGAACTTGGAAACAGTGGCAGATTTTATTTTTGTGGGCTCCAAAATCACTGTAGACGGTGACTGCAGCCAGGAAATGAAAAGACGCTTGCTCCTTGGAAGAAATCTATGACAAACCTAGACAGTGTATTAAAAAGCAGAGACATCACTTTGCCAATAAAGGTCTGTAGAGTCAAAGCTATGGTTTTTCTCGTAGTCATATACGGATGTAAGAGTTGGACCATAAAGAAGGCTGAGTGTCCGAGAATTGATGCTTTTGAACTGTGGTACTGGAGAAAATTCTTGAGAGTCCCTTGGACAGCAAGGAGATCAAAGGAGTCAGTCCTAAAGAAAATCAACCCTGAATATTCATTGGAAGAACTGATGTTGAAGCTGAGGCTCCAATACTTTGGCCACATGATAGGAAGAGCCAACTCATTGGAAAAGAGCCTGATGCTGCAAAAGACTTAGGGCAAGAGGAGAAGGGGGCAACAGAGGTGAGATGGTTGGATGGCTTCGCTGACTCAATGAACATGAGTTTGAACAAACTCAGGGAGATAGTGAAGGACAAGGAAGCCTGGCATGCTGCAGTTTAAGGGGTTGTAAAGAGTCAAACATGACTTAGCAACTGAATAAAACAATAACTAAAACTAATTTCAAGCATGCTCAAGTACTTTAGAAGCACTCATTCACTAGGAATATTTCAGAAATAAATTAATGACATTTAAGCCAAAAGAAAACATAGAAAAATTACATGAAATAACTTTAGGAAATGAATGACTATATTTAATAAATCACCATTTCTATAAATTATTACGTTTCTTCAGCATTCATGCTTATCTAGTCACTGACACTGGTTCCTTAAGAGGGAATATTGAGTGAAAATGAGTTTTTGATACATTTAAAATTATCTTTTGCCTTTAACATAGGGTGGCAAGCTGATAGCCCACAAGTTAAATCTAGCCACCAACATGTTTTGCTTTTTAAAAAAGTATCCTTCTTTTATTGCTTTTGGAAGTTTTGAGGGCTGTAATTTAGTCTCATTTTGCTACTTTCCTCACCATCTCACTTCAGTAGTTTTCCTTTTTTACATTATGTTCTTGATCTCTGAAAGCTTATGCTTCTGAAAGCCTAAATTTAAAATTCTGTCCAATTGTAATGCTCACTACAGTCACAAAATGTTGGAATTATTAGAATTGGAAGTACTTTAGAGGTGAGGTAATTCCTCATTTCTTCCAACAAAATACTTGAGGCCAAGAAAAGTAAAGTAGCTTTCCTATGGCTAAATGTACATTAACAGTTCTGCCCAAATGCTCTTCTAAGTCAATAAACTGAACTCTTATTTTGAAATGTCATGTTTTATCATGAGTCACCACCATTCTTATCTGCATAAAAGAAACGTCTGCTTCATAAGTACTTACCCCTGAGCGCAGGTAGCAGGGACCTCTCCTTCTTGTCATCACATTTGTTACATTCACTGAAGTACAGGAGTAAGAAGACATCAACGAGAACCCACATCAGTGAAGTGGCTAGAACCACCTTGCAGTAAACAAACCTCCTCATGTCTTCCCTTGATTTCTAGTTAACACAGAGATCAAAGACAGACACGGCTGTGATAAATCCAAGCCACAGAGGTGAACTCCCGGATAAAAGCAGGATGCATCCCACTGTATCTGGGGAAAAAAAGGAAGAAGAAAAAATAATTGTCTCACAGTTTATTTTGCATAAATGTGATATAACATGAAATATATGACTATTTAATGCTCTCATATATATCAGCATTTGGCCCTCAAGTTCAGAATTAAAAGTCCAAATAAATGAGAGTTGTAAGCAAGCCAAGGGGCTTAAATTGTAACAATTAATCCTAGATCTGCCACTATTTTGCTGGGCCTCTGGGAACCACTTGCTTTCTTCATGTTGTATTGCCTTTTGCTTAAAGTTCTATCACCATATTCTGTAAAGCACTAGGTTATAAAATAGTGCAGTTCTGAATTTACCATGAATCAGCACTTTTCATCCTGAGTTATTATATATTGCAATGGCTAAGAGCTGGTCTTTACACAGATAGGCCTGGACTTATTCACTTCCTACATAAGGGAGACTTTGTAAACCTCAGTTTTCTCACCTATAAAATGAAACTAACAGTGCCAAAAATAAAGATTTGCTATGAGGACCAAAAATTATAATGCTTGTAAACCATATTTCAGAATACAGTCATTAGTATTGACATTTTAAAAAATATTTGACAAAAAAGGCAATTAATTGAAATAAATCATCAGTTATTTATCCTTAAAAACCCATCTGATCTGCATAAAAAATAACCACTACAGATATGTTTTTGAGAATAGTTAGCACACATTCATAAAATTATCAGTGAATAATACATTAAATGTAAAGTGATTTAAAAGAAAATAACCAGAGCAAGAATTCTAAAGGCATAACAAAGACATGTGTGCAATTATTAAGAGATACTTAAAGTAAGCATGGAATTAATAATATATACTTATTTGTTTTATTTATACTACATAGAACAATAATAACTACCTTGTTATTTCTATCTATAGAATAATTATATCAACACAAAAATAGTCTCATATCATTGGCTACATTAAAATAATAGAAACTGAAATATAAATTTATTTATATGAATAAGATAAGAATTTTGACAGATATTTGAGGAGAACAGCTATTAAATACAAAGATACTTGGACTATCTCAGAAACGCTTGTCTCAAAATAAAAACATCAAAGTACAATTTGCTGAGCAGAAGTTGTTTAAATTAATGGCAGCTGACCTTGCATCATAAAGCAACACAAATGCTATTGTCCGTCACAATCTGATCAGAGTAGTAACAATTCAAAGCTTACATAAGGTTACAATTTAAAAAATTATTATAACAGAGCCTGCTTTCAACATCTACATAAAATTTACATTTATTCAACAAATATTTTTTAAAAATAGAACATATACAAACCTAAGGAATGCATGATTTTTGGCAGTGGTTGTTTTTCTTGAAAAACAGCATGCTAATTATTTTGTTTCATTTTAACTTCATTTTTCTGTAAAAATTATAAGTAAACATTGGAACTCAGCCTCTAAACCTGACAACAAGGGAAGGATTTCCACATATATATTTTCTGTTACATTATGTATATGTCACTGAATATGAGATTTGAAAAAAATTCAACCTATTTAATTTTCTGTCTTTCTTTGGACATAAGATGGATCAGGTTCCTTCAGTTTATTGTAGGAAAAGAGCCCTGTGTAAAAGTATATATTACACTGATGGTAGCTAAATGGCCATTCCCAGATTTAGAAGGAAAACCTTAAAATAAAACATCTCATAATACAAAAATCTGTATGTTATATAAGATCTATGTATTATAGGATCTTTTATTATAAAGATCTATAATAAAAGACATAAAAAGAACCATGACAGGCTGTCATAAAATGCAATTATGAATTTAAGTAAGCATTTTGCCTCTCTGTGCTTCATTTTCTTTAATTATATTTCCTTCCCCATCTACCTCACAAAATTGTGATACTTAAGCAAGATAAAGTATAAGAACTTTTTTAAAAGAAATATAAAGAATATTATAATATAAAATCTGAAATCACTTAATATTAAATATTAAAATGTCTAAGATAAGTCATTTCCTAATAAAAGCCTAATAGTTGAGGTTATTGAGAATTTAATTTAAACTTTAACCATAATAGAAAATGAAAATCACATTTTATTACCATTTCAAGCATTATTCAAACTATTGTAATTTCATACCCTGCTAGATCTATATATCAAGATATTAACACTGAGAAAACTCTACTATATTATGTGATAAAACTAAGTTGCTCTTTAAATATTTTAATTTATGAAACAATCTTTCCTTATATATACCAAGTTTTTAATTTTATCTACTGTGAAAACACCTCTATCTTGAAAATATACTAAATTTTATCATTTGTTATCTGCTAGTACTTGTAACTGGAGAAGGAAATGGCACCCCACTCCAGTATTCTTGCCTGGAAACTCCCATGAACAGAGGAGCCTGGTGGGCTGCAGTCCATGGGGTCGCTACGAGTCGGACACGACTGAGCGACTTCACTTTCACTTTTCACTTTCCTGCATTGGAGGAGGAAATGGCAACCCACTCCAGTGTTCTTGACTGGATAATCCCAGGGATGGGGGAGCCTGGTGGGCTGCCGTCTATGGGGTCGCACAGAGTCGGACACGACTGAAGCGACTTAGCAGCAGCAACAGCAGTACTTGTAAAATAGTAATCACATACACTGTTTCAATACTCTTCTTAAGAACAAAACAGATTGAGCAGAAGGATGGCACAATATACAAAGTAATACTAACCAGCATAAGCACAGTTGGTGGCCCAAGTTTATCTAAGAGAATCAGCATCTGTATTACAGTTCTATTCCAGTAAGACCCTATTTAGTTACAAATACTACTCTGTTTCTCAAGCCAAATCCAAGTTCTGGCTTGCCAAACCAATGTGGAACATGGCTAACTTTGCATCAACTACAGGCTCTATCCTTTTCTAATTGTTTCAAAGTTTTGAACACAGTATTCCCCTCTTTAAAATATTTCTCTAGATAGGAAAAAAATCAGGAGTTAGAGAGCTATCAAGTGTCATCTTGCTAATCATATTGTTTATCCTTTTTTTTTTCTTGTCCACTAAATAATGATATTAGTCATAGACTTTGAGATATTACAGAATTTTTGCTTGAAAACATGCACCAATTTTACTATTCTATAAAAAAGGATTTCAAATATAAAAAAAATAAGATCTAAGTAAAAATTAGAAGTTTGGTAAGTATGTTTTTAAAATAAGAAAGACTTTTTTTTTTAATTATAAGATTATCACTTACCTGGGTTGGGGGGGGAGTGTCTACTTTAGTTGCAGTTTGATACATTTTTATCTCTAGTCAAATGTTTTCTTTTGTAGAAAACTACAAAATTGGTGCAAATATATTCAATCTATTTTATGAGGCTCCCAAAGGATGAATGAAGCTCATGGAAAACTTTTGGCAATGCTTCCAGAACATTCTGGCTACCAACACACTTTAAATGTTTTAAGTAGTTAGGCAGGAACTTCTGGGAGCTGATGACTGGACAATTATGCATTTTGGTTTAATGACTAAAAATTATAGTGAGTAAGCTTTGAAAAAATTACCCTGAATTAACTACGGTTCTTATTGACAGAAAGACTGGTCTTCACATGAATGAAAATCTAAAATTCAGGTGGACTAGGGGAATCTACCTATAGCCTAAATCAAACAGTACACTGTAAAAAACACTGTAAACCATAAAACCCATGCCACAAGGAAAGATACAGTAAGAGACAAAGAAACAGCCAATGATAATGTTAAGTGAATGCCTTATGTGGAAAGATAGTGGAAAAAAATGAAAAAATGCCTTTAAGGAAACTTGCCTTTAAGGAAACTTCACATATTCATAACATAAAATTTGACTGTTAGTAGGAAACCAAGCATAAGACCTGCGGAGTTATGATGCCATGATCTGAATCTGAGTTCCACACTCACTTATTGCATAGTTTAATTCAAGTTACCTAAATGTTCTATGCCTTTTTCTATTCACAAAATATGAACAGTAGTTGTTTACTCAGTCATATCTTACTTTTTATAGACTCCATGGACTGCAGCCTTCCAGACTCCTCTGTCCATGGGATTTCCCAGGCAAGAGTACTGGAGTGGGTTGCTGTTTCCTTCTACAGGGATCTTCCCAACCTAGGGATCAAACCCACATCTCTTGCAATGCAGGCAGATTCTTTACCACTGAGCCACTGGGAAAGCCCCAACATATAGCTGAGAAACATATTATGGTCATCTGAATAACCAAATGTATATTTCTGTAGCTACCTCATAAGGCTCTGAGTATCTAATTAATTACTACATACAAAGTTCTTATAATGGTGCCTGACACATCAGAGAAGTTCAATATATAGTAGTAATAGCAATTATTAATAGTAGTAACAGTATTTGAGGCACAGTAGTCCCTCTTGAGAAACCTGTATACAGGCCAGGAAGCAACAGTTAGAACTGGACATGGAACAACAGACTGGTTCCAAATAGGACAAGGAGTACATCAAGGCTGTATACTGTCACCTTGCTTATTTAACTTATATACAGAGTACATCATGAGAAACACTGGGCTAGAGGAAGCACAAGCTGGAATCAAGAATGCCGGGAGAAATATCAATAACCTCAGATATGCAGATGACACCAAGCTTATGGCAGAAAGTGAAGAAGAACTAAAGAGCCTCTTGATGAAAGTGAAAGAGGAGAGTGAAAAAGTTGGCCTAAAGCTCAACATTCAGAAAACTAAGATCATGGCATCTGGTCCCATAACTTCATGGCAAATAGATGGGGAAACAGTGGAAACAGTGGCTGACTTTATTGTTTTGGGCTCCAAAATCACTGCAGATGGTGATTACAGCCATGACATTAAAAGACGCTTACTCCTTGGAAGGAAAGTTATGACCAACCTAGAGAGCATATTGAAAAGCAGAGACATTACTTTGCTAACAAAGGTCTGTCTAATCAAGGCTATGGTTTTTCCAGTAGTCATGTATGGATGTGAGAGTTGGACTGTAAAGAAAGCTGAGCACTGGAGAATTGATGCTTTTGAACTGTGGTGTTGGAGAAGACTCTTGAGAGTCCCTTGGACTGCAAGGAGATCCAACCAGTCCATTCTGAAGGAGATCAGCCCTGGCTGTTCACTGGAAGGATTGATGTTGAAGCTGACACTCCAATCCTTTGGCCACCTGATGCAAAGGGCTGACTCATTTGAAAAGACCCTGATGCTGGGAAAGACTGAGGGCAGGAGGAGAAGGGGACGACAGAGGATGAGATGGCTGGATGGCATCACCGACTCAATGGACATGAGTTTGGGTGAACTCTGAGAGTTGGTGATGGACAGGGAGGCCTGGCATGCTGTGGTTCATGGGGTTGCAAAGAATCGGACATGACTGAGCGACTGAACTGAACTGAACAGTAATAGTTATTATCATCATGAATAGCATTGAAAGAACAAGAAAAAATGAATGAGCATTCTCTTCCCTAATCCTTAGAGAAGCAGTGTACATTCAGTATGTGTGTGTTCAGGAGGTCAGGAGTCAGGAGGAGTATCACAGATATGTTCAGTATTTATAAATATATTAATATTTATATTATATTGAAATATATTTAATATAAGAGCATTGTAAATATATTTTATATTTACTTATTAGACATATATTTAACAGATGTAGTTGCTGATGGAATATGAGTTACACAGGATTTTACAGTTGTTAAAACTCATTAAACTGTACACTTAAGATCTGTGCATCTCAGTCTATGTAAATTCTATTTCATTTTTTAAAGGTGAAACCAAAATGTTCCCTATTGCATGATTCCCTGATTTACTCAAAATTTTATTAACTAAAGAAATTATAGTCCAACTGCATCAGATACTACCTTTCTGATCTCATTTCGTACCATTGTTCTCCATACCAGTCACGTGGGTCTCCTGGCTTTTCCTCACACACACCAGTGACTATCTTGCCCCAGGGCTGTGCATATGCTGTGTTCTCTGCCCACTGATACAGTCATGGCTTCCTGCTCTAACTTCCTTCAAATCTTACTTTCTAGTCAAATCACGGAGAGCTTTCCTATCAACCTATAAATAGCACACAATTTAATCACTCTGTATTTCCTTAGCTCACTTCATTTTACTCTTGGTACCTATTAATACTCTCCTAACATATTTTTTAAATGTATTTTTGAAAATGTTTGTTTATCATTTGTCTCTTTTTCTTAAATAATTAACTCGATGAAAACCAGATTGCACATTTTACATATGCCCTCTCTCACCTCAAAAATATATTTAAATTTTAAAACTCCAGCATTGTTGTTATGCGTGGAATTGTGCCTCCCTCTTCAAGAAGATTCATATGTGAAGTCTTAACCCCCAGTATTTTAGAATGTGACTATATTGGGGGATAGATCCTTTAAAAAGGTCATTAAGTTAAAATACGGTCGTACAAAGGGGCCCTCATCCAACACAACTGGTATCCATATGAGAAGACGTCATTAGGACACAAACACAGAAAAAGGCCATGTGAAGACAGAGAAGGCAATTGTCTGCACACCACAGACAGAGGCTTCAGAATGAAACTAACTCTACTGACACACTGATTTGGACTTCTGAAACCTCTGGAAAATAATTTCTGTTGTTTAAGTCACCCAGTCTGTCATACTTTGTTACGGCAGCTTTAACAAACCAATACACTGGTTAAATTTAACTTTCCCCTACCCCACTCCTACATGCCAACAGATGAACATGACTAGAGAGAAACCCCAAAAATATGCTGCCTGTTCTCATTTTAAATCTGTGAACTCATACTGGACTTGCAGCGCCTCAGAGCCATCCTGCAACAGCTCTAGTCAAATCAATTTCCATTCCTCAGATAACTTTGCACCTTGTTTGCCTTTAGACTGCCATCTCCACTCTATTTTCTCTCAGCTCATCACTACACGTGTACATTTAGCAAGAAGATATAAACAGTCAGAAGAGGATTTTGCTTAATGCCATGTTGAGAGTATCAACTTGCTAGTTCCTACGACTGCCACCCCTAAATCTGCAAGTCTGAGTGTGATGATGTATGAACTGTCTTTTAAGGAGTATAACATCCTCTGATCCCACACATCCATGGGCTTTACTGATACACTTGTCTCTTCTGCTTCAGTTTTTCCTCCTTGCATAAGTCATTTTTATCAATACAAAGATGCTATATGAATAATCATCTTAAACTAATTTGACCCCACATCTCTTTTCATCTATGCTTCCAGGTGTCTGCTCATCTTGAATGCAAAACTCCCGGAAAGAAGCATGTATAATCATTGCCTATACATCCCATATCCTTGTCCTTCCCTTCGATTTTAAACCCAACGGTCTTTAGCTCCCACCATTATGTGGAAGACTTACCTGAGACAGTCATGGCCATCCAATGGTCAGCTCTCAGTCATTATCTAACATAAGTCCTAAGCAGGTTTTGACATAACTTAGCCAAAATACTTTGTACTATTTTCTGACAGCTCTTTTTTTCACACCCCTATTTGACCTTGCAG
The DNA here is from genome assembly GCF_014754425.2 of Oryx dammah. NCBI lineage: Eukaryota > Metazoa > Chordata > Mammalia > Artiodactyla > Bovidae > Oryx > Oryx dammah. The sequence goes on along the minus strand of NW_024070211.1, from coordinate 93,609,202 downwards.
CAAATTTTGTTGGCTCCATCTACACTCCAGTATTCTTACCTGAAGAATTCCATAGACAGAGGTGCCTGGCAGGCTACTTACTATCCATGGGGCTGCAAAGAGTTGGACACATGACTGAGCCACTAACACTTTCACTTTCTACCTATAGATTTAACCTACATAATCACCAACTTGATATATTGCTTTAACTTTAAAAAAAAAAAAACTGCTTTAATGAGATAGAATTCGCATACTATCCAATCCAATCCACACATTTAAAATGTACAGTGCGATGGCTTGTAGTATAGTCACAGAGTTGTGCATCCATTGCCGCAATCAACTTTAGAACACTTTATTTCCTCAAGAGAAAACAACTCCTCTTTACTGTAACCCTCCAACCCTCCCACTGCCCCTAAGTCTAGGTTACCACTAATTGAGTATCTATCTCTCATACAATATGCTGTCCTTTGTTACTGTCTTCTTCAGTTAGTATAACGTTTTCAAGATTTTATCCATGTTGTAGTACATCACAGCATTTTACTTATTTTTCTTGACAAATAATATCCATTGCATGAATATATCAGATTTTATTTATCAGTTGATCCACATTTGGGTCAATTCCACTTTTTGGCTATCATGAATAACTTGGTGATGAACATTCATGTACAAGTTTTGATATATGGACAAATACATATGGACATATGTTTCTTGAGTATATATGTAAGAGTGGGGTCAATTTTCAAATACATTTCCATGAAACCTATTCTCCATACAAAAGGAAATTTGGTCATGTTAAAATTAAATTTTAATCAGATCTTTTCCAAGTTCTGATCATTATTGACCAAAGGCTTTTTATTACATATATCAATAAAATAAATTCCAAATCCCTAACTTTGCCTATAAAACACCCAAATCTGGACCTTGACTGCCTTTCAGATTTCATCTTCTAACTCTCTCCTTTATTTAATGCACTCCAGAATCTTCATGCTTGAAGTACTCTCTAGAACACTGTTCTTCTAAGTAATGAAACAATCTTTCACCCTTTCTTTATTCAGATAACTGCTCAAATATCCCCAGAGAGTTCTTTTCTGGACCAACTTATCTAAGATAATGCCCTTCCACCATCTATGCAATATACTTATGTGGTTGATTCAGAATACTCATCACTAGTACTTGTTAATTTATTTACTGCCTGATTCTCGCCATGGAATTACATCTATTATTCTCTGTGATATCCTTAAGATATCAAAAACATTTTTTGGCACGAAATTGGTGCTCGATCAACATCTGTTGAATGAATCAATGCAAGAAGGACTTAGAAGTAAAAGTTCTGGTAAAAATGCAGAGAACATTATACAAACCCTGGTAATAATAATAATGGAAACTGAAAACATTGTATTAAACATTCATTTGTTTGAGCTGTGGGTGAATGATGCTCTAAACTGAAAATAATTGTTCACTACATAAAGCCGTTCTCTTGTTCCATGCCCTCTGATACTTCTGGTCTCCTCTACCCAAACCTCAACTGCTTTAAGACAAAAACATGATTAAGGGTGAAGCTGAAGTAGCCTGTTAACAGAGCAGACTGAAGTTCATATGTATCCTACAGCTCTGTGTGAGTACAGCTCTGTTTGGTATAGGCACGCAAGTCATCATACTACCCAGTCTCAGGTTATACTGTTGCTGTTCTAGTCCAATAACCTACCTCCAACTATGTGATCCATGGAACTAACCTGAGTCATGTTTTCTGATTTCCAGACCACCTACAGTCTGACAATTGTGTGTCTTTTGTCACAAAGGCCATTCAACAATGGAATGACAATCAAGGTATTAGATTTTCCTTGGTTGGGTATGGTTTCCTTGGAGACGGTTGGATAGCATCACAGATTCAATGGACATGAACTTGGGCAAACTCCAGGAGATAGTGAAGGAGGGTGGCCTGGTGTGCTGCAGTCTATGGGTCGCAAAGAGTCAGACATAACTTAGCGACTGAACAATAACAATTAGATTTCCCATATTTTCTACTGTTCAAAGTTTTTGTTGAATATTGGAACAATCTCTTTAAAAACTGAAAAAGATATATGACCTAACTTCTAATCACCTCCTGGTACACCCACCTGAGCAAGAGAATTGGTTTATTGAATTTGGCCTTCCCAAAAGAAAGTTCATCTTCTCTTGGCTACCTGCTGACTAATGATCAGGATAAAATGGGTAGGGAATTTTATAAAATTAATTTTGAAAACAGGAATTCCACCCTGTCCATTCCTGAACATGGTGGACTTTTCTTTCCCCAACAACAACCTCGAGCCAGCCCAAATGGCATGCCTCTAGCTGACAGTGAAGCCAAAAGGAGGCCTAGAGTACTAAAACTTAATTCTGACCCCACCACCTGGATTCTTCTATTGAATTGACATGGTCCTAGACCATGAGGATAAGAAGTGCTTGGTTGTGTACATTGTTAACCAAATCCCACTACAATATTCCATGTGGGTCAACCTAGAAGATATCTGTAATTTTTTGTAAAAATGCCCTTCTCCCACTCATATTCAACTCTCCTCTATGAAAGATCTGGGTCTGAGTAAAAGATGATTGAAAAAAGAGGTGATGTTATATTTATTAGACTGGGACACACAAATGTCATGGCTATGGAGGGAAGTTGGCAAACTTGATATCTGAGGAGGAAGCAAACTGTGTCTGAAGAGGAGTAAGGAAGGAGTGGGAAATAATTCATGTTGTTCTCTTGGTCACCCCATTAGAGCCTGGCAGGGTAATCACATGGCCTACCTCAGTGAAGCAGCTTCTGCAGCTGGCAATCTGACCTACAACCTTTCCCACCTTATCCATGTGCTATAAAACAGAAAAGTTACATAGACCTGTCCTTAACTACTCTGCTGTGCCTGATTTTCAATGGCAGTTTCCAAAAAGGGATTCCTTCTCCACTTCTTTGAGCAGCTTTGGGTTATGCTCCATATGGCAATCCAGGCTAGAAATCTTCAGTGATATGGCACATGCTTAGCCACATCAATGTAGTGGTGATCCAAATCAAGTTTAACCACAAACACTGAACTGGAGTGAACCATGCCCCTTTAGACTTCATGTTTGTAGCTGGGGCAGGATGGCCCATGGACTATCTTGCCACTGAGTACTGAGGTACTTGATTGTCTTTTGCAGTGAGAACCAAGGATCAGCACATCAGGCTAAATTCCCTTGCAATAGTCACATAGACAATAATGTGGCCTAGACTACATCTAGGCTGTATAAAAATAAGACATACTGAAATCCTCTGAGACTTACTTACAATGATTGAGTCCATGATCTGGGAGACCTGATTAAAGTCAATACTGCAGTTTCACCTAATCCTGCTGCTTTATGTCCTATTTATAATAACCTCAAGTAAATATGGTATGAGAAAAATTGAAGAAAATTATCCTCAGCCTCTGTCAGATTAATCAAGGCATTGAATGGAATGGCATACTCATCTGAAATTTCACCAGAAGCCAAAATGATGGGATGCCCAAGGGTAGCTATCATGGGAAGACCTTCCTCCTTAGGATGTCTCCACTCGCCTAGATTCAGGTCCCCATCACTCTTCACCCAGGCCATTTCTCAGGGCTGTGTTTACAGTGAAAATGTAAAGAATGAGATGAGATTTTTCTCTAGGACCAAGAGCAGCCTTTTACTGCTTTATATAAAATGGTGGATTCACGATGGTTTTTGTTCTTTTCCTGAAATTCAACCTCATCATATTGTCAGTATGCACTGGGGCAATCCACATTACCTCCAGGGAATCTGGTAGGTAAGGGGAGCTGATACAAACATGTTGAAACTTAAGAACCTGCCATGCCATGACTAAAAATGCCCTTTTCTCTGACATAGGAGTCTATTCTGCCAACCTCTGTGAACCATTAACAAGCTAATTTATTAGCAGATTCTTTACCATCTAAGCCACCAGGGAAGCACAGTTTTTCATTAAGTACAATCAAATTGAGGCCCTTCATAGAGCTGAAATCATTACACAAAGAAAAAATCAAGTCTGTATGTGTGCATTTTCATACATATAGAAATTTTCCTAAAAGGATACACTGGCTAAATTTTATTATGTCTGAGGAGTAGAACTGATTTATAGTCTTCTGTAGTACTGAATTTTTAATAACAGCATGTATTACTTCCAGAATAAAACTATCGCTTTAATTATAAAAAGTAATGTACACCCTTCATTTATCCTACAGATAAAATTGATTATGGATACAGATGCCAACACCTATGCTAGGTACTAAAGATAAAAGAGATAAAAAGATACAATCTCTTCCTTCTTATTTAGGACCCAGGAGGGGAGACAGACAAGAGCATCAGAGTAGGGATAAGAAAAGATGTAAGTGAAATATTTGGAGTGATTCCAAGATGTGGAACTCTTTTCAACATATAATTATAATGTTAAGAGAATACAGCAATAGAATAATTGTGCATAGAGGTTGAAAGAAAGATGAAGCTTTACAGAGAATAAAGTTAGACATTATTTTTCAAGGCAGTTTTTTACCTATTGGTCTTCTAAGTCACTCGGGTATAGGAATAGCCATCCTATGACGATATTGTGAATATTAAAGTCTAAAATATATATTAATCAGACTCTACAAGCAATGTGTGTTCAGTCACTCAGACACTCAGTCATGTCTGACTCTTTTGCGACCCCATGGACTGTAGCCCACGAGGCGCCTCTGCCCACAGGATTTCCCAGGCAAGAATACTGGAGTGGGTTACCGTCTCCTCCTCCAGGGATATTCCCCATCCAGGGACTGAACCTGAGTCTGCTGCACTGGCAGATGGATTCTTTACCACTGGTGCCACCTTGTCACTGTTCAGTCGATTCGTCGTGTCCAACTCTGCAACCCCATGGACTACAGCACACCAGGCTTCCCTGTCCTTCACCATCTCCTGGACTTTGCTCAAATTCATGTCCATTGAGTTGGTGACGCCAACCAACCATCTCGTCCTCTGTCATCCCCTTCTCCTCCTGCCTTCCGTCTTTCCCAGTATCAGAGTCTTTTCCAATGAGACGGTTCTTTGCATCAGGTGACCGAAGTACTGGAGCTTCAGCTTCAGCATCAGTCCTTCCAATGAATATTCAGGATTGATTTACTTTAGGATTGCCTGGTTTGATCTCCTTGAAATTAAGTCTTCACAGAAAAAGCTCGCAAAAAGCAATATATGACCCTCAAAAAGTAATGAAATTAAGTTTTAAAAACTATAATTATCCACCTAAAAAATGCTCATCCTTCTTTTGTTTTAGGTACTTAATAACTGCTCAGTATTCATTCTGGGCATCTCAGTTGCTCAGTAGGTAAAGAATCTGCCTGTAGTACAGTAGACACATGAGATGCAGGTTCGATCCCTGGGTCAGACAGACCCCGTGGAGGAGGGCATGGCAACCCACTCCAGTATTCTTGCCTGGAGAATCCCATGGACAGAGGAGCCTGGTGGGCTACAGTCCATGGGGTCACAAAGAGGCAGTCAGACTGAAGCGACTGAGCACTCAGCATTCATTTTATAACATGATATACCAGTGGATTAAGCTTGTTCATTAATAGTTGATGAGAGAGGAAAACAGGAATCCAAAATGTTCATCTGGATGTAAAACCCAGAGATTTAAGACAGCAGTAGGGGATTTAGACAGTTCCCAGTTGACATTTACCAGCAAGCTAGCCATCTTCTGCCATAAATAACATGATTATGAAGAAAATAAATAATGCCACTGAGACAGTAAACCATTAGAAAATCTTAACCTCAGCTTCCTACTTCTTAGCTGGTCTTAAGGATTCTGATTTATTCACAAGAAAAGATTAAGGAATGAATTACAAGTGCTCCTCCTTTGAAATATGCATGGTCGTATGGCTATTTCTTGTCTAGACATTCTTCCAAATGTTTACTTGTAGAAAATAAAGAATAATATCATATTAGCTTGTAAAATGACATCAGAGTCACTCTGCTCCAGCAGGCAATTAGTGGGAGATGAAAAGAAAGGGAAGTATAACGAAGCAAAACCCCAGAACTCTAGGGCACAAAAGGACTCCAACAGCACAAAGGAGAGGATACAGAAGGACTTGGTTACAGAAAGTTACAGAAGTAAAACCAGCTAAAGCTGCTTTCTAAAACTATCTTAAAATTACACAAATATAAATAAAATTTTATTTGTCATCTCCATTTAGTAAAATTTTTACCATAGTTGATACATGAGAGAAAGGCATATTTTTCTTAAGATTTTAAAAATATTAACAAGTGAAATATTCAACTTCTTCCACTAAAAAAGAAAAAAACCACTTTATTAAAACTACAGTATCCCTACATAATAGTTTGATTTGCAGCTTCAGTTGTGTTTTTTTTTTTCCTGCACCCTTCCTGGTGAAGTTTTTAATCATACATTAAGTGCCTCAAAAGGTAGACAATCAGAAGGAAGAAGTAGATAAAGAATTAAAAATCAGAATATTGAATAATTAGCCCCCAATTAATTTTAAGTGAAATTATTAAATCCCTAAAGCATTAAAATTCATCTTCTTATTAGCAAAGTAAACTTGTTATCTGAAATTGTTAAAAACTGTAACTTTTTAATCAATATAAAACTTCTAATATAATAAACTATATTATCCAATAATAGAAAACATGGAAATATTTTAAAGTAAAGCTATTTGCCAAAAACACATGAGAAAGAGAAAAACATGCCTCTTTACAAGATTCCAAAGTTGAGCAGAGATTACCATTATATCTAAGAAGCACATAATAAGGCAAGTGGAAAACAAAGCTACATTTTCCCTATTATCTGGGGAAAATATTAAAATTCCTTTGATTAGGGACTGTGCCACTTAAAGAACTGTAAATTAAAATTAAATACTGTTTTTGAAAAAATTAATTTTAAAGATGGGATAAAATGGGTCCTTACAGGTAGAAATGTAAATTGGCAAAATTTTTTTTGGAAAGAAATGTGATTTATTGAAAATGACTTTTGACCTGCTTTCTTAAAAAAAAAAATCCTGTACTTTGAACTAGTGATTTCTCCACTGCAAAATTCCCTTGTTAAAAAAACCCATACTAAAGAAAAGGTTTATGCACAATTATGGCAGCATAATTTATAAACAGCATATACAGGAATGCACAGTTATGATAAAATATAACAAACAGACCCAAAGGATTGTCACAAGTTATTCACAATATGGAATAAAGAAGAAAAGGAGGGCAGAACCTTTCATTAAAAATAAAGCTTGACTTAAGGATTCTGTTTCAGAATTTCTCTCTTCAGCTAGTCTACAGTATTACAGAATTATGTGCAACATAAAAGTTCACCCTCTGCCATATTCTATCAAAACTCCACATTCCTTTTTTAAAAGTGGCTAACTTGTCAAACCTGGGGTTTCACCCAAGATTCAGGAACTATCTTTGCTTGTTTCTTTGTATTTGTAGACCTTCTTCTAAATAAATACACTCTTAAAATCATCAGGACCAATATTTAAAAGCAATTCAACAGTAAAGAGTCTGCCTGCATGCAGGAGATGCAGGAGACCTGGGTCCAGTCCCTGGGTCTGAAAGACCCCTGGGGGAGGACAGGACCACCCACTCCAGTGTTCTTGCCTGGAAAATCCCAGGGACAGAGGAGCCTGGCGGACTACAGTCCATGGGGCCACAAGAGTCAGACAGACTGAAGTGACTGAGCACGCACTCATGCACACAAAGTGGGGAAGACACTCACTTCTAATTACTCTCACTGTCGCAGCCTGTATTTCGTCAAATCCAACTAATTTTTACAAAAGAGACAACACAAATGGATTTTGTATTTCACTATGTAAAGAAATTATAATATTTTGGAGACATACCTATTAAGATCCTAAAATGCTCTTCCCTTATACATGATTTAGATTAAAATGGCATGCTAATTGAAGTACCTGAGAAGTGCAGTGATTACTGCTATAGAAAAGCAGTTGCATATCAATATTAAAAGTATATTGTAATTTTAATGTACACCCGTGGTGGATTCATATTGATGTATGGCAAAACCAATACAGTATTGTAAAGTAAAAAAAAAATAATAATAAAAAAATGAATTAAAAAAAATCATTACTAAGATAATAATCTAACCAAAAATGGTTAGATTGAAATCAAATTACCATGAGCAAGAAAACCTCCTTGTTAAAAGCAAGCACCCCTTTTTTCAGAGATCACAAGAAAAATAACAGATGTAGTAGTATACAACTAATATAATCTATACTACAGTTTTTAAATGTCCAATCTAAAAATACTATGGTAAGTTACCCTAATTATCATTTTAAGGCAATAATTATATAACACTATGTCTCTGGGACACCAAAATAATATATATTCATGTATCACATTGTTTCTGTTGTTGGCAATTAAATCAACTTCTGGAAACAATTTTTCTTTCCATGTTATTCACCAGATATTAGCAATGGGAACATGGTAGGGGACTGGGGAGTAGAAAAGGGCAGGAGAAAAGTGATTATCACCCTATTCAAATTAACCTCAATGGTTAGATTCCTTTCTAGAAATGGTATTTTTATAGTTTATATCATAGCAGCGAGAAACAATGTTGTAAATAGACAGTTTTTCTTATTATAGCTTATTTTTAAGTCAAGTTTGAAATTCTGAAAGCAAACTACTCATAAATTTTTTGCAAAGGCTTTATAGTTTCATAGCTGAAACAGCAAAAATATAAAGCATCAAGATCAATAACATCTGTTAGTCCAAGGAAAAGCTCCACTGTTTATGTAGCTGAATAGCTATAATATTTTCTTTTGATTTTGATAAGCAGAATAAATAATTCCAACTAGTGATTGACATCCGAACAAATCAGTAGGTGTCCTCTGCTCCAAAATCTCTTATCTGTTAATTTCTGTGGAATGAAACAGAGTTCAAACTGAGAAAGAAAATATTGGTATGATTCTTCTCTTGCAAAAAACCATAATCAGTATGAAAATTCTCAGATTTCCTACATATATTCAGCACTACCCCAGCAGAACAGCAATCAATGCTTTATTTTTCTTTTTGCTTTACATTTCCAGCAGACAGGTATAAAAGCAGCAATCTGAGTCAATGAAACCCATTAACTAAAGCATGGATTTTTTTTTTTCTTTATGTCAATTTTAATTCCTGGTTATTCACACTCTCTCACTTTATTAAATTATATCTCTTTGATCACATTTAATCATAGTACTCTTCATCTTATTTCTTATATTCCTTTTTTATTCATCTCATTTTCTCCCCATAGTCTCCTCCTTTTCTAATTAGAAAAGTCATCTAACCAGAATTTTTCATTTCAATTTACAATTCGCTTTGTAGGATATATTTGTCAGTCATTTTTGCCACATGTCAATTATTTTTCCCATTCTTTTCCAGCTTTCCTGTAGTTTCTTCCTCCTCTATGCAATAAACACCATCACTCTCTCTTGACCATCCCAATATTTCTCCATAATCTCTACTTGGCATTTTACAGAAGTTCCATTTCTTACTCAGCATCTGAATACATATTCTAAGTTCTTTCTTTATTTCAATCAAAACCAAAATTACAATTGATGATACCCAAGAAAGACAGTACTTGTAATCATATGCCACTACTAAGACACTGAAGATGCTAAATAACAGCAAAAACATCAGAACAATGTACATTTGTGTGAAAGAGTCAGAAATATATAAACTGTTGTTTTTTCTTAAAATTAAGCATTAGTAGCATGGTTGGGGTATTAGATAGACTTCAATTCAAGTCCCATTATTGCCATTCTTTAATTTGGAGAAACTGGAAAGGTTAATTTGCCAGTTAAGCCCAGTTGCTCCCAGGTTTACAAAACAACAATAAGAGCTCTCCCTACTTGAAAAGTCATGATAAAGAGTATGCCCATAAAATGAGAATCAGAGGAATCGGCACATAACAACTAACCAGTACATTTTAGCCATTGCTACTATCATGATCAATATTACAAGGAGAAAAATGGTTCATACAACTCAGAAAGAGAACAGCATTTAAGATCCATTCAAATACAAGCTATTTACCTCATTTATCTGGCAAATTTAAGTACCTAAAGGCTTTCAACCCTCTGCTAGATGCTTGGGGCATTTTAACTCCCAGAGCTTTTAGTATAATATTGGTTGGCCAAAACATTGCTTGGGATTTTCTGTATCCAAAAAAATGTTGGGGCCACCCAATATTTCCAGATAAAATCAAAGACCTGTTAAAAGCAGATCCACTGATAAGATACCAATTTTATTATTTTTATTTTGTTCTTTATGCATCCATCATTTTATATATCTTAAATAAGTCTTTTATAGAAAAATTAGGAGCATTCATAAATTTGTCAGTAGACTTTGATGATTTTGACGCACATATTAGACATAAAGAGCTTCCCAAGTGTCACTAGTGGTAAAGAAACCACCTACCAATACAGGTTAGATTAAGAGACATGGGTTCAATCCCTGGGTTGGGAAGACCACTTGGAGGAGGGCACAGCAGCCCACTTCAGTATGGTTGCCTGGAGAATCCCATGGACAGCAGAGCCTGGCAGGCAGCCATCCATGGTATTGCAAAGAGTTGGACACAACTAAGTGACGTAGCATGCATGCACTCATGAGACATAAACTGGGACTCCCAGAGGCAGGTGAATATAGAAGTTGAATTTTAGCAGGGGTAAAAGATGAGGAGGTGATGGAATTCCAGTTGAGCTCTTTCAAATCCTGAAAGATGATGCTATGAAAGTGCTGCACTCAATATGCCAGCAAATTTGGAAAACTCAGCAGTGGCCACATGACTGGAAAAGGTCAGTTTTCATTCCAATCCCAAAGAAAGGCAATGCCAAAGAATGCTCAAACTGCCACACAATTGCACTCATCTCACAGGCTAGTAAAGTAATGCTCAAAATTCTCCAAGCCAGGCTTCAGCAAGACATGAACCGTGAACTTCCAGATGTTCAAGCTGGTTTTACAAAAGGCAGAGAAACCAGAGATCAAATTGCCAATATCCTCTGGATTATGGAAAAAGCAAGAGAGTTCGAGAAAAACATCTATTTCTGCTTTATTGACTATGCCAAAGCCTTTGACTGTGTGGGTCACAATAAACTGTGGAAAATTCTGAAAGAGATGGGAATACCAGACCACCTGACCTGCCTCTTGAGAAATCTGTATGCAGGTCAGGAAGCAACAGTCAGAACTGGACATGGAACAACAGACTGGTTCCAAACAGGAAAAGGAGTACGTCAAGGCTATATATTGTCACCCTGCTCATTTAACTTATATGCAGAGTACATCATGAGAAATGCTGGAATGGAAGAAGCACAAGCTGGAATCAATTGCCGGGAGAAATATCAATAACCTCAGATATGCAGATGACACCACCCTTATGGCAGAAAGTGAAGAGGAACTAAAAAGCCTCTTGATGAAAGTGGAAGTGGAGAGTGAAAAAGTTGGCTTAAAGCTCAACCTTCAGAAAACGAAGATCATGGCATCTGGTCTCATCACTTCATGGGAAATAGATGGGGAAACAATGGAAACAATGTCAGACTTTATTTTGGGGGGCTTCAAAATCACTGCAGATGGTGACTTCAGCCATGAAATTAAAAGACGCTTAGTCCTTGGAAGAAAAGTTATGATCAACCTAGATAGCATATTGAAAAGCAGAGACATTACTTTGCCAACAAAGGTCCATCTAGTCAAGGCTATGGTTTTTCCAGTGGTCATGTATGGATATGAGAGTTGGACTGTGAAGAAGGCTGAGCACCAAAGAATTGATGCTTTTGAACTGTGGTGTTGGAGAAGACTCTTGAAAGTCCCTTGGACCGCAAGGAGATCCAACCAGTCCATTCTGAAGGAGATCAGCCCTAGGATTTCTTTGGATACTAAAGCTGAAACTCCAGTACTTTGGCCACCTCATGAGAAGAGTTGACTCATTGGAAAAGACTCCGATGCTGGGAAGGATTGGGGGCAGGAGGAGAAGGGGACGACAGAGGATGAGATGGCTGGATGGCATCACAGACTCGATGGACGTGAGTCTGAGTGAACTCCAGGAGCTGGTGATGGACAGGGAGGCCTGGCGTGCTGCGATTCATGGGGTCGCAAAGAGTCGGACACAACTGAATGACTGAACTAAATGAACTGAACTGAAAAGATGAGGGGGTTAGCAAACCAATGTTACTTAAAGCCATGGAAATATCCACAAAGAATCCTACAGAGTCCAATTTAAAGAAAGAAAAGCCCACAAGTTCAATTGGGCAAGGGCTATCAAGAGAAGAGAAAATAACAAGAGTATAGTGTTATAATTCCAATAGAAATAATACTGAAAAATAGAAAGCATGATTAATGGGAAAAAATCATGATAAGAGACCAAAGAATTGTAGACTATACATAGTTCCAGGACTAATTTCAGTGACCTAAGAAAGAACAGTTTCAGACAAGCTAAGAAAGCAAGCCTCAGTGTGTTGAGGTATGAATGAAGGATGCAGGTTTAAAACAAAGAATATAGACAATTCTTGGAAACATTTAACTCTGAGTAGAGATAAGAGGTAACGTGCAGCTAAAGGTAGACTTGGAATGAAGGGAGGATTTGTGAATAGATACTCTTTTGCTTTTAAGCAGAAAACTATTTTGACATCTTTAATGCCAGTGAAGGAAATTTGGAGACAGGGAGAAAACTGAAGATACAGAAGAGGAAGAAAATATCCATTTGAGTCAGGACTCTTAGGACACATACAGGTGTAAGGTCAGGGGCATGCGTGATGGCACTGCCTAATGGAGGAAGACGCACTGGGAGGGAAAAATGAAAGAATTTATGGGCAGAGGTAAATTAGCAGGGACCTTGTAATCCACAGAGGCTATTTTCTCTGCACGTCATCTTTTAAGAAGGAAGGAAGGAGAGTAATGTGGGGTTAGAGCACAGGACAGCAGCAAAGGTTTTATACCAAATTATGGAGGATGGAAGATATCTCTCTAGAAAAATACATAAAAGTTGTATCTCAAAGTAGAGGGCTCAGCTAAAGTTGTCATCTCAGATTCTCACCCTGTGTGCCTGGTGTGTATCATTTCTGACGTCCCCCTAGAGAGACTGAGGCATGTCTCCCTCACTATTCCTTCATGCCTTCCATGAAAGGGGTTTACTCTAGATGGAAGGTATTTTATTTTATTGTTGCTATTGTTCAGTTGTATCCAGCTCTTTGTGACCCCATGGACTGCAGCTCCCAGGCTTCCCTGTCCTTCCCCATCACCAAATCTCCTGGAGTTTGCTCATTATGTCCACTGAGTTGGTGATGTTATCTAACCATCTCATCCTCTGCCACCCTCACCTTCTTTTGCCTTCAATCTTTCCCAGCATCAGAGTCTTTTCCAATGAGTCTGCTCTTCACATCAGGTGGCAGAAGTATTGGAGCTTTAGCACCAGTCTTTCCAATGAATAATCAGAGTTCATTTCCTTTAGAACTTACTGGTTTGATCTCCTTTACTTTTCATTTTTTAGCAAAAGTATATTAATTTAAAAGCCAGATTAAGTATGACTGAAGCAAACAGAATACTGCATGATGCAAATCTCAGTGAACTCAGCTAACATGGTTTGAATGTGCCGAAAATGACTATTAACATTCTTCCCTCCTAAAAAATTAATAATGATGTATCTTGCCAAACCTTTGCATTCATACCTGCAGATGCAGCAGAGGAGAAAAGCACAGTGAAGAAAGAAGAAACCCAAAGGATTTTGCTCTAAGCTAGTTGCATGTTACTAGAGAGAAAAGGAAAAAACAAAAACAAAAAAAACAAAAAACAACTGTTCATGGTCATGACTAACATGGATCAATGGTCAAGTTAGTCCTTTTTTATTCCTTTCTCTCTCTCTTATCATCCTCCCTCCCTCTTTTTCAGCTGGACCCTACTGTTTCCAAGATACCTTCTAGTTTGACTCTCTGCTGCTCAATTGGGTGTCTCTCATACTAGCTGAGGTTGCCAGGCAACATGACTGATGGAACACTCACCAGGCTGCGTGGTGGCTCTATTTTTTGGTTAGCAGGTGGGAGATTTGGATAGAATATCATGAAGTTTTCACATTGCAATTCTGTTTCCAATGAGTGTATAGTTGATTGCCTTCAATATTATTACTATAGTTTATTGCACTATTCATCATTGTTCAGAGGCTTTTCTTTTTTGAAACAATTATCAATATTTCCCAAGTTTTTCAAGAGATTGGATTGACCTTCAAAAAACTTCCTACCTTTTCAGATGCTCATTATCATAAAGCCAACATTTTAAAGAATATGATAAACCAAAAGGTTATTGATGGGGAGAAGATATAAAGGGGAACTTGTTGGGGATTGGAAATGCTCTGTATCTTGATCCGGGTAGTAATAACACAGTACATAACTATGTAAAAATCCATCAATCTGTATACTTATATTAGGGCACAATTTAACATACATGTGGCATGCTTCTAGTTTTAAAAGGTGCTGACAAAGTAAATAAACATACACATATAGAAATAGGGGCTATATAACCTTGATGTATGTTTGAAAGCCTAAATGATCTCTAGCTTTTCATTAAAGAACATATCATCTTCTTAAAGACCAGGCATTGTAGTTACATTTAATCAGTTTAACAATAGAGATGATTTTGTCATATGGTAGCCATGCTTTTACTAATAACTTGCTTTTTATAGAGAAGGAGGCTTTAATTGTCAATTCAGCTGGGCACATTGAGGAGAGCAGACAGCCCTAATAGCCACACATTGCAGATGATTTGCTATTTGTTTCAGCCTCACCGGGTCGCAAGCAGAATGCTTTGGATGCAGAGAAAGATCACACTCAAAGACAGACTTCATATACAGAGTCATGAAGTATACACTGTTCTAGCCTCTGTGGGCTACACTAGACCCACCACTTCCTACAACATAACATGGACAGAAAAACTGACTGGCAAAATCTAACAAAAACTTTAAAGCAAGGGTCTTTAGTAGCTTTATTTTTACTGCATTTTATTTATAAAATGTATTTTATTGTACTTTATTGTACTTTATTTTATTTTACTTATTTACTTTATTTTATTGTATTTTATTTACTGTATTTTATTTATAAAACCATACAATCTCCATACCAAAGAATGAGGATACTTTCTATACTTTATCTGCTGGACCTTCTAAAGAGCTTAGCACTAAACTTGTACAGTTTTTAAAAGTACTTTTATATTCTCTTATTTCATTTGCTGCTCATCATGGCTGTAAAATATATTGTCCAATCTAAGGCTCAGAGAGTTTAAGTGACTTGCCCCAAATGACACACTCATCTAAGCCAGAAATCTTCCCAATCAGAATGTGAAGCCAGTTTTCTAACACACAACACCATGTGGTTTAATGAATCCTATTGTTTCATTGCAGGACTTGGCAAAGCCTCTACACAAAGGTAGTTCCTATAAAAATTCAACTTTGTTTAAAATAATAAACATTTATCATGTATTTGCTAGAATTTTGGATATTTCTTTGGACAAGAAGAACTATCTGTCTAGGGCAAATAAAACTGCATAGACTTGTGGTGGTTTAAGATGCAATAGGTAGTTAAGGTTGATCACCTATTTATCAGCTGACAACACTGAGATCTAGTAGGTTCTGATGACTTTCCCAAGTTTCATAACTTCCAGTGGTAAAATTCAAACTAGAACTCCTTTTATCTGTTTCTTCCTTTGATATAATATAAAGTGTTATCCTAAGCCTAAATTTTGAGCAATATTTCAGTATAGTTCAAAGGATAAAATTGATCTATTTAAGGGTAGAAATTGAGATTTTCCATCCCCTCTAAGAGAAAAAGCTTTACACAGGAGAAATAAGACAAATTGCCTTTCTACCCTCTCAATCAGTACTAGGCATGAATAGACTCTGCCCTCCGTTAAATAACTGAATTTATATTAATATAGGTGGGTGAAATAAAACATATCATTTCTTAATCTTCTCCTATGTGATAGACCCTTTGCATATATCTTCACAAAAAATATTTCAAGAAGTCACTATTAATATGATGTCCTTTTACAGCTGAAAAAGTAGGACCAGTTAGGATAAGGACCTCACTCAAGGTCACATAGCTAGTAATTTGCAGAGCTGAATCAGAACCCGGCTCTGTTTCATGATAGATCCTGTGTATTTTAACCCACACCATCCTGCCTTAGAAATCTGATTACTTAAATGTAGTCCCCTCTGATTACTTAAATGTAGTCCCCATCCTCTAATTATGACTGAGGCTGCTAAGAGCCTTATTGTTGTTCAGTCTCTCAGCTGTGTCCGACTCCTTGTGACCCCATGGACTGCAGTGCTCCAGGCTTCCTTGTCCTTCACCATCTCCCAGAGCTTGCTCAAACTCATGTCCATTAAGTCAGTGGTGCTATCCAACCATCTCATCCTCTGTTGTCCCCTTCTCTTCCTGCCTTCAGTCTTTCCCACTAGGGTCTTTTATATTGAGTCAGCTAAGAGCCTACCCAATACTAACCTTCCCCTTCCCTATTACTGACACATTCCGAGGATTTATGTATGAAACAGAAACACTATACATAACAGCTTTGTTTGCAACAAACAAACAAATGGCACTCAGGAAGAAAATATCGGGTAGTTTCTGGAGAACATTTTTGAGGGGGGTTAAACCAGCTAGTTTATGCAGGTCAAGAGGTAACAGTTAGATCTGGACATGGAACAAATGACTGGAATATGTCTAGGCTGTATATTGACACGCTGCTTACTTCACTTATATGCAGAGTATATCATGCGAAATGTCAGGCTGGATGAATCATAAGCTGGAATCAAGATTGCCGGGAAAAATATCAGCTACCTCAGATATGCAGATGGTACAACTCTAATGGTAGAAGGCGAAGAGAATTAAAGCACCTCTTGAGGACAGTGAAAAAGCTGGATTGAAACTCAACATTTAAAAAACTAAGATAATGGTACATGGTCCCATCACTTCATGGCAAATAGATGGGGAAAAAGCAGAAACAGTGACAGATTTTATTGTCTTGGGCTCCACAATTACTGCAGATGGTGACTGCTGCCATGAAATTAAAAGACGCTTGCTCTTTGGAAGGAAAGCTATAACAAACCTAGATAGCATATTAAAAACCAGAGACATTACTTTGCTGACAAAGGTCTGTATAGTCAAAGCTATGTTTTTTCCAGTAGTCATGTATGGATGTGACAGCTGGACCATAAAGAAGGTTGAGCACTGAATCAATGCTTTCAAATTGTGGTGTTGGAGAAGACTTTAAGTCCCTTGGACTGCAAGGAGGTTAAACCAGTCAATCCTAAAGGAAATCAACCCTGAATATTCACTGGAAGGACTGTTGCTGAAGCTGAAGCTCCAATCCTTTGGCCACCTGATGCAAAGAGCCAACTCATTTAAAAAGACCCTAATGCTGAGAAAACCTGAAGGCAAAAGAAGGGGATGACATGATAAAATGGATAGATAGCATCACCAACTCAATAGACATGAATGTGAGCAAACTCTGGGAGATAGTGGAGGACAGGGAAGCTTGGCTTGCTGCAGTCCATGGGGTCGCAAAGAGTCAAACATGACTTAGCGACTGAACAGCAACAACAAACCTGCTGGTAGCATGACCTTTGCCCTCGCATTTTGTTTGCTCGCTATTGCTGCACAGAACACAAATAAGATGGCTTGGCTCCAGGCATCAGCTTGGCTGCTGGAAAATCCTTGAGGATGAAGTCATACTGCTAAAGTGTTGGAACAGAACTAAAGAAACAATTCTCTGATGATCAAAGTACAATTCCAGCCCCACACGTCAGTTACCAGACTTCTTCATGCAGAAGAAAACTTGAACTCTACCCTGTTGAAAGCAGTGAAATTCTGTTATATAAAATTCATTGAGCCTCAATTGCTCACAAAAATGGTACAGCAACAATTAATTTTGTTTGTAAAGACTACTAAAAATAATACTGACTCAAGTGTTCTAGCTCTGACAAGTACAGACTAGGTAATGCATGGAGAGAGAAAAAGAAAAAGTTTTTTTGGGAAATTTAAAAAGCTGGGACATATATATATATATATATGCATATGTGTGTATATTTTTTAAAATTTGCAGTTTTGCTACCACTTAGGTCAAAAGCCAGAACAGAATATCACACTTATCCTAACAATGAGAAAAGGTCAGATAAGCTATAAAATACTAACTTTTCCTGAGCTTATCAGAGACCTGGGGTCACAAGGCAAAGAGATTAACTAAATCTCAAACGGTAACAGCCATTCTGAGGAGAGAGAGGACATAGGGACCATTTCACCTCTGACAGTTCATGAGAGGGACATGTGCTCATTTTGGAAGTGGGTAAGAAGAAAACAGCTAAAATGGTAACAAATTCTCAAAGGCCAGAGGGGCTGACAGAACAGTACAGACACCCAGGGATCCCCCAGACACAAAGGGATATACACTCATTCAGAAGCTCTTTTTCCTTTTTAAGGCATTTCCTGGCAGCTCAGCAGAAAGATTAAGGTTAGGGCAGGAAGCCAGAGAGAGCACACTGGTATCACAAAGGCACAAAACCAGTTCTGCTTCCCCACTCCATTGTCTAATACAATACCTTTTAGGACAGAAAACCCTCGTACTCTTGAGGGCCCTGGACAAGATGCACAGTATCTGGGAGAGGGGTAGAAGCAAAGTCCTCAGGGTCCAGGGGAGGGATGGTCACTCTCTGGGGCCCAGAATCTCACACTGACACAAAGCAGTGATCTGCTCCCACTCGGGAAAGAGCAGGACATGTGTCCCCACCAAAGAACTCCAGACTCAAGTAAGAGTTTGAACATCATGAGAGGAATGGGGAGGAATACAGAAAAAGCTACACGGCTAAGACCCAGCTGCACAGAACATTGTAAGCTTAACACTGGAAAAAAGTATCCTTGAACCTTCCCATCCCCACCAGGAATATGGCACCAAGTAACAAGCCAGCAGTCTACCCCTGGGGAAGGGACAAGATGGGACAAGAGGCTTCCTACCTAAGCAGTGTATTAAAAATCAGAAACATCACTTTGCCGACAAAGGACTGTATAGTCAAAGCTACAGTTTTTCCGGTAGTCATGTATGACTGTGAGAGTTGGACAATAAAGAAGGCTGAAAAATGATGCTTTTTTGAACTGTGGTGTGGGAGACTCTTGAGAGTCCCTTGGACTGCAAGGAGATCAAACCAGTCTATCCTAAAGAAAGTCAACCCTGACTATTCACTGGAAGGACTGATGCTAAAGCTGAGGCTTTGACCACCTGATGAGAAGAGCCGACTCATTGGAAAAGACCCTGATGCTAGGAAAGATAGAAAGCAGGAGAAGTGGACAACAGAGGACAAGACGGTTGGATGGCATCACTGACTCAATGGACACGAGTTTGAGCAAGCTTCAGGAGATGGTAAAGGACAGGGAAGCCTGGCATGCTGCAGTCCATGGGGGTGCAAAGAGTTGGACATGACTGAGCGATTGAATGACAACAACTGCTTTGCAAGCATTAGAAGGGCAGAGAACAAATGCTGAGAAAAATTCTCTGGCCCTCTAGGCCCACACGAAGCACAAGGAAGCAACAGTACTACTGCTGGAATTGGAAGTCTTAAAAAAAAAAAAAAATCCTTCATTGTAAGTGGTTAGATGAACAAACAAAACAAGAAAAATCATTTGATAATCTCAGCAGATACAGAGGAAGCATTTGATGAAATGAAAAATTCAGTTGTTATTTATAATCCCAGCAAAATCAGAATTAAAATAAATTTCTTAACCTGGTGTATGATATTTACAAAAGACATTATAATAAGGATCATTCTTAATAGTAAAATGGTGAAAGTTTTCCCTTTGATTTGAGAATAACAAAGTTTTTTCTTTCCATTTTCATTCAGCATTATTCTAAACATTCTATCCAATTCAATAAGATGTGAAAAAAGTATAAAACTTGACAACTATTAAATACTGTTATCTTTGACCACAGCATAATTCTTTATGTAGAAAATCTAAAAGAATCTGTTAAAAAAATATTGGAATTAATAAGTGAGTTTACTATTTGTTGTATGCAAGGTCAGTGCAAAAATTACATTTCTTTATATAGAAAGCAAAAAGAAAATTAAGTTTTTAAAAATATGTAATACATAATAATATTAAGCTGCATAAAACTTCTAGGAACAAATTAACCACAATGAGTAAGACTTCTATGCAGAGAGCCAGAAAATATGATTGAGGAAAACCAAAAAGATCTAAATAAATAAAGCATGTACTTTATATATATATATTTATAGATTAAAGGAGTCAAGTCATATTGTAATCATGCTGAATCTTCAGGAATTCATTTAATAATAGATTGAATACAATCCCAACCAAAACCCTAACTTTTTGGTCATATTTTATATAATAATTCTAAAATTCATATGAAATATGGCAAAGTCAAGATTCCTTGAATAAAAATATGATGTGAGGATATTTTTAACTGATATGTAAAATTATATGTTTCATGTGTACCATATTGTATTTAGACTTCTGTACACACTGTACACACAACAGTGTGTTCACCACATAAAACTTTTAGTTCCATAAGTTACCATACTCCTGAGCCCCTTTACACATATCACCTTTCCCTAAATCCTCCCTTCCCCTGTGGTAGCCACTACTCTATTCTCTATATCTATGTGTTTGGTTTTGATTTGGTTTGTTCATGTATTCATTTTTCTTATATTCCACATATATTTCAACAACATCAATGAACCTTTAGGGTTTCATGCCAAGTAAGTCAGCCAGGGAATGTGTTTTAATAGATAACAGGAATAATTAAAAAGTAGTCATAGTTAAAATACTGTCATAAGTAGTAAGATGAGACTAATAGAGCAATTAAAAAGAATAATTTCCTCAAAACACAGATATGTGGATATTTAATCTATGATATTGGCAATGAAGAGTAGTAGGCAAAGGAGAGAATTTTCAGTATGATTCTATAACAACTAGATATCTGTTTGGAAGGAAAATAGGATTTCACTTCTACCTTAAACCATTCATGAAAATCAACTGAACTGGAAAAATATAAATGTAAAGAGGTAAAAATATAATCAATATTAAAATTTAAACCTTTTCCTCATCAGAAACTCCATTAAGAAATTGAAAAAGCAAGTCACAGAGAAGGAAAAGTTATTTAATTTATACAGTGTTCTTAATTCAAATATAACTAATTTCTGCATAATAACTATTTTTTAAAAAATGAAACCAGTAGAAAAATAAGCAAAAACATCTGGACAGACAATTTATAAGCAATTATAACCATATGGCAATTAAACCATATAGCATGACTGCTTTTTTCAACAAGGAAATGTAAACTATACTTTCATCAGAATGGCTAAAATTAAAAGGACTGATTAAATCAAGTATTGGTAACAATGAAACAGAATTCTCATATACTACTGAGTGGAATATAGCTAGTATAACTACTTTGGAAAACGCAATATCTACTAAAATTAAAAATTTGGGGAGGGTTGTGGGAGGGGGGTTCGGGATGGGGAACACATGTACACCAATCCACGTGATGGATTCATGTTGATGTATGCAAAACCAATACAATATTGTAAAGTAATTAGCCTCCAATTAAAATAAATTTAAATTTTAAAAAATTCGCATAAAATATAATAGCAATTTCACTGGAGAATATATATCCAATATAAATGCATGTAAATATGCAGCAATAAACATTTAAAAAAATGTGCACAGCAACATTATTCATAATTTCCCAAACCTAGAAACAGCTCAAATGTGCATCAACAGCACATTCTGAATATTTTTATATTCTGGTATTTTTATACAATGGAATACCAATACCATGTAGCAATGAGAACTGATGAACCACAAAAAATATTAATAAAACTTAGAAATACATGTTCAGGAAAGGAAAGCAAACACAAAAGACTACATATTGTATGTAGGTACTTAAATCATGCTAAACTAAAATTCTGTATTTAGAGACCATAATGAAAGGTTGGCTTCACTGGTGGCTCAGTGGTAAAGAATCCACCTGCCAATGAAAGAAACATGGATTTGATCCCTGGGTTGGGAAGATCACTGGAGAAGGAAGTGGCAACTCCCTCCAGTAGTCTTGGCTGGAGAATCCCATAGACAGAGGAGTCTGGCAAGCTACAGTCCGTGGAGTTGCAAAAGAGGTGGGCGTGACTTAGTGACTGAACAACAATAACAACAAGGAAAGGTTAAGACTATCATGCAAAGCAAGGAAATAATTACTGCAAAAGTTATCTGTCAGGCAACTGATGGAAAACAGGTTAATGTTCAGGAGCAGAAAAAGCAGTTTCTGGAATGCAGAAAATGTCTTATCTCTTGATCTGCATGATGGAAGCATGGGTCTTTGCTTATAAAAGCTATTGTTTTGTATGCTTAATATATAAAAATTCACAGCAAAAAAATTTTTAAGTAGCAATAATTCTGTAATTAAAGTTTAATGAATTAAAAATATACAATTGAGCCTTGATCAACATGGGTTTGAACTGTATATAAATCACAGACTTTTTAAAATAAATATAGTACTTGTATTTTCATTTCATAGATTTTTAAATTAACTAAGTATGGAAAACAGTTTGTATTCCATCAGAAATCATAGTATATAAAATGAAAAGAACCAGTGTTTGTGTCCTGATTGTTAATCCAAACTGTTTAAAGTTCCTGCCTTTGGTTGAATCATTTATCAAGTCCTTTATTTTTACGGCAGATTTGCAACTCCATGGGAATGGACACATCTAACTTCCCTCTCATGATGTTCAAGGGTCAACTGTATATGAGATAAAGTTCAATGAATATAACTAACATCTACTGAGAATTTACTCTGGTAGGAGCCACTGTAAGTACCTTATCTTAGTTAATCTTTACATATTCCGAAGGCATTAGTGTCACATTTCAGGGGTGCAAAGACTGAGGCAGAGAGCGCTTCTGTAGTTTACACAAGTCACACAGTGCAAGGCCTCATTTTAAGATCTGAACCAATGCATTAATATGGTTCTGGAGGCCATATGCTCTTAAGTAGTGCATTATGCCACTTCTCCAATATAGAAAAAGAGAGATACTCCCTATGCTGGGTGTTAGTTTTTTCTCTTGTCAAAATTATTGTTTAGTATGATTGGTAAACTAAGTCTGAAATACTGATCTGATGGGCTCAAGATACTAAATCTTTAATTCAGCACTTCATCCTTGTTTCATTTTAAGCTCTGTTAAGGAAGGAAGACAAATCACATTAAGATGACATATTTACTATTCTAATTTATAATTGAAAAATATCATAAATTACACTGTTCTGTTGCCCAGCATAGAAGTGAAAATGTACATAAGATTCATCACTCACCATAGGGAAATTCTTCCCCAAAAGGTCAGAATATTTTTCTCCCTACCAAAGACTTAACTAAACAAAAGGTAAACTCTAAAAAAAAAATCTCTTTCTTTGACTGTTGGTAATGTCACTTTCCAATTCAGTCAATCTGGAAATCTTGGTTATTTTTTAGAGGAATGATGTAGAGTGGTTAACTGCAGATCCTCTGGAGTTTGACTGGGTAGGCACAAGTGCCAGCCTTGCTATTTTCCAGTTATCTGACCTGGGACAATTTACTTAGATTCTGCCTTAGTTTCTATTGGGCAAATGGGGAAGACTGTCTATCATTCATGGCTGTTTGAAGTTTAAGTTATATAATAAATACAAGTCATTCAAAACAGAGCCTGCCTACGTACGTGCTCAGTTGCTGTAGTCATGGCTGATTTTTTTCAACTCTATGGACTGTAGCTCACTAGTCTCCTCTGTCCATGGGATTTCCCAGGCAAGAATATTGGATTGGGTTGCCATTTCCTTCTCCAGGGGATGGTCCCGACTCAGGGATTAAACCACGTCTCCTGCATTGGCAGGTGGATTTTTTTTACCGAGTCACTGGGGAAGCCCAAAACAGAGACTAGTACACAGCAAATGCTATACAAGTGTTAATTCCTATTATTACTTCCTGACCCTATGTCCTTTAAAACCTCACCCACGTCTATTCCTTTCTCTCCATTCCCACTGCTACAACCTTGGTCTCACCCTCATCTCATTCTTCTTATAGTGCTACATATTTCTGCAAATTGTTCTTCCTGACTACAACTGGAATCCATTGTGAAGAGAACACTAGACTAATATTCAAATAAGAAACTTTAATTCACATGAAATATTCTCTTATGAAATATTATGAAATATTCTCTTTGTTTTGTCAATTGCCTACTAATTAGACTCAACTTTCTAATTCTGATGATCAGTATTTCCTACCGATGCACTTCAGCCTCTTTTTCCAGTGGTATCTGTTTTCAGTTCAAGACAAAAAAATTATTCCATTGTCAAACTAATTAATTAGCCATCCAATGAATGTCAAGCATGCATTTTCACACCCAATCCTGGATATACTACTGCCTTGACTTCTCTGTTAGTATTTTCTACCTGCATAAATATCTATAACAATCTCCAAGGGTGAAATCTTGAACCAGTGCAGTTTAGAATTGTATCTCCTTTCTTAAATCTCCTCTAATGCTTCATTTTAAATATATACATATATATGTTTATATAGCCTTTCTGATTATTCCTCAAAATATTTGAAGTGACTTTATTAATTTGACTAAATTAGACTATTTTGATGACATTGTATCTTAATACCACATCCTTTGCTTTCTTTATGCCTGGGTATATCTTATTTCCTCAAATTACAAACAGAATTTTCTTCAAAGTCATTTTTTGTCTCTTCCTGAAGCCATGAAATTAAAAGATGCTTGCTCCTTGGAAGAAAAGCTATAACAAACATAGACAGCATATTAAAAAGCAGAGACATTACTTTGCCAACAAAGGTCCGTCTAGTCAAGGCTATGGTTTTTCCATTAGTCGTCTATGGATGTGAAAGTTGGACCATAAAGAAAACTGAGCACCAAAGAATTGATGCTTTTGAACTGTGGTGTTCCAAAAGACTCTTGAGAGTCCTTTGGACTGCAAGGAGATCAAACGAGTCAATCCAAAAGGAAATCAGTCCTAAATATTCATTGGAAGGACTGATACTAAAACTCCAATGCTTTGGTCACTTGATGCGAAGAACTGACTCATTTGAAAAACTCTGATGCTGGGAAAGATTGAAGGCAGGAGGAGAAGGGGATGACAAAGGATGAGATGGTTGGATGGCATCATCAACTCAATGGACATGAGTCTGAGCAAGCTCCAGAAGTTGGTGATGCACAGGGAAGTCTGGAGTCCATGGGGTCGCAAACAGTCAGATACGACTGAATGATTAAACTGATACTGAACAAGCACCTACTCTTGTAACCAACACAGTGCCTCTCATATTATAGTAGCATGTGACAAGTATTTATTGAATTAAATGAAATAAAAATACTAAATGTGAACACTAGCTTTGTCTTTCAGAGACCAATTCTGGAAAACAAAAGTAGACATATTCTCTAAATCCTTTGGTCAAAACCAAGATGAGTATGAGAACAACCAAAGACCTGACTCACGCATTTTTGGAGTAAAAATATTTTGTATACTAAGAAGTTTGAAAATACCCCTCAGGTAAAATACTGCTAATGGTTCAGTTCAAGAGGTGATGTGTAAAGGCACTGGGATTGGTAGGTGACTACCATGGCAAAAGATGAAGACCACTAATGAGTGAAAGGGAAAGAGTCAGTGTGGCTGGTGTGTTGTAACGGATGTGCTTGAGCTCAAACACATCTGGAAATGATGAATAGGGAGGAGGATTAAGTCAAGATGGACTCTCCAATATGAACCTCTCTACATTGTATGAGATGAGTGCAATTGTGCAGTAGTTTGAGCATTCTTTGGCATTGCCTTTCTTTGGAATTGGAATGAAAACTGACTTTTCAAGTCCTGTGGCCACTGCTGAGTTTTCCAAATTTGCTGGCATATTGAGTGCAGCACTTTCACAGCATCATCTTTCAGGATTTGGAACAGCTCAACTGGAATTCCATCACCTCCACTAGCTTTGTTCATAGTGATGCTTTCTAAGGCCCACTTGACTTCACTTTCCAAGATGTCTGGCTCTAGGTGAGTGATCACACCATCGTGATTATCTGGGTCATGAAGATCTTTTTTGTACAGTTCTTCTGTGTATTCTTGCCAACTCTTAATATCTTCTGCTTCTGTTAGGTCCCTACCATTTCTGTCCTCTATCGAGCCCATCTTTGCATGAAATGTTCCCTTGGTATCTCTAATTTTCTTAAAGAGATCTCTAGTCTTTCCCATTCTGTTCTTTCCCTCTATTTCTTTGCAATGATCACTGAAGAAGGTTTTCTTATCTCTTCTTGCTATTCTTTGGGACTCTGCATTCAGATGCTTATATCTTTCCTTTTCTCCCTTGCTTTTGGCCTCTCTTCTTTTCACAGCTATTTGTAAGGCCTCCCCAGACAGCCATTTTGCTTTTTTGCATTTCTTTTCCATGGGGATGGTCTTGATCCCTGTCTCCTGTACAATGTCATGAACCTCATTCCATAGTTCATCAGGCACTCTATCTATCAGATCTAGGCCCTTAAGTCTATTTCTCACTTCCACTGTATAATCATAAGGGATTTGATTTAGGTCATACCTGAATGGTCTAGTGGTTTTCCCTATTTTCTTCAATTTGACTCTGAATTTTGTAATAAGGAGTTCATGATCTGAGCCACAGTAAGCTCCTGGTCTTGTTTTTGTTGACTGTATAGAGCTTCTCCATCTTTGGCTGGAAAGAATATAATCACTCTGATTTCGGTGTTGACCATCTGGTGATGTCCATGTGTAGAGTCTTCTCTTGTGTTGTTGGAAGAGGGTGTTTGCTATGACGAGTGCATTTTCTTGGCAAAACTCTATTCGTCTTTGCCCTGCTTCATTCTGCATTCCAAGGCCAAATTTGCCTGTTACTCCAGGTGTTTCTTGACTTCCTACTTTTGCATTCCAGTCCTCTATAATGAAAAGGGCATCTTTTTTGGGTGTTAGTTCTAAAAGGTCTTGTAGGTCTTCATAGAACCATTCAACTTCAGCTTCTTCAGCATTACTGGTTGGGGCATAGACTTGTATTACTGTGATATTGACTGGTTTGCCTTGGAAACAAACAGAGATCATTCTGTCATTTTTGAGATTGCATCCAAGTACTGAATTTCAGACTCTTGTTGACCATGATGGCTACTCCATTTCTTCTGAGGGATTCCTGCCCGCAGTAGTAGATATATTGGTCATCTGAGTTAAATTCACCCATTCCAGTCCATTTTAGTTCACTGATTCCTAGAATGTCATCATTCACTCTTGCCATCTCTTGTTTGACCACTTCCAATTTGCTTTGATTCATGGATCTGACATGAATCAAGGCAAATTCATGTCATGGGCAGTGCCCCGGGAAAGCCACCCCACACCCAAGGCCAGGGGTGGTGGCCGGGAGGTTAACCCCACTCCTGAGGCCAGGGGCAGCGGCCAGGAGGAACAACCCCATGTCCAAGGAGAGGTGACTGCACGGGCGCAGGAGGGCTTTGAGGAGCTATCCCGCATTGAAGGTCAGGAAGCCCAGCAGTGAGGAGATACCCTTCGTCCAAGGTAAGAAGCAGCAGCTGTGCTTTGCTGGAGCAGCTGTGAAGAGATACCCCACGCCCAAGGTAAGACAAACCCAAGTCAGATGGTAGGTGTTGCAAGAGGACATCAGAGGGCAGACACAGTGAAACCATAATCACAGAAAACTAGTCAATCTAATCACACTAGGACCACAGCTTGGTCTAACTCAATGAAACTAAGCCATGCCCGTGGGGCAACCCAAGACGGGCAGGTCATGGTGGAGAGGTCTGACAGAATGTGGTCCACTGGAGAAGGGAATGGCAAACCACTTCAGTATTTTTGCCTTGAGAACCCCATGAACAGTATGAAAAGGCAAAATGATAGGATACTGAAAGAGGAACTCCCCAGGTCAGTAGGTGCCCAACACGCTACTGGAGATCAGTGGAGAAATAACTCCAGAAAGAATGAAGGGATGGAGCCAAAGCAAAAACAATACTCAGAAGTAAGATTAACAGAAGCATAAAATAGGTATACGGCCTTAGGGAAGAAACTTTTTTTTCCCCCAAGATTTCTTTACTCATTCAGCATTTTTTCAAGGCAGCTTTGTGTTGCTGAGTGGTCCTATCAACATTTAGTATACGGCAATTGTTATTTGTTTAGTTGAAATTCAATCATCAACTACTTATTTACTAAAGAATTAATATCTATGATCTGAATTTGAAGAGTAAGGTTTTTATGCAAATAAAGAGAGACCAGTCACTGAATTTTAGTGCTTAATATTGGATTAAGAGGATAAAGAAAAAAAGCTATAGCATTAGATGAATCTCTTTAAAAAAAACCAGAAGATTCAAATAGACATTTTTTCAAAGAAGACATACAAATGGTAAAGAAACACATGAATAGATGCTCAACATCACTAATCATCAAGAAAATACTAGTCAAAACAACGATGAGGTATCATCTCACACATATCAGAATGGCTACTATCAAAAAGACAAGACATAATAAATGCTGGCAAGAATTTGGAAAAAAGGAAACCCATGTACACTGTTTCTGAAAATGTAGATTCATGCAGCCACTGTGGAAAATAACATGCAAGATTATAAAAAAAATTACAAATAGTAATACCACATGCTCCAGCAATTCCATTTCAGGCTATTTATCAGAAGAAAATGAAACTGCTAACTTGAAAAGATATATGCAGCTCCACAATCACTGCAGCTTTATTTACAATGGTCAAGATATGAAAACAAGACAAGTGTCCACTGATGAGTGAATGGCTAGAGAAGATGTGGAGCATATATGATGCATGTGTGTATATGTATATGTACCTGCCATGTATGTGGAATACTATTTGGCCATGAAAAAGAATGAAATATTGCCATATGTAACAGCATAAACAGATCTAGAGGGTATTATGCTAAGTGAAATAAGTCAGGCAGAGAAAGATAAATACCATATCATCTCATTTACATGTGGAATTTAAAAACAAACAACCCAAGTTCATAGATACTGAGAACAGATTGGTGATTGCCAGAAGAGAAGGTGAGGGGTGGCAGAAACAGGTGATAGGGATCAAAAGTATAAACATCCAGCTCTAAAATTAAAAAGTCATGGGAATGTGATGTATAGCATGGTGACTATAATTAATAAAATTATAGCATATTTGAAAGTTGCTAAGAGAGTAAATCTTAAAAGTCCTCATCACAGGAAAAAAAAAATTATAAGGATATATAGCTATAGATGTTAACTAAACTTACTGTGGTGATCATTTTGCAATATATACAAATATCAAATCATATTGTATACCTGAAACAGATAAAATGTTTATGCCAATTATGCTTCAATAAAACAAATTAGATCAGGGCTACTCTGGTGGATCAGTGGTAAAGAATCCATCTGCCAATGCAGGAGACATGGGTTCAATATCTGGCCCAGGAAGATCCTACATGTCACAGGGCTACAACTACTGACCCTGTGCTCTAGGGCCCAGGAGCTACAACTACTGAGCCTGTGTGTCACAACTACTGAAGTCTGTGCATCTTAGAGTCCCCACTCTGCAGCATGAGAAGCCACTGCAGTGAGAAGTCTGTGCACTGCAACTAAAGAGTAGCCCCTGCTAGCCACAACTAGGGAAAAGCCCTTGCTTTTTGTTGACCCAGCACAGCCAAAATATGAATAAATAAATAAATTTATATTAAAAAATTAGATCAACCTCAAGCTTTGCTCCCATAAATGACAGATTTAAATTTTCTGTGGTGCATTTCCCTTGTATGAAGAATGGAGGTAATAACATACCTACCTCATTATATTATTGCTTAGATTAACTGAGATATTGAATGTAAGGTACATGGGATAGAATCGATACTTAATATGGATTTTTTTTCTTGCCTATAGCTCTTCAGTTTCCATGAATTGTTTAACAAAACATTGGATGAGATTTTTCCCAATTATTTGACAATTGTTTTAACAATTTTCTTTATTTTATATCTATAAGTTTGCCTGGCCTCCTTCAAAACAAGCATTTAAGATTCCATAAACAGAAAACTCCCCACCTCATATTCAAAGAGCACACAAACACGCTTTGGGCCTAGCTTTGTAACCATCACAGAATAGGACATACATTCTGTTTGACTGAATAGTTTGCTTCTTCACTAAAAGTTCAAAGGAGGAAAAGTAGCTACTAAGAGCATCTTAATTTGTGTATGAAGAAGGCTAAAGTTTAGTTTCCTTCTGAGCATGTCAACTGACAGTATTTTCTGAGTAACTTTGTTGTATATTTTATATGACGTAATCATGAAGTTAAGACGCTTATTAACATAAGCATCTTGAATTAACTTGAACTGAAATATCCAAATGAATCAGTCCCAATGTAATAACCATGTACATTTATTGACCATTAACTATGCAGTTGGAACTGTGCTATAGTTTACATGTATAAACTCACCACAAATTAGGTAGTTCCTAATTTTTACCCATTTTAAAGATACATTAAGTAATTTAAGTCACACAGCTGAAACACTGAATAAGTGATAAACCCAGAATTTAAACCCAGGTTGTCTGAATCCAGAGTCAAAATTCTTAAAACACTACACCATGCCACTTTTTTGAAAAAGTCATTATACTGCAAAACAACATATATATATCAATGTTGCCATTATTGTCTCTCCATTTTTTGGAAATTTTATTTTGAATTGTACGCCAGATTATCCCAGTTCATCAAACAAGGAATTTGAGCTCACAGAGTCTAGGACTCTATGATCTTATGGTTCCTTTCAACTCTAAAATAATAATATAAGAGCACCCGTGTTTTTTTTTTTCAGTATATGAAATAGGACTTTCAGAGAGCTTCAGAAGTCTAATTCTGAACACTGTTCATCAAAGAATAATTTAGATGACGTATAAACTTCCTTTCAGAATCAAGTTATTTTCATTTATTTCCTACTAGTTAAAGCAATCTAAGTCAGGAATTGGAAGCATTATTGGAAATGGAAGTAATGACGTGACAGACAACACAGAAAAAAAAATCTGTAACACTTCTGTGATATTGCTTACACAGAACAAAAATCCAAAGAAATAGTTAGAAAATATTTGTATTCTTAAATATTCAGACTATTAACTAAAATTAATTTTACTTTTTCTAAGTTATTGGAGAAGGTAATATTTTTTGAAAAGCCTGTGTTTTCATCAAAGCCAACGACTTCACTTTGAATAGATACTGAGCGGGTATTAAAACATCTTGGATCTCAATTTTCTCATGTATAAAATGGGAATAAGAATAGTGATCTCTAAATATTTGGGGGAAAATTAAGACAAAATACATAAACTGCCTGATACATAGCAAATCTTAATCCTCAGAAAATTGAAATATTTAACTCAATATTCCTCTTTAAAATTTCCATAGCAACACTGGCTAATAACACTAATTTTTTTTCTACATGCTTCTCAACTTATGATTAAAAGGAAAAAGACTCACTTAAATAATAAGTGATAAAAATTATGTACCTGTTATGTACATAGAACAAAAGTAAAATCAGTCATCAGAAATCATGAAATTATGCAACTTAATTGAGACTAGCAAATAGCTCAAATTTTTCTCTTTTACATACATTTTTCCTCAGTATTCACAAATATCAAGAACTGTAAATAGAAATGTATTCTTTTATGGCTATGTGCCAAATTTATTCAGCATGACTGCAATTGAGTGGAAAAATAAAAATACATATTACTTACTGTATGTGGCACTTGGCAATTTCAGAATGATTTGCAAACATTCATCCTCAGAATACTCCTACAAAATGCATCTGTGAAAGAAAGAAATACAGAAGAGTAAGCAATTTGCCAAGGTCACAGAAACACTAATCCAGACCGACACTCATTCAGACATCACATATTTTAACATACTGAAATAAGGTTTTGCAAAATATAGATTATACATCTAGCATATTATAGTGGGCTGATGAAGAGAAATGTTCCCAACTATATGCAAATCTTCTACACATCAGTCAAGGAGGACACTCTTGAGATGAGACTGCACGTGGACTTTCAAAATCCATGTAAGAAACACAGGCCCCCAGAATGAAGCAGAATAAAGTAAGAGCAATTCAAAAATATGAGGTATTTGTAAGTGAATTTAGTTGGAGTTTCTAGGTGGTTGTTACATAAGTCAAGTTTTGAAAATATATTTCTGTCTAATAAATGAAGATCCCTGAGTCAGAGGAGAATTTTGCTTGATTTATTCAGAGAATAAACTGATTCACTTAGTATATGTGCTTCAATTCTAATTGAAAACTATGTACTGAGAAAAGCTCAGACATGCCACTTGCACACCTCACAAAAATAAACAAACATTTATTTCTTTTTTTTTCCAGAGGGCCAATTATAAGGAGAAAGTTATTTAACCAGATTTCATTAATTAACATGTTTGTTTAAAGGAAAGATGTATGGGAAAGCACAGTAATTTCGAAGTACAAAATATTTCAAAACATAAGTGAATTTTATGCTTCTGGGTATGCTGTTTTATAAAAGAACTGTTCAAATGAAATAAAACAAAACACAACTTAATGATAATTAAAGTAACCCTTCAAAGTACAATGTGTTGTTTCCAACAGTTCAAACACACTATCGACAATACAAATAAAAATTAAGTAGCAAGCGTCTTTAGAGAGACATTAGTTCTCAGCAGATAGTAGAATTTTTGCCCAGAGATTTGGCTCTTTGTAGGACGAAGCAGAAATACCAGCTTAGCAAATCAACAGTTCAACAAGCAGAACAGGCATTATGAGTAGAACATCTAATTAATCGATCTTCTAGTGTGTGAAAGAGAAGAGGATGGCACTGGCCTCTGCCTTGCACAGGAATGAATGATTGTACTAATGCTCAACAGAGAGCTTCTCAAATAAGATGAAACTAGAGTTACTGAGTTCATAGGTAAAAGTCAAAAATATATCAAGAAATTTTATGAAACCCTGTATTTTTATAAATTTCATTTTTCTAAGTTTAAAACTCAAGAGTTTAAATAGAAGAGACTGATACAAACTCACATTCACACATTGTTTCAATAGAATAACAAAGTTATAACAACTGGCAGATTTGTGTATTCCTTCATGCTGTAGCAGAGTCATCCTCCTCATTCAGTTCAGTCACTCAGTCATGTCCGACTCTTTGTGACCCCATGAATCGCAGCACGCCAGGCCTCCCTGTCCATCACCAACTCCCGGAGTTCACTCAGACTCACGTCCATCGAGTCCATGATGCCATCCAGCCATCTCATCCTCGGTTGTCCCCTTCTCCTCCTGCCCCCAATCCCTCCCAGCATCAGAGTCTTTTCCAATGAGTCAACTCTTCACATGAGGTGGCCAAAGTACTGGAGCTTCAGCTTCAGCATTATTCCTTCCAAAGAAATCCCTGGGTTGACCTCCTTCAGAATGGACTGGTTGGATCTCCTTGCAGTGCAAGGGACTCTCAAGAGTCTTCTCCAACACCACAGTTCAACCCATCAATTCTTCGGTGCTCAGCCTTCTTCACAGTCCAACTCTCACATCCATACGTGACCACGGGAAAAACCATAGCCTTGACTAGACGGACCTTTGTTGGCAAAGTAATGTCTCTGCTTTTAAATATACTATCTAGGTTGGTCATAACTTTTCTTCCAAGGAGTCAGCGTCTTTTAATTTCATGGCTGCAGTCACCATCTGCAGTGATTTTGGAGCCCAAAAAAATAAAGTCTGACACTGTTTCCACTGTTTCCCCGTCTATTTCCCATGAAGTGATGGGATCAGATGCCATGATCTTCGTTTTCTGAATGTTGAGCTTTAAGCCAACTTTTTCACTCTCCTCTTTCACTTTCATCAAGAGGCTTTTTAGCTCCTCTTCACTTTCTGCCATAAGGGTGGTGTCATCTGCATATCTGAGGTTATTCATATTTCTCCCGGCAATCTTGATTCCAGCTTGTGTTTCTTCCAGTCCAGCGTTTCTGATGATGTACTCTGCATAGAAGTTAAACAAGCAAGGTGACAATATACAGCCTTGACGTACTCCTTTTCCTATTTGGAACCAGTTTGTTGTTCCCTGTCCAGTTCTAACTGTTGCTTCCTGACCTGCATACAGATTTCTCAAGAGGCAGGTTAGGTGGTCTGGTATTCCCATCTCTTTCAGAATTTTCCACAGTTGATTGTGATCCACATAGTCAAAGGCTTTGGCATAGTCAATAAAGCAGAAATAGATGTTTTTCTGGAACTCTCTTGCTTTTTCCATGATCCAGCTGATGTTCGCAATTTGATCTCTGGTTCCTCTGCCTTTTCTAAAACCAGCTTGAACATTAGGGAGTTCACAGTTCGCGTATTGCTGAAGCCTGGCTTGGAGAATTTTGAGCATTACTTTACTAGCATGTGAGATGAGTGCAATTGTGCGGTAGTTTGAGCATTCTTTGGCATTGCCTTTCTTCGGGATTGGAATGAAAACTGATCTTTTCCAGATTCATCCTCCTAGGCAAGGGAATTCAAACTAACCTCAATCCCATGACTTGCCCAATTTGACACACCTAAGAAGCAGTGATTCTGAGTGTAGAGACAGCCATTTCCAACCTCAGTTTCTTCTCACTACAACACCTACTAGTCCCTATACCTCATACAAAGCAGAAGCTGCAAACTGGGGCATAACAACCAAAACTGGTGTAAGGCAATTTTTAAAAAAATTCTACACCATGATTTTAAAATATTAAAAAATGTTCAAAAGCAAGCAATTTCTCATAAAAGTCCTAATTTCTATCTTTTTTTTTTTTTTGAAAGAGCAAATATATCTTAAGTCTGGGTTCACAGCTTCCAGAGAGAAGAAAAATGATTGCTGCTCTCACATGAGACATGCCTCCTGCACTCATCTAATTCCTAATTTGCAAACTCTCTTCTACTCTGCAATTTTCAAGCAACAGAATGTTTTGCTCCTGATCCAAATCTCCCTTACCTACCAACTATGATCAGACCTCCTTGCAGTGAAACTCAAAGAATGATATTATTCCAAGAGCTTATTTTATTAGTTAAGTGACTGCTTCTAACTACATTTCACGATACTGTCATAATCAAATGTTATTGATTAGATACCTTATTTCTACCTACATATACATTTTTAAAAGTCAGGGGCTTGAATTTCCAGGTATTTAAATACATAGTTGATAATTTTTAAATCTAAAGGAGAATTTTTTAAAATACAATTGGCTGGTACATAATCATAAGTTTCAATCATCTCAAATCATAATTTTTTTGTTTATAGTGGACATATTTTTCAGAGAGACAACTCCTGGGTTAAGTGGTGTGCTATTCAATAAAATAATTATAATAATAAAGAAAAAGCCTTCAATTTAAGTAATCTAGGTTAAGAGAACAATGACTACTAAAGGTAAAGCAATGCAGCCCACAAAGTCTGGTTGCATCATGGCATATGGCAAATAACTTAAAATACCAATATGTTTTGTGGAATGCTTAAAAAATATGGGCCTGGAATTTGAGGTAGTTGTGGTAATAATAGCCACCTAAATCTGAAACTTTCCACACATACTGTAAAATATACAGCCAACAAAAACAAATAAAAACACACAAATTCTAGGCCTTCAGCATAACTAGAAGTTGGAGGACAATAAAAATGTCAGATTACCAGTAAATAGAAAACTAAACACCAATTTCTAACAGAAGTATCTTTCAAGCTGTATTACAGTGATCTAAAGGGTCTAGAAACTGAGGGAGAGAAGAAAAGAAAACAAAGATCCTAAGAGTGACATAAAATTCACCAGCTGAAAGTCCACTGAAACTCTGATAGTGTTGAAAAACTATCCTGACATATTAGAACACAAAGATAGGGAGAATATTTTAAAAGAGACAGAATTCAAGGTGATGCCTTTTTTTTGTTGTTTTTCCTCAGAGGGGAGTAAGGCATTTTAAAACGGTGGGGCTGGGATTTTCCTGGCGGTCCAGTCACTAATACACCATGCTTCCATTGCAGGCGGCATGCATTTGATCACTGGTGAGGGAACTAAAATCCCACATGCCATGTGCAGAGCAGCCAAAAAATAGAAAAAAATAAATGATAGGGCTATTTTAAAAGGACCCTGGCCTCAGCTTAAAGAAATTCTCACAAGTCAAATCTGGGAAGTTGGAAAATCAGAATAAATAATTATCATAAAGAATTAAACTTCATTACAGAATATAAATTATAAATAAAATAAATGAATAAAGTATATAAGGAAGAATTGGAAAACTCTTTCCTTGCACAGAATACACCTTAGAGTTAGAAAATCAACATTAAACACATATTATTAATATTGTTATAATTAATTAATTAAGTCAGGAAAATATCTCTGGATTAGCACTTGTAGGTGAAAGTGTATTGACAAACAGGATATTTCCATAGTCTTAAAGTATCTTCCCCAAAATCACTTATTAATTACAATAGAGAAAACAGTAACCTTCAATGGAGAAACAAGACCACCTTAAATAAATGATCAAGGAAAAATCATCAAAATGGAACAAACCCACAAAACAAGTCTCCAAGTATGATGCACTTGAGAAGGACACAACATCATTTCTGTGGTATGTCTGCCAAAAATGTGCAAACTGAATCAGTCATTAGGAAATATCCGGCAAATGCAAACTGATGAAAGTCTAAAAATATCTGACCTGAACTTGTCAAAGCCATTAAAAACTGAAGTTTAAAAAAGACATAACAACCAAATACACGTGTGATCCTAGAGGTACTGTGAGTTACTAATACATGATAGCATTTTGTTAAAATGACATTCTTAATGGTTAAAATTGTACTACAGTTATATGGGAAAATGTACTTATTCTTAGGAAATACACACTAAAGTACTTCAAGTAAAGAAGCATGCAAAGCAGGCACTCTGGGCCAACCCAGAGAGACAGGGTGGAGAGGGAGGTGGGTGGGGGTCAGGATAGGGAGGAGACATGTATACCTGTATCTGATTCATATTGCTTTATGGCAAAAAACATTACAATAGTGTAAAGTAATTATCCTCCAATTAAAATAAATCAATTTAAAAAATAAATGAATAAAAATAAAAAAGAAGCATGATGTCTACAACTTATTTCCAAAAGATTCAGGGCAACATTATCTATATGTACACATACATATGCATATATAATTATGCAATTATAGAATGCATATACAGGTGTATATATATATATAAATGTGTATATATATATATATATATATAAACATATATGGAGAAAGAAAGAACAGGCAGAAATAATAAAGCACAGGGGTAAAATGTAAATAATAAATCTGGATAGAGAGTAATCAGGGTTCTTAAATATAATAATTACAAATTCTCTGTATGTTTGAAGCTATACCAAAATTGTAAATTAGAGAAAATAGGTAGGAATAAATAAATGTCTTGCTTTCATTGAGATATTTTGGAATCACAGAAAAATAGCCAAAGAGATAATCAGTGAAGTGTTTCAAATCAAGAAAAACATTAAGAAGTTAAAAAACAAATCAGCATCATTGTTCAATGCTCTTGGACAACTAAAATAACAAAACTCCATATATATGAGATGAGATGGTTGGATGGTATCACCAATGCAATGGACATGAGTTTTAGCAAGCTCTGGGAGTTGGTGATGGACAGGGAAGCCTGACGTGCAGTCCATGGGGTTGCAAAGAGTTGGACATGACTGAGCGCCTGAACTGAAGTGAACTGATATATATATATAGTATATAATATACAGTCTTCTCTATTTTATATATGTGTGTGTGTAATTTATACATTAATATGCATATATTTAAATCAAAGATATTATATTTTAATAACATATTTAAATAAGCATATTAAAGCCATAAAATAAAAGAGAATGGAAGTAAATATGGAATCTAGCTTTGGACTTTTAAATAAACCATACAATTAATACTATAGTCCCTGAATACAGCAATGCAAAGTTAAATAATGAAGTGACATTCATAAATAAAATTTATCAGCAGTTAAAAAAGAAAAGATTATCAAACAGTCCTTAAAGGTCATCAGTGGCTTTTTTCCTTATATAGCTATTTTTCCTTAATCAGAATTATCAACTTCCATTTTTCAAATTCCAAAAAAAAGGAAACATAAATAAAAATCTCCCTTAATTCTTAAAACAACATATTTAATTTCAAACAATATATTTACTATTTTTATTTCCAAACCATTATTTAAAGAATTATGCAATATAAATTATTTCATAATTAGGTTATTTTTTCCTTCATTTCTTCAATATTATGTTTATCATTACAATGCAAAATAATTTTACTGATTGGCATCCCATACATGCCATCATTTAAAGATCTGTAACTTGTTATCAAACATCAGCTACCAAAAAATAAAAACCACTGTAAAGTTCCTTCTGAATATATTTTCTGCCACAGCAAGATTGTTTCCTCAGGATAAAATATCCAGAAGGAAACTCCTGTATCAAATAGCATGAGGTTTTTAAAATTTGCTAAACTGTATTATTAACACAGATGTACACAATTTTCATATTTGTGTTCATATTTGTGCAACCCCACAACCAGTTTATATTTTTACAGTCACTGCATCCATTTGCAGCCATGACATAGTGTTTGCTGCCTGATTTGGCCCTAGGTCTTCATATTGTCATGTCCTGAATTGAGTTTTATGCATTCTTGTTGTTACAAATGTGGAGTTTACCTTTTAAAATATCTTCAAAGAGGTTATCCAAAAATATGACATTGAAATAAAACTGTTTAAATGGAAAAGCATAGAAACAGAGCAACTTTAGTAAAATAGCTTTTTTTTTTTTTTTTTTGAGAAATTAACACTTCCTATTTTCTTGCAAAGAGTCAAAAATTTTACAGGACCTAAAGAAGAAGATAGATGAAAATGTGTTACAGTCTTGTAACTGAAAACATACCAGAGGATTGATTACTACATGACAAGGGATGCAAGCAAAGACAGGAAATGCTACAGACCCCTCTGGATAATCCAAGCCCTCTACCCAGTCTCATTTTTAATTTATAGCAACAGTGTGTCAGTATGCCTAGATATTACCATGTACATTTTTACTAGGTTAGATATTAGCATGTTAAGTGCCACTTTAATTGGAATTTTTCATCAAACTTCAAGATACTTCAGCCACTTTTCTTCCTATCTATACTTTGCATTCTTGCAAATTCACATAGATTTAGCTTTAGATTTAACTTTCCTAGTCCATAGACTTCATATTTTGTATTATTAAGTTCTGGAGATTAATACAAATATTTTTCATTATAAACATCCAATCAACCCCTTCGAGAGTTTCAACTGGTCTGCTCTGGCAGGACACTGATTCAATGACACAAAACAAACTATGCCTTCCTTTACCCAAGACTGCATTTTCTTAACTGGCTGATGAGAACATCATATGAGATAAAAATTAAACCTTGCCGAAGTGAAGATATATGAATTCTTTTGTTTGCCTTCATATTTAAGCCCTGTCATGATGTCAGAGAATAAAATTAGATGAACTCATAGTGATTTAATACTTCCAAAGCAATGTTGGTTGTTACCCACATTTGTTCTGCTCTTTGAGGTGTATGAAAAATCAAATGTCTCTTTGATTTATCCCCCTATTTTCCTAGATATCAAAGCAAGCTGATTGATCTATAACTTCTAAAGTCTTCTCTAATGTGTTCTTTCTCTCTGTCTCCCCATTTTCATTGGCCTTAAGAGCCCTAAGCCAATGCCTTGTACACTTTCTATTGTAAATATGGCTTGTTTCTCTGTCATGGGTTTAATGATTATTTGACCAGGATAAATTATTAATAGAAGATATTATGGTTCCTATGTCAAGAAAAAATTAAAATGAAGAAAAATTCAAAGGAATTCAGAGGAGAGGAATAGAAAGAATTAACATTTAGGACATTAAAAATATTTAAAATGGCTCAAATAAAAAAATCTATATTTCATAAAAGGAAATATCTAGTAGTTTAGTTTTGTTTCATTGTATGAAGGATTATTTTTAGAGTTAGATTCCAAGTAACTAAATTGTTTTAACAGTAGCAGAAGAGATTATATTATACACCAGAGATGAATTTCCAGAAATTAAAGATTAAATAATCTAGTTATCTGATACTAGTTATTTCTTTTTTTTTTAAGTGAAGATTCTTTTGAGCCTAAAATGAGAACTGAGATCTTTCAAATCATGAGATAGATTCAATTAGAAGTGTGGTGTAAATATGTGATGAACTTTAGGTAGAAGATGTGAGTTAGCTTTCTATTATGTTTTATGGTCAATTTTGGTGCTTTCTTCAAGTTTTACACCATTGTTTAAATGTACCTCATTTGTATTTACTTCTTCTGACAATAAAAACTGATTGAAAGTGCATCTTTAACTTCACTGTATCTTCCAAACACAAGGTGTGGCAGGTTGGATCTTCCAAAGATGACCATCCTGCATGGACTTCTGCAACGTGACCTTGACATTTACCCATCAAAAGACGAAGTTCTTTCTTTCCCTCCTGGAATCTGAGCAGAGGCCAGGACTTCTTTGACCAAGAGGCTATGTTGGAAGCAACAGGGTAACAGTCCAGGAGTAATTCTTAACTGGCCTAGCCGCTTCTGTCTTCCGCCTCCTGGCACACTCAGTTGCCATGGAAAACTTTCAGGTCACTCTGCTGGAGAGGGCAGCCATGCTGAGGAGCATAGGGCATGTGAGTAAAGGATACTCACATAAGGACATCCCGTACATTCAGCTTTTAGATGACTCCAGTCCCAGACACCACTTGATGGCAGCTACAGGAGAGATCCCAAGTGAGGATCTCCCAGCTGAGCCCCATTAACCCACAGAACTATGAGAGATTACGGTGGCTTTTTTTAAGCCACTAAATTTCTGGATAATTTCTTGCATTGTTATAAAATAACCAAAAAATATGATTATCTTGGAATTCAAAATCTAGAAATATAATGTAATATCTAGAAAATTGTATCTATGTAAAATCTAAAATTACATATATGTATATAAATACATATTGACCAGAATGTGAATTGTTTATATGGTAATCTACTTTTCTGTCTCTATCTCTACATCTATCTATGCAAGTTATCGTATATCCAGTTAAAATGATTTTCCATAGTTTCCTGGATGGTTGTGCACTAACACAGGAGTTAATTACATATATGAAACATGTGTATATATGTGTATGTATTTATATGCACATACACACATACAGTGTGATTTAGGGCCACTCAACCTGTAAAACTGAATACACAGCATAAATCTGAATGCTGTTTGTATGAAGAACTGACAGTGTGGAAAACAGTTTAAATTTGCTTTCTGTGTTCCACCAAAGCAGAAGGAAGACCAGTAAGACCAATGAGAAAAATCACAAGGAATCAAATTTAAGCTCAGAATAAGGAAAATGCCTTACCGCAAAGAATGACAAAACAGAATAGGCTTCCCAAAAAAGGGCCAAATGAAAAGTGAGAGAAGAAGTTGAAGGTTCATTCTCCAGAAATGCTGGAAGGGACTTCAAGTTCTACTGGTTGCTGGAATTAAAAGTTTTTTAAATACCCTTTTAAATCCACTCTTTTGATAAACTAGCAGTGATTAACTTTGCACTATATTATATATATGTATATATATATATTTGGACTAGCTAATATTTTATATCCTTATCATATTCTAGAAACAGACATGAGAAGTGTCACAAAGATTCATTCAATAGAGTATCATTAAATTCACAGCCCTTTATCCTACTGAATCAATATTTAACAATTTTTCAAGACATTTATTGAATAACTAGCTATATTATGGACTTTGGTAGGCCTCCAGGGAACAAAGAGGAATGTGATGCCTCCACTGTGATAAAGATTATAATTTAAAGTGGGAGACAGGGGAGGATACAACTAAGATAACACGGTGTAAGTTAGCAACAGCAATAGAAACAAAGTACTATGGAAACGGGAAAAAGGAATGTAAAGCTTCTGCCTTGGAGATTTGGGAAAATCCTTTAAAAAGAGGAAGAATTTAAGCTCATCCTTGAAATGAAAAGATAGGTATTTCAAGGCTACAAAACAGAACAAGCAAAGAAATAGTCATAGATATCTATACCATGCCTAGGTAACAAAGTAATACAGTGAATTCTAAAAATAGACCAGGAGAGGGTAATAAATGAGAAGTGAGCTCACTGGGATAGATTTCTATAAAGGGTCTTGAATGACATGCTGAAAATTTTGAAATTTAACCTGTAGGGCTTTCAAAGGTTTTTATACCCAGGAGTTACATGCCCAGAACTATTTTTAGTGAGATCCCTCCACCGACAATGTGGCGTAGGTAATGGACTGCACTGCTGCTGCTGCTGCTAAGTCACTTCAGTCGTGTCCGACTCTGTGCGACCCCATAGACAACAGCCCACCAGGCTCCCCCGTCCCTGGGATTCTCCAGGCAAGAACACTGGAGTGGGTTGCCATTTCCTTCTCCAATGCAGGAAAGTGGAAAGTGAAAGTCAAGTTGCTCAGTCGTGTCCAACTCGTAGCGACCCCATGGACTGCAGCCTACCAGGCTCCTCCGGCCATGGGATTTTCCAGGCAAGAATACTGGAGTGGGGTGCCTTTGCCGTCTCTGAATGGACTACACAATGTGGAATAAATTTATTTTAAAGAAACTTGTCAGTTTGGAGTTTAGATTAGGCATAGCCTCGACTGAGGGAGGGTGGGCTGACAGTAAACTCTGTGACTTATGCCCCTTGCAAAGGGAACACATTGCAGATAATTTTTTTTTTCTTTTTTCTTTTTTTTAATGACAGAAGTGGAAGAACTCTTGGGCCACTCTGGTGAATATCACAAAGACATTGCCATTTCAAATACCCAAGGAGCTTGATAAGAAGTACAGGAAATCCACAATCTCTGATGAGTTGACAATGGAATGTGAGAAGGAAAAAAATCACAAGGAAGAGATTAATAGAGCACAGCAGAAAGGCATTTTCAACTATCCTTCTGGGAGAGCCAGATAAAAATTTGACTGACCTAAATCCTTTTTGGCCTGCATCATTTTCCAAAGTAGCATCTCTGGCTTTGGAAGGCCTAGGGGACCTATCTGTACATGTGCAATCTACTTAATGTGTGTCGGAAAGACTTAATTGTGTAGGACATTTTGCTAGGTACAGCATAAAGAGAACCATGTTGGACTGCCTTTGTGCATTTTATAATCTTTTAAAGACAGAAGGATGTAGATATACATCTACAATTTGGGAAGATAAAAGAAAGGATTTATTAAACTGCAGAAACTGACAAAAATGTAGGTATTTATATTAAATGCTTCATGAGTATCAATAATGAGCAGGACAACTCCTTGATCAATTCCATTTCAAGGAGAAATGGAGCCGAATGTCAGAGGATAAATTTCAGTGACATGATCTCACACCTGAAATTGGCTGGGAGGAAAACGGAAATGTTTACCCTGTTCAGACTGGACACCACTGTAAGCCAAGGTCACACAAGAAGTCTGAGGCACAACAAGCCACAGGACTGCAGCTGC
Organism: Oryx dammah; assembly: GCF_014754425.2. Lineage (NCBI taxonomy): Eukaryota > Metazoa > Chordata > Mammalia > Artiodactyla > Bovidae > Oryx > Oryx dammah. The sequence goes on along the minus strand of NW_024070211.1, from coordinate 93,565,667 downwards.
TTGAAGGGAGGAAGAGGTTAGCCACAACACAGCATCAATCTAGAGGCACAAGTTCCTTTTCTTTCCTTCCTTCCTTTGTGCTGTTGTTGGTGTTGGTTGGTACTGGGCCACGTGGCCCTGACTAGAGAGATCTATATGTGGGTGGACCTATATGTGGATCTAGCTTTCAAAAAGGCAGGCATTCATGAAATTTCTAATGACTTGAAGGTGTGAGCCTATACTGAGAGAGTAACACGTGAAGAAGTTCAATTTTACCCATGAGACTGGCGCATGCTGCGTGAAATCTGAATTCTTAAGTCCTCTGAATGGCTTGCTTGATGGCAATCAGCCAAGCATATCATCAGATAAGAACTTTAGACACTGAAGAATCTCACTGTCCTTGAAGCCCCTGCACAATGGTAAAGGCACACATTTTCCTGTAAAATACAGCCACAAATAACACAGTGTGGATGAATTTGCTGAAAGACACAGAGAATAAAAAGTAAAAACTCTACAGGATAACATGTAGAAATGTGCTTCTTATTCATAAATTTGTAATATTGTTCATAGAGAAAGATGGCATTTATATTTTTCATGGCATAAGAGGCCCTTTTTTTTGACAGAATGGCTTAGCCTTATGAAAATATGTAGCTCTAGTTTGCAGATGTTGCTCATTTTGAATGAGGTATAATCCCCAGAAGCAGGAATGAGAAAAATCCTCTCTTTAATAGTATGAGACTTCAGTAAGGCAGAGACATGACAGAAAGAAAGCAGGAGGGCAGACAAAAAGAAAAAGGGCTCTCACCACATGGACCCCAGGGTTTTACATGAACCCACTGCTAAAAACTCATTTGTAAGTATGTGTCTGTTAACGAGATTTTGGAAGCACCTGATCTTGTATTTATTTATTTGGGGTTTTTTTTTTTGGTCTTATCTTTTTATTTTATACTAAAGTATAACCAATTAACAATGTTGTGATAGTTTTAGGTGCACAACAGAGCAATGCAACCATACATATACATGTATCAATTCTTCCCCAAACTCCCCTTCCATCCAGGTTGCTATGTAACATTGAGCAGACTTTCCTGTGTTATACAGTAGGTCCCTGTTGGTTTTCAATTTTAGATATACCAATGTGTACATGTCGCTGATCTTGCATTTACATAGTGCCTTAAACCAAGTAGATCCACAAACCATTAGCCCTATTTATTAACTGATTATATATATTGACTACTTAAGTAGGAATCACTTCACACACCAAGGAAGTATGCTTCTGTATTAAAATGTGGTAATATTTTGCTGGCCCACAACTTTATACATCAAGTTATGGTGAGATGTAGTCCTTTGGCAAATTAAAAGCACATGGCTATTTAGAAGGGCTTTCCTGGTAGTTCAGCTGGTAACGAATCTGCCTGCAATGCAGGAGACACCGGTTCAATTGCTTGGTTGGGAAGATCCGGTATAGAAAGGACAGGCTACCCACTCCAGTATTCTTGGGCTTCCCTGGTGGCTCAGCTGGTAGAGAATTTGATGGCAGTGCAGGAGACCTGGGTTCAATCCCTGGGTTGGGAAGATCCCTTGGAGAGGGAATGGCCACCCACTCTGGTATTCTGGCCTGGAGAATTCCACGGACTGTATAGTCCATGGGCTTGCAAAGAGTTGGACACGACTTAAGGACTTTCATTTTCACTTATATAAAACACAGATGCATAAAAAGATTAAAATCACATAATATTTTTTTCTTTGGCAAGTAGCAAATACATATACTATTAAAATAGAGGACAAAAAGTAAAGCAGCTAAAAATGACTAAATAGTGGAGCTTTAGCGGTGTTACTGTGAAGAGGAACGAGAACAGTGACAAGGTATGTGAAGAGCTGATGGTGTTGGTGTCAGGCCATTTTGATAAACATACTTGGCTCTGCAAAGGGAGCTCTATCTATGGGAATCAGCAAAAAGATAGGAATTCATAAAATTTCTAATAAATTGAAGGTTGGCTAAAAACTCAAAACCATTCAATTAAGTGTGAAAAGAAAGTTATACTGAAGATAAGGTTTTAGATAGGGACATCAAAAAAAGCTGAACCAAAACTTAATATGGTCCAACAAATGGTCAAAATGACTCAAAAGTTAATAAAACAACTCAAAGTCAAGAATAAATCTGCATTATCATAAAAGAAGTAACTTGAGCAATATCCAAGAGATTGTGAAGATTCATACTTAAAAATACCCAGAAGAAAACTGTACAGCAACATGTAAATCATGTGTAAATCAATATAAATCATGTAAATCAATGAAGTTAGAGCACTTCCTCATACAATATGCAAAAATAAACTCAAAGTGGCTTGAAGACTTAAATATAATACATGACAACATACACATCCTATATAGAACATAGGCAAACTATTCTCTGACATAAATCACAGCAATATTTTCTTACATCATTCTACCAAGGCAAAAGAAATGAAAACAAAAATAAACAAATGGAACCTAATCAAACTTATAACCTTTTGTATAGCAAAGGAAATCATAAACAAAGTGAAAAGACAACCTATGGAATTGGAGAAAATATTTGCAAATGGTGCTACTGATGATTGCTTAATTTCCAAAATAAATAAACTATTCATATAGCTCAATAGCAAAGAAAAAAACAAACAAGCCAATCAAAAAATGGGCAGGAGACTAAATAGTCATTTCTCCAAAGAAAGCATACAGATGGCCAACAGGCACATGAAAAGATGTTCAACATCACTAAGTGTTAGAGAAATGCAAATCAAAACTACAATGAGGTACCACTTCACACTTGTCAGGATGGCCACCATCAAAGAGTCTACAAATAATAAATGCCAGAGAAGGTGTGAAGAAAAGGGAATCCTCCAATACTGTTGATGGGAATGTTAATTGGTGCAGTCACTGTGGAAAACAGTATGGAGTTTCCTTATAAAACCAAAACTAGAGTTACCATATGATCCAGCATTCCCACTCTAGGTTATATACCCAGAAAATATGAAAACTTTAATTGGAAAAGATATATACACCCCAGTGTGCATAGCAGCACTGTTTACAAAATAGCCAAGACATGGAAGCAACCTAAATGTCCATTAGGAAAGGAATAAATAAAGATAACGTGGTAGATATACACACTGGAATAATACTTGGGCATAAAAAAGGAATGAAATATTGCCATTTGCAGCAGCATAGATGGATCCAGAGATTATCATACTAAGTAAAGTCAGTCTTACAGAGAAAAACAAGTATTATATGATATCACTTATATTCATATGGAGTATAAAAAAGTGATACAAATGAACTTATTTACAAAACAAACAGAACTTCAGACATAGAAAGCAAACTTATCGTTACCAGAGGGGAAGGGTGTGAGTGAAAGTTGCTCAATCGTGTCCGACTCTTCGCAACCCCATGGACGATACAGTCCATAGAATTCTCCAGGCCAGAATACTGGAGTGTGTAGCCTTTCTCTTCTCCAGGGGAACTTCCCAACCCAGGGATCGAACCGAGGTCTCCCACACTGCAGGCGGATTCTTTACCAGCTGAGCCACCAGAGAAGCCCAGGGAAGAGTGGAGAGGGGTGAAGTAGGAGTTTGGGATTAACAGATATACACTACTATATAACAGATACACACTACTGCATAGTAAGCAATGACTTACTGTACAGCACAAGGAATTATATTCAATATCATATAATAACCTACAATGGAAAAGAATCTGAAAAATAATATGTGTAGACATATATATGTAAGTATAGCTAAATCACTTTGCTGTAACACCTTAAACTAACACAATGTTATAAATCAACCATGTTAGTACTCCAGTGCTTAGTTGCTCAGTCATGTCCTACCCTGTGTGACCCACAGGACTGTAGCCCACCAGGCTCCTCTGACCATGAGGATTCTCCTTGCAAGAATACTGGAGTAGGTTGCTGTACATATCTGTATATCTGCACTCCTCCAGGGGATCTTCCAGACCCAAGGATCAAACCTCCATCTGTTACATCTACCTGTATTGGCAATCAGGTTCTTTACCACTAGCACCACCTGGGAAGCCACTAAATCAACCATCAGTTCAGTCACTCAGTCAAGTCTGACTCTTTGTGACCCCATGGACTGTAGCACGCCAGGCTTCCCTGTCCATCACCAACTCCTGGAGCCTACTCAAACTCATGTCCATTGGATCAGTGATGCCATCCAACCATCTCATCCTCTGTTGGCCCCTTCTCCTCCCGCCTTCAATCTTTCCCAGCTTGAGGGTCTTTTCTAATGAGTCAGTTTTTCTCATCAGGTAACCAAAGTATTGGAGTTTCAGCTTCAGATCAGTCCTTCCAATGAATATTCAGGACTGATTTCCTTTAGGATTGACAGGCTGGATCTCCTTGCAGTCCAAGGGACTCTCAAGAGTCTTCTCCCATTAAAAAATAGAGAAATACCTAGGAAACACACAAAAATAAAAACTCAGCTTTCAGTAGAAACCCTTTGGGGGACATGTGGATGCACACACACATGTATACACGTATTTGGTGGGCATCAGTCCTGTCCTCTGAAAGAAAACAGTATATCTTTGATTTAGTATTAGTCAGTAGGGAGGGAGGTGGGAGGAGGGTTCAAGAGGGAGGGGACATATGCATACCTAATACCAACTCATGTTGATGTATGGCAAAAACAATCACAGTATTGTAAAGTAATCATCCTCTAATTAAAAAAGAAAAAAAAAACTACAAAAAATGTACTGCAAAATCAATCATATTTTTAAATATTTCTATATCTTGGTTTTATATTTATAATGATAGTGAATATTTTCTGTGAGTACTAACTCCCAAATCATTGTTAAATAAAATGAAAACTATTCATAAAGTGAATTTTCAAGGTTAGTTATCAATGGACTACCATACTATAAAGTACGAATGGTGTAATATTTTGGCAGATAGATGCAACAATACAAGAAAAGCCATTGTCTATCTGTGACTTAATGCAACCTTGGTTGAAAAGAGTTAAGCTCATGCATGATTCCCAGACACAGCAGGAATTATTACTTGATTTTAATTATTTCTCACAGAGAAATTCCTTACAAGTTGTTGAAATTTCGGCTAAACTTTTCTTTTTAATCACTTGTAAAATATATTCAAACACAAAACTTCAGGATGGAAGGCAACAGGAAGGCTAAGCAAATGTAAACTAATGACCCCACAGTATTTTAGGCAGCTCTAGAAAATTGTTTAGATCACAACAGGAAAAGTAGTAAAAGCTCATTTAAGTAACTTCATTATTTCTAACATGAAAAAGATTTTCAAACACAAATAAAGCATGTTTGCTATTTAGTAACCTATATAACCATTTCTTATATAATAAACTCTTACTAAACATAACATAAGCTTTTCCTTCATCATTTTTAAAAAATAAATATTCTATCTTACTGAACATACTTCTGGAGTTGAGGATGTTACAGGTTACACTAAACAATTAGTCCTGGTACATTTCAATAGACTGCAAATGGTTCACAAATAAGTCAGAAACAGCATGACGCATCATTAGGTTACCACCAGCAGTTTATTAATTTATGTATAATTATCATTTGTACAAATTATTGTGAAGGAATTGACAAACTCAGTGTTGAAAACAACATATTATTCTCATATGATAAGAGAATTGGAACTCAAATATTTCTAAATGAGAAATCAGTTACAATTTGTTATCTCAAATTATGTGTCTTTCTACATAAAAAAATGGAGAATCTTTGATTAGGCATTTAGAAAAAATCATTAAAATAAGACATCACATACTTGAAGTCTGTGTCACTAAAGAACAAAAATATAACAATAATGTTTCATCTTTTTCACTCAAAGGACTAAGGCTAGAATAGTAATGTGTTTTAAAATGGTTACTATTTTTCATATTCACACAGAGAAAAAGCACTCATCTTTCAATTTCTCTAAGAATAAGCCAAGACAAAATGATACAGTCAAAGCTGATCAAAAAACTAAGGGGAAAATGGAAGATGACTGCTCAACTTAGCCAAGAACACCTCACAAAAATCAGCAGTGAAGCTAAAATTTTCCAAATAAAGTTAAAAGGAATAGAAGCTTACCACCATTTTTCTAAGCACTTTCTGCAAAGCAGCATTTGGGATTAGTACTGGATACAATTTGTATAATATTATGATCAATTCATCATGATATGATATTCCTTTTCCTGCCTTCATTTACCTTCAATTCTCTCTTAAATTAGATTTCTAAATATTTCACTAAAACAGTTTTACTGGGTTCCTATTTTGCTTGGCTTCAATCCTATCTTTAACTGCTATTTATTTATTGCCTCCTGGGATCTGATTTTATAGTTCCTCTTCACAGTAACTCTTGCAGGTCTGAGAATTTTATCTTGGAAATCGGTTAAGCAGATCAGATTTCTAGGCACCTGACATACTACATGCCAGGAGAGGATCCTAGAAGGGCAGATACACTAATTGCAGCTAGCATTTGTTAAGCACTTCCTAAGTGCCAGGGACAGTAATCAGTACATTACATGCATAATCACCTCAACCCATGAAAGCAGTTATAATTATTAGGTAGATGAAAATAAACATCTGGTTCTTAGAATTGTGAGAACTGAAAGTGCCAATATTACATAAAGCCCCTAAAAGAAATCCTTATAACCAATTAGAAACCCAGGTTGTATTGTGTTAGCCACGATCGCTGTCACTTGCATTTTAAAGATGGAATACTTAAATCCCACAGAAGCTATCTAACTGTGCTTTGTCAACCTGCTTAAGCAACTGGATAGTTCAAAATTTCTGAACTACATTTATGCAGGCACCATAGTCTTAAACTTGTAGCTTCAACACAAACATGTTCCACTGCTTCTTGCAAACTCGAATCTCGGCATTTTTCTTACTTTAGAATTAAGGTATGATTCATATGCTAAAGGTTATAATTAATTGCCAAGAGTTCAGTTCAGTTCAGTTTCTCAGTCATGTCCGACTCTGTGACTCCGTGAACTGCAACACCACACCAGGCTTCCCTGTCCATCACCAACTCCTGGAGCTTGCTTAAACTCATTGTCAAGAACTCCACCTTTAAAAGGAAATTTAATGGACCTTCGATTCATCTAACCAGGTGAGATAAAGGGCCAAAGCATCCTCTTCATTTCCCCCAGTCACTGTCCAAAAGCCAGATAACTCAGAAAAAGGTGAAAGGAGGTGACCCAAGGGGTTATAATTTCAACCTGTCAACAGAAACCAGACCCTCACAGCTTTAAAGAATGCCACACTGTTGACCTGTTTTTTCTCACTTCAGAATCTCCTAGCCTTCCATATCATAAAAATACTAGATTGTACATATTGATTAATATGTAATTTGTGTTCTCAGTTTTCACTACTTTTTATGTTATACAAGACCCAAACTGCCGAGTGGGAGCATATGGAGAGACCAGAAACTTCATTACTCCTTATTTCTCTTCTTCTCTGTCTGCCTCTGGTCTCTATCTCTCTTTCTGCCAATCTCTTTATTTCTATCTATCTATAGAAAGTTATTACAATTTTCTTTTGGTTTGTTGAATGAATGTTCACAGTTAAAAGATGCTAAAGCATACACAAACAGAAATCTTCTAACAATCAGCAGGTTAGACATTTCTTATGGGACCCATCTGTGTTCTCACATTCATTAGGAATAGCTAGCATCTTTAAAGCAATTATTTCTGATTAGCTACAAACTTAAAGTGTTAGCCCAAATAAGAAGAAGAAATGAGAACTTCCAGAGCAGCTGCCAATCTAAGATGGCAATATTCTCACATCTGTGTAATGCTGAAACAGCCATCCTTCATCTCTCAATTCCTCTGTGAATCTGCAGACACATCAGGTAATCAGAGTAACTGGTACAATTTAATAACACAGAGGACTATAAAATTTACTGTCTCTATCTGGAAACCACTACAAAATGTTGTTTAAAATTATTGTTGAGTGCTAGCTATTAAATGTTTAGGAAAACAGAGGTGGAATGGAAATAGGATTTTCTGGAGAATCATTTGGTAATGCTTTGCATTTTTACATCACAAAAAAATAAATTTGATTTTAATTATAAGAAAATAAGACCTAGAAAACGTATAGTTCTTTTCATTTTCAAAGAAAATGATAGGCCTACATTTGGAAAATAAATAAACACTAGAATAGAGTCATATCATGCTTTTTGTTTTTGTATTACCAGTTGCATCATTTCAAGGATGAGAAAACTGAGATCCAAAGAATTTAAAATGACATGCTACAGAATTTATTAAGGGTTTTACCATGACCAGAATCCAATTCTCTCCTCTTAGTCCCATAATTTTTATAATACTGTAAGGGATGACTGATACTGTGTTTAATAATAAAATTTCCAAGTATTTATACTACTTTATAGCTTGGAGTCCCCTACCTTAACTCCAAACTATTCCTCTCCCCAGAGAGAATCACCTTTAATTATGTATTAGTTCCAAAACAAAATGGTTAAATTCAAATGTCTTTATAGATCAAGGTGATTTAACAGAGAGTGATTGGTATCTGTGAAAATCTGGAGAGTAGAGATACATCAAAAGCAACCACATTAAAAAAAAAATTAAATTAAAGCATATTTTGACCAAACAAATGGACCCAAAGTATTTTAGACATTATCGAAATTATCTCACATACCACTCTCCACATTTCTCTATATTCTTCTCATTAATATTCTTATTATTCCTTTTAGTTTTTTTTTTAATTTTAAGGAATGTATCAACACTTCTAACTTGCATCAACCGTAGGTACCATCTCTTGACCCCTATTTTGTAATATGCCAATCTTCCAATTTCTGTCCTTTCCTTCTGTTTTCTCCAAGCATCATACCTACTTCCCAACCTCTCCCATCTGTATGTTTACTGTAGCAATGCCATTGCTAATATTTGCATTCTGTCTATAATTATGATTCTCTTCCACTTTTTAGCTAAAGATTGATACTGAAAATTGAAAATCAGTTAAAAACCACTTATATTTAAGTAATATAAAAATATTATTAATTTCAGTGCCAACTAGAGTTCTATGGTTACTTTCCTTTCTACCATATACTTGGGTTCTTCTTGGATGGAGTTTACACTTCTTTTTTCATTTTTATACTATTTTTCTTTGTCTTCTCAAATATTTCTTGGACTTTAAAGGTTGCATAATATCCCCCTTTATCCTAGAGCCTCTCACCAGACAAAGGTTTCTACTTCTTTTACATTAACTCTATATCAGATTAAAGTAATATGAATCATTTGCCTTATAGGACTACTTCATAGATTTATGCCATATCTTTCTCTTTCTCTTAATTATACTTTATGGGGTTCAACCTCAAGTAATTTTATAAGAAAGATTATATTTGAGGAAAGCATATTTAATCATTAGATGCCTGAAAATATATTAATTCTACCCTTGCACTTGATTGATATTTTGAATGGATATTGGACATGGAATTTTGAGTTGCGAATCATCTTCCTTCATAAACTTGAGAATGATTCTATTAATTTTTAAAATATGTTCTAACTATATATTTTGTTTTCTTATAATCAGAACTCCAATTAGCAGGAAGTCATGCTTCAGGGAGATTTATAGTGATTCTTTTTAACTTTTTGTCAATTTCCTTTGCATTGCTGAGATTTTTGTGTATTTGAATTAAAAATGTTCTCTTAAACTATTGATCTGAAAATCTTTAATTTCCAATAGTTTTTCTTTTTCATTTATTGTGTCTCTTCCCTATCATCTTCTTGTTTTATGAATGTAATATTTTCTGGAATCTCTTCAAAAATTTTACTTTTTGATCTCCTTTATAATTTTTTAATTATCCAGTCCATACAGGTCATGTCATTGTCATCGGTTTTCAGTTTTATTGGTCTCATTTGTGTTGCAGTTTTTTACTGATATTTTTTCATAAAATACTTCTTAAATGTCTGGTGATACTTGGTTGATGCTTTCTATTTAAGCATAAAGGAACAGAAATGGCTGAACCTTCTGTACTTAAGTGGGTCTTGCTGTTTAGAAGACTTTGCTTTTGGGTAAGGAAGGATTTGATTATTAGGCTTAAAGATCCCATGTGTCAAAGTAAAAGGGAATTTATTCCACAGTTGTAAGATGCTTTATCCTGAGTTGCCCCTCTTGTCTCTTAGCAGCTCATATAATTCCATTAGCCTATGTAAAGTAGGATAGTTAGGAGGGAAAGTGAAAAAGAAAACTTGCTACAAGGATATTTGGAAGTAGAGTTAGTGAAGAAAAGGCCAGCTATCCCATCAGACAGTAACGAATTTGCCTCTGATGCAGGAGACTTGAGTTCAATCCCTGGGTCAGGAAGATCCAGTGGAGAAGGGAATGGCTACCTACTCCAGTATTCTTGTCTGAAGAATTCCATGGACAGAGGCAGCTGATGGGCTACAGTTCATGGGGTCAGAAAGAGCTGGACACAACTGAGCCACTAACACTTTAGGATTTCCCAGGTGGCACTAGTGGTAAAGAACCTGTCTGCCAATGCAAGAGACATGAGAGACACAGGTTCAATCCCTGAGTAGGGAAGATCCCCTGGAGGAGGGCATGGCAACCCGCTCCAGTAGTCTTGCCTGGAGAATCCCATGGACAGAGGAGCCTGGCGGGCGGCAGTCCATGGGGTTGCACAGAGTTGGACACAACTGATGTGACTTAGCACACACGCCCACATTCCATCTGTACATGTTGATTACTTTGTTTCAGCCCTAGTATCTCACTTAAGCCTTTTGGGGCTTACTCAAGACAAAGCAGCACCCTCTTGCCCACATCTTTAGCAGTTTCCTCTGCCTGGCTTTACTTCATACACTTTGTAACAGTTTGATATCTTTTTAACTCTTTAATTTAATGCTTAAGTTAATGAGTTTTCAGGAGAAAGTTTAGCTAAAGATATGTCTCCATCCTCCCTAGAGAAGTTGCCCCTAAAACACCTAAAATGAAGAAAAACCCAAGAACAAGCATAATTCTTGTTATGCTTGTAACAAGCATAAAAACTACACTGTTGCATATCACCATACTCCTGATGGCAGCAATGCTGTTCAGAATCATTCACGTGAGGCTCTCCACAAAAATTAATGCAAACTGCACACCTACACACATTTTAGGGTATGCAGGGTAAAAGTGGGACTCCTGATTTCATGTTCTGAGGGGTCATTTTTGTGGGCAACTGATAACATCCTCAAACAAAAAGATGTATTGAAATTCAAAATTATTTAAAGAAATAGTGGCAAATATCTTACATTTGTTGAAGTTATTTTTCCTCACAAAAGGAATGGAAATGATGCATACATGTTATTCTACTAGAATTAGAATTTTATATAGATAATAAGAATTTGTGCATTGTAGAAGCAAAATGGGCCTATTGTTGTCTGCAACAGCAAATGAAGTGTCTCATAACCAGCAATTCAATGTGTTAATTCAACTGCACCATCCAATTACCTACAATTCATCTCAACATAGGACACAACAATAAAACTCTTTAAAAAAATCTGTGACAAAATGCCTGCTCTAGGTTTACCTAATAGAAAAAACATTATCCCGAAGTCAGAGAATAGAAGCCATGGGATATAAATTATAAAAGTTGTTCATCATAACCTATCAATTAATATCACAATGAATTTCTGACATGAAGTCAATAGTCTAGAGTTAATAAAATATATATTGGAAATCTTATAAGGAAAATCTGACCAAGAAATGTGAGAACTGGATGGCAACTGAAATTGGCATCCCCTCAAGTAACACAGCATTCCCCTGGAGCCAGGGCCTGCATACTGCCAATTGACAACAGGGCCCAGGCACACCATTCTAAAAGTAGACAAAGGTAATTAGATGCAAATTTAGCATCCCAAGCCTCCTGCTAAATGACCCAGATAGATGCAAGAGCTAGAGCGTCTGTCTCTTACCTACTCAGGGACTAGGTGATGAAATGAACAGAAGCTTTTTTATTTACATTTTTATAGAATCAAAAAAGAAAAAAAAAAAAAGCTAATAGATAAGTCCAGCCTTGCTCTATGAGGATGTATTAAGCCACAGAAGGACAATTTAAAGTCAAGAGCATCATGAAGAAGGAAGAGAGGAGCCAGGAAAATATACAGAAGAAAAAGAATATTGAGAAATGATAAACAGTATTCATTTCAGAAGGAAAGACAGAGCTACCCTGAAAATCTACAGGATATGAGTGAAATCTGAACCATGATTAGGCACAGGCTGGTTTTTAATATTTTTCAGGACAAGTGATGTATAGTCCCATTTGAGACTGAACTATCAAGAGAATCAAAGAAATATGAGCCTTGAGGATTCAGAAAAAGAGGTGGAATCTACCATGAGAGAAAGAGAGGAGACTGTAGAAGTGAGTTTTAAAATTCAGTCAGTAATCTCATAACTCTCACTTCACTTATAGAATCTGAAAACAGAATTGTTTTTAAGTGTAGATTTTTACATTTTAAAAAACCAGGCAAGTAGAATGACTCATTACTGGGGCATCTAATTTAAACAATTTATAACAACTTAATCAAGTACCCATCTAAAATAATATTTTTAAAACTGAAGAAAGTTCATTAAATATTACACAAGTTCTTTAAACAAGAATAAATAATAGAAAGTTGCTAAAAATCAACCAAATATCAAAAGGAGCACCCCCCTCAAAGATAAATACATCAATTCTCTATAAATTAACAGTGATTACGAATGAGTGTAGATATTCTATATTATATAAAGCTTTCAAAAAACTTATTTAAGAAAAATATCAAGATTTTTCAGCAGGATTTCTCCAGTCCTCTTTTAAATATTAATATTTCCTAGTATAATCTAAACAATTTATGAACAGTAATTGCAGGACAATAAGGTATTTTTAATTTTAACTAAGGTAGATCTTAGTTATAGATTGAAATCTCTATATAGAAATCCCACTTACAGGTTTTATTCTTTTGTCTACATTGCTGTGTTAACTTTTTGCTGTTTTTCATTTTCTTTTTTGCTAGGGATGGTGGGGAAGGGTGGGTGGGTCTGCACCTAAGAAAAGTCAAGAATGAATCTACTTGAAGAAAACTACTGTTTTTCCACATTTATTATCTTTCATAATTAAATTTATTAATCTGGTGCTATGACTTCTAAAGGGTAAACATGTTTTGTTTTTGACTTTGTTCATCAGATTTTCTCCCTTTACTTTTAAAGACAAAAATTATTCAAACAGGAAACAAAACACAGAAATCTGGGTTCCATTTTCATTTCTATTGCTTCAAGTTTCGTGACTTAAAGCAGACCATTAATTGTTTCATCAAAATAGCATGGTTCATGCTCCACCATTCATCAACTTTCCCCTGGTAACTCACTTAACCTTTCTGTGTCTCAATTTCCTTGTCTATAAAGGGAGGTACTAAATAAAATAAAACCTACTTTGAGGGGTTGTTATGATTAAATGAATTAATATCTATTAAGTACTCTGAATAATGTCCAGGACATAGTAACTTCTATATTTGTTTAATTGACTAAAAATTATTAAATCTGAAAAGTGTTCTAGAAGTAGTTCAGTTGCCTGAAACCTTGTACATCAAACTTATCTAGAAAAATGTTTATAAAGATAGATCCCTATGTATCTATCCCAGGCAAATGAGAATATGTATCAGTGGAAGCTGACAACCTATATTAAAACAAACAAACAAAAACCTCTTGAGATAATTTCAGTTTCCAAACTGGTTTGTTGGCAATGACATTAAACAATGTCTCAAGTCAATTTAACTATATCCCACACAATTCACCAGTGTCCACTTCCCTTTCGATGGCCACAATAGTCACTATCCAAAGCAACTTGGGATTTAATAGCATCAGTCAGTTTTACAAAAGCAGTTAGAAGTTTAGCTTTGAAATTTTCTTTCTTACCTAAAGCAAAACTGCTTTGTCCTCATCAAGGAAAATAAACATGTAAAAGAAGGGATCAAACTGATCCCTAAAGACTGGGACATACTGGTTAAAGAGGACAGAATAATGAGACGTGCTCCTTTTGTTTTTGCCCAGCATTCATTCTTTATCCAAGGACACAGGTTGGCACTGTCTTAGTGATATGATTTGTGGTTAACTACCACAAAAGATCAAATTGCCTCCAATTCTCTAATTCTTTCAAAAAAAATTGAAGCAGTAAACTGAGGCTTAGAGTAATTGTTAGCATCCTTCCTAGATACAAATTGTATTGCCCAGACTTGCAACTAGAAAGAGAAAGGAATATCTATAAGGACAAAGTCATAGGTATCACACCCACGCTGGCCTGTGTTGCATGGGTGCTTGGGATCCACTGGGTAGTAGTATATTTGAGTGGTTCAGACTAAGGAGTGTTCCAATCGCAAGCTACAGAATGTGGTGAAATAAATTACCAGACTGTGATGAATTTTCTTCTGTCTTTGTTAAATTAGAAAAATAAATGCAATGTAGAAAGCACAGGAAACTAAATTTATTCTAAGGACTATACTTTGTGATTTAGTTCTGCCATTTATTGTTGTCCACTCTTTTATAAAATTGTTGTCATTTATAAATGACAGTGATATAAATAAATAGACTTTTAAAAATTATTCTCATTGTGCAAAAAGAAAACGTCCACATGGAAGCTGACACTTATTTTTTTAAAAAAAATTTATTAGTGAAAATGTCAGTTTGAGAACTCTTAGAGCACTGGCTTCAGAGACAGATACAACTGATGTGATCCCTGCCCCTAATATTAATACAGATCAGCTGTGTGACATTGCAGATGTGCTTCCTCATTTATCAATGTGGATAGAAATACTACATATAATTCATACGATTTTGAGGATAAACTGTAGTAAGAGCTGTTAGATGTTTACTTACTCACAATACAAGTCAAAGTATGTATCTAATAAATTTTAGTTATTTTATCACTTTGTAACTCTTCATCATTTTAACTCCCTCATCAATAAATCAAAATGGCTACACCTTTACATATATTTGTTTCCAAGTATTTGTTCCCAATTTTGTTTTCATTAGCCTAATGGTGGTACTGTATGGGGGTCTTGATAGTCATATAAATCCCATCCTCTCCATCTGAAACTAATTATATAACAAAAATCTCAAAAGGAAATTAAATAAAGTGTTATGCTTCTGGTCTACAAGAAGATAATCCTCCTCATATGTCAAAATTCATTTTATAACAACAAAAAAGTGGCACTGTGCTTATAATATCAAGGCAATTAATATTAGGCAAGAGACTAAGTTGACATTTACTACAGTCTCTGAGGTATAATTTAGATGATTTTGAATGTGCAAGCTCTTTGAAATTCTCCTGTTTACAGTGGCTACTTAGCACATGTATTGTTCACCAAAGTACCAAGAACAGTTTAATCACACTCTTCTTATAATGCTCTACATGATCTTAAACAAGATTTAAGTGACAATTCAATGTACTTTAATGTACTAAATAGAGTTCCAATTAATTCTACATCATGGTAGAAACGCTGGTATATCTTGGAGAGTTCCCATCTATCTTAATAGTAAGTGCTTCTGGAAAAAAAAAGAAAGAAGAAGCCTGAGTATTTATCTGGGCAGTGTTTTACACTTTCTCACCTAACAGCGGATCACAAATATGTTCATATGATGATGGTAACAATCACCACTTCCCCTACATCCCTCTCAAGCCATGTTGGGAGGGTTAACCATTAAGATGGAACAATGTTTAGCAACCAATATTTTGCATCATGTTTCAGGTCAATTGTGGCAGACAATAATAACAAACATTAAAAGAGAGCCTCATAGTTTACGAGATTTATAATTATTTGGACATTTGAATGAAGTTGGGTCCTCAGAGGAAAGTTAGATGCCAGCAACCTCTTAATAACCTGTAGCAATAATTTTTAAAAATTAAGAATTTCAGCTTAAATAGGCCCTAAATATATTAAAGATAAATAAAATTGGAAAACTAATAGCTAAAAATGAATTTTAGCTATTGTGTTTAAAAGGGACATTATAACACATATTAATCACATGAATGTCTTTAGCCATTTGTAATAATTTCTTGATAACTATCTCAGACCAATTAAACATATTACTGTAAATATACTACCTTGAAAACATACACATAGGTTAAATCTTAATCAAAAAGAAATAAATATCATATAAATAAAATCTATTTTATTATACTTTGTTCCCAAAGATAATTGCTTGTAATGCCCCAAACGGATGACGAACTACTAGTAAATTCATGTGTGTATTCATTTTCACAAATTTCTGTGCATTTTCTAAGTACTAAATTTCACAATGGGAAGCTGGACTCTCCAAAACTATGTATGCCTGTAACTGAACGGCAGAAAAACTTAACTAAACAATGTGCTTTAATATATAAATTGTAAATATTAGTCTAAAATGTTAAAATGACCTAAAATATTAAAATGGTTTATCAAAGCAGACAGTATAGGATCTTTAAATGTGATTTATGTATTCAGATATATGCTTAGTGTGTCTGTAGCAGGGCATAGGAAATATTATGAAATATCATCAAGTAGACTGTCAGACTCAGTATATATATATATATATGTATTTGAAAATAGCAAAGGCATAGTGAAGGTGGAAATTCTGATGTTGGTTGAGATACATTCTGATCTCTTAATGATAAGAATATTGAGACACATTTAACTTTTTAACAATGTCCATTACTTTCAGGTTAAAGTTATATCAGAGTGAAATACAATGTTTCTATTTTTCCAACTTAAGTTTAAAAAGTGGTAGTTGTACCACTTCTTTTATATATATATTTAAGTCTTGATTTGATGTTCCACATGTGTTTACTCTGATGACAGGAAGGATTAAAAAAACAAAGACCAGTTAAAATTCTTGGATAATTAGGCATATGGTCACTCAGACTCCAAAGTAGTGATCCTGCTAGATCTCATTAGATTTAAGAGGGCTACATGTTTCTACTACTGATATCAACACAAGCCCCAAGAGGCAATGTATTAAAAGTCATAATCAAGAATTTGTTGCTTATTACAGGACCTGCATCTTGAAAATAGGATGCTTAATAAAGCAAATTAAAGGACAAAACCATAGGATCTGCTCATTTTCATAAAGCACAAAAACACTTATCTGACACATGTAGCATTGTTATTTATTTCACATGGCAGGACTTTATTCATACTTTACTCTGAATCATCTTCTATAATTTTCTTTTTATTCAGAAATACCAATATCTTCATTTTCCTAACCGGAAAGAATAAAAATATCCATTTATTCCTTGTTCTCACACCCTCTTCCTAAAGTGCCAAAGTTTTTAAAAAGTTACAAAATCTCTGTTACATGGAAATATTCCTTCCTGTACAACTACCACTTCTTAAAATCAACTTGGGAAAATGGAAACATTGTATTCCACTCTGACATAACTTAAACCTGAAAGTAATGTACATCCTTAAGAAGTTAAATATGTCTCAATATTCTTATTAAGAGATCAGAATGTTTCTCAACCAATATTAGAATTTCCATCTTCACTATGTCTTTGCTATTTTTAAATATGAAAAACTGGATAGAGTAGGAGCTGATTTATAAGTAATATTTTAAAAGCAAAATTGCCTTGTACATGCTCCAGAACAATATTCATGGTAAATTCTCAACTATTTTAAGAGGTGACTGTCATAGCATCATGAAAACAATATTGCAGCACAGGGATTCCTACTAGCAACTTGTATCAGAGGCATTACATTTCCAGGCACTTTGGCAAATTCTCATACACATGTAGTATCACACCTCTCACATATATTTCAAGCCATAAAGGAACCTATAAATTATTTATGGTGATTCAGTTTGCAGATTAATTTATAGGCCCCAAACATTTTAAGCTGATACATCTGTTCTTTACATTAAAAAAAGAGAACGTTTTATTTGTGAAAACCACTGAAAAGTATTCACTCACAAATGTCATGCCCTAGTTTACTTTTAGGTAAGAAGGCTGAGAGATGCCACCCATCAGAGCCTCTAAGTCATTTCTTCAATTCTGCACTGACTATTAAAGAACATCAGCCAAGTTAAAGAATTGCACAGAAGGTCAAATTCAAGCAGCGAATGGGTTGAGGACACAGAGGACTCATGTTTCACCTTCTAATAGTCCTCAATTCCCATTCATAAAAGACTAAATGAAACAAAGAGGTAGAATTCAACTTCTTGTATGTAGACATTTGCATAGCTAGGTGACTTCAAAGCCTATGATTAGCTCCATGCTAATCAATTAACCAGTAAGTGAGGTTAAAGCGGCTGCCTCCAATGCGGGAGACCTAGGTTCGATCCCTTGGTCGGGAAGATCCCCTGGAGAAGGAAATGGCAACCCACTCCAGTATTCTTGCCTGGAGAATCCCATGGACGGAGGAGCTTGGTAGGTGCTAGTCCACGGGGTCACAAAGAGTGGGACACGACTGAGCAACTTCACCTTCACCTTCACCTACACTGTGCTAGGGGCCAAATATCTGAGACAGCACCTGGCCCCACTCTGGACACTGGGATCCAGAATTAAGCTATACCAGAAGCACTTTGTTTCCTTTGGAAAACCTTTCTTTTCTTCTTCCCAAAATTGCTTAGTGCCTCTACTTAAGCAACCAGCTTAAGCCCTAGAATGGGATGAGCATCACAGAAATGGTGAATGAAAAGCATTTATTTAAACAAGGAGGAAACAAGGGGAAAATTCTCAATGGAGTTGAAGGTGGGTAGGGGCATAAGGAAGAGATGTGAAATCCTGGTTTGCACTGAATGATGCAGAAAAATGGAATGTTTTCTTATGTTGAAAGCATGCTTTAGGCTATGAAAATTCTCCAAATCTATCCACCTCTTAAGGACTCAAATGATGTTTCAATATTGAGGTTCTAGTTCTGCAAGAGAGGAGGAGTTTGTAGAGATCAGGGCAAAGGAAAGATTAGCACTGCAACAAAAAAGTCAAGATGAAGAAAAGGAAAGCATGATGCGTGAAGGCAAGGAGAACGACCTGAGAAGGGGAGAGATCAAAAGTAAGTCACCAATAGGTTCACCTTACTTTTCAATATTCTCAAACCAGAAGGTTTCTCTAACACTAGAGGGCACGAACGCACACACACACACACACACACACACACACACACACACACACACACTGAGGCACGGGGAGCAACCGTGAGCAAAAGCAGTCTTCATATAAAGGTGAAGATCCGGGGCCCCAAGGATACTCGAAATTTCAAGGTGTTGGGGCAGTGTTTTTAACCCTGAAAATAAAATCTCTATGCTGTATTTCAGGGAAGAGTGACCGCTCTCTCTCAAAGAAACCGCTCAAGGATTGAGTGTTAACGACAGTTGAAGGCAGACAGTCCCCAGTGCTCCTGAGACAGCAACACCTTTGCCTCAGCAAAGCTCCCACCCTTTCCAGGTTAGATTTCCCTGGATCCCGAAGCTTCTGTGTTTATCTGCCCACTGTCTCCTCCTGTGGCTGCCTGTAAAGACTGGGGATGTAGACTCACCACCTGGAAATTCAACTGATTCTAGGCAAAGAACGGAGTAAGAGGAGGGGCACCCGCAGCTAACGCTGTCCAAACAGCAGCCTTCATGAGTCCGGGTTCGCAGCAGCGCAGAGCCCTTGGCCCTGGGAGGGCGGCCCTTGCGACTCTAATTCAGCCCCCTCACGACAGCCCAGACAAGAGCACTCTGCTTCCATCCCCAAGTCTCCTCTGGCTCTGAGAAAGGAGGTCTCTGTACCTGGAGGTGCCCAGGAGGGCTGGGGTGTTCTCCCCTGGACAAGGCGTCTCGGAATATGGGAGCTGGTGGTGTTCGAGGGGACCACGCAAGAGAGATGAGAGGCGAGAGGCAGCGAGAGGAAAAAACATAAAAAAATAAGGTAAGACGGAGAGAAAAATGAAAAGATAAAGTAACGGAGACGCGGGAACATCCCAAGAAAAACAGGAGGAAAGAGAACGAGAGACCTGCGGAGCGGATGCGGTAAGCCAGATCAAGAATTAGAGAAAGAAACTGACTCAGACACGGACAAGTAGAGACTAAGACGCCAAGGAGGCAGAAATAGAGAGGAAGGTAACCGTCGAGGACGACATCCGAGACCCAGCGCGTCCCCGATGTTGAACGCGCGGTGTAGAAGCGTCCGAGCACCGCAGCGCCACACCGCCCGCAGCTGGTGGGAGAAAGTTGCTGGGGCTGGAAGGCCATGTCCCCCCGGGGCTGAGGGCCAGTGGAGCGCAGAGGGTGGCCGGCGCCCCCCGCCCCCGCCCCGCCCCAGCTTGGCCGGGGAGCAGAGAGAGCAGGGTAGAGGGCGGGCAGCGGTAGAAAGTTCCGCGCCTGGCGGTCTCTCCTCCGCACTTGCAGCGGCGAGCAAGAGCGCTTCGAGAGCCCGAGAGGCCGGTGTACCGGGTTCGCCGGCGCCCCTTTCCCGGGACTGGTTCGGAGCTCCCGGCTCCGTGCTCTGCCACCCGCTGCGGGACTTTGAGGCGCCCACCCAGGCACTCGGGCCACCCAAAGAGGACTCTCCCCAGGCAATCAGAGGGGAAGCAAGAGAGAGAGACGGAGACCTGCTGTCGTGGCCAGGGATCCCGCGAAGAAGGAACGGCGGTCCACGCACGGAATTCAGCCTCCGACCCAGCCCGGCAGGTGCCGGCCGGCTGCGAGGAGTGTGGGGCGCACCGATCCCGTGCTCACCTGGAACCCGCGCCGGCCCTCGAGCGCCGCGCGCAGCCCGGCTTCCCGCCCGCGCCTCTCTGCTCACACTTCCCCGGGAGAAGAGCGAGCCGGCTCCGGCCTCGGCCAGCCCTGGAGAGGCGCCCTCATAGCGCAGCGGCGGGCTGGAGGGCTCCTCGCGAGCGGGCGCCGAGGCCGAGGAGGCGCAGAAGACCGAGCGAGCTCTCCTAACACATTGTCACCTCGGCAGAGCCGCTGCCACCGCCTGGTCACTTCGCCCCCGGCCCCCGCCCCCCTCCCACCCCGGCCCGCTCCCTGTCAGCCCCTCCCCCTTGCGCGGGCCCTCCTCCTCCTCCCGTAGCCCCAGCCTGGAGGCCTCTCACTGGGCTAGTATAATTTACGTAACCAGCACCCCGAGCCCTCCTCCCTCCCGGCTCCCGCTCCTCCCCGGGCTGGGGCGGTGCGCACAGAGCGCGCTCCAGCTGCTCCTGGAGCCGCGGCTCCTGCGATGTGCACAAGTCCCGCGATACTTGGCAGTCACGGCTCCCAAGAGCAATCGAGGGGTCGGCTCCTTTCCCCCCAGAGCGCCCCGCGATCCCTGGCCGGCCCGGGGTCCCACTGTGCGAAAACAGGCTGTGTACACTGTGTTAACCCAGAGCACCGGATAACCTCCTAGAGGGGTGCTGGGGCGCGGGGTGCAGATTGCCCTCGCGAAAGCTCCAGCAACCCCACCCCAGCTGTCGGCTCTCCATTGAACATAAGCTGCAGGGAACTTGAGGTTTAGGCTCCCTGAAGCAGAAAGGACAGAAAAGAGTTTGGCCTCTTGTCCATTACAGTTCGTTTACCCTGGCAGGATCCTAGTGTTCTGGCTAGCGACAGCTGCTGCCACCGAAATCGTTGTTAGAGACCTGGAAATGCAAAAGCTTTCCTTGTGCTCTTAAATTTTTAAGGGAGAGGTAAAGAAAAAAGCAAGGCTCTGAATTCCTTTCTTAGTCAGGAAGATAAGGTCTCTAACAGCAAAAACACATACACCGAAGCACCTGAATGTCTACGTTTCAGAGTAAAGTTAACGTGTAGTGTAGAAGAAAGTCCATGAGACTGAGTGAATTAAATTATCTGAAAGGGTTTTAGAATAGTGCATGAAAGGAGGCACAAACTTAAGACTCAGATATTATTAGCATCTGAAGACTTGGGACCTAACCCCCTCTGCCACGTGGGAGGGACTCTTCTAGGAAACTGGGATTGCTGAGTTCAGGTCTCTGCTTTGCCATTTATTCACTGTTGGCCCTTGGTTAGTTCGGGTTCTTAATACCGTTTCAGTTTTCTTATTTTAAGAGGGATAACGTAGGTCACCTCATGTTATCTCAGTTCCCTCTTAGCTTATTTGGGAAAACTAAGGGAGGATATGAGAGTTACTCCAAATATATTGAGTTATGTTGCATAAATGTCTATTATTAATGATAATCTAGGGTATCAATGACATTCTTGATTATATTCACAAAAGGCAATTTTTAGAGATGTTAATTTTATAACTTTTCATGAATCAATGATTACCTAAATTGGTATGCTAATAACTATATTTAATTTTCCCTCCTATACTGTCCACCCTGGGCAGCCCTTCCACTCTCATCAATTAGTGTTTCTGTCCTGTGTGAGGACACAGGATGCCACTCTTAACACCAAGGACACTGGCCTTTTTCTCTATTGCTTGCTTTTGTCAGTTCTGTTATCCCGTCATTCACATATCTATGGCATATTGAGAAAACTTATGGACCACCAGGTAAAAGGTTAAGATTCTAAGGCTGGCACAGCCACTTATTTGTCATATGTGCTTGCAAAACACATAAGCCCCAATTCTTACATTCTTCATCTCTAAAAACGGTAGCAATACCATTTTGCAATCTTTGTAGTAATATTTAACCAGGATGAGAATCATAAAACTAGTAGGTAAAAGTTATACATGTATTCAGTTATGTATGTACTCTCAAAGTATCTCCCTGAAAATTATGTTTTGATGTTTATCATATCATCCTCAAACTTAGCAGTTTAAAACAATAAACATCTATACAATCTCAAGGTTATGTGAATTGTCAGGGTGGTTTCTGCTCTGGCAGGCTCAATTTGGACTGGCTGGTCAATTATGGCCTCGCTCACTTGTCTTCTGGTTGGCAAGCTGATTGGAGGCAGGACTCAGCTGGGATGGATCACCTTTGTTTAAGATGTTTGTCTGTCTTTGTCTGTCATCCTTCAACAGGCTAGTCCCGTATCCTTGAGTACTGGTAGTTGCTGGATTCTGAAAACCAACAATGGAGTGTAAAGTTCTGCTAAGACACAGAAGGAAGCTACATGGCCATGCCCAGATTCAAAGGATAAAATCATATACTCCATGTTCTTGATGGGAGACACTGCAAAACCGTATAGCAAAGAAGAATGCACCCTTGAAGGGGAAGAAGCACGTAAGGCCATTTTTTTAACCCTCAGATTCTTCTTAATGACAAGGGAATTTTAAAAGTCCTTATAGTGAATAAATCTGATAGTTATCATCTTAACCAAGTGATCAAGATTAACATCACCAATAATGGGATCAGGTGATATCATGTGCTTCATGCTGTGTTAAACTGAGAAGTACACAACAGAACTTATTAATAGTATTCCAGACCAAAAAATAAAAGCATAATCAATAATCAAAAGGAAGCAAAAGACAAACCTATACTGAGAGAAACTTCACAAAATACCTGTACTTTTCAAATATATCACTGTGATGAAAGTAAAAAAAAAAAAAAAAGACTTAAGAACTGGTCCAGACTAGAGGATATTAAAGAGACACAATGACTAAATGCAACATATACTACAATGTGAAATGAAAATACAACTGGAAAAAAATACATAACTATAAGGACATTGGGATAATAGGCAAAATATGAATAAACTCTAAAATATCTCATCTCTAGGTTTTTATATATGTTTAATTACAACTGATTTTATATCAACATTAAACATCTTGGTTTTGATAATTTTGCTGTGATTGCTATCATGAACTATTCTGGAGTAAAAAGGGCATAGTGGCTGCAATTTGTTCAGAATGATTCAGAAACACCTACAGAAAAAAAAATTTAGTTAAATTTGGTGAAAGAATATAAGGAAATTCTACTTTTTAGTTTTTATGGTAAGTCTGTTTTTACTCTTTCATTCCATTTTCCACAGCAGCTGCACCATTTCACATTCCCAGCAGTACACAAGGGTTTTGATTTCTCCACATCCTTGAGAACATTTGCTGTTTTCTTTCCCTTTTCCTTCCTCCTTCCCTTCTCTTTTTCTTCCTTTCTTTTTCTTTTCTTTCAAATGGAAGGAAAAACAAAAAGGTTAGATATAACAATTAATGTGAATGAATATTAAATATAGTAAAAATTATACTGTACTTTTTTCAAATAAGAAACCAGAAGCATAATTAATCCATGAGGAATTATTGCAAGTATTTATTTAGATAAATGGGATGACCAACACTGTACAATTAATTAGTTATAAGGCATAGAGTGACTAGATGGAGAATATACTAAAAGACATGAACATGAGTTTATCAGGTATAATTGACCATCCTGTAGTTAACAAAAAAAGACATATATATATTTATACATTACATATATATATATAATTGGGCTTCCCAGGTGGCACTAGTGGTAAAGAATCTGTCTGCCAATGCAGAAGACACAAGAGACTCAGGTTCAATCCCTGGGTCAGGAAGATCCTCTGGAGTAGGAAGTGACAACCCACCCCAGTATCCTTGCCTGGAAAGTTCCATGGACTGAGGAGCCTGAAAGGCAACAGTCCATAGGGCTGCAAAGAGTCAGGACTGAGTGACTGAACAGACACATGTATTAAATTAAATTAATAAATTGTCAGGTTTGGACAAATTATTAGCAGTGAAGAAGAGGGGGAAACATGTTATATAACTTAGAGAGTTTAGATTGGATGAGTAGGAGAAACTTTTGGATGCCCAATAGTTTCTCTGTTAAGAGAAACAGAAAGTAAGAATTTTATTTTTTAAAGTGAAAATCTAGTAATACATGTTTTTAGTTATAATACTTCAGTGGCTTCTTATTGTTTTTAGGAAATAGTCTAAAATTCCAAACATGACCTAAAAGACATTTATAATCTGGTCCCTAGTTATCTCCTTAGTAAATACAATGAGCTAAACACTGGGGTAGGCACTGAAGATAAAGAATAAAGACAGCACCATTGAACACAGAGTCTAATCCTCCACCCAGTGAATATGTGTAGAATACTTACGTCGTGCAACGTGATTTACAACAGTGAGCAAAAAGACAATGACTGCTTTCACGAATGCCACATTTTGTTGTGCTATATTCTAAACAAATAAGTATGTAATTCTGTCAGGAGGTAACAAATTCTCAGAAGAAAAATGAATAAAGGATAAGAGCTGAGCTTTCAAACTGCTGCTGCTGCTGCTAAGTCGCTTCAGTCGTGTCCGACTCTGTGCGACCCCCTAGAGCCTGCCAGGCTCCGCCATTCCTGGGATTCTCCAGGCAAGAACACTGGAGTGGGTTGCCATTTCCTTCTCCAATGCATGAAAGTGAAAAGTGAAAGTGAAGTTGCTCAGTCTTGTCTGACTCTTCGCGACCCCATGAACTGCAGCCTACCAGTCTCCTCCGTCCATGGGATTTTCCAGGCAAGAGTACTGGAGTGGGGTGCCATTGCCTTCTCCGGAGCTTTCAAACTAGTTTGCCACAAATCATTTATACATGTCACATAACATATTGATCACCTTACCCATCAGGAATGGCTAAGTATAGTGGCCTCAGATTGCTAGAGTCCATAGCTAGGCAGCCTCTGATCATAAGAAACTTGTTCAGGCCTTTATGGAGAATGGCCTAAGCAAGTGTTGTGTGAATGTGTGTCCAATTCTTCCTATGGCATAGATAAAAAGGTGTCTACTTCTGGACATCTGCTACAACTTTCAGTTGCAGACAACTGATAAGGGCTCATGGAATAGTTTGAAGATTTTTTTTTCGGGAGCAAAAGAACATCGTATGATGAAGGAACATCGCATTCCCCATTGTAGATGGGATGCAAGGAGGTTGGCAGGAACTTCTAATGAGCATTTCTCCAATTAATGACCCAAAGTTCCAGTTAATGACCCAAAGCTCTAGCATAAATATCAGATAATCCTATTCTGTATGCTGCTAATTTGCTATTTTTGTGGTAGCTATGTCAGCTGCAGATTGGCTATTCTAATAATACTTGGGCATTCTTCAAACTCCAGCTTTATAATTATTTTTATTTTTTCTGATAAATATTTTGAATATATTTGAAATCCATTTATATACATAAAAATTTAAAATCACAACTTTAATGAAAGAAAAGTAGTGCTGATGCTTCTAAAATAGCAATTTAATTGATATAAATGTTTAGTCATAAAAGTAAATGTTTAAAATATTTTTTACTTCCTTATTCAAACAAGTTTTCTCACCTTTGGTGTTGACCAACTATTATATCATCATTGAAAATGTCATGATTGGGAAATTTTATACCTATTTCAAGTATAGAATCAATTAATATAAAGGTGAGTTCATGGAAGCAATATCTCATTAAAATATTTTTGAAGATTTTATTAGAAAGAAACAATTTGGTAGGTCTTATCTTTTTCACATATCATTTTTATATAATAATTTAATAGTGTGAATAAAATTGAATCAACTTTTGGCCAAGCTCCATATTAATACACTAATATTTGCTCTATTTTATCTCATGATCCATAAAGTCCCATTGCAAACTTACAGTTTTCCATATTTGTGTGATTAATGCCTGTTTTCTCCAATATAAAATAGGATACACCAGCGCAAAGTTTAAGTTTATAAAGTGGCAGTGGGGGCGGAGGGAATTATTGTAACTTCACTCCAAGTGAGATAGATGCCTGTTGTACAGAAAACTTTTCTGTTAATGAATAAATCAATCCAACCACCTCTTAATCAACAGCTGCCTTTTCTATAAACTTTTTTCTTTTTTTATCTTCCCTTCCCTCACTACTTTTTCCCTCCTTGTTTTGAATTCTTGATTGGGCAGTAACCATTAGTGCCAAAAAATTAGGGGAAAAATTAGGGGAAATTTTTTAGCCCACGAAAATCTTTCAGCACCACGGAGAGCGACAAACGAGTCTCTCCCAATCAACTTTGTGGTCACTCTAGTCTGACTATGCTACTATTTAACATAAATTGACAAGAATACATAAATAGATAGTAAGTAGGACGTGGAAAAAGACTAACTAAGCCACTACTAAGAATCCATAAAAAGAGATAAATAGATGAAAAGCAGAACAATGTGGAAAAGCATTGGCATTCACTTAAGGAAATATGGGTTTGCTATCATTTAACCTCTCTGTATCGCTGTTAAATCCAAAAGCAAATATAAAGTAAAATGTTAAGTACCATAATAAAGCATGAAACAATTACACATCCATAACCTCAAGAGTTTTTCACCTCCATATACCATATAGACATAACACTTCTTAGAATATAAGTTCCTGAAAAGCAGGGACTGTATCACTGCTTCCCAGGATTGAGTACAGTGCCTGGCACATAACAAGTATTAGTAACATATTCATTAAATACATGTGCTAAGTGACATTATCTTGTCAATAATATTTTACTTGCTAATTAAAGGTCAGGAAAAATCCATTATATTGGACAAAATTATTTTCACATCTAAGAATCTAATAGTCTCTTCAAAATTTGAATAGGAACACTGATTATTAAAAAAAAACTATATAGCAGGTAAACTTTATTGATTTTCATATTTTAAAGTTATATTTTAAAACATCACCCTCTTGCAATGAAGACTTTTCCAGTGTGCTTTAATTAGTTATTTGATGCTTTATTCATAAGTCCAGTATGAGTAACATTAATATAACATTAATGTAACAACCACGGAATCTTTCAGCCAACAAGCAGCTACCATACCTCTTTATTTCATCAATGCACAGATGTAAAAACTATTGTCTTACAGAATTAAAGTCAGATATAAAGGACAAGGAAAAGTATTGAAGCCACTATTTTTAAATGTAAACATTTTAATAAGAGATCCCCAGAATCACATTGGGTTTTCTTTCTTGGCCTCATTTTTCTTTGGCTATCCTATTCAAAGAAAACTATTTATATTGCTACACACTGTACAAAAAATATTATGTATATTGGACAACAAAATTTTAAATAATCAAGTTCATAATTTTTTAAGGTGTAAAAGGGAAGAGGGAGTAGAAAGTATTAAGTAAAGTGTCACAAATTTTTATCTTCAATTCTATCTAAATAGCTGATTAGAGTCTGGATAAAAAGGAGAGAATCTGTTTCACTTTAAATCCATCTGTGTTGCCAAATTTATCTGAAGAGGCAGCTGTCTCTACATTAAATAACAGAAGATTGACTACCATTTAGTAAGAAAGGTGACTACAATTAATTGTGAGGAACTTATGAAGCTTAAATAAAAATATATTTCACTTTATTTTGAAAAAGTAGTGGTCCATATTTCACTTCATATTAAATATAAATGTAAAATGAGAACATGTATTATGATTTTTCATTAATGAGACTGAAATGCATAGTAACCCATTAAGTCAGAAATATGTAATAGTTATGATATAGAAAGAGGAATATATATATTTCCTTGAAAACTGTAAGCCATTTTACAAATGTAAGATACTGCAAGAACAGCATAGAATTAAAACTTAGTAGATGAGGAACAAGAAAAATTATGGAACATTTAAACAATAGGTCCCATAACTTTAAATTTAATAGACAATATAAAGGAAGACATGAAATGCAATTAATATTAAGGAAGACATAATCAAGATTGCTGGGAGAAATATCAATAATCTCAGATATGCAGAGGACACCACCCTTATGGCAGAGAGCGAAGAGGAACTAAAGAGCCTCTTGATGAAAGTGAAAGACGAGAGTGAAAAAGCTGGTTTAAAACTCAACATTTAAAAAATGAAGATCATGGCATCCAGTCCCATCACTTCATGGCAAATAGATGGGGAAGCAATGGAAACTGTGAAAGATTTCATTTTCTTGGGCTCCAAAATTACTGCAGATGTTGACTGCAGCCATGAAATTAAAAGGCACTTGCTCCTTAGAAGAAAAGCTATGATCAACTCAGACAGCATATTAAAAAGCAGTGACATTACTTTGCTGACAAAGGTTAATATAATCAAAGCTATGGTTTTTCCACTAGTCATGCATGGATGTGAGAGTTGGATTATAAAGAAGGCTGAGCGCCAAAGAATTGAAGCTTTTGAACTGAGGTGTTGGAGAAGATTCTTGAGTCCCTTGGACTGCAAGGAGATTCAAACAGTGAATCCTAAAGAAATCAGTCCTGAACAATCATTGAAAGGATTGATGCCAAAGCTGAAACTTCAATACTTGGGCCACTTGATGCGAAGAATGGCCTCATTTGAAAACACCCTGATGCTAGGAAGGATTGAAGGTGGGAAGAGAAGGGGACGACAAAGGATGAGATGGCTGAATGGCATCACTGACTCGATGGCCATGAGTTTGAGCAAGCTCCAGGAGTTGGTGATAGACAGGGAAGCCTGTGTGCTGCAGTCCATGGGACCACAAAGAGTCAGACATGGCTGAGCAACTGAACTGAACTGAAGGAAGACATGCAAGGGTAGAGTATGCAGTGATGTAAAGGGATTTTGCCTTGGGAAAATCATTGTTATCATATAAAAACAACTAATTTTATTAGCAGTAAAGAGAATATTGATAGACTCCAAGGAGAATTTCATAAACATGAGAGTTGACCTCTTATGATTTATATTCTAAGATGTTAATTTCTCAAGTTATAAAGAAACTTGAGTTTTACATAGTTAAATGTATCTTTACTCCAAGAATATACAAAACTGTTCTCAAAATATCTCCATATTTTTAGTTATATCAATTTGACACAATTTTGCTACTTCTCTGAACAACACCTCATTATATTGAATTCTGTATGTATGTACGTATGTATATGTATACATGTATTATCTGTCTGCATGAATCTATAAATTAAATTTTATAACATTAATGCCCAGAGTTACCCTCCTAAGTGTGCAATCCCTCTAAGGTTCTTGAATGTGAAAATCAGCTTTTAGAGCTACTTCTCATTAAATACACAATGGGACTAAGTGCACCATGTGACATATAGGTGTTATATTGACTTTTAAGGATACTTCAGTACCCAATGATAAAAATTTTCAGAGTGAAAAACTGAAATTAATACTTCCTTCCTCACAAATCTGTAAGCCATGTGAGTTGCCTGTGCTGTGCTTAGTTGCTCAGTCATGTCCAACTCTTTGCAACTCCATGGACTGTATCCCACCAGGCTCCTCTGTTGATGGGGATACTACAGGCAAGAATACTGGAGTGGGTTGCCATGCCCTTCTCCAGGGGATCTTCCCAACCCAGGGGTCAAACACAGGTCTCCCAGTAGTCAGATTTTAAAAAACTGATATAAAACCTAGTGTCATGGCCTCTAAAAATCCACTGAAGAAACAAAAGCACACCAAAAGTTAACTGTATTAGAATCAACTTTTCAAATGTGGTGCTTCTGCTTCCATTTTCATCATAAATAAACCATAGAAATTAGTAAATGAAAAAAATTACGTGTGTATACTCAGCAGTCTATAAAAATTGTGTGTGTGTGTGTTTTCATCTATATGGCATCTTACTTCTCAAGCTCAGGGAGCCACAGGCAGTTTGTAGACTTTAAAGAAAAACAGATATGGAATAAATTTTCTGATGGTAGCAATGTGACCTTGGACACATATCTTTCTGAGAAGTTTTAGTCATTTTTGGTAAAATGAGTATGCATTATCTATCAAAGCAGGTGTTTTAAGAATTGAATGATGCAGCATATATATGTGGCTCACACTAGGTACTCAATAAATACTATTTCTTAGTTTTCTGTGTTTTAAATGCTATTGTTTTCAATTTTCAAATATAATGGGGGTTTAAGGTACATCCTAGAAAAGTTCATGCTCCCTGATTTGGGAACAATGCTGGAGCAGGAACTAAGATGATCAACATCATTTATGTACATTTCAGAAATTCTCTCACTGCTTTTCCCCTTCCTCAAATCTCTAAATTGAACGATTCTAACCTAGAATCAGAATAAGCATTCATACTATGAATAATTTATAAGAACTAATTAATACCCCATCATTTACACAAGTGCTTATGTGCAAACATCACACACACAACCGTATTTGAACACACATATGCATATAGATTCCCACTTTTAAATGTAAGCTCCATGGACTTTGTCTTCACTGTCATAGAAATGTCCCAGTGGACAGAATTGAATGCCTCCTACTTAATAAGGGCCAAATAGCATGTATCACATATAGGGGGCTTCCCAGGTGGCTCAATGGTAAAGAATTCACCTGTCACTGCAGGAGATATGGGTTCTATCCCTGGGTCTGGACGATCCTCTGGAGAAGGAAATGGCCTCCCACTCTAATATTTTTGCCTGGGATATCCTATGGACAGAGGAGCCTGGTGGGCTACAATCCATGGGGTCACAAAAGAGTCAGACATGACTTAGCAACTAAACAACACAACAACAGTAAAAGGTTAACAAAAGTAACTAACAACAGAATAGAAAATGGGATCAGTTAGGCTAATTTACTAAGGTTCATACAACTAAAAAATGGTGAAACTGGGATTAAAGCCTAGGTGTGTAGAAATTCAAGGTCTACAGTCTGCTTCACATTTTGGAAATTTTAAGTCTATGGAAGTGTTGAGGGTTGAATGTAGTGAATCATTCACCAACTCAACCAGATTTACCAATTGTTAAATTTTTGCAACATTTGTTTTCTGTCCTCTCACTCTCTCACTATACAGTTCAGTTCAGCTTAGTGGCTCAGTCGTGTCTGACTCTTTGTGACCCCATGAATCGCAGCACGCCAGGCCTCCCTGTCCATCACCAACTCCCGGAATTCACTCAGACTCACGTCCATCAAGTCAGTGATGCCATCCAGCCATCTCATCCTCTGTCGTCCCCTTCTCTGCCAGCCTCGAATCCCTCCCAGCATCAGAGTTTTTTCCAATGAGTCAACTCTTCGCATGAGGTGGCCAAAGTACTGGAGCTTCAGCTTTATCATCATTCCTTCCAAAGAAATCCCAGGGTTGACCTCCTTCAGAATGGACTGGTTGGATCTCCTTGCAGTCCAAGGGATTCTCAAGAGTCTTCTCCAACACCACAGTTCAAAAGCATCATTCTTCGGTGCTCAGCCTTCTTCACAGTCCAACTTTCACATCCATACATGACCACAGGAAAAACCATAGCCTTGACTAGACAGACCTTAGTTGGCAAAGTAATATCTCTGCTTTTGAATATACCATCTAGGTTGGTCATAAGTTTTCTTCCCAGGAGTAAGCGTCTTTTAATTTCATGGCTGCAATCACCAGCTGCAGTGATTTTGGAGCCCCCCAAAATAAAGTCTGACACTGTTTCCACTGTTTCCCCATCTATTTCCCATGAAGTGATGGGACCAGATGCCATGATCTTCGTTTTCCGAATGTTGAGCTTCAAATCAACTTTTTCACTCTCCTCTTTCACTTTCATCAAGAGGCTTTTTAGTTCCTTACCACTTTCTGCCATAAGGGTGGTGTCATCTGCATATCTGAGGTGATTGATATTTCTTCCAGCAATCTTGATTCCAGCTTGTGTTTCTTCCAGTCCAGCATTTCTCATAATGTACTCTGCATATAGGTTAAGTAAGCAGGGTGACAATATACAGCCTTGAAGTGCTCCTTTTCCTATTTGCAACCAGTCTGTTGTTCCATGTCCAGTTCTAACTGTTGCTTCCTGACCTGCATACAGATTTCTCAAGAGGCAGCTCAGGTGGTCTGGTATTCCCATCACTTTCAGAATTTCCCACAGTTTATTGTGATCCACACAGTCAAAGGCTTTGGCACAGTCAATAAAGCAGAAATAGATGTTTTTCTGGAACTCTCTTGCTTTTTCCATGATCCAGCAGAGGTTGGCAATTGGATCTCTAGTTCCTCTGCCTTTTCTAAAACCAGCTTGAACATCAGGAAGTCCACGGTTCACATATTGCTTAAGCCTGGCTTGGAGAATTTTGAGCATTACTTTACTAGCATGTGAGATGAGTGCAATTGTGCGGTAGTTTGAGCATTCTTTGGCATTGCTTTTCTTTGGGATTGGAATGAACACTGACCTTTTCCAGTCCTGTGGCCACTGCTGAATTTTCCAAATATGCTGGCATATTGAGTGCAGCACTTTAACAGCATCATCTTTCAGGATTTGAAATAGCTCAACTGGCATTCCATCACCTCCACCAGCTTTGTTCGTAGTGATGCTTTTTAAGGCCCACTTGACTTCACATTCCAAGATGTCTGGCTCTAGATTAGTGATCACACCATCGTGATTATCTTAGTCTTGAAGATCTTTTTTTGTACAGTTCTTCTGTGTATTCTTGCCACCTCTTCTTAATATCTTCTGCTTCTGTTAGGTCCAGACCATTTCTGTCCTTTATTGAGCCCATCTTTGCATGAAATAATCCCTCGGTATCTCTAATTTTCTTGAAGTGATCTCTAGTCTTTCCCATTCTGTTCTTTTCCTCTATTTCTTTGCATTGATTGGTGAAGAAGGCTTTCTTATCTCTTCTTGCTATTCTTTGGAACTCTGCATTCAGATGCTTATATCTTTCCTTTTTTCCTTTGTTTTTCACCTCTCTTCTTTTCACAGCTATATGTAAGGCCTCCCCAGACAGCCATTTTGCTTTTTTGCATTTCTTTTCCATGGGGATGGTCTTGATCCCTGTCTCCTGTACAATGTCACGAACCTCCATCCATAATTCATCAGCTCAATCTATCAGATCTAGCCCTTAAATCTATTTCTCACTTCCCCTGTATAATCATAAAGGATTTGATTTAGGTCAAAGCTGATTGGTCTAGCGGTTTTCCCTACTTTCTTCAATTTAAGTCTGCATTTGGTAATAATGGGTGGGTCATGGTGGAGAGGTCTGACAAAATGTGGTCCACTGGAGAAGGGAATGACAAACCACTTCAGTATTCTTGCCTTGAGAACCCATGAACAGTATGAAAAAGCAAAATGTTAGGATACTGAAAGAGGAACTCCCCAGGTCATTAGGTGCCCAATATGCTGCTGGAGATCTGTGGAGAAATACCTCTAGAAAGAATGAAGGGATGAAGCCAAAGCAAAAACAATACCCAGTTGTGGATGTGACTGGTGATAGAGGCAAGGTCCGATGCTGTAAAGAGCAATATTGCATAGGAACCTGGAATGTCAGATCCATGAATCAAGGCAAATTGGAAGTGGTCAAACAAGAGATGGCAAGAGTGAACATTGACATTCTAGAAAACAGTGCACTAAAATGGACTGGAATGGGTAAATTTATTTCAGATGACCATTATATTTAATACTGCAGGCAGGAATCCCTCAGAAGAAATGGAGTAGCCATCATGGTCAACAAAAGAGTCCAAAATGCAGTACTTGGATGCAATCTCAAAAACGACAGTATGATATCTGTTCATCTCCAAGGCAAACCATTCACTATCACAGTAATCCAAGTCTATGCTGCAACCAGTAATGCTGAAGAAGCTGAATTTAATGGTTCTATGAAGACCTACAAGACCTTTTAGAACTAACACCCAAAAAGGATATCCTTTTCATTATAGGGGACTGGAATGCAAAAGTAGGAATCAAGAATCACCTGGAGTAACAGGCAAATTTGGCCTTGGAATGTGGAATGAAGCAGGGCAAAGACTAATAGAGTTTTGCCAAGAAAATGCACTCGTCATAGCAAACACCCTCTTCCAACAACACAAGAGAAGACTCTACACATGGACATCACCAGATGGTCAACACCGAAATCAGAGTGATTATATTCTTTCCAGCCAAAGATGGAGAAGCTCTATACGGTCAACAAAAACAAGACCAGGAGCTGATTGTGACTCTCACTATATACATCTCCCAAATATTTCTTTTGGCATGTATTACAGAGAGAAAGAACATCTTCTGCATAAGCACATGCCGTCTTTCCCGTGGCCTTCCCAAGTGGCTCATTAGTAAAGAATCTGCTTGCCAGTGCAGGAGATCTAGGAGACATGGGTTCAGTCTCTCAGTCAGGAAGATCCCCTGAAGTACGAAATGCAATCTACTCGAATATTCTTGCTTAGAAAATTCCATGGACATAGAAACCTGGTGGGCTACAGTCCATGGGATCATAAAAGAGCTGGACACGACTAAGCAACTAAATGACAACAAAGCTCCTCTCTGAAGATCATCTTCCCCACAACCAGCTGCTGAATTCTTCACAACTTTGCACATAAAAGAAGATATAACCCAACCAATTTAGGACTAAGTAAATAAGCAGGTATATAAATAAATATATAGTATGTCCAAGGGCATTACCTTGTGTGGGAAAAAGTCCTCTCTGTTCTTTATTTCTTTTTCTCAACCTATTCCTCCCCTCTGCCTACAGATATACACAGCCTCTTCATTCTAAACCAAACAAAAGGAAGCCCCCCAGAAAAGAAAACATCCCTTGCTTTCTGCCAACCTCTTCTCCAGCTTTCTTTTTCTTCTAAAGGCCAAAATTCAGGACAGAGACACCTCTTCTTGCTCACCAACCCCTCTCTTCTGAACCCCTTGCACCTGCATTCTGTTGCATTTCTAAGACTGCAGCCAGGGGTCCTCCAAAACCTGGTCTAGTCCAAGCTTAGGCTTCTCCCAAGCACTCCATCCCACAGACCACCTCCTCCTACTTGAAACTCATTCCCTCTGGTCGTTGAGAAGCCACAGTGTGCCTTCTGCCCTCCTGTGGCTCACCCCCTGTCTCTGTTAACCTCAAATGCAGATATTTTAGAAGTACCTGCTCCTCCCTCTCTACCTCTCTTGCAGGGTGGGTTATCCCTGTACAAGGATTAAGGTCATATTTGTATGCAGATGTATAAAACAAGCTGAACACCAAAGAATTGATGCTTGTGAAAAAAAAAAATTGATGCTTTTGAACCGTGGTGTTGGAGAAGACTCTTGAGAGTCCCTTGCACTTCAAGGAGATCTAACCAGTCCATCCTAAAGGAAGTCAGTCCTGAATATTCATTGGAAGGACTGATGCTGAAGCTGAAACTTCAATACTTTGGCCACCTGATGCAAATAACTAACTCATTGGAAAAGACCCTGATGATGGGAAAGATTGATGGCAGGAGGAGGAGGGGACAACAGAGGATGAGATGGTTGGATGGCATCGCCAATGTGATGAACATGAGCTTGAGTAAACTCCAGGATTTGGTGAGGGACAGGGAGGCCTGGAATGCTGCAGTCCATGGGGTCGCAGAGTCGGAAACAACTGAGTGACTGAACTGAACTGAAATAAGCAGGTAACTCTATCTCATATTCCTAGTTTGGCGTGAAGTTTGCATAGTTAAAACACATTTGCTCCTTAGAAAAAAAGTTATGACCAACCTAGACAGCATATTAAAAAACAGAGACATTACTTTGCCAACAAAGGTCCATCTAGTCAAAGCTATGTTCTTTCCAGTATTCATGTATGGATGTGAGAGTTGGACTATAAGGAAAGCTGAGCACTGAAGAACTGATGCTTTTGAACTTAGGTGTTGGAGAAGACTCTTGAGAGTTCCTTGGACTCCAAGGAGATCCAACCAGTCCATCCTAAAGGAGATCAGTCCTGAATATTCATTGGAAGGACTAATGCTGAAGCTGAAGCTCCAATAATTTGGCACCTGATGTGAAGAACTAACTCATTAGAAAAGACCCTGATGCTGGGAAAGACTGAAGGCAAGAGGAGAAGGGGACAACAGAGGATGAAATGGTTGGTTAGCACCACTGTCTTGATGGACATGAGTTTGAGCATGTTTGAGCAAGCTCCAGGAGATGGTGATGGACAGGGAGGCCTGTTGTGCTGCAGTCCATGGGTCACAAAGAGTCAGACATGACTAAGCGACTGAACTGAACTGAACTTGCATAGTTAACTGTAGCAAGTACAGAGATGTCCAAAACTGGCTAGTGTGAAAGTGTAGGAAGCTTTTAAGAAGAAACAAGAACAGAGACAGGATCTGTTTTCCAGGACCCAAGGTACTTTGATAATAATAACTCCAACATTTTGCAAATTCAGAAGTTTTCTTTGCGAAGAATTATGAAAGATAACTTTCATTTTAGCACAATAGTTTACCTTTTGACAGCCCAGTTTCCAAAGTCTCAGAAGAAAGTATAAAATCACTGAACAAATTCATGTATTTGAATGCAATTTATTTACCCATTGTTGAGAAGTGGATTATCTAGGGCTTCTTTTTCCTTCTTTTTTAATCCTCCTTTTAACTATTGAGTTTTTTGCTCTCAGTGCCAATGGAATGAGGAGCCGATTTTATACATACTAATTATGAACTTCATTATGAGAAACTATGTGCCACAGAGCTATTTGAACTGGATTCTAAGCCAATTATTCTATAAATACTGAATAATATTGCAGTATTTACCATGAAGTTTTGCAAAGTCTTCCATTATAAAGTTCTGAAATGATGATTTTTAGATTTAAAAATAAATACTCACTTTTAAATAGAAATTTGGATGATATGTCAATAATATTAGGAAGTATTCCCCAATTTGCATTTTATAGTCACTATCTATGGTTCAGAGCCAATCTATGTTGTTGCCTTTTTTTTTTTTTTCAATATTAGTATTTGGATACTGTTTTAGTCATCTACTTACTTTGTCAATTTTTAACCTCTCATATTTTGAGATAAATAGCACAGAAAAATACTGCCAAAAATAGCTCCCTAGGGCTAAAAGGATACTAGTCAGTTTCTTGCTTCTACTAGTAAGGTATACATTTCTCTAATAATGTGTCATATTTCAAGATTCAATACAGGGGACTTCCCTTGTGGCCCAGTAGTTAAGAATCCACCTGACAATGTAGGGTACATGGGTTCAACACCTGGTCCAGCAAATAAAATTCCCACATGTCACGAGACAACGAAGCCCATGTGCAGCAAGTACTGAAGCCTGCATGCCCTATGACATGCTCTGCAGTGAGAGGCCACCACAATGAGAGACCACTGCAACTAGAGAAAAGCCTGCACACAGCAATAAAGACCCAGCGCAGCCAAAGCAAAAACAAAATTTTAAAAAAGATTAAGTACAGGAGATGAAAACCAGTACCCAATAGTATGCAATAAATAAGGAGAAACATCGAGCCAGAATGCGATCAGAGAATCACATGTTTATATAGCAAAGACCTAGCTACAAAGAGCAGTCATGAGGTTTAGTAGCAGTATTCCATTGACACAATGATTCCAGTAAAGCATCTGTAGATATGGGTTTTTGTATATGTGTCTTCGTGTATTAAAACAAAAAAAATTATTTCAATATTAGAAAATTAGGATATTTTTCACTAAAAACTTGGATATGTGGCTTATCTTAAAAATTAGAAGATCTAGGAAACTGGAACCTACTTTGCTAAATACAAAATGGAGCTACTTCATTAGACCAAGAAGCTGGTATTTCCCATGTGGATATTATAACTGTATTTTTTCATTTTTGCCTTCCTTGAACCTATTAACAAAGCAGCTGAACTGATCCCATTAAACCCACATTGGGGTACATCAATATTCTGCTCAAAACTTTGAACACTCTCACATCTCAGAATTCTCATGGTGGCCTACCTCTCTGATACTTTCTCTTTCTACTCCAGCCATACTGGTCTCCTTGATATTTCTTGCATTTTCCCATTGGCCTATAATGCCTTTCCCCCAAACAGTTGTAACCTAAGTTTTGACTTAAATGTCATCTTCTCTGTGAAAACAAACCAGGTAATTGAATATTACATCACTGACACCCCATTTTCCCACCCCAGTTGACTTCCCTTCATGGCTATCACCACATACAAACATTACTTATGTATCTTATTTATTTTGTGTTCATCTTATAATAGAAACAACTTTAGATAAAGAATCTTTGCAGGTTGGCCAGAAAATTAATTTGGATTTTTCCAAGAGGTGTTACAGAAAAATATGAACAAACTTTTGAGCCAACCCAATACATATTGCTTTTGCTATATCTCATTCTCTAAGAATCATATCTGGCACATAGCCCTATTTCTTTGAATGAATTAAGTGGTGGGGTATGATTATTTTCACCACTTTGCTAATGACAGAACTAGAAGCTAGAGTTATATAATTTGTCCAAGATCACAAAGTTAAAAGACAAAAAGGCTATATTCAAACCTTCTTAGTGTGATATAAGGGCTCAATATCATAGTAATCAGGTTACAAATGTAAGGTATAGTTCGGGCTGAGGCAGAAAGAGGAAAGATGACCTCAGCAGAAGTAGGTTACCTTTATTTAGGCAAGGAGGGGCGACAGTCGGCCTAACGACCAGGCTGAGAGCAGAGAGGGATAAGGGAGGCTCCATATTTATAGGGATGTGCAGCCGAGAGGAGCTCATCCACGTCTGAGGTCAAGGGGGCAGCCAGGAGGAGCTATTCCCCCCCCCCCCCCCGAGGCCTGGGGGAGTAGCGACCAGGAGGAGCTACCCCACCTCCAAGGAGCGGTGGCTGCGTGGGCGCCAGAGGGCCTAGAGGAGCCATTCCACATTCAAGGTCAGGAGAGGCGGTGGTGAGGAGATACCCCTCGTCCAAGGTAAGGAGCAGTGGATGCACTTTGATGGAGCAGCCATAAAGAGATACCCCACGTCCAAGGTAATAGAAACCCAAGTAAGATGGTAGGTGTTGCAAGAGGGCATCAGAGGGCAGACAGACTGAAACCATAATCACAGAAAACTAGTCAATCTAATCACACTAGGACCACAGCCTTGTTTAACACAATGAAATTAAGCCATGCCCATGGGGCCACCCAAGACGGGCTGGTCATTGTGGAGAGGTCTGACAGAATGTGGTCCACTGGAGAAGGGAATGGCAAGCCACTTCAGTATTCTTGCCTTGAGAACCCCATGAACAGTATGAAAAGGCAAAATGATAGGATACCAAAAGAGGAACTCCCCAAGTCAGTAGGTGCCCAATATACTACTGGAGATCAGTGGAGAAATAACTCCAGAAAGAATGAAGGGATGAAGCCAAAGCAAAAACAATACCCAGTTGTGGATGTGATTGGTGATAGAGGCAAGGTCCGATGCTGTAAAGAGCAATATTGCATAGGAACCTGGAATGTCAGGTCCATGAATCAAGGCAAATTGGAAGTGGTCAAACAGGAGATGGCAAGAGTAAACGTCAACATTCTAGGAATCAGTGAACTAAAATGGACTGGAATGGGTGACTTTAACTCAGATGACCATTATATTTACTACTGCAGGCAGGAATCCCTCAGAAGAAACGGAGTAGCCATCATGGTCAACAAGAGTCCGAAATGCAGTACTTGGATGCAATCTCAAAAACAACAGAATGATCTCTGTTTGTTTCCAAGGCAAACCATTCAATATCACAGTAATCCAAGTCTATGCCCCAACCAGTAACATTGAAGAAGCTGAATTGAATGGTTCTATGAAGACCTACAAGACCTTTTAGAACTAACACCCAAAAAAGATGTCCTTTTCATTAAGGGGACTGGAATGCAAAAGCAGGAAGTGAAAAAACACCTGGAGTAACGGCAAATTTGGCCTTGGAATGTGGAATGAAGCAGGGCAAAGACTATTAGAGTTTTGCCAAGAAAATGCACTGGTTGTAGCAAACATCCTCTTCCAGCAACACAAGAGAAGACTCTACACATGGACATCACCAGATGGTCAACACCGAAATCAGATTGATTATATTCTTTGCAGCCAAAGATGGAGAACCTCTATACAGTCAGCAAAAATGAGACCAGGAGCTGACTGTGGCTCAGATCATGAACTCCTTATTGCCAAATTCAGATTAAATTGAAGAAAATAGGGAAAACCGCTAGACCATTCAGGTATGACCTAAATCAAATCCCTTATGATTATACAGTGGAAGTGAGAAATAGATTTAAGGCCTAGATCTGATAGATAGAGTGCCTGATGAACTATGGAATGAGGTTCGTGACATTGTACAGGAGACAGGGATCAAGACTATACCCACGGAAAAGAAATGCAAAAAAGCAAAATGGCTGCCTGGGGAGGCCTTACAATTAGCTGTGAAAAGAAGAGAGGCGAAAAGCAAAGGAGAAAAGGAAAGATATAAGCATCTGAGTGCAGAGTTCCAAAGAATAGCAAGAAGAGATAATAAAGCCTTCTTCAGTGATCAATGCAAAGAAATACAGGAAAAGAACAGAATGGGAAAGACTAGAGATCTCTTCAAGAAAATTAGAGATACCAAGGGAATATTTCATGCAAAGATGGGCTTGGTAAAGGACAGAAATGGTCTGGACCTAACAGAAGCAGAAGATATTAAGAAGAGGTGGCAAGAATACACAGAAGAACTGTAGAAAAATAACTTCACAACCCAAATAATCACAATGGTGTGATCACTCACCTAGAGCCAGACATCCTGGAATGTGAAGTCAAGTGGGCCTTAGAAAGCATCACTGTGAAAAAAGCTAGTGGAGGTGACGGAATGCCAGTTGAGCTATTTCAAATCCTGAAAGATGATACTGTGATAGTACTGCACTCAGTATGCCAGCAAATTTGGAAAACTCAGCAATGGCCACAGGACTGGAAAAGGTCAGTTTTCATTCCAATTCCAAAGAAAGGCAATGCCAAAGCATGCTCAAACTACTGCACATTTGCACTCATCTCACATGCTAGTAAAGTAATGCTCAAAATTCTCCAAGCCAGGCTTCAGCAATATGTGAACTGTGAACTTCCTGATGTTCAAGCTGGTTTTAGAGGCAGAGGAACCAGAGATCAAATTGCCAACATCCACTGGATCATGGAAAAAGCAAGAGAGTTTCAGAAAAACATCTATTTCTGCTTTATTGACTATGCCAAAGCCTTTGACTGTGTGGATCACAATAAACTGTGGAAAATTCGGAAAGAGATGGGAATATCTGCCTTTTGAGAAACCTATATGCAGGTCAGGAGGCAACAGTTAAAACTGGACACGGAACAACAGACTGGTTCCAAATAGGAAAAGGAGTACATCAAGGCTGTATATTGTCACCCTGCTTATTTAACTTCTATGCAGAGTACATCATGAGAAACGCTGGACTGGAAGAAACACAAGCAAGAATCAAGATTTCTGGGAGAAATATCAATAACTTCAGATATGCAAATGACACCACCCTTATGGCAGAAAGTGAAGAGGAGCTAAAAAGCCTCTTGATGAAAGTGAAAGAGGATAGTGAAAAAGTTGACTTAAAGCTCAACATTCAGAATACGAAGATCACGGCATCTGGTCCCATCACTTCATGGGAAATAGATGAGGAAACAGTGTCAGACTTTATTTTTTTGGGCTCCAAAATCACTGCAGATGGTGACTGCAGCCATGAAATTAAAAGATGCTTACTCCTTGGAAGAAAAGTTATGACCAACCTAGATAGCATATTCAAAAGCAGAGACATTACCTTGCTGACTAAGGTCTGTCTAGTCAAGGCTATGGTTTTTCCTGTGGTCATGTATGGATGTGAGAGTTGGACTATGAAGAAGGCTGAGCACCAAAGAATTGATGCTTTTGAACTGTGGTGTTGGAGAAGACTCTTGAGAGTCCCTTGGACTGCAAGGAGATCCAACCAGTCCATTCTGAAGCAGATCAGCCCTGGGTGTTCTTTGGAAGGAATGATGCTAAAGCTGAAAGTCCAGTACTTTGGCCACCTCATGCAAAGAGTTGACTCATTGGAAAAGACTCTGATGCTGGGAGGGACTGGGGGCAGGAGGAGAAGGGGACGACAGAGGATGAGATGGCTGGATGGCATCACAGACTCGATGGACGTTGAGTCTGAGTGAACTCCGGGAGTTGGTGATGGACAGGGAGTCGTGGCGTGCTGCAATTCATGGGGTCTCAAAATGTCGGACAGGACTGAGCTACTGAACTGAACTGAACTTGTGTAAGTGATAAGGGAAATGTTAATCAGGGGGGATGTTTTGGGTATACTTTAGTTGAGATAGCATTTGTAGTTGGGCAGGGGGTGATAATTCTTCTGGGCAGGTGGAGGGGGTGGATGTATTCTGGATAGGGGATGATAAGTCCCAGATAGATGCAACCGGCCTGAAGCATCAGGGCGGGACCTAAAGTTCTGTTTTGTTTTCTCTGAAGTTAGATGATTCAGCAAGGGCCTTTGAAACTGTTGTTTTCTTTTCTGGTCCCAAAAGACTCCTTCAACAAATATATCAAGAAGAAGTGTGCGATTTTCAAGGAAAATAGGAGACATTTATCTGTGGAGGTGCAGAATATTCCTATATGAATAAATACTCAAACTCTATCTTCATTCTTTTATGTGTCTGACCTTTAAAAATAGAAGGCCATGACCCTTGACCTAAGTGGTGAAAAAGGATAAATCAATGATTGTATCAGTGCTTTGGCCCCTTTGTTTCCCTCAGCTGTCTACCTACCTCTCCTGCTCCACTTCCTCTTAATTGGGATTAATCTATACTAAAGATATTTGTTTTAAATTATAAGGACTTCCATTTTTTCTCACTTGAAATATGAATTATCTTTTGAAGTAGAACATAAAGTTCACAACTCACATGTGCATAACTGGATTTCATAAAGGGAACACATCCTGGACCAAGATTATGCTATTAAATATATAACAACCAGTCCCTCCACCTCAAAATAAAGCAAAAAACAAAGACACATTGAAAAAATATAACTTCCATAATGTGCCTACTTCCACCATGGCCTGTTTGAAGCTACCAACTTGATGCTATCCAGCTTGCAAAATTCAAAAATTTAACAATCAGCTCCTGCAAGTGGATGCAAGGCAATTGCAACATATCACTAAAACCCAAAAAACCCTATCATGTTTCTCCCTCAAATCACTGTTTCCCTTTCCCAAAGATAATCTTTCTAACATCTATATTAAAGTAATCATACACACTGTTTCACATAGGGTTTCTTTCTCTCACTTTTGTGTTTATGAAATGTATCCATCT
The DNA here is from genome assembly GCF_014754425.2 of Oryx dammah. NCBI lineage: Eukaryota > Metazoa > Chordata > Mammalia > Artiodactyla > Bovidae > Oryx > Oryx dammah. The sequence continues at coordinate 93,521,975 of NW_024070211.1, read as the reverse complement.
GTTGCAAGTAGATTGTTAATTAACAAAGCAGTACATTATTCTACATGATGCTATGATTTATACTCTTTAAGTATTTGTAAATTTGTCTATTTCTTCTTTCAGTTCTTTTCAGTTTGCTTTATATATATTGAAACTCTGAAAATCTTATTGACTAGGTAATTTATTTCCTGTAGTATTACAACAACCACTGAAGCCTGAATGCATGCATGTACATATTTAAAGTGTCTTTCTTGTAGACAGTGTATATTTGAGTCTTTTTAAAAAACAATTTATCCAGTCTGGTATTTTTTGCCATTTAATTTTTGTGTTTAGACCATTTATATTTAATGTGACTGTTAATATCGTTGGATTTAAATCTATCATGTTGCACTTTGTTTTCTATTTATTCTATGTATTTATTACTTGCTTCCTTTTTCTTCTATTCTGATTCTTTTTAGACTGAGTAATTCTATGACTCCATTATAGTCCCTTTTTCATTATTAGCTGTTACTCTGCTATTTTTGACAAATGATTTAAGATTAATAACATGCATCTTTAATTTACCATAGTATGCTTTCATGTAATAATATATTCATGTTGCATATAGAGTAAACCTTACAAGAGTATACTTTATTTCTCCTCTTCCAGCCCTTGTGCTATTGTTATATGTCTTATTTCCTTATAGGTTGTAAATTTTATAACACATTGTTATTATTTTTGCTTTAAATAGTTCATTATCTTTAAAAAGATATTAAAATCGAGAAAAGAAGGTCTTTTATATTTACTTAACATATTTACATATTTTATGCTCTTCATTCATTTGTATAGATACTGATTTTTATATGATGTCACTATTCTTCTGCCTAGAGAGCTTTCATTAAAATTTGCTATTGTGGCAGTCTGCTGGCACTGAATTAATTCTCTCAGCTTTTCTGTCTCTACAAGTCCTATTTTAGCTACATTTTAAAAAGACATTTTCCCTTATATATGATAAGGATATAGAATTCAAGATTGCTTGTGGGCTTTTTTGCCTTTTTTTTTCCCCCCAGCATTTCAGTGACATTCACTCCCTTAGGCTTGAACTGTTTCCAATAAGAATCACATTGTCATTTTTATTTTTTGTCACTCTAAATGTAGTACTTTTTTTTTTTCCCTCTTGGACTTCTGAGATTTTATTATTTATTTTAAGCAACTGGATTATGATAAGCTAGAGTGTAGTTTTCTTCTTTTTTCTTAAGGTGATTCTTAGAAATAGGAGTTTGTACTTTCCATCAAATGTGGTAAACTGTCAAAATTTCTTAACATTTTCTCTATCACCTCCCTCCACTCTCATCTGGGATCTCTACGTACATTAAGGATACTCAAAGATGTCTCATGGATACTAAAGCTTCTTCAAGTTTTTTAAGTTTTTCATCTCCTGTACCATTATTTTTAGTTTCTCTTACTCTTATAAATTTTTTCTACAATGTCTTATCTGCAGTTAATGTTATTCTGTGCATTTCTCATCTCAGAAATTTTATTTTTCACCTCTAGATGTTTGATTTGGTTAATTTT